>NC_139354.1:60689611-61309199 GCF_055883805.1 Amblyomma maculatum
TACAACCAGGCGAAAACAAAACATTGATGACCAATTTACGCGCATTACGTAGCATGTCTGGTTATGGTGACAACATCTAGGCAGTAGCATTTGGAGAGTGCAGGGATTTGCAGAATTCTTGAAGCACGCATGTGAAGTAAGATTTGTATGCCGAAATGCTCAGACCAAGACTGATTAACGCATCAAGGCTGCGATGGGCAGCAGAAACCCCCTCCCGATGTTATACATTGTTCTTTGACTGAGAAAGATGTGAAATTACAGGAAACAATGACAAATATTTGTGGTTGAGTAGACAAAAATCACTCTGACAAAGCGGCAGATGTCTCACTCTGTGGTTTGATCCGTTGCGGAAGCAGGAAACGTTATCAGCATCTATCCCTATATAATTTTGGAAAAATGAAGGTCATTCAGAAAAAGTTCCTTCAGATCAACAAAAACCTTTCTTGCCAAATTCCTAGGTTTTAACGCATAATATATAGCTATTGGTTAAAACTTGAAACAATTAATGCTATCTCAGAGTATTTGTAGACTAACGAAATGCACTAAAATGAACGGCCTTATTTACAGCTGCCCGCAAGTTCTAAATACAAACATACATGTAAACTTGAGTGAATAATGGACAATATATATATTTTAAAGCAAATATATTGCTGTGATGATCAACATTATCCCATTACCCGGCTTAGCAGAATAACCCATTAACACAAATGACGTTTGTATCGGCTCTTAGTTGTTCATAGAAAAGTATTTATAATACTTTAAGACATTGTGAATATTATTACAGAGTAGTGATATGGCACATGGTGACATCTTAATGTTTGCGCTTTTTCGCCGCTTTCCAACATGACTTTGACCTTGCTTGGTGCCTCATTGTTTTCAGATAATATATAATTCGTTCATCCAGCTTTTGCAGTTATTCAGGACCCATAGGGCTGTTGATAAAATATGCTCTTGCCTAAGAGAAATTCATTTTCGTCTATAATTACTTATTCACTCTATATCAAAACCCTAAAATAATATAATAAAAACTATCTCAGATAGGAATTGTCCTCTCAGGAGGGAAGCAAAAATATAGCATCTTTCAGTAGCACTTACCTGTCCCGATTACAATAGCAGAAGATGCGCAAGGTGTATCCATTATATACCGGCTCGAGCAGTTTTGCATTTATCAGAAAGCTGGTAAAACCATCCTGGTTAGAAAAAACGGCATGCGAAATATCGGGAAATTTTATTTTTTGGAGGATAGCGCAATGCAAGCAGAGTTAGGCATACATGCATAAGCAAATCATAGACCAAATATATCCGCTTCGAGATCTAAAAATAAAATTACCATAAACTGATGTCTCACTTACCCGACCTTCCAACCTACCAGCAAATCTGTGTTCAGCAAAATGGAAGTGGTGTTGATATTTTGCAGTAGTATCTCGACATTGGTATTGTACATATGATGCATTTTGTGGCCGGCTCTGCGGTCTGTGCCGAACCATTAGAATGATGTGCGCTCGAAATCGGTGTTGTGAAAGCTTATTTTTGTGCTTCGATAACGGATAGAAGTGTGCACTTAGAAACCTAATGCGGCCTCTGCATTTGGCTAAATTCCTTTCATATTTCGGTTATATAGTTCACTGGAGATCCTGTTCATTTTCATAAAAGAATAAACGAGGCCTTGAAGACATGCCTTTTTTTAAACTGTTCGTAGCATTATACGTCGAGAAGCTTCCTTTCAGTCTATACTGTTTTGTTGGTGCAGGAGCACTGCAGACGCATTCATCGATTTCGCCGCTGCCTGTCTGAAGCTAGAGAATGGGTAGCGCAAATAACAGAGAAATAAAGTGCACCAGGATACCATCATATAAACCTATTTTCTTTTTGTATATCTTTCTGTCTGGATATGAAGCTGCTGGCCGATCTGCAAACTTGGTCTGTAGTTTTTACACTGGAAACGAACCGCCCCTTGGCATCCCTCGTCAGGAGCACGAATACTAAGCATGGAACTCGCAGGTTTTAGGGGAGAGCTTTCTGAATGGAAAGTTTTTTTTTTTTTCGGGAGCATTTCACCTTTAAACGGCCTTCAAAGGTCATATACAATTCAAAATGAAACCACAGTTCGTATAACCTTCAAAAGAAAGTTACAGTAACCTTATTGTTGACAAATGAGCTTGGCCTCGGGTATGCAACTTTGATCTCCAACCGTATGTGCCACTGCCACTTGCCATGCTGCAGTTGTCGCGTGACATCGCCGAGCACTGAGTACTAAATTGTTATCTCTACTGAACCTTGTCACAGGCTGTTGAAGAGTAGAGAAGAGCTTCCATCTTGGGTATCATATTTGAGTAGATGAATAATGCTGTAGCTTGTTGCTGAGCAAGCGGCAGCAGAGTACTATAGTAGTTGAGGACTTTATGCCTACATCACATGCCTACATCAAAAAATGGTGTGATTTCTCGTCTGACTCTGCCGCCACAGATGAGGAGCCGATGAGGTCGAATCGTGAAGCTCGCAATGCAGCTAATCTTCCCTGTAGCCAACTAATGGCTGAATAAAGTAGCCCAGCGGATACACATCGCCGAAAACAAAGTACAGGAATAAGAGCACCATAGACTGCTCAATTGAGCAAATGCAGACAGGGAAACGCCAAACGAACAATAAGTAAGACTCACTGCCTACAGGGAACGCATTTTTGAACGCAAGCGTTGGGAACACACTGCAAATGCCCTCGATTAAAGAAAAACAAAATCATTTGATGTCGCGTTACGAAAGCATACCGCTCAACTCTCACTGTGATCGTTTTGAGCGACTGCTTTTTTTTTCTATCCCGACCGCGGCGCCGCTTTTCGATGGAACCGAAAAGCCAGGCACCGCACACGGGCGCCTGGCTTTAGTGGTTGATATTTCTATAGCCCTCCCATACAGCATCTAATAATCTAATAAACCAAACCTCCGTTTTCATTCTAATATCGTAACCGAAGTTTCTTCTATCCGAAACGGGCCCTACAAACCACCACAGGTAAGAGACAAGGGCCGCTAATGATTTCTCGGGGTTTTTTTTCAAGTGACACAAGAGCACATCGTGGACAAGTGGTCAGGAGCTGTCACCGTCGGCAGCAATTTTGTGACAGGAATATAAACTAGCGAAAACGTTGGATAACGAGATAACTCTGTACTCGTTGATTTCGCAGGCCTGGGTTTATGGCTTTGTTTAATTGGGGCTGTAAGTATATGCCGTGGCCCTTCACAAGCCACGTTAGATATCACTTATGCTAAAGACATTCTGTAAAGCGAGCCGAAAGCACTATTACTCATATTTCGGCATTCGGAAAAATGACAAAAAATGAGCTTTGATTTGTTTAACCTGCTTTGCCCAAATATTGTTTATAAGTCAAAAGAGTCGAGGTCACGAGTGTCTAAGACTTTGACAGTTTCCTCTGCAATAATTTTTTATTTGAGTGCTGAAGATTTGTGCTCAAAGTGCAATATTTTGAGCCCCTTTATAGTCTCTAATGTGAGCGAGGTGCATATTATGTTCGCTTATAAATCTTCGTAGCGCCTTCCTAGTGTCAACGCATATTAGAAAACTGAAGACACGTGAGGGACTTCTTTATCCTGGTTACCCCAGCGTTCCTCTAACAAGGGGCTTTGATTTCTATACAAATAAAGTGGAACAAGTTGAATTCATTGCATTCCAGAAAGATATCTCAACTGCTCGAAAGGCGGCGCTATGTAGTGCACACGAACAGCAAGGCTAAATAGGGACCCAAGCGTCAGATTCGCCGCACGATGCAGCCCCGCTTTTTTCGCGTTGTGTCGAAATTTGAAACGCCGGGACATTGCCGGAGTAGATGCTCCGCTAGATTCCTGTACATGAGCATGAAACTAGTTGCACCAGGCGGTTTTTTGCAACACAAAAACGGTTCCGCAGAAGCAAAACGAAGGTGCTATCGCGTCCCTATTATGGTGGCGCAGAGGCTAAGATGCACGACTAATGTGTTAGAGTAACAAGGTTCGAACCCTCCACCGGTGTCTGCGTTTCAATGAAGGTGAGACTTAGAGGAGTCTGTGTGCTGTGCGATGTCAGCGCACGTTAAAGCGGCCCATGTGCTCGAAAGTTCTCTGTAGACATTCACTACGGCTCTAATTTTCCTTTGTTCATTTTCACTTGTCTTCCTCCCTTCCATCAGGGCTTTATTCTGGTGTCCACAGAAAACAGTGCGACAGATATTGTGTCTTTCCTTTTCCAATAAACCGATTTTTCTAAGCTACTATCACGATAAAAAAAAAATGTAAACAGCGGAGTGCATTTAAAAGGTCTTATTGAGGCAGTCTGCTTTTCGCCATCAGTGAGGTAGACACGCTATTCCGGTCAGCATGTACTCGCTGCCTTTGTACTTCAATTTTGATTCAGTCCTCGCGCTCGCTTAACCCACGTGGGCCACGGCCGCGAGCAATACCCCGCTGCGCTAGTCGCGACCTCTGTAAAGAAAAAATGAGACGCTCCATGCCATAACAGGAGCTGTTGGCGGGCTAGTTGGTGAATGTCTACTGTAGTCATGGTGAAATTGCGCAACAAACACGACACAAAAGTAAGAGGGACACGTAGCACGGGACGAGTGCGCTGGTCCCGTGCTACGTGTCCCTCTTACTTTTGTGTCGTGTTTGTTGCGCAATTTCACCATGGCTCCATGCCAGATGTGAAAACAAAAAATGTTCCTTATTCCCATTTCTTTTAGTGATGGTAGTGCAAAGTAGTAATGTGTAGTGGGGCAGCCACAACAGTGTGCGAAACTCTAAATGACGAAGCTTACGTGATAAACCTTCCGGATTCCTTTGTCAGCCTATTTCCTGTTTTCCAACCAAAGGATCTCGTTCGAGATAGTCAGTATTCTTTGTGCAAGTGAAAAGAGCAAAGTTCCCCTTTTAGCATAAATTAAGAAAATTTTGCAGCCGACAGTGGCTGCCTGGAGCGACATCGAAAAAGTACAAGCTTAATAACACATCTAGAAAATGAATGAGATGGAGCATTATCCGGCGTCTCTATTCCATCATCTGATTTGTTCTGGCAGTTTTTGGTGCTCCCTTCCTGGTTTGTGAGCGCTCGGAAACCAACTCAGAGGATACATAACGACGTTCGCGATCGACTTGCATAAGAACAGCTTTCTTATAACTTCTGCAACGACCGGGAAAATATAGAGGAATCTGTCCTTTTGGTTAGCAACATGCTCTGTGGAGAAGCGTACGGACAGATTTTCGCAAAGTTGTCAATGAAAATATATTCAAAGCTTAATACAACGGCGCATCTGTGGCTTGATCGATGCTGCTCCCAAATGGAACACCCCTTCACTTCGCAGGTTTCGCGAGTGCAAGAAAAATATTGTAAGAAATTAAGCACAAGCATTAATAAAAAACCGAAAAAATTTATACCTGCTTTCACTGAGTTTCGATTTCACCTGCCTACCGAATAAGCGAGCCGGTTATGTACCCTGTAGCGCAAGAAGCACGCATGTCCCGTAAATTACCATCCTTTACATTTTACTGTGATTCGTGCCTCTAAAGAAACACCTCTTTCGAATTGTATACCTAGTTTTTCAGTGCAGGATTTGCTTTGATACCCCGCAATATAGACACAAGACACTAACCTCCGCCACAAACAAGATTTCTACAACACCGGGGACCAGGTGTGGGTGTGGACTCCTGTTCGACGCCGTGGCCTATCGGGAAAGCTGATTTGCCGTTACTTCGGACCATATAAAATCTTGCGGCGCCTCAGCGACGTTAACTATGAGGTGCTCCCAGATGGCCCAGAGCAGAGAAGCCGTCGGCTACCTCGTCCAGAGACAGTTCATGTCCTCCACATGAAGCCGTATTTTAAGCGGTAACTGAAAAACGGCATCTGCAAAACTTTTTTTCTCATTTGCTTTTGTCCACCTCTGTGCACGTGTGCCATGTGCGTCACGCTTAAGGAGGGAGGAATGCCAGGGGGCGCTCGGAGCGAAAGACGTTGAAGTGGCGTTTGGAGAAAAAGGACCAAGTGAATCGGCTCCGGACTCGCAGGACGTACCTAAACCTTGGACCGTGTAATTCCACCTGCACCGGCTCTGGCCACCTAGCCCCAGTCGCCAATGCCGTGAATGGAATATATATATATATATATATATATATATATATATATATATATATATATATATTGTGAGCCCTCCACGGATCTTCTTTCATTTGTACATACCATGATCTTCGTCTTCCTCTTGTACATACCATCATCATCATCCCGCGGCGCCGGCTCCGGCGCGCGCTTGGGTTTTTCTCCATCAGATTAAACGCTGACACGCATACCTTGCTTTGCCTTCACGACCTTGCCGTCTGGACCTGGCCTTCTTTCATAAGTGGTGGAGGTGAAATTAGATCCCCTTGCTGCCTTGTGCCCTGCCTCTCGCTGGAGCTACGTTCCGGTCGCCGTTTAACCACTACCATCGTCATGTCAACTGAGAGCAGTCCCGACCCGGCCGGACCCTCTACCTCGGCTACACCGCCGCCTCCGATGGTGCCCACACGACAACGCGACCCGCCGCTGTTCGCTGGTCGTCGCGACGAAGACGTCGATGACTGGCTTGACACTTATGAACGCTGCAGTGCCTACAACCGGTGGGATGATGCTTTGAAATTTCTGAACGTATCTTTCTACCTTATTGAGGTCGCCAGAAATTGGTTTATTAACCGCGAGCCCCACACCACAAACTGGCCCACTTTCAAGCAGCAGTTCCGACAGTACTTCGCTGACCCGGCTGTTCGGACGGAGATCGCAAGGAACAAGCTCGCTACCCGCCGTCAAGGTCCCGATGAGTCCTATGCGTCATACATAGAGGCCATGCTGTCACTCTGTCGGCGTATCAGTCCCACTATGCTGGAATCTGAACGTGTACACCATGTCTTGAAGGGAATCAATTCAATGGCATATAACACCCTAGTTGCCCAAAATCCATCAAGTGTTGATTCCATTATAACGACCTGCCAACGCCTCGACCAGCTACAGTCCTCCCGATTGCAGCCCAGCTTCACTACTGCCCCGACTTCTACTGACCTCGATCTACGAGCCATGATTCGAGCGATAATCCGCGAGGAGCTCCAAGCTCTCAGCCCTTTCTGCCGGCACGGGTGCGATCATTCGTCTCCTCTTAATGACGCCGGCCTCCGCCACATCATTAAAGAAGAGTTGGCCACTATCAACCACCCTGTCACGCCTGATCCTCCTGCACCTCGCCTAGCACCGACTTACGCTCACGTCACTGCATCCCCTCCTCCTTTTGTTCCCCCACCCCAAGCACCACCCTACAACCACATCAACGCCATGACGACGGCTCAACCGACGCCACCCTATTACGCACCTTGGCGCCCCTCTCGCCCAGTGTGCTATTATTGTGGAATTAGAGGACATATATCTCGCTTTTGTCGCCGACGCATTCAGAATGAGCGACGTGGTTATAACGCCTTCGAAATTGACACACCTGTATATTATCAGCGACGACCAATTCCTATTCAACCTCGTCGATTCTCTCCACCGCCGGTATCTTCGTCTGAACCAAGTGGGGCTCATGTATCTCGAAGCCGGTCCCCTTCCCCATACCGCCGCACTATTTCGCCACTTCGACCAGCAACAACTGTTCCTGTCCGTAATTCGGAAAACTAAGCGATGCAGTTTCCGGAGGAGAAACTGCACTTTGCGAACTTACAAAAAGTCCTCCTCGTCGCCCGTATAATATGATTTCCGTTTTAGCTGAAGGATTACCGGTCGAAGCTTTGATTGACACAGGAGCTGCACTTTCTGTTATTCATGCTGATTTGTGCCACCGTTTGCGGAAAGTAACGACACCATATTGACGCATATAGAAGACGACGCAAAAGATGACATCTGAGACGACAAGCGCGAGCCTGGAAGTGAAAGAAGCTTGAACGCAAGACTTGTTCTGGTCGACCATTCAAACCATCTATCGCTAGGTTCTCCTTGGTGTTCTACCGAGACGTGACACTGGTGGAGCGCGCTGGGGTATGCATAGGACTCCTTCCGGCAGTCCACAGCGGATCCCAAACGTCGACACGCCTGTCCATCGTGCTAGCCGCCGCCTTCTAGGCCTAGCGCCGGAGTACAGTCATCTACCGAACGACTCCTCAAAAGCCCAAGTTCCTCAGACCTCCCAAGCCATGGCACATACCAACCCTACGCCGGTGACTCTACAGAACACCAAGGTGCCAGAGTGCTTTCGCGGGGAAGCGTTTGAAGATGTGGAGGACTGGCTCGACCAGTTTGAGCGAGTGGCCAAGATAAACCAGTGGAGCGCAGACCAGAAGCTTTGTAATGTTTATTTTGCCCTTCAGGATAATGCTAGAACGTGGTTTGAAAACCACGAGGCCAGCTTATCCACATGGGATGACTTCCGCTGCCAGCTGGTCGACACTTTCGCGAGAACTGACCGACGGGACAATGCGCTGCGCCTGCTTGAAGTGCGCATCCAGAAGCCAAATGAGAGCGTGGCTATGTTTGCGGAAGACATGGCTCGCCTTTTTCGCCGTGCCGACCCTGATATGAGTGAGCCAAGGAAGCTACGGCATCTCATGCATTGTGTAAAAGAACAGGTGTTTGCCGGCTTGGTACGCAACCCACCTAAAACGGTGAGAGAGTTCGTTAAGGACGCTACTGCTATAGAGCGAGCCCTACAAGACCGGTGCCGCCAGTACAACCGACCCGTTAACTGTGCTTCGACGACTGCGGCGGCGCTGAATGCAACCGATAGGACCGCTCTTCGAGACCTCATTAGAGAAATTGTCCTTGAGGAGCTCCAGCGAATTACGGCTACGAAGGCTCAGTCATCACAGGCCCTTGTGGAAACCGTCAGGAATGAAATTCGGTATGCCTTATCACCGTCTGCACCATGTAACCAGTCTCACCTCGTCGACAACGCGGCAGCTATTTCGGAGCCATACCACGCTCCACAACCAGTCAGCTTCACGGCCGACGTCCCTGCACCTTACCAGGAGCAGCAACATGAGAGCTATGCCGCAGTCCTTCGTCGCCCGCCTCCAGACTACGCCCCACCGAGCTCATCGAGCCGTCAGGAGACGCGACTCTTCCATGGACCTCAGTGGGCGCCTTCCAGGCGCTTTCAACCACGCCGAACTGACAGGTGGCGCAGTTATGATAACCGGCCACTCTGTTTCTACTGCGGACAACCTGGCCACGTGTATCGGTACTGCCGCTACCGCGAAGAGGGGCAAGCCTTTCCGCCTGCTTCTGCTCGCCAACACTTCAATGCCGACACTGCCCAAATCGAGGACGATCCTTCGGTCAGCAGGGAAAACAAGTCCCGGGGCTTCCGCCGCCGCTCCTCCCCATCACCACAGCGTTATCCTTCGCCAATGCGCCGTAGCATTGCTGACGTTAGCGGACAGCGGTCCCCGAGCCCTCACCGGGGAAACTAACAGCCGCAACCTCGCGAGGGGAGGTTGCAACCAGTCGAAAAATGCCAAACCCCTCACCACCGCCGCAACCGCCGACAACCTGTGCTTCTGACGCCGCTGTTAACATTAACATTGACATCGCCGCACTACCGCCGAAAATGCCGCCTACATTACCGCCGAAAATGCCGCACCAGATGAGCAGCCCTGACGACGAAGCTGACAGCGCCGACCTTGCTGCACTTCCGCCGCAGATGCCGAAAAAGACGAACAACCTGGATGAAATTGTTAGTGCTGACCTCGCCGTTTCTATTGACGGGCTGGAGGTACATGCTCTAGTGGATACCGGAGCGGATTTTTCAATTATTAGCCAGAAACTGGCTGACACGCTGCGTAAAGTAAGAACCGAATGGACTGGGCCAGTAATTAGAAGTGCTGGGGGTCAGCTACTGGCACCGACAGGGAAGTGCACTGCCCGGATAGCAATAGGAAACGCGGTGTTTGTCGGCAGTTTCGTTATTCTCCCTGACTGTTGCAAAGACCTCATCTTGGGCATGGACTTTCTGCGCCTTCATGGGGCTGTAATCAGCATTCGAGATAGCGTCGTTGCCTTCACCAAGAATCATGGAGACCTTGGTTATGCGGAAGTACCACTGATGCCCTTACGCGTCGCCAAGGAGACGGTGACATTACCTCCGCGATCATGCTCTCTTGTTCAAGTGAAGTGCGACGTGGCGCATACCGGCGATGGAATCGCCGAAAGGGCAGTCACCCTGGTACTAAGCCGAGGTGTTTCTATAGCTCGGGGGCTAGTCAACTTGACCGATGGACAGACCGAAGTGCTGCTGACAAACTTCAGCGACGAGCGTCAGCAAATTCCGAAAGGCACAACTGTGGCCTTTTTCGACAGCATCCTAAATGCGCAGCACTGCTTCTCACTGCAACAGGAAGAGCCAATGAGCAAGACGCCCGTAACCATCGTCGATGTGAGTCCGAATTTGTCTTCTTCAGAACGGGACCGCCTTTTGGATCTCATAGATCAATTTCGAGACTGCTTTGCTTCCGAATCACGGGTCGGCCAAACGCCCTTGACAAAACATCGAATCATTACGGATGACTCGATTCGCCCAATTCGACAAAATCCTTACCGTGTGGCTCCGAAAGAACGCGAAGCCATTCAGCGCCAGGTGGCCGAAATGCTTAGAGACGACGTTATCCAGCCGTCACAGAGCCCCTGGGCTTCCCCCGTGGTGCTTGTTAAAAAGAAGGACGGCAGCTTACGATTTTGCATAGACTACCGCAAGCTCAACCAAGTGACTAAAAAAGACGTGTACCCTCTTCCTCGCATCGACGATTCCCTTGATCGCCTACGAAATGCACGTTACTTCTCATCAATGGACTTGAAAAGTGGATATTGGCAGATAGAAGTAGATGAGAGGGATCGGGAGAAGACAGCATTCGTCACTCCCGACGGATTGTATGAGTTCAAGGTGCTTCCGTTCGGTTTGTGCTCTGCACCAGCAACATTTCAGAGGCTGATGGACACTGTGCTCTCGGGACTTAAGTGGCAAACATGCCTGGTGTATCTTGACGACGTGATTGTGTTTTCGGCCACATTTGAAGAGCATCTACGCCGTTTGCTAGCTGTGTTTCAGGCCATACGATCTGCAGGCCTCACCCTAAAGCCCGAGAAGTGCCACTTCGGTTACGAGGAGCTGCAGTTCTTAGGCCACGTCGTTAGCCAAGAAGGTGTGCGGCCTGATCCTGAAAAGCTATCCGCAGTCGCCAAGTTCCCAACACCTACGGACAAAAAGACATTACGGCGCTTCCTGGGTCTTTGCGCCTATTACCGTCGGTTTATTGCTGGCTTCTCACGAATTGCCTGGCCATTAACTTCGTTGACGCGTGACAACGCTGTCTTTAGCTGGGGTGAAGAACAGCAACAAGCTTTTAATGAGCTGCGGAGGCGTTTACAGACACCACCTGTTCTGGCACACTTTGATGACGACGCCCCTACACTGCTTCATACGGATGCCAGCAACGTGGGCTTAGGTGCTGTGCTGGTGCAGCGCCAGGATGGTGTGGAAAAAGTAATTGCTTACGCCAGCAGGACCCTATCTAAAGCGGAAGCGAACTACTCGACAACCGAAAAAGAATGCCTTGCAGTGGTATGGGCGGTTATGAAGTTCCGCCCTTATTTGTACGCTCGCCCCTTTGAAGTCGTTAGCGACCATCACTCTCTCTGTTGGCTGACGAACCTAAAGGACCCTTCAGGGAGACTCGCGCGTTGGAGCCTTCGATTACAAGAATTTGACATGGCCATTATTTACAAATCTGGAAGGAAGCACACGGATGCTGATTGCCTTTCCCGAGCGCCGGTCGAACCTTCCACTATGACCGATGAAGGCACTGCGTTTTTAGGTGTCATAGATGACGCAACGCTTTCCCAACAGCAGCGAGAGGACCAGCAATTGCTCCCTCTTATTGATTTCTTGGAAAAGCGAACTACGGTTGTGCCCAAGGCTTTCGCCCGAGTAATGCCTTCGTTCTTTATTCGCAACAACGTACTTTACAAGAAGAACTTCCGCCCAGGGGGAAACAGTCATTTACTCGTCGTCCCATCAGCTCTCCGCAGTGAAGTTTTGCAAGCGTGTCACGACGAGCCAACCGCCGGTCACCTAGGCTACACCCGCACTTTGGCTAGAGTGCAGCATGGATACTACTGGCCAAAACTGCCGGCGACAGTGAAACACTATGTACGTACGTGCATAGACTGCCAGCGCCGTAAATCACCTCCTGTAAAACCAGCTGGCCTACTCCACCCTCTTCAAGTGCCAAAGACACCGTTTAAACAAATCGGCATGGACCTCCTGGGACCATTTCCGACGTCCACAGCCGGGAATAAATGGATAATTGTCGCCACAGATTATCTAACCCGCTACGCGGAGACCAAGGCTCTGCCAAGGGGTACCGCCGCTGAAGCAGCTCGGTTCTTCATTGAGAACATTGTCCTGAGGCATGGCGCCCCGGCACTCATTATAACAGACCGAGGAACTGCATTTACGGCCGAACTTTTGGAGACCGTTCTCCGCCTCAGTGGCACCAGTCATCGTAAAACTACAGCCTATCACCCCCAAACCAATGGGTTGACGGAACGTCTCAATAAGACCATCGCAGACATGCTTTGCATGTACGTCGACGTGAACCACAAGAATTGGGACGAAATTCTTCCCTACGTCACGTTCGCATACAATACGGCACGCCAAGACACCACTCGTATGACACCATTCAGCCTCCTTCACGGGCGACCAGTAACAACTATGCTGGATGCAATGTTGCTCCCAAATGCTGACACCGATGATCTCGATCAGGACGCCGAGGAATTCGCTCAACGTGCAGAGGAAGCTCGACAACTAGCACGTGTGCGAATCAAAAATCAGCAAGAGCATGATGCACGACGCTACAATCAGAGACACCGACATGTCATGTACGAACCTGGCGACAAAGTGTGGGTCTGGACTCCTATTCGCCGCCGTGGACTCTCCGAAAAATTATTGCGGCGATACTTCGGGCCCTATGTTGTCCAGCGACGTTTAACCGACGTCACTTATGAGGTGGTGCCAGACAAGGTGTCGACATCAAAGCGACGCCAGCAACAAGCAGACGTCGTCCACGTTGTGCGTATGAAGCCGTACAACTCGGACTGACCTCATCGAGACGATGCTTCCCGAGGAGGGGGGCAAATGACGCATATAGAAGACGACGCAAAAGATGACATCTGAGACGACAAGCGCGAGCCTGGAAGTGAAAGAAGCTTGAACGCAAGACTTGTTCTGGTCGACCATTCAAACCATCTATCGCTAGGTTCTCCTTGGTGTTCTACCGAGACGTGACAATATGATGGACCTGAACTTCGTGGAGCAAATGGCGTCCCTCTGCACCCTTCAGCAAAGTGCACAGTTCGAGTTGTTATAGACGGCGTCCGCCACCATGTGCAGTTTGCTGCGCTTTCACCGTGTGCGCATTTGATGATTTTTGGATGGGATTTTTTGTCAACAACTTCAGCGTTAATTTCTTGTGGCGACCGCGTCATCCATATGACAGACAGTGATTGTTCATATGACATTTCTGCACGGCATCATTTCCTCATTGCCGCAGCTGATACTGTATTGCCTCCACAGTGCGAAACACTTATTGCCGTTTCTTCCGAACACATCAGTGACGGGGATGTACTCATCGCACCATATCATCGGCATCTTGCCCGTGGAATCGCCTTCCCATCAAGCCTTGTACGATTCCGCAGCAGCTCTGCAAAAGCAGCTGCCACGAACACTACCCGTGAATCCCTCGTGTTGACTAAAGGAACTTCCCTGCCATGCATAGTGGATGCTCACCCTATATCCATGATGGTGCTCACCGCCCCGCTACCTCCGCAACGCGATTCATCCCAAGTCTCTCTTTCCATGCTGTCGAAGACAATCAATCCGAACCTCAAGCCTAACCAACATCAAGAATTGCTGCAATTGCTTCAAGCCCACCAAGCCATTTTTGATGCCACTTCCCCACCACTGGGACGGACTAGTGTTGCACATCACCGCATCCTTATCGAAGGTAACTCAATTGTACGCCGACGACCTCATCGGGTTTCTCTCTCGGAACGAAAAGTAAATGAAGAAAATGTCATTGACATGCTCCGTCGCGATATTATTCGTCCATCAACAAGCCCATGGTCCTCCCCAGTAGTATTAGTTAAAAAAAGGACAGATCGGTACGATTTTGTGTTGATTATCGCGCACTCAACAAAATTACCCGCAAAGACGTCTACCCGATGCCGCGTATTGATGACGCCCTTGACTCTCTCCAAGGTGCGAATATTTCTCGACCTTGGACCTCCGCTCAGGTTATTGGCAAATACCTATGCATGAGGACGACAAAGAAAAAACCGCTTTCGCAACTCCTGACGGACTTTACGAGTTTAATGTTATGCCCTTCGGCCTTTCTAGCGCACCCGCAACATTTGAAAGAATGATCGATACTGTACTCCGTGGCCTAAAATGGAGAACCTGTTTATGTTACTTGGATGACATCGATATCTTTTCGTCAACTTTTACCGACCATCTCACGCGCCTGAATGAAGTCCTCACATGTCTTGCTTCAGCGGGCCTTCAGCTCAACACAAAGAAGTGCCACTTTGCAGAGAAGGAAATTAAAATATTAGGACATCTGGTTAGCCATGACGGCATTCGCCCAGACCGTGAAAAAATAACCGCGGTCTTGAATTTTCCTCGTCCGCAACGGACTACAGATTTGCGGAGTTTCCTAGGCCTGGCGTCCTATTTCCGGCGATTTATAAGACATTTTGCAACTATTGCTGCGCCACAAAGCGCGCAGCCCTTTCGTGTGGACTGAACAGTGCAACACTGCTTTTAACGACCTAAAGCACGCCCTCACATCAGATCCAGTTCTTGGCCACTTCAGCGACAGCGCTCCTACCATCCTGCACACTGATGCCAGTGGTCACGGTCTTGGCGCTGTACTTCTGCAGCGCGATGCAACTTCACGTGAGAAAGTGATTGCCTTCGCCAGTCGGACCATGACTCCAGCTGAGAAAAAACTACACCATTACCGAGCAGGAATGTCTCGCCGTCGTCTGGGCTGTTCAAAAGTTTCGCCCTTACCTGTATGGTCGGAATTTCACAGTTGTGACCGATCATCATGCTCTTTGCTGGTTATCTTCACTGAAAAATTTGACATGCAGACTTGGCCGTTGGATTCTACGCCTGCAAGAATACCATTTCGACGTCGTTTATAAATCGGGCCGCCAACACCAAGACGCCGACGCTCTTTCTCGCTGCCCGGTTTCGGAATCAGCCTGCTGTTTTTCTTCACAATGCATTTCCACCTCTGACCACAGCCGATCATCGCTTCCACCGACGCATATCACTGCAGTTTCTTTTGACGACTGTGAGAACAAGCACGCTCTCCGTTCACAGCAATTAGCTGATGCCTACTGTCGGCCCATCATCGACCGCCTTATCGGCGCTTCGAGCCCACCCAACGCTAGGCTTCGCCGACAGCTTCGCAATTTCAAGCTTGAAGATGGCATACTACGCCGCTACGTGTATTATCCTGATGGAACTCGCTGGCTCCCAGTCGTACCGCGTGTGCTTCGCCCACGTATACTAGCAGCTTTCCACGATGACCCTACCGCAGGTCACCATGGTTTTAACAAAACATACGACCGCGTGAAAAGACAATTCTTCTGGCCTGGCCTGTCTACCACCGTAGCTAAATACGTTGCTTGCTGCCACCTGTGCCAACGTCGCAAGCGGCCGACCTCTTCCCCCGCTGGTCTCCTACAACCCCTTACCTGTCCCGCCACACCATTCGACGTAGTCGGCATCGACTTATATGGTCCCCTACCTCTCTCCAATGGGGATAACCATTGGATTATAACAGCTGTCGACCACCTTACACGCTATGCTGAGACCGCCCAAGTACCGACTGGTTCCGCTGAAGAGGTAGCTAATTTCTTTTTGCGGCCAATTGTATTGCGTCATGGCCCTCCTCGGGTGCTTCTAAGTGACCGCGGGACGGCCTTCTTATCGACAGTCGTATCCGAAGTTCTTCGTGCGTCATCCACCCTCCATAAGACAACCTCAAGCTACCATCCCCAGACTAATGGTCCGACTGAGCGATTTCACCGCACCCTATCGAATATGCTATCCATGTACATCACACCGGATCATCGAAATTGGGATACTGTTCTACCATTCGTCACATTCGCCTATAATACTGCAGTACAACGGACTACCGGTTACTCCCCATTTTTCCTCGTTTTCGGCCGTCCTCCCACTACAATCCTCGACACTTCCTTCTTCTCTACGCCCGACTACTACTCATCATTACCAGCCCAGTTCTTATCCCGTGTAGCCAGATGCCGTCATCTTGTCCGCCTCAACACAGAAGCGTGCCAGCAGGACCGCAAGAGTCGCTACAATTCGAAACATCGCGTGGTCTCTTTTCGTCCTGGTGACGAAGTACTGCTGTATACACCACTGCGCACCCCTGGCCTTAGTGATAAATTTCAGCACCGCTATCTTGGTCCCTACAAGGTAATCAACCAAACTTCCCCAGTAAACTGCCAAGTCACACCTGTTGATCCCCCAGCTGACCGACGCCACCGGGGAACTGAAATTGTTCATGTATCTCGCTTGAAGCCGTTTGTGCGCCGCGGTACATCGGTTGGTTAGGAGCGGCCAGGCTGGCCGCTTCCGACCCCCCGGGCAGATTGTGTGAGCCCTCCACGGATCTTCTTTCATTTGTACATACCATGATCTTCGTCTTCCTCTTGTACATACCATCATCATCGTCCCGCGGCGCCGGCTCCGGCGCGCGCTTGGGTTTTTCTCCATCAGATTAAACGCTGACACGACATACCTTGCCTTGCCTTCACGATCTTGCCGTCTGGACCTGGCCTTCTTTCACAAGATATATATATATATATATATATATATATATATATATATATTTATATATATATATATATATATATATATATATATATATATATATATATATATATATATATATATATATATATATATATATATGCGTCTCTCATAGCCTGAGTCGCTTTGGGACGTTAAACCCCACAAACCAAACCATATATATATATATATATATATATATATATATATATATATTCAATTTAACATCCCAAAACATTGGTCAATGAGTTAGCTGCTAAAATTGGCAGAGCTGAAAATACTTTTGCATATTTTAAATATAATATATCCGACAATATAATTACACAGTGGAAATAACACGATATGACTTCATAACGAGGTTTTTCTCAGTTGGGAAAAGCTTTTCACGGCCAATACCGACTCATCCCTGTCTGTTGTCTGCTCTCGACTGCAGACGTAAATAAAATGTTTCTCGTCTTTAATGAAGTTGGCTTAATGGAATTTTGTGGATGTCTGCCCATACTTTAAGAAGAAAAACAGGTAGCACATCGGCGCTCCCCTGCTCGAGCGCGTACACGTGCAAAAACTGCACGCGGCGTTCGCTGTAAACGCAGAGAGTGGAGGAGGTGGCAGCGCAGTCAGTGCTTTTCTGACACAATTTTTTGGATTGGAAAACTTCTATTTCATCAGAATGCAAATGCAGACGGTCCGCTCTAGATGGCCTTCAGTCCATGACTGGCGGCGACCTTAGTGGCCCCCTCGGTGGCCAAGGCTTGAATGCCCGGTTCCGAGCTGACCAGAATGGCCTCCCATCGCTCAAGAGAAGGAATTGGAACTAGATCTTCCGGTGGAGGTTCTTCTTTTCATTGCCATATTATGTGATCATACGTGGCTGTTTCGCCACAGAACCTGCACGCGGGGTTAAATTCATTCGTGTACATTTTGGCTAATAGATATGGGTTAAGAAAGGATCTCGTCTGGAGTCTCCTCCAAGAGGTCTCCTGTGCCTTATCCAACGTTTTGTTAGGTTATGGAAATTTGTGCCGTTCTTATCTATATTGACTTGTGATATCGTGAAAAGATGTCAGCTGTGGAGTAACCCATGGATACGAGAGACCCACCGACCCGATTGACGAAACCTCGACCCATGTTATGGGCTGCCTCATTTCCCGGATTCCCCGAGTAAGCCGGCAACCATATCACCTCAATTTCTTTGTATGGTTGCCTGGTCAGTTTCAGTATTTTCTGCGCCGAAGTTGAGATCCTGCGCTCCGCAATGCTACGGACAGCAAATTTAGAATCGGTGAAGTTTGTACCCACGTCGGTGCTAGCTATGGCTAGTGCCACAGCTGCTTCTTCCGCGGTTTCCGAAGATTTTGTCACTACCGACCCTGATGCCCGCAGCCGCCCGTGCACGTCCAGCACCGCCAGCGCGAAAGCTCCGCTTATTGTGTATTCTGCCGCGTGAACATAGACAGCTCCTTCGCTCGTTGCGTGTTTTTGTGTAGAGCTACTGCCCTAGCTTTCCTCCTTCCTGCGTGGTGAGAGGGGTGTATATTCTTTAGTAGTGGTTTGATCGGTAGTCACTTGCGAAGGCATTTGGGTAGCTGTGTTTTCGTGCCCTCAGGTGGACGTTCCACACCTATACCTAGGAGCTCTAGTATGGCTCTGCCTGCCTTTCTGCGCTTAAGCCGTTTTTTGCATTGGGAGGTGCGCCTCCTTGAGCTCCACTAAAGTATTATGTATGCCCAATCCCATGCGTCTTTTAGTCGATGCGCAGTTCGACAGCCCAGGGCTGCTTTCTATGCTTGCCTATTTATTGTCTCGGCTTTGCCTTTCTCTGCTGCATCTAGTTTTAGGTATGGCCGTGTATACACCATCCAGCTCAGGACAAATGCCTGCACTACCCTACAGAGGTCTTCTTCTCTGACTCCTCTACTACGGTTGGCAATTCTTGTGATCCGCCTATTTGACATAATAACCTATGGCGCTGCACTTCAGGAGTGGCAGCATTGCCCAGCGATGCCTTGGGAGCCTATTGTCCCACTCTCCTTCAAGGTGCTGTAGCCTGTATTCAAGATAAACGCTTACTACGTCTGTCCGTAGCTTGGCCGCGTGTGTTTCAAACGGTTTTGAGTTTACCTGGTGGACCAACACTGAATGGCCCAACAGGTCTAGGTTGAAGCATGATCTAGGTTGTAACATGGTTATAGCCAGGTGTCGCTTCTGGCTTCGTGTTGTCGCTGTCCGCGTCACATCGGACATATAAACGCGCCACCAAAGCTCGTCTAAAGCGGCTATAGTTAAGAATCATAGCCTATCATGAACTAGAAGTTGTGCAAATAAAGAAGTTCGGGCTTTATAGGTGTGCAACCGAGGATGCACAAAGCAAGAGAAAAATGTTTCCCTCGATGCCTCATTCATAATAAAAAATAATTGTTTTTAGGTTATTTACCCCGGGCATGTTGGGAATTTCTGGTTCATGCATAAGGTTGGTTGTTTTCGTACAGCTTTTAAATCACAACCTTTGTCTCAGATTGTTTGTTGATTTCGTGCTTGAGCGTTTTCGGTTCCTGGGGAACGCCTTTCCTCAAAGCCGTAATATGCAACGTTGTTTGCAACATAAATTGCGTATTGCGTGGCTTGGATATCACATTCGAAAATGACTAGTAGTCACCTGGTTTATATGTTTTTCATGTAGTTATCATAATAAACACTTAAGCCAATTTAGGGAAGAAATTGGGATTGCAGACTGTTAAATATGTAGGCTTAGGGGGTGTGAAATGGGATCTCAGTTAGTGAAAACACAAAGCTGCCCAGAAAAACGCTGAAACGCTGAGGTGTTGTTTTTAAATTTTAGGGGACAGGATGTTCAGAGACGAGATATAGAAGGAAGCACTTTTGTGTCTTTGGTTGCAAATGTGTTCTCGTATTTTTTTAATACTTGTGTGCACTAAACTGCCTGACGACTATGGCGAATACGTCGTACTGCATTGCAATCATCGAAATAATCCCTATGTATGCCTGCCCGCAAATATACATGAAAAATGTTTTTTATTCAAACAGTATCCTCAAAAGGTATGTGGCACTGGTTCCAGCAACTGCGTGTATATATATTAGCTTGTATATTTTGTAGTGTGAAGTTGGATACTTTATGTATGGGCTCACACGCGTTTTCCTTCGTTTGTCCAATTTCTCAAAGTAGCGTCTTGTTCGACTACTCACGGGGTATTCGAGGTGAATCCCATTCCTTCCACGAACATAGAGAAGCTTGTTCAGCACGTGCGTGGGCATCCCCTCACTGGGATTGTAGGGAACAATAACCCTCGATTCTCCCCACATTGTCACAGATGAACTATGCCTCCCTGAAAAACAACACATTCATGCTTTATGGCAGTAATTTTATGGTAATATTTGTCTGTTTTAATATAAATAACAAAACTTGCATTCGAGTACGGCCAAGTGCGAGTTCAGTTAGTTCCTTTAGAGGCGGTGATATACGCAGAGAGGGGAGAGATCGGGGCTGTGCTAAATGTGGATGTTGTTTTGGCAGTTTGAGAGCTTTTTGTCGTGTTGTTGCTTTCAATAAATATGGGGCCCTGCATCATGCTGCAAGTTATCAGAGCTTAGTAGCAGTAGCAGCTTAGTAGCAGCCTTTCGGAGACCTCGTCATATGTTTTGAAGAGCGAGTGATTAGGCTAGAAGTGAAAACGTTAGAGCATGATGCATTGGTCTGCATCTTTTCTCATATTTGTAACCTTAAGTAGAAATGAAGAGCTAATATTACTCAAGATGATCTTGCAAGAAGAAAGTGTTTTGAGAATTTTTAGGGAAAACATGTTGCAATAGACCGATGTTGAAATCAGGATAGCCTTAAACGGAGGAGCAATTCGGCGTGCTGTTTATCTATTTAGAGTGTTTAATGGTGGAATGCACGGTATACCGCTGGAATTTTCCGGATTTAGTTCAGTTCACTTTATTTTTTCCTTTCAAGGAAAAGTGGAAGACGAGGCAAAAGGCGTGTAACCTGACAAGGCCTCGTCTCCCATGTGCAGCTCACAACAGGCGACACGTTACGATGCATACAAAGGGAACTGTCCTGATTAACAATACAGCAAATTAAAAAAAAAACAAAAATGGATATCCAAGTTATATATGAACACACAATGCAGTTTACAGTATAACACCACTTTGGAGCGAAACAAACACATAAGAGAATATGTGACAGCGCGAAGATGAGAAGAAAAATACAATAAAAATATGGATCTGTATTTGACAGGAAATAACATGACGACATAGACTGTAAGGAAAAAAAAAATCATCAAGAAAAACGAAAACTGATCACTTGGATTCAGATGGGTGCTCCTATATTCAATAAATATATTCTGTGGTCTTTAGGAATGCTTTATATGCTGATTTGAAGGAATTAAATGCTAACGTAAGATCAATCCTGTGTTCATGAAGGTTTAGTAATTTTACTGCTTGATATTCAAGATCCTGTTTGCCATAACTGGTTCTGGCTTTTTTTGTTTTATGTGCAAGGGTTCGAAAGTTATAATGTGGAGATATATCTGTGTACCTTGTGTACAGCTTCCTTTTATGGATGATTTGCATCAATTTAAAGAAATATACTTCGTTGGCTGGTAATAAATCATATTTTAGGAAGAGTGGCTGGGTTGGCAAGTCCCTTATTTTACATTTGTAGTTTTCAAATAGACGTAGAATGCGCTTCTGCAGTACAAGCAGCCTATCGTAATTTCCTTTCGTCGTGGTACCCCAGACTAATATTGCATAAAGTAGACGCGAGTAAAATAATGTGTAATACAAAGTTTTTTTAAGCCAGAGAGGGATAAGAGGAGCTATACGGCTAATACAACCTACGGCACGGGAAAAGATCGGTTAGAAGGTGATTAATATGCGGAGTCCAGGATAAATCTTCGTTAAACCAGACATCTAAAAATTTTTATGTAGACACCTGATCAATATATTCCATTCTGTATTTAAGTGTAATGTTTTCTTTAGAAACTTTGTTAACTGGTTTGAATAGTATAAACTTTGTTTTGTGCGTGTTCAGCTGCAAACTATTGTTCTCGAGCCAGATAGACAGCTGGGATAGGTAAAGATTGGCTTCCTTTTCGATCCCCTGCATATTTTTTCCCGTGAAAAATATACTAGTGTCATCAGCAAAGATGGTTATTTCAGGTATGTGTTTAACCTCAGTTATATCATTTATATACAACAAAAATAGTGTGGGGCCTAGTATGGAACCTTAGGGTACTCCAAGTTTTATTTCTAGATTTTCCGAGTGCTCTTCATTGAGATTTACGAATTGGTATCTGTATGATAAATAGCTTTTAATCAGGTCTGATGCAACGCCTCGACTTCCATACCTGTGGAGCTTATAAAGCAAAGTTTCATGGTTAACTTAATCGAAGGCCTTTCTTAAATCAAGAAAGATTCCCAGAGTGTACATTCTTGTTTCAATATTTTTTATAATTAATGATTTTGCTTTAAGCCGGGCCTCTTCGGGCGTCTTGTTCTTTTGAAGCCCGAATTGAAAGGGTGAGATTATCTTGTGTTTCTGGATGAACACAGTCAAACGATTATTTATAGCCTTTTCGTATACCTTTCAAAATACCGGTAAGACTGAAATTGGTCTGTAATTTGTGAACTCATTTCGCGTTCCTCCTTTGTGTATAGGTACCACTTTAGCTATTTTAAGCTGATCTGGAAATATGCCAGTTGAAATAGAAACATTTATTAAATGTGACAATACAGGGCTAATCTCAGACGAAACATACTTCACGGTCGAGGCTTGTATGTCATCATAACCACATGCCGCATTTGGCTTTAACTGCTGTATTAGTTTTTCAGTTTCCGCTGGCGTAACAGCACTTAGTACTATAGACTTAATTTGTGAACATACATTGCTTCTGTTGTCGGCTGGGTGTTGGGGGCGCATTGCTGTATTGATAAAGTACTTATTCATTTCATCTGCTAACTGTTTGCCGCTGTATACATTCTTGTTTAAAAACATTTGTTGCAATGGGGGGGAATTTATGTTTTTGCCGACGAGGGCGTTAACCTGTTTCCATATTTTTGCAGGATTACTTTTTATTTTCGAAAACATTCCTTCATAATATTTTAACTTCGATTTCTTTATATCAGCGTTTAATTTGTTTCAAAATTTCTTGTACTCCGCAAATAGGTTTACGTCTTTAGTAGCAAGAAATCTGTGGAACATTTTATTCTTAGCTGATATTCGTTTAAATAATGCGTTATCTATCCATGGTTTCTTTATTTTCTTTTTGCGCTTCTTTTATCTTTGTAGTAGAAACGCAGAGTCATAGCAATTCATGAATATATTTAAGAACGCTTCGTATGCTTTATCTGCTTCAATCTCTAAGTATACTGGACACCAATCCACTTGTTGAATTAGAGCTTTAAATGTGTTGAGTGACAGCTCATTGATAGCTCTATACTGGAAATAATTGTCATTATTTGCCTTTTGTGACAGGGGATGCGTGACGTAAAAAAGAGGTAGATGATCACTAATGTCGGACGAAAGCGTGCCAGAAATGAACTCTGAGCCACCATGATTCGTTACACAAACATCAATGGATGTAGAGCAGCTGGGAGTAATTCGAGTTGGTTCGGTTACAGTATTTACACAACCGTACGATGCAATAAGATTATTAAAATCCCGTGAATGAGTGTCATCAGAAATTATATTGATGTTGATATCACCCATGATAAAGAATGGCTTTTGACAAGATTTACAGTATTCGAGCACCTTCTCAAACTTTTCCAAAAAACGTCGCTTATAACCGGTTGGCGGTCTGTACACAACAACAAGTATAAATTTATTTGTATCAATCCCTAAGAACTCAACGTCAGGATTTGAATCCGTAATGTCATCAATTACCCCACTTGCGTACTGGTGCCGCAAGTAAATGGCGACACCGCCACCTTTTCCGTTTCGATCCAACGACATGCACGAGTAATTATAAATTTGCGGGGAAGAATCGGTTCTATCTAACCAGGTCTCACAAAACAGCAATGCGTCAAAATTCACCTCTAGTTCATTCAGATAAGTAATCAAGTCATCCTGTTTGTTTCGTATGCTTCTCAAATTCAAACAAAACAGAGAAAAGCATGGTTTAAAAAGGCTGACCCTTTCAGCAAGGGAAACACATTCTGTAGAATCATCCATTGACACGTGCAGCATGAATTAACCAGTGGAGTTGATTGAACTGCGGTTACAGTCAGTGAATAAGGGCAGTGTCATTCTTCGTAGCAACATGAATGATATTGGACGATTCATCCTTGCGCGCAAACAGTTTGCCCCCGCTTGTCCAGACAAACTTCCATTTAGCTTGCTTTTTCTTTGCGACAGTAGCGCCAAGAAGTTGTTTGTTCACCCTTGTCAAATGCTCGTTAACATAAATCAGACTACTTGACTCGTCAGAGTCATCTGTGGAAATCTCAAGGTCATCTGTGGCAATTTTCTTTTTCTTAGTCTTGGCAAGCAGCGCATTCCTCTTTGCGCGATTTACAAAACGGACGACAATGTTCTTATCACTTCCATTCATTGCCGGCACTCTGTGGCAAATATCTATGTCTACGTCGTGTATGGTCTCGCCCACCAGTTCACCGATTTTTTTTTTTACAATGGCAGTCGAGTCGTGTTCTTCTGGAACACCCCCGATTTCCAAGTTATTGCCTCGATTATACTGCTCAAGCTCATTCAGGCGATTTTCAAGCCTTTGGTTTTCGGCTTTCAGCCTTTCATTCTGCGTAGTGAGTGCCTCTGATCTGAGGGCCTTAATGCCACTTCCTACTTCCTTGACCTCATCACAGGTGTCGCTGCAAAAACGTATGCTCTCCTTAAGTTCCCTGATGTCTGCACGTATCTCTCTGCGAAAATCTGCTAGCAACTTCTCTATTTCAACTTTGCCTCCCATGCTTGACAGGTGCAGACAAAATGCGACAGAAAATAAACACTTCACAATGAAAGAAATCTTTCGCTGTGTTCGGCAGCAGTGCAACGCATTCTACTAGTTAAAAGAGCTAATCAATGATTGTTTGTGCTCACCTGTGAAAAAATACGTTGATCAGTCCACCGCAACGTGCGTGCACTGCTGCCTAACTGAACAGCAATTCCACAGCGGTGGGCTTTTATAGCCAGTTGTCGCTCGGGTGGGCTCCGACTGCGCAGGCTTGGACGTATTCGCTGGTGATGTAGCGGTAGATTAGGGCAGGGCTGGTTACGGTGGTAGGGCTTCCAAATGTGGTCCGACAAAGGCCTGTGAAAAAATACGTTGATCAGTCCACCGCAACGTGCGTGCACTGCTGCCGAACTGCTGCTCCCAACTGTGCGTGCACTGCTGCTCCCAAATAGTTGCGCCGATGTGGCAGTGATTCGTTCCGCCATCGGACAACAATAGGTCCGCCTCGCGCGGCAAAAGCCCTTTATGCGGTCCTTTTTTTTTCCTCTTGAACCAACATTTTGGTTCACGGCCCCTTTTCCCAAGCATTTCACCCCAGAAGAGCCGAGCACCAGGCCGGGGAAAATCTTTTATCCATTGGAAACCGGTGGGTACCCGGCGGCACTGGGGATCGAACCCCGTGCCTCCCGAATGCGAGACGGATGTGTAGTTTAGACGACAGTTAACATTTCGAATCATTTATATAGAGAGTGACCTCAATAGACAAAAAGAAAAGAGTGAGCTGGGTTGTAGTAATAATCTCGATTTCCAGTAGATGTGGTTTTTTTGTTTGTTGGAGTGAAACATTGCGAATTAGATCCGTGCGGGAGAAAACCGTTCAAACAAATGCTAGTGTCAGTTGGATTGAATAAGAACACAGCGTGGCAGAAGCTTCTGCGGAGGAAGGAAAAGAATGTAGCTGGAGCATGTAGAAATGCAGATGACAATGAAAGTTTTCCTTATGAATTTGTAGGACAGATATGCTGTGATGCAAGAAACAGGTTGGGGAAGCTGGTTTAGTGCGAATGTGTTCAGCAATGTCGTGTATTTGTTATTTATCATTAGATGAGAACGTCAGTATAGGTAATAAGATGTTAGGAACACGATATGCTTGAATTGCTGTGCCAGTTTGCTTAACTTGTAGCTAACTGTCGTGGTGAGGTGTTTTACAGAGATGTAACTAAAAAGACCATATGGGGTTATTACCAATTAGTGACATGTTTATATTTAGCCGCTAGTGCATGTTTTCGTGGACAGGGGAAATTAGCAATAAATCCAGAGAATGCAGATTAGCATCTCATTGATTGTTATAATTTGGTTGGATTAAGCATTAAGATGCGGAAAAAAAGTGGAAAAACCACCAAAGAGCAGAATTATGTCACCTGTTCAAGAGGAGCATTCTCCATTTTTCTCTATCTGTTAGTTTTTCAGAGAGCGTGTGAGAGATAGGAAATATGGTTTGCGAGACGATGATCACAGTTTGAGTTTATTAGCTACTATGCCGATGCAGGTTGCAAGGCAAGGAACTCTTAGTAGTACCGAAATATTTAAGTGAGATGTGGAGTTACTTGCGAAAGTCTTGAACTGCTGATGCCAATTTTCGCATCTTGTTAAAGATTCCTGTTTGCAACTGGATTGATAAACGAAAAGAACTGAGGAGGTTAAGGTACTTTTAAGGTGGTGCCATTTGGAGTGCTTTTAGCTCTGTGTAAAGATGAAGCTTTTCGAAGAGAAGGCAAAATAGAGCTGGTGGTGTGAAACATGTGATTCATGTCTGCGTAATAACAGCTTTTTCTGCTTCTAAAAGGAGCGAGACAAAGAAGGCTTATCTGAAATAGCCTAAGAAGAAAATTTCAGCCACGACTCTGATTACACCTTTTCATGCGTGAAATAATGTGAACAGCACAAATTATAGCGTAGCGTGCAATATTACCCTTGTTTCGAGTGGTATTTTTGTCAGATGAGTAGTTAGTATGAAGCAAAAGGTTGGCATGTCATGAACGACCAGCCAAATGAGTCCACTACGCTTTATCGAGAAAATTCTCGTAATATCTGACGCGAATGTTTTCTGTGGTATTATGCCCTCTTATTTTCCATTCAATGAGCAGTGGCTGGGCTCGAAGGGCAGTATGTGCTACCCGTACATTGAGGCTGGATTTATGTCACTCAGAATATATGCATAGTGTTGTCTCTATTAAAACGCTGGGCATCAACGTGTTACATGTATTCTGTTTTGGGCCTTCCGTACTTGTGGAACACAAATAGCAGACATTTTCCTTGGAATGGCGGCCAGCACCTGACCGACACTGTGAGAAAACGAAGCAGTTGCATTATTCGCCGAACTTAAACTCCGAAGATCATTAAACTCCTGCCTGAGAAATTTGTCAAAATCAGTCCGCTTCAACATGCGCTTTTTTGACCTACTCCTTGAACAAAAAGCAGGATAGAGACCCTATATTTTCGAACAAACCCTTAGCTATTGCTGCTTCTGTCACTGACACTTCCTTCTTATAGGACTAGAAAGTTGTAACTCGCCCTTTCTGTGGTCTTGCAGTATGCAGCAGATTGCACAATATGTTCTATTTTTGTGTAGACGTAGTCGTGCACAGCGCAAGGCAATAAACAGAACATATAACACTGCGCGCCTAGCACTTTGTCAGTTGCTTCCAAGGTCATAGTCATTATCAAGGCCAGGAAACTTACATCAAATGCATTATTTCTATGGTTGATGAAGATTTTAATCCCACTTTAAAAGTGATGATATCCTTACAAGTGACCGAGCGAGCCACGCACGTAAAGTGCAAAGGCCGCTGATTTAGTTTCGCGGCAAATATCGTACTGAACAGCGATGGGGCGCTAGCTTCTTCTGGTTGAAAAGTGCTTGATGCTTGCCTCGGAAAGAACCTACTGCACTCTCCTACAAACGGATATGTAGGTTCAGCTACTCACCAAGTGATTATAAGCCAGACGATTGAACAAGAGATCACGTTAACCACTGATGAGGACCGAGTTCTCAGAGACGAGTTTGATGCTTCCCACCAGAAGCAAGACCCGGATGGCGCTGAGCGAATGCTGCTCCTTTCAAGGGTTATTTCCACGGAGAGCTGCTAAAACAATGGCTCTGTAGAAAGCATGTCTTATTGGCTCCACTTTGGCAAATCAGAATTCGTCAGTGGGGCTCCACAGTTGCTAGGCAGCTTGGCGACCAATGCACGCTAGAGAGAGCAGAATATGATGGAACGTCAACCAATGAGAACGAGTGGAAAGTTCGCTAGAGAGTTTCCATCCTCGGAAGCTGGCAGCGGCTGCACCTGCTCGGGATTGTTTGCAGCAGAAGGGTCGTAACTTCGTTGTATTTATTTGGCTGCCAGGCTTTCGGTGGAATGAACATTTTATGTGAGCTCTAATACATGATGATATGTCGGAATTATAAATCGTTTCCTACGTACATCCAATACCGCTGGTGCAAACTAAACCGATGAAAACTGTAATGATGGGCAAGTTTATGAATATAATATTAGGAAGACGTTACATGTTGCATACCAGATTTCGGCAGCATGATGAATGGCGTCTCTGCGAACTCCGCGTACTTCATGTGTCATTGATATGAGTTTGAACCTGTGTTCTTCAGCTTATCAAGCACGCCTGTTATACCTTATGAAAATATAGTGACACTTGGGCCGTTTTTGTAATAAGGCTATCCACAATGAAGCTGAGATTAAGGCTAACATTTACACCCTTATGAAAACTACAAGGGGGCACGAGGTTTATTATCAGTGCTCGAGTGCTAGAGAAAACGCCTGTTATAAAGGATTCAAAATGTTTCTTTTGATGAATTTTATCAGTAGTCTGCATACAAAATCTGGCTACACTTGCCGTGTGGACCTGAGTGCTATATCACACATCAATGGATGCCAAGCGACCAGCTCCTGGCACGACATTTTGTCTCACAGTATGTCATCATATTAACAGCACTTCAAGAGAAACTGGGAAAGGTGTTAAAAGTAAACGATGGCTCGAATTTCCTTCGGAATTCGTCAAATATCAATTTGTGCGTCTTCTGGTCCTCAACGTCTCTATACACTTTCATGTAACGCACAGCTTTTATATTTCCAACCTCCTTGGATGATTAGCGTCGGTGCACGAAGGCAACACTGATCTGAGCTATAAGCGGGATAACACTACCAAGTTGACGGTACACAATTAAGAAGTTCTATGGCGACATCACAGAACACTTTAAATCTGCAGAATTTAGGCGTTTCGAGGGCATATTGTTCTGAAGTATTCCTGTGTCATCATACAGTGCTGTCACTAAGTTTAGAAGTTGGTCGATTATATCATGCGCTGCGAAAAAAATATATCTGCGATTTGAAGGTAATGATTGCAGTGCGAACGTACTGGACACAAACAGCTCGAGCATGGTTATTTCGCATGCGCGCCTTAACGAATACGTGAGATTATGTAGTAAAATACTCATCAATGCTGCGCTCAGGTTGTAGTGGATAAAAGTAGAGTCGCGAAAGAAAGCATTGCTGTGCGGAAAAGAATTTTCGATTTATTCGCACATACCATTTAATGACCCCTAAGTAAAATATGAGAATCTATATGAACACCGTTGATCTGATTCAAGCGACCTAAATACTGTAATCTTTTACTGATTTGCTGACTCAAAATGACCATAGAGTTTCGAGCGCATATTATGAAAGCCGTGATTCTTGTTTGTAGTTCAATACAGCTGGTGAACATTGTTCATTTTCATTGCGCCTGAAGTATGCTCACATTGTTGAGTTCCTCCAAAAAAGGCGACGCTGCATCGTTGAATTCGTTACTGGCATTGACTCGGTAGTAAAGCTACAAAAGAGCAAAAATATTTCCAAGTGCCCTGAAAAGCGTAAATACAATGGTTTTGCGTCACAGACACATGATTACTGCTAATGCTATCTCGACTGCTCCTTTGGCTGTCACTTTTTGCTACCCCATGCATGTAAAACATTGGTACCGCACTAATACCTTAAAACCAAAATAAAGCATTGTATGGTCTGAAAAGCTTGTTTTCTTTGTATTATGTAGGGGCCCGAATTGACTAAGGAAGTTGTAGTATAATTTTATGGGTTTCATTCTGCAAGAAGATTTCACATCCCTGTTTGACATCACTGTGGTGATGTCAAATATTGATGCACAATCAAGCTGTGTGCAGCCTATTCGGTATCACTGCTGCCCTTATGGGCTTTTTTAGAATTGTTGATGCTGTTGTCCATGCAGCTTATTCAAATGCGGCAGGAAACGGTGCGTTTCATGGGATAGAATCCTGCATGCTGCCTCAGTCTATACGCTGGTTGCGCAGGTTAGCGTATTGGCTCAATACATCGAGCCTGCGTTCAACGGATGGCAGTCCGTTGAACGGAGGCTCGATGTATTAAGCCAATAAGCTAATGCAATTAACGCAATAACCAGTTTGCAATTAGAGTTTTACTGTTTTACGATGTTTTTTTTAGTTCATTGCTGGTTGTATTATTGATGATGACGATTCTTCTATTCGGTCACATGTCTTGACATATTGATAATAATGAGATTTCCACTGATTTTTATGGCATGATGAAAAACAGCGCTACAGACGTGGACGGAGGTCAAGAACAAACAGGACGGGCGCTGACTCGCAACTCGAGCGCCCGTCCTGTTTGTTCTTGACCTCCGTCCCCGTCTGTAGCGCCGTTTTTCATCATGTCACCGTACCAACTCGCCCAGATGTCGCTTCTATTACTGATTTGTATGATAGGGCCGAGCAAATGATTTTTTGGGCCTCGTAAAGCGTTTGAGTAGCTTTTAAACCCAGAGACCAACCATTACTTTCTGGAAAATAACGATGTATTATGTTGAAATATACCTGCATACTGTTTGCTTGACGCATGATATGACGCCACCAGCTCTCATTAAATGGCAGACGGGGGAAGAGTATCTAATGATTAGCTATTTGAGATGAGAATGTGAAGTGACAATGGAACCCATCGGAAGCCATGAATCTTGAGTCAGCTGCACTGATGCTGGGCCACATGGGTACTTTTTATGGGCTGTATCAAGTAGTATACTGTATTAATTATTTATATACGGGCAGGTAACTGACTCCTGATCAATATATGTGAGATAATAGAGGTACGCAACTAGTGATGAAAATTGTAGCTAAATACGTGTGAGCCGAAAGGGCCGACAAGTGGATCTGAGGATGGGAGCGCATATCACGGTTCGTAATACCGTTTTCAGCCTGTGCCTCCTCTAGTACGAGTTCTCCAGCCACTGTTCCGCTAAAATAAGGAAAAACCTGTTTTTGTGCATAAACCTGATTACTGGGTCAGTCAAGCTTTTTAATGGCAGAGCATAAGACAGAACAATAGTTCGGCATAAAGAAAGTAACAAAATTCCCATAAAGAAAGGTGTTAGGCAAGGAGACACAATCTCCTCAGTACTATTCACAGCTTGTTTAGAGGAAGTATTCAGAGACTTGGAATGGGAGCAGTTAGGGATAAGGGTAGATGGAGAATACCTCAGTAATCTACGATTTGCTGATGACATTGCATTGCTAAGCAACTCGGGGGATGAACTGCAAATAATGATTGATGACCTAGACAGGAAAAGTAGAAAGGTAGGCTTGAAAATCAATATGCAGAAGACTAAGGTAATGTTCAACAGCCTCGGGAAGGAACAGCAGTTTACATTAGGTAGCGAAATACTGGATGTAGTAGACGAATATGTCTACTTAGGAAAGGTAGTAACCGCAGACCCGGACCACGAAAAGGAAATAACAAGAAGAATACGATTGGGATGGAGCGCATTTGGCAAGCACTCGCAGATTATGACTAGCAGCTTACCGGTATCGCTCAAGAGGAAAGTATACAACAGTTGAATCTTGCCTGTACTCACCTATGGGGCTGAAACGTGGAGGCTAACCAAGAGAGTTCTACTTAAGTTGAGGACAACCCAGAGGGCTATGGAACGAAAAATGGTAGGGGTAACATTAAGAGATAGAAAGCGTGCAGAGTGGGTCAGAGAAATAACTCAAGTTACCGACATTCTAGTAGAAATTAAGAAGAAGAAATGGACATGGGGAGGACATGTAGTGCGGAGAGAGGATAACCGATGGTCACTGAGGGTAACAAACTGGATTCCAAGGGAAGGAAAGCGTAGCAGGGGGCGGCAGATAGTTAGATGGGCGGATGAGATTAAGAAGTTCGCAGGGGTCAAGTGGATGCAGCTAGCACAGAACCGGGTTAAGTGGAGAAATATGGGAGAGGCCTTCGCCCTGCAGTGGGTATAATCAGGCTGATGATGATGATGATGATAAGAGAGAAGAGGGAGAGGACATGCGATCGAGCCTATGGAGTGAAAAGCGCTGAGACTACAATCAGATTGTAGTTAGCATGTCTATTTGGCAATATGAAAACCAGTATGAAGTTGCAACACAAAAACAGAGTTAGAACAGCTGTCAAAAGAGAGGGTTCTTGCAGGACAACCAGCCACTAACAACGCTTGATTATTTCCGCATATGCTTCTTCCATCACCTGAAGTGCTTCTTGCAAGGTGTTACATAAGGAAGATTTACCTTGCCTTTGAGATAAACCCCATCCTAGTTGGGTTCTTGCCCGTATTCTTCAATTCTGCATTCTGTCGCATGTGCTAAACTCTCTTCTGCGTCAACCTACTGTAACATCCTGCAATAAACATTGGCTCTGCCACAGTTGCGCTTACGCGCATTCACATGTTTACAGAACGGAGATCGCACATTGCTTCAAATACTATGAATAGCCATAAAGAATCCACACACATATTTCGGTATTCAGGGCACTTTGAAAAGCCTCATACAAAGAAGAATGTCTCTAGGGGTGAAATGCGATTACAGTGATTTGGTTGAAAATACAATCACATGGAGAAACCCCGTGTGATCCGGATACGCTACCCAGAAATTCCTCAAGTCGGTTGTGTGTTCAATAGTAGACTCATGGTACCATCTGAACTCAGCGACATTGGCAGTCTGGATTTACGGCGTCAATAGGCATGAGATATTAGTTAAAAAAGCCGAGTTATACTTTGTTGCCATATAATGGGCATTCAGTGGCGGTGCTCTAAACAGCATTAACCCTCCAGAGGCATGTAATAGTGGATAAGTGCGGTTGATGACCTTTTCTGCAAATTTAATATCTTAAGCCGGGTGCCGTTTTTTAAACGGTGCTGAATTCAAAGAAATCAGAGTGTAAATTATATTTGAATGCATTTGGTTTTCCAACCAGTGATCTGCAATCATATTGTGCAAATGTTTTTTTTTTTTATTTGCGGAGTGTAACTAACAATCATGTATTATAGCAGGCTTAATAGAACTAACAAGCATGTATTACAGCATGCCCAGTAGAGAACTGGAGCTTTCGTGGAAGAAGACGTAGCGCCACGGATCGTTTTGTATTGGCCATTGAATACCTTGCACTCGTTATACATTTTTGCATGCTTCGTAAAATACATGAGGTCTATTTATTTCACTTGATTCGCGCCTGTGCTTTAGGGTGATATGATGTTTTTTGTGCTGCACACAAATAGGTTAACAGGTTTCATTAATATATTAGCGGGTTTTAAGACGTGTTAAACTTATCACACGTGTAAAAGCACTGATTGGCCTAGTTTGGACCCAGATTTGATTGACGTGTTAGCATATGAAAGACTCGCACTGACAGAGCAACACCACGACTTTACTTATAAATTATATTATGCCTTCGTTACTCTGCTACCAATGTCACATGAAAGTACCAAAATAAAAGCTATGCAGACACTTAAGCTTCATACTCAGCCGCATGATACGAAAATCTTATTGTCTGCTGTAACCCCGCTCCACTTGAGGGACCTCAGTCGCCTACATAAATTTTTCTCTTGTTTCGTCGCTATGTTAATTTATTTGTGCATTTATCAATGGTCGGAAAATTTTGAAATAAGGAGCATTTTGGGCTTTGAGCTCTTGCTTCTGGAGCATCATTGTGATTATTGCTTCAATAATCCGTATCTTTATTCAGATAACCTGCACTGCTATATCATGGTATCTTTCCTGCGGTTCATGTGGCTCCGCTGATGCCTCATCGTGGCTCGTCAACCCAACGTCTTGCAGTCCGTCCCCACTAAGCAAGCCTTCTCTTCGGTCTGGACCTTCTCATTTTGACAACCCTCAGGCAGAATATACAAGAATTTCAGGACTGACAGCTTCAGACACTGTTCCTCAATGCACAGCTGACTCTTGTACCTATAACCGGGGTCTTCCGCTACTTGAACACGAGGAAGAATTCAAGGTGGTACAGATTCATCATGTGCCATCACGTAGATGTATACGACTGCGATACCTGCCAAAGAGCCTTATATATGTGCACATTAGTTCGAACACCGTCACCGCTCGAAGAGATCAATTTTGGGTGTGGACATACCCAATGCGCCTAGGCACAATCTTATCATTGTCGTCCGGAAAAATTATTCTTAACTGTGCCTTAATCCTCTGATTGTGATGGTAATGAAACATTTATTCGAAGTTTCGTTTCAGATGGCGTTTTTATCTTTGGCCCAACAAGTAGCTGAATGATCTGGCAGCTAATACTAGTGGCGCTGCCGCAAATATACGGCACTTCCAAATGCGTACCAAAGCACGAATTGTAGTTCAAGCAAGCGAGCCTGGACCCAGATTTTGTGTAGTGGGGGTCATTAATGGTTTCCCTCAAGATACTCCTTAAGAATGTATCTTCTCGGCATTGTTGTCGAGATTTGTAAAAAAATCTTTAGGTACCCTTCTAAATTCGCAAGATACCGCGGAGTACATTTTGGCCTGCATCAAATTCCCTTAGACGTTTCTAACGCCATAAATATTTTGATAAAATATGTATGTCAGTGAGCCCACTGCGCTCAACATTTTATGTCAGCGGAAACTTCCGCAGTTGATTTGGAGCAGTGAACGCATGAATGCACACCGCAGGACATTAGGAACTTACTTAGGGCTAGTTCAAGACGGAACCTTGCGTCTTGAGTACGTCCTCCGTCCATCGTTGGGAGGACTGCAGTTGCACGTGGCCCACCCTAAAGCTCAATCGGACGCCGAATCAAACACCTACTTATTGAGTCATTCCCTTAAAGTGAGATCTTAATTGTTCAATAAATACGTTTTCTTTGTTGTTTGCCTCATGTAGAGAGCCGATATGGCATGGTCGAGTTCGAAGTAGATGATAATCCCTACAGGTTCATTCAGATACAAGGGTGTGATGAGAAGCGAACACACTTCAACTTATATCGATTCCTACAACAAAGTTATAATGATCGCTGACCTAAATACCGTAATCTGAAGGAAACATGGTGTCAAAAGAATATCTGGTGTTGCCTATGCCTCCATTAAATACTTTGCTTGCGCTAATTAAGTGGTTCAAAAAGAAATAATACCTTGGTTCTGTCTTCATTTGCGCGACAACATAATCTGGTAACATGTTGATACGGGGCAGAAGGCTAGCACAGGAAACCACAGTAGGTGATGAGAGACGTAAGTGTTCAGGCTAGCACCAACAGTTGCTTCTGCTTCAACATCTCCCACTCTATTTTTTATCTCTTCGGTGGCATATATGTAACATTACCCCGCCACGAAAAGCACCGTCCCGGTGCGTACATAGTCGGGGAACTACAGATGGAATGGTAGGGCTTCATGCGAGCGACATGAACGATTTCGAAACGTAGCATATCGAACATACCCTTCACGTTCTACAGATACTTGGATTGTGCCTTTTGCGAGAACAACATTTGGCCAGCAAATGCTCGCATATCTTTTGCCCTCTCTCTTAAATTACCTTCTCCAAAGTAAAGTTGATATTGAAAAGGTTAATAAGAGAACAATACATTTATTTTTTTATGTCACAGATGTAAATATGATTTGCTGTTTTCTTTCGTTCTTTTGTATTTTCTGGATTTCATGCTGCATTCATTTTGATGGTATTCACTGGCCCTGTTGATATTTCATGTTGTGCAGTTATATTAAGCTTTTCCGCAGACTGAATTATGTGGAAAAGGAAGATGTTTGTAACTCTTGTTTGAAACCACAATCTGAATTTTGGATGCACCGATATTGTACTTACTAACCCCTCGCTGTTGCCATCTATTGGGGCCCGAGCGCCGTCAAGTGAATTAACGTTCACTTTTTGTCTCGGGTCCCTCATTTCTTCTTGAAATGAAAATAAACTTCAAACTTCAAACTGTCGGCGTGGGTGCACAGAGCTGACTTCGTATGTCACAGAAGAGACTGGCCATAAAACATGGTAGGGGCCTGTGTACCGCGGTAAGAGCTTCTCACAGAGCCCAACGCTACGAGTGGGAGTCCAGAGAAAGACGAGAGAGTCCGGAGAGTAGTGGACATCGCGATGTCGAAAATTATGGCGCTGTTTTTGGGAGTTCAGGGAAGAAGCCAGTCGGCGGCGAACAACAACACGGGCGGCTTCAGCTCGGGATATTGCGTCACGGACATAGGAGCTTGCATCAGCGGTGTGAGGCAGTACGCTGTCAAACGGAAGAGAGGATGTTCATGAATTGGTCTGGTCTGCAGTATCGATGCGATGAGTAACGAGGGACGTTTGTCCCAAGGGTCGGTTACCAAAATCAAAAATGTCACTGAACGAAGTCAGAAGGTGCGTAAGTGCTTAAGAATGATCAGGACACAAGTCAGGAGCTACCATTCCTGATATTCGGCCTCCGTAGGCGGGGACTCTGCAGGTAGTGTCGATACTCCAGCAGTAGTGTCAGGCAAAATGCAGACACAATAAAGTCAAACCGTGAGGTCAGTTCGGCGAGAGAAACGCCTGAAGTTCAGGACGGGAATATAAGTGTGGTTATTCGCTACGTGCACGATATTATGAGGAAGATCTATGCTACGCTGCAAAGTAACATCGGGTAAGGGGGAAACAACGTAGTCGCCATCAGAAAAAGAGGGAAAAGGTGACATGAGCACATACACAGCGGCTTCAGGTGGCAGATGAGTAAATGCAGCGGAGCGAAGACGAAGAGTTGAAGTTTCATGATGTTGTTGGTCAGAACTGAGCGGCAGGTCTGGATGAAGCAGTTCAGAGGAACAATCAATGAGAGCAGAGTGTGTAATTAAAACGTCGAGGCCTAATGTAACATCTTGAGGGCAACTGGTGAGGACTGTAAATAACACAGGGATGTTGCAGCCGGCATTGTTAATTCGTGTAGTACACATACCAATAACAGTAGCTGTGTTGCCATCCACAACACGCATGATAGATGAGGTATCGGGTGTGAGGACTTTCCTGAGGCCTCGGCGGAGCGAGGAACTGAGGACAGAAATGTGGACGCCAGTGTCAGTAAATGCTGAACTTGGGACTCTATCCACTAGAATATCAATGATATGTTATGTCTAGGTGCGGTGGTCAGTATCGAGGTGCCGTCCCGGTTGGGTAATGCAGCGTCACTCCCGGGCGCTGCATTTACTAGTTTTCCGGGTAGATGTCGGCGTACGATGGGGAGGAGCGGCGACGAGGTACCGGTACATGGGATCGACTATCGTATGGAGATGGAGATCAACTGGAGCGACGAGCAGTTGGGACGGTTTCGGTGCGAGGCTCATCCGGTTGAGAAGAAAAGTGTCGAGGTCCATCATAAGCGCGGCGGGGCTCGGCTGATTAGGCAGCAAAGCGTCGATGTCCATAATAATCCGACGGTCAGCGTTGTAATAGGAGCGAGGGGTGGGGAAGGTACAGCTACGGCAATAACGCGAATGTGGCCTGCGCGGCAGCAAATAAAATAGATTAGCCTATCATCTCATGTGCGCGATTGTGCAGGATTTTAACCAACGTAGCGACGTGAGGAGGCTGGGCAAGTTGTTGCAGCAGCCACTAAAGGAACAGGGTGCGATGGTGGCGGCGGCGGCATGGGGCTGGAGGAGAGGCCAACGTTTGCAAGTACCTGGCGTACAACGGCTTATATCATGGCCATGGTGTTGGTGAGCGGAGACGGGAGTGGCGCAGGAAATATGGCCTCAAATAGTTCTCTCCGGACGATCAGAGTCACGGTCGTGGGACGGGAGGGCCGGTGCAAAGGGGCCACGTCATCGCAGGATGATGTAGCCACAGTGTTCGGAAGACGCTCAAAGCGATGTACGAGACGTCCTTGTTTTGCCTGATCAAATTTTCGGCAGACTTGAAGCGCCGAGTCGACAGTCGAGCAATCCATGCAAAATAGGATGTTGAACGCATCATCCGCGATACCCTTGAGGATATGCCCTAACTTGTCCCTTTCCCGCATGGAGCTGCTGACTTTGGGACACAACGCAAAAACGTCCTGAATATAGACGAGGTAGGACATCGTGGGGGATTGAACCCGAGAAGAAAGTTCCGTTTTTTCAGCAAGAGGCTACCTAATAAACTTCCCGAACAAGTCCTGAAGCTTTTGCTTGCAGATGACCCAGGTAACGAGCTCTTGTTCTGGTTTTGGAACCATTTTCGAGCTGTTCCCGCCAAATAGGAGATGATATTAGCGAGCATGATGATTGCGGTCCAGTGGTTTCTGGCTGCAGCGCTCATACTCATCTAGCCAGTCGTCAACATCTGGGTGGTCGTCGCCAATAAAGTTTCGCGAGTACAACTGGCTGAGGCGATGTTCCCGTGGTGGTAGAGGCTGCTTCAGAGGTTATCGTGGCTGCTTGTGAGGTCGTTGTGAGCCCAGATAGGTGACGACCGCTGCGCAAACCAAGCTTTCGGCAGCGTAAATGGGCTAATCGGTGCGTACGGGGATCTTAAATCACCTCCACCAAGATGATACAGGGCAGAAGGCTAGCACAGGAAACCACAGCAGGTGATGAGAGACGTAGTTGTTGTTGTTGTACTCTAATTTGATGGCACATACCCACACAGAGGGATCGGCCAAGAATTACGGTGCAGAGATATTAGATTATGGTATGTATACCTACATCGCCAAAATAAATAGAAATAAATGCTAAGAAATAGAGAAGGAAATGTAAATATGAAAAACCAAAATAAAAAAAGAGTAAATACTAACGCAGAGAAGTAAGTGTTCAGGCAAGCACCAAAAGTTGCTTAAGCTTCGTCGTCTCCCACTCTATTTTCCGTCGTCGTCTTCTTCGGTGGCATATTCGTAAAAATAAAGAATGAAAGTAATGTTCTCGCGTGTATGCCACGTTATCTAATTGGCCGACTGTGACCCCTTCGACCTACTGCACATTCCCTTTAAAAAGAAATTTCTTTCCTCGGAGAAAAGCCTCTCTTTTTACTCTCGTTTTGTTAAAATAGAACTTTATTAGCATGTGGTATGCACATCTGCTGGTGGTACTTGTGACCACCTGCAGTGCTTAAGTGATAGAGTGAAGTGCTCATTACACCAAAACACCACCACAGCACGTTGGCGTTCATTCGGAACAATACTTCGAAAACAGATAACAATTTTTATATAAGTAAATTGTTGCAGTGCGTGTTGTTTGCACCAAACGTAGCCTATTTCTATGTCAGTGCAACGCTCTAGCATTTCCCAAAAGCTTACTGGTAAGAGCTTATAAAGCAGAATCCATTGTTCATGGGGTGTGGCGTGTTACCGTAGTAGGATGTGTATGAGCACTGCAATGGTGTAGTAGGTCAGGTGCTGTATTGAGCACCGTAGTAAAAGCGCTTCGCGCTTTACTCCTAATGCGGAGGCGAAGGTAAATCCAAGCATGTTTTTTCACTAATTCTCACGGTTGGGCTGGTTGCGACCAGCGCGCTGAAGAAGGCTCGTTTATTGATTAAGAGCTACATTTCGTCTTTACATGCATGTTTCGCGGCTGGGAGGTGACCAGATTTAGCATTAGCTTTCACAGGTCAGTTTATTTTAGTTATCGCATGCAGGATTGACTGCTTGCATGTCGAATGTTGGAACGTCGTTGAAGAAATGTCATAGTTTAAAAGTTTGTCGTCATCCTAAGACGCATTATGCGCGTCCGTCATTTCCCGTTCGTATCGCTCACCCAGCTCTCACTGAAGTCATGTGACCATTCTGGCTGTGTATATATTTGATGGTTAAACATCAAAGAAGGTCATTCTTGGTCAGGACACCACGTGCGTCTGTCTGCTTATCTGACATTGTGTCAGAAGTAGGATCAAATCCGACCCCGACGTAGCACCGTTGCAGCCCCGTGAAAGGCCGAAGCGTTCACAGCGTTCCGGAGGCAAGCGACAAGCAACGCTTCAGAATGCCGGGAATCAAGCCTCTGAGGCCTTTCGACTTCCATCACGCCGCGGACTGGCCTGCCTGGACGGATGAAATTGATGACTACAAGTTCGCGTCCGGACTGCACGAGAAGCCAGACGAAGTTCAAGTAAGGACTCTTCTCTATACAATGGGCAGAAAATCGCGGGAGATTCTTCGATCGTTAAAAGTCACAGAAGAAGAAATGGAGAACCTCAGGTCCATAAAGTCGAAGCTTCATAGCTACTTCGTCCACATCAAGAATGCAGTCTACGAGAGTGCTCGCTTTAATCAACGCAGCCAGCAGCTGGGCGAAACAATAGAAGAGTTCGAAACCGATCTTAACAGACTAGCAGACAGATGCGAGTTTAGGGGCATGAAGGAACGCATAATTAGAGGCGAGTTCGTAGCCGCTCTGCGGGACCATGCGTTATTGGAAGATCTGCAGATGGATCCGAATGTAACTCTGAACATTGCTTTGGCAAAATCGCGTACGAGCGAAACGGTGAAGAAACGGCAAGCTGAGGAAAAAGGGGACGACAGTGCGGCCCCAGACGCTTGCGTCGCCGCGGTAAAGTCTAAGAAAATGTCGTGTAGAAACACGTTTACACGCAGACAGAAGACTGCTAACCACCAAAACAGCTGTAGTTTCTGCGCCGGGACATCTCATCCGAGAAGCAATTGCCCAGCGCAACAAGAAAGGTGTAGGTTCTATCAAAAGTTAGGCCACTTTGAAAAAGCATGCTGCAAAAAGAAGCAAGCCGACGTGAATCTCGACGGCGTTTCCGAACCCAATAAGAACTTTCTCGGCACGGTCGAGCAGTCACAGAAAAGCGTTTCTGCGCACTTCATCAAGGTGGTGATAAATGACCACGAGGTTTCCATGAAAGCGGATACTGGAGCGAAAGTGACAGTCGTAAGTGAAAATTTTTCTTTCCTTCTGCGTTCTTTGGACCAAGAGGGCAATCGTAACGGCCCGAACAATGTAAGCATCCGTACAATAGGAAAGTTTGTAGCTTAAATTGGTTGGAAAGACAGCCGCTCACACCAAACTATTTACGTAGTGCACAACTTGCGTACGCCCCGGTTGGGACTGCCAGCTATCAAAGCACTAGACATTGTACATTTTCTGGATAAGTTGTCGACGGCTGAGGATATGGTACGCAAATATTCCAAAGTGTTCCTGAGAACAGGCTCCAACGCTGGGGAAATGCAATACGCCTTGTGGCAAGTGCAGTCCCGTAGGCTGTGTCTACACCAAGACGGATTCCTATACCCATGAAAGAAAGGGTCAATGAAGAGCTCAACAGGATAGAGCGAGAAGGAATGATAGAGAAGGTCGAAGAGCCGACAGAATAGTGCGCGCCTGTTGTTCCCGTGGCGAAGCCGTCTGAAGCGGTTAGAATATGTGTCGACTTCACGCAACTGAACCAGTTTGTAAGACGGGAGCGCCCTCAGCTGCCGTTAGTAGAGCAAGTCATGGGTAGCTTTCAGGAAGCCAAGGTCTTCTCTAAACTGGACGCTAATTCCGGTTTCTACCAAGTACAGCTTTCCAAGAAGTGGCAATAGCTAACCACTTTTATTTCACCGTTTGGGCGGTACTGCTACCGCAGGCTACCGTTCGGAATCACATCAGCACCAGAAAGTTTTCAAAGGAAGTTCTCGCAAATCCTAGAAGGTCTAGACGGTGTGCTTAACTATATGAACGACATTCTGGAGTACGGCAAGAACAAGGTGGAGCACGACAACCGCCTAAATAACACGGAAGTTCGCTCATTATTGGGCATGATGAATCACCTCGCAAGGTTCCTTCCCGATGCTGCGTCGCAATCGGCGCCTCTGCGCAGCCTCCTCAACAAAAACAGCGACTGGTCTTGGGGAACTCAACAGGAGGAAGCCTTTTCGAAAATCAAGGCAGCTCGTAGCTCGAGCAGGTGCCTGGCAAAGTACAACCCCAGGCTCCCGACAATCTTGTCAGCAGACGCGTCTTCGCAAGGGCTTGAAGCAGTTCTACTCCGGAACCAGCCGTCAGGCAAAAGAAGGCCTGTAGCATATGCCTTCAGATCACTCACGAAAACCGAGCAGAGATATTCACAGGTAGAGAAGGAAGCGCTGGCTTTGAAGTGGGCAGCAGAACAATTCGACGAATTTCTGCGAGGTCTCACGTTTTTGTTTAAAACTGATTATAAGCCTCTGGTTCCGCTACTGGGTCGGATCTTCTCGACTCTCTTCCACCGAGAATTCAGAGGTTCAGGATACGTCTTATGCGGTACTCGTTTTCACTTACGCATGTCCCAGGAAAAACCATTGCTACGGCGGACACTCTTTCGAGCGCCAGAGGGATGCAATCGGGACTGACCATCGGAGAGCGGTGCGAAGCGGACGTCTGAGCTGACGTGGGCGGAGTTGTTCGATTTGCGCTCTGAGATGGCATGCTTGACCGCATACGCTCAGAACAGGCAACGAACCCAGAGTGCGCCTTGTTGCTCGAAGCGTGCACGCGGGGTTGGCCCTCAAAACACCGGGTACCACCACTTCTAAAACAGTTTTGGGCACATCGTGGCAACGTCACGGTTTGCACACAGCTACTTCTGAAGGATTCCAGACTAGTGGCTCCACGAGAGCTGCGGATTGAAATGCTGCAAACAGTCCACGAAGGACATCAAGGCATCGTCCGCTGCCTCGCGTACGCAGAGGAGTCTTTCTGGTTGCAGGAATCAGCCCAGAAATTGCAAGAACCGTAGCAAACTGCCAAACGTGTGCGCAAAAGAGCACCCAATTTTGTGAACCAGATGAAAGTAGCTTTCTATCTTGTCGTTGTCGATTATCACTCCAGGTATCCCGAGCTGGCCCTGCTGGCTCGAGCAACATCGTCGGAGATGGTCATCCAATACCTAAAAAGCATCTTCGCCAGGCACGGTATCCGGAAAACTGTGATATGAGACAACGGACTACAGTTCGTATCACTTGCTTTCATTAATTTTTCAAGACATTACGGCTTCAAACCTATCACAACGAGTCCTCGTTACCCACAGGTTAACGGGGAATTTGAGCGCTCCTTGAGAAGGCGCTGGAACTCTACATTGCCTTGCTGAATTATAGATATTCACCGGGCCCAACCGGCTACAGTCCAGACCAACTGCTCATGAGTCGTCGCTTACGATCAAGATAACCATGCATGCCAGCTACACTAAAACCTCGAGTAGTAAGCGCCTCTTGGAAAAAGCAAGACGAAAATACAGGCAAAAGCAAAAGCTGTTTATTGACAGACATCGTGCGGCTAAACCGCTTCCCAGGTTGTCCACAGGGGACCATGTGTGGCTGCGAGACAGATGGGCCGGAAGCACAGTCCTTCGTCCTGCCTCGACACCCAGGTCTCACTGGATCCAGAGTCAAGGGGGAGTCCTACGTCGAAACAGACGTCATCTGTTCCTCCTCCCAAAGGGAGAAGAAACCGTTCCCTCAGCGGACGACCAGGGTGAAAAAGCCAGTCAGCCTACGGAAACAATCGACGAGGATGTGAAACAAACTGTTTCGAATTCGCCTGTCAAGTTCACCATGACAAGGCAGTTGTCCAACAACGAAGAGAACGTATCCGAAGAGACACCTTCAAGCCCAGTGCAAATAACAACGCGATACGGGCGCGTCGTACCACCACCGATAGGACTCGGCTTTAATGAGTAAATTGAAAAAGTACTTTTTCCTTCCTTGTGTGCACACACAGTGCTTGTAAACACAGGAAAATGTGGCGTCATCCTGAGATGCACTGCGCGCGCCAGTACTTTCTCTTTCCTTTCCCTCACGCAGCTCTCACAGAAGCCATGTGACCGTTCTGGCTGTGCATATATTTGATGGTTAAACATTAAAGAAGGTCATTCTTGGTCAGGATACCACGAGCGTCTGTCTGCTTATCTGAGAGTAAGAGCATCGTATAATAATCATAATTGGTTCACAGGAAAGGAAAAGCGCGTCACTCGTTCTGTGGACAGCTGGACCACGCCGTATGTGAAGGGACTAAAATGAGAGTGAAAGCCGAAAGAGAGAAAGGGGTGCCATAGTGGAGGGCTGCAGAATAATTACGACCACCTGGGGATCTTTAGCGTGCACTGACATCGCACAGCACACGGACACTACTTCGTTTCGCCTCCAACAAAACGAAGACAAAAACATCAAATAATCAGTATTGGTGCACCTTTGGCTGCTGCGTAAGAGAGGCGTCTCAGCTATATTTCGCCTTCTTGCTATTGTATTATTCATCGTTCAAAAGATATGAACCTGCCACGCAACAAATCCTTCTATAGTATCTCTGTTCTCGGATGACAGGCGCAACACTCGGCAGGATGATGGGTTTGCAACAATAAATCAATTGCGTAATTTCTTACTCTCGCAAAAGTGCATAGCGTTTCCCATAAATATCAGCTGGAAGGAAATGGACACCGAGGTATATTGTTTCTTTTCAAGTAGAGGTGCAAACGTATTTATTGATATCCGCCAAACCTGGCTTCTGCGAAATACTTTAAGGACTTTTATTTGAATATAGTTCGAACAAGACTTTCAATTATAGCAAAGTCTCTCCTGTTAAGCGGGTAGAGATAACCATCCTAGGAAGATAACTGTAATAACTGAAGACAACTGCGAGGACAACAATCAGCAGTAATTGTATCAGTTCACAGTGCAAGTTTGGTATGAAAACTAGGTATATTCGAACATTGTGTGCAGCTGCTTTATTTATTTTCTAAAAGCAACACGTGGCTATTATGTGGCTTTGTATGAAGTAATTTGGCAACTAAATTGAAGATTTTTTTTCTCACATCGTGTCGTAGAATTGCACACTTCTTACTGCATTGAAATTTAGAGTTCAGATTTCTGCCTGGCTAAGAAAGCTCTTTGCTTGTGAAGTACTCCAAACAATTTAGTTACCGAGCATAGTAGTAGTTTTAAGCTATAGATTGTAGAGCCCGTATGGTCAAAAAAACACGCGGGGAAGTAGCATATTTAACTGCCGGCATGGCGTGCTTTCGTTCTCTCAATGGTGGATGGATGGATGATAGTCATCACCATGGTCTACAAATCAAATGGATGCATGACAAAGGCCTTTTTGTTTATAAGTTGACAAGCTAACGTATTCGTAAAAATTAGAAGCAATCGAACGCTGTTTTCAGGATCACTGGGAGGCGATTTGTTGCGGGACATACTTCAAAGAATATTGAAGTTTCCCTTACTACTTCATGGCACCAGGTTCTTACCTGTAGAACAGATGGCGTTCCTTCTAATGCTGTTATGATCCTGGTCCTCCACGGTTTGTGGAAAATGAGGATGAGGTACAACGCAGATATCAAAGTGTGATCGTTAGGTGAGCACTTCACTGAAAGTGTCATACGGTTCAGCTAAGTGCATCGAACTTTATGAACTGGTGCTGTTGGAAATAGTTTAATCCTGTTACGTCAGTAAATGAGTTGTTGACGCGTTTTGCCATTACGTTTTCTACCTGCCGCAGGCTAAAGTCGGTTAATAAAGAAAAGAAAGCTTCTGAACGCGATGTATTAATACTCCTATCTGAGCACTCAAAACACCTGTTCGAATACTCTGGGTGCAATTGATATCTTTCCTTGGGTGTGTTTGCCTTTAGGTTGCATTAAGCACTTTTGTATACTTAATAGCCGTAAAACTAGCCGTAGACAGAGATGTTAGATGAGGTATGGCAACGGTTACTGTATGCAAGCATCTCAGAGTAATCATTTCCTGCCTTCAGTGAGTGTTGCGTTCAGAGACACATCTTAGCAACAATCGCGATTTAACTCGCTAAGAGACAACAAGTGAGGAGAAAGAAGTTGTGGGACCTTACCGTTGAGAAAACGGAATTACGCATCCGTACCGGATGACGAAAATATTCGGGGGCTGGAAACAACAAAAATCGCTTTATATTATTATGAGGTTCAAATGGCTGCTAGACTGATTGGTGTGTGGCACGCTAATGAGAGTTAATGAATTCAGTATACTTAAATGAGTAATTTTCATTATAACTTAGAGCTGGTCAATTTTTTATGTGCGCAGCGTGTTCCCTTCTTTTCCTCTCAGCGTTGTACTTACATGTTTGGGCACATGAATAAAAATAATCAAATTAAATGAAGAAATCACAAAAATGAAAACAAATGATTTAACAGTGTGGAAACGCACCGAATCGAAAGGCTGAATTTTATCCGGTATGTCGCAAATTACGTCATCTTGAACAGAACGCAAAGCTTCGTGGCAGCCGTACAATTTGGAGCCCTGCCGTCTAGTGTATTCGATGTAACGCCACTACTACCAGCGCTATGAGCTGCATAGAGGCAGCCCTAAAGGTTTTCGAAGAAATCATCTTGAAGTTATTCTGATCTACGTTTCATTAAAAAACTCCCTCGGTTCAAGTGAGTAGCATTCTAAAGCGACCAAAATTCGTCTTCGGCTTCGTATTGTGAAGCCTCCCAAAACCAGTGAGCAGCAAGCCGCAGAAATCGAAAGGTACATAGATAAACCATCAATGCTAGCTATTGCACTGGACGCGTGCGTGAACAAACCACTGGCTGCGGGATGTCGCCAATGCTGCGTTGTGTTTTGCGGATAAGGTAATTTTAAGTTGCTTTTTGCGGTTGCTTCAAAGTCTCGAGCTTTTTTTCTCAAGGTCCATGTTGAATACTACAACATCAAACACTATTAAACGAAATGAATAATGCGGCACTCCGGGTAATATTATGCAATAATGCAAATATGTTTTACCGGAGGTTTCTATAAATTTGCAAGATATTTATCGTCTATAAACTTGAAAAAGGTTCTCCTGTGTAACCTAGAAAAGCTTAACTAAATGCCGTCATTTAATCTTCGTTTCTTTCGAGTTCACAGCAGTCCCTGCTGTTCTACACGTTGTTTTATGTGAGATGTAACGAGGATATGAAATGCTGTTCTGCGTAGCTTCAAGACAGGAACGTTTTGTTGTTTTCTCTTACGTAGTGCTCCTCATGATGTGTTATGTGCTGTTTACGTGCTAATAAATTAGGAAGCTTAAATTTAAGAAATCGTGTTTTATTATGCTTCAAACGGTAGCGCTTTACTGGAGATGCGGTTTGCAGACAACCGAACGAAATTTCTCTGTGAAAGAACAATTATTATAACATTATTATTATTATTATTATGCTTCAAACGTTAGCGCTTTACTAGGTGGAGATACGGTTTACAGACAACCGAACGAAATTTCTGTGTGAAAGAACAATAAAAAAAAAGCCTCCTGTGTGGGCGCTTTGTTGATAGATTTAAAAAAACACCCGCCATATGAAAAATATTATACCTGCTACTGGATTCACGCACTATCATGTTAATGTGCTTTCCATTGGTTTTCAAACTTACAAAATATGAGCGCAAGTGAACGGTCACCGCTCATTTCGTTGGCCGGCTCAATGAATCGAATAAAGGATACACAGGCAGTCGAATTTAGCGACTTCAGTTTTGGTCTGGTTTTCTTTGGTAGTTGGGTTTTTGAATAATTGCTTCATCTGAATGGCCTTTCATTTATTGCCCGACTTGGCTATCATTTACTATGTCTCAAAAAAACCTTTCAATCATTTCTATATTCCAATGCTTGCAGCGACGTCACCGACACATTTTAAGGCCGCGACCAGGCATGCTTTGTTGATTCCGAACGCGTTTGGTTCAAAAATGCACCAGTGCCATTATGCAGTAGCGTTTCACATTAAGGCCAAAGGATGTTCAGCCCTGCAAGATGGATTTAGTCGATATAAAAATTACACCCACATAGAGAGTGTCTGAGTGGAACGAACGAAGCCTAACTTAGCTACCCAATGCTATACAGCAAATTACAGTGAGAGACCATCCTGCTATGAATACTTTATTATGGCAAGAATAAATCAAATTAGGTCCCTAATATTAATTAAACATCTAGTGCGTGAAGCATAGGCAGGTATGGAGGAAGCCCAGTCGAAATAAACTACTGATTTTTGGTTTTCAGTGAATATTTTGAGAACACAAATTTGTGTAGTAACTTCACACATTTATCTAGTTACGACAGAAAGTGCTACAGAACTACAGACCGTAGAAAAGTGCGGTGGAAAGTACTGCAGACTTATATGAAAGTGCGACACACCAACAAAAACTTGTGGTGTTTACGACATACTACAGAATATTGTTTCATATTTTTGACACTGTTTCTAAGTTTTTTTTTCGCCTGGCTGCCTGCATAGTGGAGCCATGCGCTTCACTGACCATAGCAGTCCTAAATAAATATAATAGGCCTAGCTAAATTAATGTAGATCGTTGCCACCTCAACACACATTGGGCCTGTTTGTACCCTGCTAACTTTTCATTAGGTCCCTCAAATCTTGACAAGCCTAACTTAGCCTATTAGTGCGAACGCAATGTGATTTTGTTTTACAAGTTAACCAGATCTTAGGCATGAATACAACACCAGCACTTTTGTATCATTTGGCGGCTATATTTAATGTCCTGAAAACAATGACAAGAGAGGTGGATTACGAAAGGGCTACCAATGAATGAAACGCATTTGGCCTAAATTTCGTATACGTTTTGCTGAGTTTTGCAGTATAAGCGGAACATGAACCATCACTACGGGGTGCTACATGACGGCAAATAATATTGTCATGTGCTTTGACGCTAGGAGAAGGAAGAAGAGGCTGGAGAGAAGAAGGAACAGAAGCGGCTGATTCTCTATAGTGGCCTTTTTGTCGTTGTGGAGCGCCTGAGCGGCGTGAATAATGTGATTTCACGCCGCACCGAAAGTAGCCGATGCTCACGCAAGGCCCAGGTGGTGCAAGTTGCTGGGCTAAAAAGGTTTTCTTTTCGAACCTGTTAAAATGTGTTTTAGTGCGTAGCACTACTGGCCGCAATCACGAATTTCGCCCATGTCTGTCCAACGCCGCTCACTCTCTCTTCCTGAACTTGAAGTGGAAAAAGAGAAAGTGGCGACGCGCGCGTGGCGCGGCCCAGTATTAAAGGGCCACTGTCCAGGGAAGGCCTTTTAAGCAAAGGAGCCCAGCGTTTCGATCAGGTACCGGAGATAGTCTGTGCAAAATGCTACAGTGACACGCGCGCCACAAAGCATCGAAAATACAATTCAAAGCTCTCTGATGCTCTCCTTCGGCAAGCCAGCTTCCCCGTTTCCTGCGCTCGCCCGACGAGCCACAGTAATGACGTATGTACCGCGAACGACGTCCATTGGTCCGTCTCGCTGACTGACTGGAGAAGGATGGGTGTCTACAGCTCGCTGCGCGCTTTTCCCTCGCCACGGCCAGACTGAATCCAGCGACGCGTGCTCCCTCGGCCGTTTTTTTTTTCGCGCTCGCGGAGTGCCACCCCCCGCGGAGGAGGAAGGGGAGGAGGAGGAAGGGGAATTTGTCTTGCGGAGGCTAGATGACCTCGGGCAGAAGAGTGAAAAACCTTTGCGAGGGAACGGAAGGAGAGAAGCATGACAGAATTGGGTGATTGCAGTGGCTGTAACTGCGTTATTACTTACTCTTTTCAAAAACATTTTGCAGCCTTGCGTTCTAGGGGCGAAGTCTCACAGTCACCGCGGACGAAAATATTTTCGACCGGAGGCTGGACAGTGGGCCTTAAGAGGCGGAGTGGCCGCACAACAGCAGCACAAGCCGATCGCTCTCTCACTCTGTCTCTGTCCATCCGTCTCTGCTTGAACTTGAAGAGGAAGAAGGGGAAGTGGCGACGCCAGCCTCACGCGACTTAACACTGAGGGGGTCAAGCGGCCGCATAGATGCACCCTGTGAGAGAGTAAGATATTTGAGAGAGGGGCGTGTCAGTTGTGGACGTGGTGGCCGTCTCTGGGCAGCGTTGCACAAGAGCGTGTTACTGCGGAGGGAGCAATCGTGGGTCACTCGCGCGTCCTCAACTTCGGCAGCTCTCCCCTAGCATCAGTTAAGCCTCAGCCTTCATGGAAAGCAGACGTGCACGCGCGGTGCTCCCTGGACCTCGGCTTCGAGCCACTCGCCGCTTCTTGAAGCAGCTTGTGCTTACCTTCGTGCATAAGCAGTGCTACGCACCTACTTCGCATTTGCTTAACTATGCAAATCGGCCGTAATTTTTTTGAAGTAGCTTCATTGTAGCGTTGCAGATTTATCATTGGTTTACCGAACAGTAGGGGTCTTCCTGTTGTCAGCTGTTTTGCAGACATGTAGTTGTCCTGAAGTATTATGTTCTATGTGCACAAACTAACTAGCGTGAACATGCTTCAATGTTCTCATGAACCGTGCAGCTTCATTATAGGCTTGAGGTCTATAATGAAGCTAAATGAAATGCCAACTCCTTTGAGAAATAAGCACACTCTTTGCCTTGGAAAGGCGACCCGTTGTCTGTGCCGGGATTCCGAACTGGGAAAACATTTGTCACAGGGAGAGGAGCACAGTATTTTCACTTGTGGAGTGTATTTATTATACCACTGGGTATAGTGATAAGTCATCTATTACAACCGTAGCGCAGGTTCTATCTGGAAAAGGACCAAAAAGTCAATTGACACTTTTTCTCGGGGGGCCATCATATGGTTCAGTGATGGCATGTGGTTCTTGCTTAGCTTGGAGAACAGCTGCTTGGCATGGTGGGAAGCTTTGATCGATGCGTTTACAACGTTGTCGATGCCTGAAACTTCTATTGCTACGTTAACATATTTTGAAGAGCAGAAGTCGTATCCAATATAGAAAGTGACATATTGTCTAAAATAGGTAAAGCATGGTTCGCTTTAGCTGTATCTGTTGGTGAACACAACAAGCAAATGTTTTAGCATTCAAGGTCATCAAGGAATTCTTGATGTATATTTTATTCAATAGTCTATTTTGTGCTGCTAGTATTGGCCCCGCTGAAGATAGCAGGGTCGCGAAGACAAAGGGAGCCGGTGCAGATGAGAGTTGAACCCACCTGGATGCTTGACGTCGTCGAGGTGTAGGAATAGTGCGGATACGGAGTTCCAGGGTTGATGTTTCTAACCCGCGACTCCACCAAATAAAACAGAGGGATTTATTAGAGGTACTCGGTCTCGATCTAGAATCCCGGCACGAACAGTCCGCGTACAAGCAGGTCCAGCGCACACACCAATAGCGATGTTGCTAGAGATAGCGCACCGAAACTTCTTCTTTACCTCTGCACGTATATCTTCATCTTTAGAAAAGAGATTATTTTTTATATTTCCAACTCCCTGAGCTAACGTCTCTGCGACTGATGAGGCGTCACCGTTGAGGATATCATGCAGCCCCGCCACTATCACCACTATGCAGCGCCTTGCGGAATTTTTCGCCAGCCTTTGCTTTGCTTCTTTCAGTACCGTGTTCATTATCCAGCCTTGGAAAGTTCCGACTATTACTCTCTTATTAACCTCTACACGTGGACTATTGCTCGCCTGAGTATGCTCATGTTAAAAACGTCAGCGATAAGCGCCTGGGCACTCTTGTTGCCTCCCCCGAAGTGCTGTTTCTTGATTCCGTCTTTTTTTTTTGTCTTCTCTAGCAATGCCTTTGTTCTTTTCCTCTAGCTCTTTTCAGGATTTATTTTAGCTGCTACCGTTGAATCGGCCTTCCGTTTCGGCCCCGCCTAACCAATTTACTTTGTGTTCGCTGCCGTTGCCAGCGCCTCACCGAGCGATGTTAGCCCATTACAGAGAGTTCGCCATTATTGTCTGCAGAGGCGGCTATAAACATTTTTTTTTTCTTCCCTTGCTGGAGGCTACCTCTGTAGTTTGCTCTTACCTGCTTTTACTATCTCGTGCTATTTATCAGAGCTGCTAAACGCGACATTAGGCCGGCGTTGGCTTCCTGCAAGATGTCAAGGCGCGCACTAAGTCCGCAACACCAGCCCAAACTGTCCGCGCCTTCCGCCTTCTTTAGTGTTTAAAACCGTGTTTCCTTCCGGTTAACCAGCACGTCACACGTTTTGCATGCCTGATGTGCAGCGCCTATTGGGGCAGAAGATGGTAAACTGGGACGCTGACCGCACGGCTTGGTCTTTGGTGATGGGAGCCATTAGCTTCTATTCGCAATTGTGCCCACTCGCACTAGCGCGCCGCAATGCAACGCCTTCATTTCGCCTTCAAGGTGGGCTAGACGGAAGCGACGTTGCGCAGAGAAAACTGAAAGGGAAGAAACTTATAAATCACGCCTGCGCTTTAGCGCGGACGCTCGGCGCGGAAGAGGAGCGCTTGAACGCAAAATGTCTGCACTTCACGGACATGGCGTAGGACATGCACTTAGCTTTATGTTCACTGCGCGATTATATCAAGGCATTCATTATATTTTAATGTTGAACAGTGTTGACAGCGCTGCGAAAAAAAAAGCAGGACACTAGTTGCTAGTCTTTTAAACTGCATGCGCCTTGCATATGTACTGATTAATTACATTACGTAAGTTATGCTGTAAATTGTATTCTTCCAACGATTAAATATGCGGAGCGAAAAAAGTGCTTCTCCACTGGAAAGGATGCGAGCAGAATAAAACCCTTGGTAATATTTGAGACGTATGCTTGGTTCGTGTACTGGAACATGACCCTGGTGCTGGTTGTGTGGCGAACGGCACTCGAGCTCAGCAAAACCCGACATACGACATATTTTATTTCTGTAGAATACTTTGCAAAGTCTGTACTTCATTTCTAAGACAACAGTAGATAGGCACTTATTAAATATTTGCGCAAATTGTTCATGCTTTCATGTTCCGTGAGAGTGGCACTGATCCACAGTCATGCCGTTGCACTGCACTTAGAACTTGTTTTGTAGTTGAACGGTTTGTATAGTGGTTATAGTGGGTATAGTGGTTATAGTGGGTATAGTGGCCTAGTGGTTAGAGCGCCCGTCTCGGCTGCGGGAGGTGGTTAGTTCGAAACCCGCCGCCGGACACCCACCGGTAAAAATGGGTACAAGCATCCCCCTGCCTGGCGCTCGGCTTTTCTAGGGGTGTGCGTTTGGGAGAAGCTCCGTAAACCCCGCTGAGCGCCCCTCCTCCGCAGTGGGCGCAAATTCAGACAGCCGGATCCGGACTTGCCATGGGGCTGCAGTGATCTCTGAGAGGTGAACTTCATCAGTGACAGTGAACCTTTACGTCTTTCGACACGCTGGCTTAAAGCGTTTCGCACTTGAAACAAGGCTTTTCTGAGTTTTCGCGTGTGCAGGACACGACTCGTTTTCCGTTTTGAACCCCGTGAAACGCGGTAACTCTAACCACCTTTGCAGGCTGAAGTGTTCGAAACTATTTGGCCCCAAAGGGTGCGCAGCGGGGTTTGCGGAGCCTCTTCCAAGCGCACACCCCTGTGACAGCCGGGCGCCAGGCCGGGGGACGCTTGTACCCATTTTTACCGGTGGGTGTCCGGCGGCGGGTTTCGAACGAACCACGAAATCAGCTTCTCAGCAAAGCCTAATTTTGTACCAAATATCTTGTTCCCCACTATTTTCTATCGCTTTTGTCAAGACGAGAATCTGGCTACTAGGGCTCGCACAAACTGGCGGGTAGTGGACGTCGAACTCTGCATTTCGGTGTAATCTTCTGGATTCGCGCTACCAACAGCAAGGCAATGATTGGGAGCGTTGCGAATCGCTCAAGTCCTTGCACACTCGAAGTGCGAAGCACGGCAAAAATTCGCGACGCTCTTAATTTTAGCCGTCAATCACGTCGTTGTGCACCTTGTAAACGCCTCTAGAGGCATTTTCATGTGCCGTCGATATTTCAGAGTTTACGCAGACGTGAGAGCTATGCTGTTTTCTTTCTCACAAAATGCGAGACATCTCTATATGAGGTTCTTTGGTTAAAAGTAAATCCTTGCAGTAAGGTTTAGAGAACAATACTCGTAATTTTCATGTCTTGTGAACCATTGTGGCATCCCACATCAAAACAGCATCTAGTACTTCATTTTAGAGGGCACTGCTTTAGTCATCGCGAAGATATCGTCTGTTGAACGAAAATTTTGCAGCGCAAGTGCCCTTAAGGCTAGATGAGCTTCTGCTCCAGCTGATGCTCAACGTTTCATGGCTCACCCACAGAAGAAGTGCGGCGCCCTTGTCGGCTAACCAAATTTGTCCTGGGCTTCGCTATTACTTCGTGCAGCTCTTATGCGATTATCATTCCATCATACTCATCAGTGAAACCGAAAGCTGCGGCAAAAAAACCTAGAGGGCATCATTCGGGTGCCGACCACATTATTTGCAACTAATCGCTGTCAACAGCGATCAGGCAGACAGAAGGAGCGGAGTAACAAAACCACGACGGCACAGGCGCTGAACGTGAAGTTTGTACCATAAACCGTCCAAACACTCCATATGTGCCCAGGACAAATGGCATCGGAGAGAAACTATTGTTAACACAGGCGGCCATAAATGAGTGAAATCTAACAGAAGACAACTGAAGATAAATAAGGAAAAGGGGCACCAGAACAAAGTAAATTCCTTCTTAAATATGTATTGCTTCGGTGGCTTCTAGAATAAAGCTGCTGGTCAGGGCTGTGCCATCGCTATTTGTGTTAACGTACATTGTTCGCGTGCTTAAGCGCTGTCGACCACATTGAACCAGCACCCCGTGCCCATCAGCTTGTCTTGTTTTCAAGATGCCTTGACTATTCCTTTGTTTTGTCAACTTTTTGCAAAGGATGATTTTTATATATGGTTCTGATATTGGCGGTGCGCATTAGGGCTTTGGAAATAAGCGCGAAGAGTGCTTCACAAGCAGTGATAAAAAATAAGGAATGTACGTTGCCAGAAAATGTGTCGAAGCCTGTTCGAAATGGTTCCTTCGATTTGCTCCGAACAAAAATTAGGGTTTATATTTTTTTTTGCCCCGTTCCGGTTCGACATCCTGGCACTGCTGCATATAAGAGTACAAAGGTATAAGACCTCAACGCGCACATTTACTGTAACTTGTTCTCCGCGATCTACTATATGGAGTACGGTACAGGAGGTGGAAGCAGGGCTGCATGTGGAGACCATTGTTGCACATTGAAAACTATGGTGAACGATAAGTCAATAAGTTTTGTACCCCAAACCTGGGGGATGAAGTAGCTGAAAGAATATTCTAATTGGTGTTGTAAAATTCAGGCAATTCCTTCTAGCATGTCATGAAATATGTCTACTTTTATCCGCTGGGTTGAAACTGAAATAGTCCGCTAGCTTTCTTTATCCATTGTGTTGAAGCTCGAATCATCCGCTAGCTTTCATAGCTCAATGGAATTTCATTTCTACCAGCAACGCGGTTAGTGTCTAAAAAAAGTGGTCTAAGAATGCGTCCGAAAAGCTTGCCGTTAATAAATATTATTAGTGGTGCCAGGTAGATTCTTTCTCTGTAAACTTTGTCAACATTTATTTATAAAACAATGTCGTGACCAGAGGAAGACCCTTCCGGAGGCTACAAGATTGAAGTCGCCTTTCAATAACGTCATCCTCTGCGCTATTTGGCATGACTTCATTGTTAAAGAGCGCTACTAGGTATACTGCAAAATATATGCATCAAAGGGAAAGGCACAAAGAAAAAAAAAGAATGATGAATCCACAAAATAGCTCACGAATCACAAAAGATACAAACAGAGAAGACATGATGGCCATGGTTACTACATTTCAACGGGAATAAAAAGCAAGTCACCCGGGTATCATGCGATCTCGGGGCACGTTAAGGACCTCCTGGTGGCCGACATTTGCGGAGCCCTCAGCTGCAGCCTTTCTCATAGCCTGAGTCGTTTTCGACTTTAAATCTTATGCACGAGATAAAACCAACCCTACTGAAAAAAATTGCACGAGGCAATAACCTCACATTTTCTCACACAGTCTCACTCAATTCACGTAAGAAATCACATACAAGTCGCATATAATTGCGTTAGATCTCATAGTTTCTTGTAGATTGGAATAAATATGAAAGATATTTTATGATAATGAAGAGGACTTTATGTATTTGTGCTTTGATGAGATGGTGTGAGGTTATTGTCCCATAGAACTTTTCGTTTTTGAGTAGGGAAGCGTTACGCAAAATCAATGTGCCTAAACGAAAGCTATTTCGCCATTTAATAGTCTGACATAAGGAGTGCGGATACACGACTCTAACGCCTTGTGGGAATGCGAGCGATTGTTCTGTTCGAAATCGTCGCTCTTCTAAGCATATAATCTGATGTTTCTTTGCTGTAAACTTTCTGTTGCATTGAGTTTTGAGAGAACGCGTGTGGTCTGTCGTCGCTGTTCTTGCCGTCCTTTTTAGCACTCGTGAACAGAAAGCCACACTTGCTTTCAGCTTCCAGGGTATTGCCACTGGAATGAATATACCCCCCTAAAGGATGACTGTAGTGCGTTAACACGCAGGACTAATTTCTTCGTTTCGTAGGTGTCGATTACCCGATACTTCTGAAAAGAGTTCCTCTGGCAGGCGTTACTTCCTTACTGAAAAAACTGTAAGGGGCAATAACCTCACATTTTCTGACACAATCTCACTCAATTCACATAAGAAATCACGTACAAGTCGCATATAATTGCATAAGCTATCATAGTTTCTTGTACATTATCATAAATTATGTATGATATTTTATGATAATGATGTGCACCGTATGAGACTCTATGCGATTAAATGAGATTTTGTGAGGTTATTGCCCCGTAGAACTTTTGCTTTTTCAGTAGGGAATTGCTATGTAAAATAGCCAGCAACAGATTAGTGGCAGGTTTTTATGAATCATATCAAGAGGAGTACAGTTCATGGTCGAACAGTGAGATGTCACACAGGGTAAAAAAGAGGGTAACAATTTTTGTAATAATAAGAAATAAACGGCATCGTTACTCTTCCGTATCTACTACATCTAAATGAGGTATAGCTGGCTCTCATATATATAGTGATACAGCTTGGTAAATGATGGCAATATGTTAAAGCCTGCTGGCTGCTCTTTCATACGATGTTAAGAGGCTGTGCGATAAAGAATATGTGGGCCTGCTAATTATTCGACCCTTCTGGTTTAAACCGGTAATCATTTGTTTTACGTTTAACCAATTCCCGTCATGACGAAACTGAAAAGAAATGAGCAGGAAATGCGATATTTTGCAGGCTGACAATATTGTAACACAAAACAGTTGCACCTGAATTATTTATTTTTCTTATAATGGGGGCACGTATTCACGACGCATGATAATTATTTAGAAGTATGAGGTTACATATCACACCGAGTGCAGTCATTCTAGCATAATCACCTGTAAGAAAAAACAGGATATGTCAGATCCTTCAAAATATTTTGCATCTCTTCCTTAAGCTGGAACCAAAATACATGTGAGAGTTCAGAAGACTGCCAAATTTGAGTGAAACTTTAAATGGAATACGCCTAAACTTTGTTGATGAAGGCAATATTGTAAAAATACAAACGAACGTTTTTAGCCTTTCCTGTGCAACAAGAGTATTTTGGGATGTGAAAAATTGTATTTAAGACAAAAACAAAAAATGCAGATTTTAAGAGTTAAAATCGGCTCGCACTCTCCTTGTTTATTATTCCCGATGAATAACTAGACAGCAAGTGCTTCGCACAATCTCTCATATTTACATATCAATGTCCTAGCACTTTGCAATTTGTAATAATATTGCATTGGCACCACCTGCCGCGGCGCCAACATACTGTACAAACTGGCGCCAAGCCCGCCCTGTTTGTTATTACAGCGGGTACCGAGGCCATATTTCCCGCTTCTGTCGTCGCAGGCTCTAGAATGAACGCCGCGGCTACGACTCATCTGAAGCAGACTACCCTCCTCGCTTCTCCGGCTCTAACCACCGTTCATTCCCTTATTATCCCCGACGTTCATCACCCCCGCCAGAAAGCCCCGCTCCGCCTGCTGGTTGCAGGCCTTCAAGACGCCGTTCTCCTTCGCTTTTTCGCCGCTCAACCTCGCCTCTCCGTCAAGCTTCACTAACGACCCCCCGCCAATCGGAAAACTGACCACTGCAGTTTTAGGAGGGAAAACTGCACTCTTCGGCCATCCCAAAAATCGTCCGGAACGTCCCTGGAATATTATTTTAGTGTGGGTTAAAGGTTTATCTGTTGAGGCTTTGGTTTACACGGGCGCCGCTGTTTCTGTCATACACACTGAATTGTGCTTCCGCTTGCGAAAAGTGAAAACGCATTATGATGGACCTCAACTCCGTGGAGCTAATGGTGCAATAATTCGGCCTTTTGCTAAGTGTACTGTGCGAGTTTTTGCTGACGGTATCCGCCACCATGTACAACTTGCTGTGATGTCACCGTGCGCTCACCCAATTATTTTAGGCTGGGATTTTCTGTCTGCCTCATCAGCCAGCATTTCGTGTCGTGACAGGGTCATTTACATGAACGAGAGCGATCCGTCTTCTGAACCTCCCGAGCCCCGTCATCGCTGCTTGCCGCTACTGACTCAGTGTTGCCCCTTGGATGCGAACAAATTGTCGCGCTTTCTTCTACTCGCATTGATAATGAAGATGTGCTAATCGTGCCTTCTGATCGTGGATCGTGGAACCCGTGGAATCGCGCTACCACCAAGTCTTGTTCGGTTTGAGCATGGCACAGCGCTTGTCGCTGCTTCGAACACTTCCCCAGAGCCCATTGTGCTGACTATAGGGACATGCTTTTCTTGTGCCCTGGACATTTACCCGGTGTCCCTTACCATCCTTACCGCCCCCTCTTCCTCACCAGCAGCTTCTTCCGATGCTTCTCTCTGTGTTCTCTTTGGCACTATCAATCCTGACCTTCCTGCGACTCACCGCTAAGCTTTGCAGGAATTACTACGAAAACACCAAGCCTCCTTTGATGTCACTTCTCCAACCTTGGGCCGAACGTCTTCTGCACAGCACCGCATTATTACAGAAGGTATTTCTTTTGTTAGCCGCCGCCCTTAGCGTGTTTCCTTATCAGAACGTAAAATCATAGAAGATAATGTGTATGATATGCTCCGACGAGACATTATTCGGCCCTCAGCTATCCCCTGGTCATCTCCGGTCGTCTTGGTCAAAAAAGGATGGGTCCGTGCGTTTTTGCGTTGATTACCGCGCACTTAACAAAGTCATTTGAAAAGATGTTTACCCTATGCCACGAATTGACGACTCCCTCGACTGTCTTCAGGGCGCCGAATATTTCTCCACTTTGGATTTGCGTTCCGGTTACTGGCAGACACCGATGCACGAAGCCGACAAAGAAAAAACCGCATTCGCTACTCCCGATGGGCTTTACGAATTCAATGGCATGCCTTTTGGACTTTGTAATGCCCACGCTACGTTTGAGCGCATGATTGACACTGTTCTTAGAGGACTTAAGTGGAAAACATGCTTGTGCTACCTGGACGACATAGTTATTTTCTCTGCGACGTTTTCTGATCATTTATGCCGCCTTGATCAAGTATTAACGTGCCTGGCATCCGCCGGTCTCCAGCTGAACACGAGAAAGTGTAATTTCGGCAAGAAAGAAATCAAGATCCTGGGCCACCTCGTCAGCCGCGATGGCATTCGGCCCGAGCCTGACAAGCTTGCTGAAGTTTTGAACTTTGAACGCCCTCAGCGGACTAAGTATCTACGCAGTTTCCTTGGCCTGTCTTCGTACTTTCGCCGTTTCATTCGCAATTTCGCTACCATTGCTGCACCGCTCCACCGCCTCTTTACCGACCGTACTACTTTCAATTGGTCCGAAGAATGCGAAAAACTTTTCATACCTGAAGAATGCCCTCACTTCGGACCATATTCGCGCTGACTTCGACGATACTGCTACCACCATTCTCCACCCCGATGCCAGCAGTCTCGGTATCGGCGCCGTACTTCTGCAACGTGATACCGCTTCTCGGGAAAAGGTAATTGCGTTTGCCAGTCGAACTCTAACACCAGCGGAGCGCAACTACACCATCACCGAGAAAGAGTGCCTCGCCGTCGTTTGGGCAGTTCAGAAATTCCGCCACTACCTCTACGGCCGCCATTTCACGATCGTTACAGATCACCACGCTCTGTGCTGGTTATCAACCCTCAAAAATTTGACTGGACGCCTGGGCCGTTGGATTCTGCGTTTGCAGGAATACCACTTCAATGTCATATTCAAATCGGATCGCAAACATCGAGATGCCGATGCTCTTTCCCGCTGCCCGCTCCCAGAATCACCACCTAGTGCTTCTTCGCGCCTTCCTGCGTGCACCCTCGACGTCCCAATGTCGTCCAGAGCTCCAAACACCACCTGTGCTACTGCTGCCGCTGCTACAGATCGCTACGCCATTATTTCACACCGGCGAGCGGATCCCTACTGTCTTTCCCCAATCAACCTTCTCACCGGTGCGTCTCACCCTCCTACCGCTAGGATGCGCAGGCAACTTCAAAAGTTCAAACTTGACAACGGCGTGCTCTCCCGTTATATTTATTGCTCTGAAGGCTCCCGTTGGGTCCCCGTTATTCTGAGAGCGCTTCGCACCCGTATCCGGGCGGCTTTCCACGATGATGCCACAGCCGTTCACTTAGGCTTTCATAAAACTTACCACCGCGTGAAAACCCGTTTATTCTGGCCAGGCCTCGCCTCAAGTGTGGCAAAATACGTCGCCTCTTGTCTGCCATGTCAGCTCCGCAAACGGCCCACTTCTCCTCCTGCTGGCCTACTACAGCCGCTACCTTGCCCTGCTACTCCTTTTGCCGTTGTTGGCGTAGACTTATACGGGCCACTCCCATTGTCCGCACGAGTTAATCGCTGGATCGTCACCGCCGTCGACCACCTAACACGCTATGCTGAGACCGCTGCCCTGCCTAATGGCTCAGCACATGAGGTCGCGACCTTCTTTTTGGAATCGCTCGTACTGCGCCATGGGGCCCCTCAAGTGCTTCTGTCGACGGCTGTAGCCGAATTTATTGAGGCCTCAACCACACATCACAAATTGACCTCCAGCTATCACCCGCAGACCAATGGGTTGACTGAGCGGTTCCACCGCACGCTTTCTGACATGTTGTCTATGTACGTGGACCAAGACCACCGAAACTGGGACGTAATACTTCCTTTTGTTACGTTCGCCTACAATACGGCTGTACAGCGGACCACAAGTTACACCCCGTTTTCCCTCGTTTACGGCCGTGCTCCCGCTACCCTTCTTGACGCCTCTTTCCTTTCTACACATGCCAGTTCCTCATCCTCTATTCCTGACCATTTCCTTTCGCGAGTGGCCAAATCTCGCCGGCTTGCTCGTGTCAACACGGAAGCTAGCCAGGAAGACCGCAAGTGCCGCTATGATGCAACCCATCGCCAAGTTTCGTTCCGTCCCGGCGATGAGGTGTTACTTTGGACCCCACTACGCACTCCTGGCCTTTGTGACAAGTTACAGCACCGTTACGTTGGTCCTTACACACTTCTTGCAAAAACCTCCCCGGTCAACTATCGCGTCTCCCCTGTTTACCCTCCTCCGGACTGTCGTTACCGTGGCACTGAAGTTGTCCACGTTTCACGTAGGAAACCTTTTATTCGGCGCAATCCTGCCGACTAATTGCGGCCAGGCTGGCCGCTTCAACTGCGCGGGCGAAATAGTGTGAGCACTGTGTGGCGCTTCATCTTCCACACGGCTGAACGCGCTGCTTCATCTTCATCCTGCTCCCTCTTGTAGATACCCATCGTCATCGCGGAGTGTGTTTGGCTGCAGTGCGCGACCAAGGCTTCAGGTCTGCAATAAAGCCTGATCCCCCAAGTCCGACCTTCGCGTTGCCTTCCAATATTGATACACGAGTTAATTTGGGTGCTGCAGTTAGAAGCTAGACTTAAAATGACCTGCTGTGAACTATTATTTCCACGCGTAAATTGGTATTCTCGCTAAACCGAATTAGGATGCTTAGCAGCAATACGAGAAAAAAAAGCCGACATGAAGTTTTAAGGAACCGTTTATTCATGATGCTCACATGCGCCTAACCAACTGCAAGTACCTCTACATGTCGCACGCAGTGGCTGCGTTCATATGAAAAGTCACCATACGCGTACATTAAATATCGGTTCCAGCAACAAAGCTGACCGTAGCATAGGTAGAATTTTTTTTTTTTTTGGTCACAGCTAGTTTGAGGCACTGTGGCATAACCAGGCACTGCATATTCACACTAGAAGCAGGTCGATCGTACTGGGAAGCTCTTCGTACGTAGCTTATAGACAAAACGCCCATATGCGATACAAAAAAAATAAACTAGCACTGCAGAATCTGCCTTGGAGTAATGCGAAAGCACGGATACTGCTGTTGGCTGCGTCTGGTTGCTTCTAGTTGCTTACTTCACTTCCTGTTTACCCGTTTTAGTCTGGTAGTTTAAAATTTGCGCGCCAATCCCTTCATAATCATCATCAGCCTCACTATACCCGGTTCTGTGCTAGCTGCATCCCCTTGACCCCTGCCAACTTCTTAATCTCATCCGCCCACCTAACTTTCTGCCGCCCCCTGCTATGCTTTCCTTCCCTTGGAATCCAGTTTTTTACCCTCAGCGACCATCGGTTATCCTCTCTTCTAACTACATGTTCTGCCCATGTCCATTTCTTCTTCTTAATTTCCACTAGAATGTCGGTAACTTGAGTTATTTCTCTGACCCCCTCTGCACACTTCCTATCTCTTAATGTTACTCCTACCATTTTTCGTTCCATAGCCCTCTGGGTTGTCCTCAACTTAAGTAGAACTCTCTTGGTTAGCCTCCACGTTACAGCCCCATAGGTGAGTACAGGCAAGATGCAACTGTTGTATACTTTCCTCTTGAGCGATACCGGTAAGCTGCTAGTCATAATCTGCGAGTGCTTGTCAAATGCGCTCCATCCCAATCTCATTCTTCTTGTTATTTCCTTTTCATGGTCCAGATCTGCGGTTACTACCTGTCCTAAGTAGACATATTCGCCTACTACTTCCAGTACTTCGCTACCTAATGTAAACTGCTGTTCCTTCCCGAGGCTGTTGAACATTACCTGTCTTCTGCATATTTATTTTCAAGCCTACCTTTCTACTTTTCCTGTCTAGGTCATCAATCATTATTTGCAGTTCATCCCCCGAGTTGCTTAGCGAGGGAATGTCATCAGCAAATCGCAGATTACTGAGATCGCCAATCCCTTGATATGCCCTTTTGGGCGCTACTTCCGGTTGCGTGATGTCACATCCTCTACGTCACATTAATTCACTTCTTGTTTCCCAATTTTAGTCTTGTGTAGTTTCAAATTGTGCGCCAATCACTTCGTATGCCCTTTTTCCGCCCTACTTCCGGTTGCGTGACGTGACATCATTGACGTCACAATAACTGACTGCCTTAATTAGCTACTTTAGTCTTCACTACTTTCAAACTGCGCGCCAATTCGTTTCTATGCAATATTTGACGCGACGTCAGGTTGCGTGACGTCACATCCTTGACATCACCTTAACTGACTAATTTAATTAACTATTTTAGTATTTTATATATGATAATGTGGCACCAAGTCATTGGCTATTGAGCCCGTTTACTTCTTTACTGTTACATTTTTGTCTCTAAATAATTTCATAGTTACCTTTTTGGCCTAATTACTTTTCGGACAAAACAATACGTCACTCTCTATCGATTGACACTACTCATTAACCTCTCAATTACTAACCACTGCTGCGAACACGATCTTGGGTGTTTAGCCTCTATTTAATTGCGTAATTAACTTATTGGCCTAAATATTTTTTAGACACAACACGTCACCCTCTCTCGATTGACACCACTCATTATTCTCTATCGCTTTTCAATTACAACTGCTGCGGACAACTTTTACATTTTTTGCCTGTAATTATTGACCAAAATAACGTATTCGTCAAATTTTTGCGGACACTGCATTAGGTCACCCTCTAACGGTTGACACCGCTCATTAAACTCTACCACTTCTCAATTATTCACAACTGCTGCGGACATGATTTTGCTGTCGTGGTCTACGGAGGTGACCTGCGGACAGAAATCTGTGAACGTAGTGAAGTAGTGCCTTCGCATGAAAACATGCGGTCGTTGGTACTGTCTTCAGCTAGGCTGACTGATGGGAAGCAAACGAGTAGGACTAGCCCTTCCGTTCGTATTAGAACAAATGGAACTGAAAATATCTGCGTCACTCTGCTTTCGTAGTTCGCCCAGAGTTTAAGCAATTGAAGTAGAGTAACTAATAGCATCCTAGAAGATATTGCAGACTCTGAATGTATCAATGCAAAGGTGACAAAGGTTTAAATATCGCGAAACGTGCTCTTGCTATCAGCTCAGTGAGAGCTACGTTTGTGGACTGCAGCCGTTAGAAATGTGTGCGGGATCAGAACTTTCCGAAATAATTTTCACAATTTCTCACAGCCACCCTAAAGCAGGGCGTGGTTATTTGGCGGACGCATAGAAAAGCGTGAAGAGGATGACAAAGCAGGTGACGAGAACTCCAGGATGTAGTTTTAAAACGCACTCATAAACATTATTTGAAAACGGAAAATGCCATAAAAGGCGTTTATGCGTGTTTCTCAGACTTGCGGCGAATCTCGAGCAGTTTGACACGCTGTCGCATCCGTGTGTACGGTCAGCAATACATTTCTTTGGCCCCGTCGGGGTGGCGCAGTGGCTACGGAGCTCGACTACTGTTCCCAAGGACGCGGGATCGAATCCCGGCCTCGGCGGCAGCTTTTCGATGGAGGCGAAAAGAAAGGCGCCCGTGTGCTGTGCGATGTCAGTGCACGTTAAAGCACCCCAGGTGGTCGAAATTTCTGGAGTCCTCCACTACGGCGTCTCTCATAGCCTGAGTTGCTTTGTGACGTTAAACCCCACAAACGAACCAAACCAAACATTTCTTTGATCAAACAGTGGCCAAACAGCATTGCACATAGAGCAGTTCTCAGGCGGCATGGCAAACCAATGAAAGACAACTGTACGGCATATGCATGGAATGGCGTACACCGCTGAGAATGCTCGTCCTTACAAAGTGAAAGTCAGTTTGATAAATAATTTGTTCATTTCTTTTTCTTAAAACTATGCATAAAGCGAAACATTTGTGTTCAAAAAAGAAAATCCTTTGCAAAGCCCAGATTGTTCTCGTTAGAGTGAAGACAGCGGTGACAATCTAAGCAGATTCACTTCCTTCTGACAGGAAGTAGCCTACCCACCAACTGCGTCAGCAGGAAGACATGGAGTAAAAGAGAAGCTTTGATTACTGCTCCATGACTACCACCTAATGAAAGCATTAATCGTCTCATATTACATTATTATAGGCCGATCAAATGTATTAGTGTGAATATTGATCTCATGCGTACGCCCGAAAGACAACCACTTTTCGCATTTCATGCAATATTTAGGTAAGGACACTTTTGTACTCACCATATTAATGCGTTTAAGATAAGTGCCCGTTTTAATTATTGGGTCTGTGTAATTCCTCCAACTGCTAGATGTTAGCACCTGTGGTGTGGGATCAAATGATGTGTGGACAACCCAGTGCGTTGGGTGGTTTCGTATTACCAGTGTAAACTCATCGTTTTTCTTGAGAGGTACTTTCTCAAATTTCACAACATTTCCGTCTTTCTCATCGTAGATGGTTATTTCAAAACTAAAAAGGAAGCAAAAAAAGACGGACATAAAATTTTATTAGCACCGGGGTCTCTTCGTTCCTGTCCCCCTAGGCTTGAAGCGGTATATGATTTTCCAAAGAACATAGTAACTAAACAAGATTGAAATATTTCTTCCATTTTCTACTTGTATACTTGCATCTTTATGCTTCACCAGAGAGTGTAGCAATGATTTTACTAATCCACACTACTATAAATAAACTACTCTCTATATAGCAAATTACACTAACGTGAACGTTGCACAGACACTTGGTTGGTTTACGTATTGGATGCAAAACAATGCCCTAATTTTCTCTTTTTTGAAATCGGAAATTATAAATGCTACCGAGTATTCTTCAAATGTACCGTGAATGAAGAGCCTGTTCACTGATTTGGGTGTTTTTATATTGATTTTCTTTGCCCATAGCACTTGCCGCACCGCAATTCACCTTTTTTCTATTTGCTTGCGCGAAACGTTTTCAGCTTGGAGAGCCACCAATTCCGCCATGTATTCCTGAAACACTGGACCGTGTAAGAAGTACATGTGTTGTACTATGTCACTGCGCATTTATTAAACGCGGGAGGCCAATATTGGCGCTGATACTCAGTCGTAGCACTCGTTTCTATTTTCCTACTCTCATGCTTTTTTTTATTCATTCAGTCGACACGACGTTGAAATATCGATTGAGACAGTCACTGTTTATTAACTTCATTTTAATGTTTTGGTTCTTAAAGCGCCATCGCATGTCTATCGTCTTAATTTCCACGTGTCCACCTCAAATATTTCCCAAAGGCAGAAAAGGAAGTGGAATAAAGAAAGATGCAACGTCATGGCGCATCGAAGTAAGTCAAGCACATGCTAAAATGCTTCTGAACGGCAGCTGTGTTTCATCTCTAGACGCATTATTTTCTGCAGCGTGTGATATTAAACAGAACGAGGGTTCTTGCGCTGAGACGATGAGCGGCGGGGTTGGAAACTACTGGGGATTGCCTCAATTCTAGGCAAGGTTTTGTGCGCTGAACGCTGCTAATGGAGGCCAGAGCTGAAGATGAGGCAAGTAATTCAATAGATGTGAGATCGTCTGAAAGCACGGGGCGTTCAAATATTCATAATCGCACCGGGCATGCGTTCAATCTCCGGATTCGGTAATCCTTGGGAAATCACCTTCCTTTCCCAAAATTACACAGAAGAATTTTGAAACCCCGCGTCAGAAAACATAGTAATAGTGGATTCACGATTATTGTCATAGCTGTGAAGAATTGGTCGTATACAATCTTGCGATTACCATTTCAAGCATCATCAGAACAGTGTCTACAATCACACAGAAAACAATTCATTTTAACTTCAAAATTTCCATTTGTCAAGGCATTATTTATGCATTATGGAGCTCAAAATGCACGTAGTACGCATAAGCATCTGCGCCTGCAGTCCATTGCGAGCAATAACTAATAAAAGTATGAGCAGGCTTACATGTTACGTTCGCACTCTAAATGGTGGCTGCAAATAGGGACATATTTGAGAGGAAATGTGAAACCGTAGAGAAAAGCAAAGTTCTATCAACTGGACGAATACTTGTGTAGGAAGTCAGTTTCTCTTGTGCACAAATTGTGCAATACAATAATTCAACTTCACAGAACAGGAGGCAAACCAGCGGCCTAATAGCGTAAGACAGCAATGAGATAATATCAGAAAGGAATTATGAAGCGTCGAGCAACATGACACAGAACGTGCTGATTATGTTTTGTATGCTTATGTAATCACACCCGCAAAATAGGGTTAATTAGCTTCTAGTTCATCATGGTGTATTAGTGAGAAAAATATGTAAGAAGCTTATTTGAAACTATTTCGAGTCAACGAGAACAATGAGATAAAAACTTGGTTAGAACATTTTTCAAAATCTTGTTAGTTTTGTCGAAGAGAACGAAGGTACATAACTCTGAAGCTCACAACCTCTCACATAACTATTGAGGCATTCACACAAAATGTTTACAAAACCTGGCACTCGGCATAGATTTTACGAGCAAGTATATTTTTCGCCTGAAAGGGAGCCTCAGATGTCAAACCAGTCCTCTTGCCCGGCATTGTATCACAATATCAGGACCAATCTTTTCCAGCTTTAGGACTTACAAGATATCTAAGCGATTTCACAGACGCAAGATTTCCGCCTCACATAACATGATCACTTTTGATATATCAGCTTGGCTCGTCTGAGTGGAGCAAAGCTACCTCCTTCCTGGAGGATTAAATTGGCAACATCAACGCCGGTGCGCAGTATTTCGGTAAGCGGTATATTGACAGAAATGCATTCCATCCTGGGCCTATTCTCTAAAAAACCTGTAGAAAGAGCCTTCCTCCCGTCGTTTCTAGTCCGCAGCACTGTATCTAGTATATGTGCGTATGGTTTCTTGTAGCAGTATGTATGTTTAGATTTTGGCAAAATAGTTCACAGACGTAAGAAGCAGATGCTAAATAAATAAGAACACAATATCACTGTTCCAGTTGTGTACGTTTGGGCAAGGTCAATTCGCTATACGATTTCTAGAGTAGCTCCGAGTGGAATATTTAAGAACGCTGAGCAAACCGAGCTGGATAAGCCTGGCGTAGAACAAGGAACCTAAGATTTCGAGTCAGTGATTTTACATTTAGTAACGATGCTTGAATTGAGCCTGGAGTAATCGCAGGTAGTGTAAAGACTGAACAAGCAGAAACACGGCCGTTCTCTCGAACGCCCAGCTTTATTCTATCTTTATCGTCGTCTTCTCCTGTTTCGCTCCCTGCACACTTCACTTCGTCGTCGGCTAAGCACATCACACTCGGCCACGACTGCGGTCATAAATGCATCACCCCACACCGCTGCTGTCGCATCTGTTGCACATGACGGTTTTTTTTCCGGGCTGTCTTTTTGCGGAGCCATGAAGATGTTTGCATCGATAATATTGGCGCATGTCTGGTCCAGTTAGTGGCAAGTTGCTATCTGGTAGAGATTCTTTGGGTCGTTGCCACTTGGGCGTTCCTCCATGGCCTTGTTGAGAGTCAAGTGCCTCAAAGTTTCTCCTGTGCCAGCTACTTGGTGCTGGCTCGCTCTCCTTTTGCGGTATTCGATGGTTTTTCCTGATCTGTAACTGCACTCGTGATGCATCCATAGTGCTGACGGAAATGGAGAAAGCTGCGCCGAAATGCTTGTTCCTGCTGCCACTGCTTCCACCGGAAGCACCGTGCCGTGCACAACTTTGCTGCGTACACCGGTATGCGCGGTCTCGCTCTTTTCCAATGAACTGGCGACGTTTCTGCTCAGACTTTACGTCTAGCACACTGACATTGGCAGCAGTAAGGCCTTTTTCTCCTGGAATCACCTCGTATTGAACCTCCTGACCTTTCCGGATGCGGCGAAGTTTACGCGAGTGTTGGAACGCGGTGCGGTGGACAAAAATGTCCTCGCCAGTGTCAGCGCGGTTGATGAAGCCGTAGCCGCCGATCACATCAAACCACTTCACTGTCCCACTCATCCTCCATCGGGAAACAGAGGCTTCCTTCTCGTGCTGCAGCTTTTCCTGTTGTTGTTGCATGCGATTAGCCTCACCTACAGGATGCTTGTCCACAGATGGGCTAGAGGCGGTCCGGGACGAGCGGAGCTGCACTTCGTCGTTTTGGATGGATAGAGCCATACATGGACGGACAGCATGCTGAAGTGCTGCTGATGTCCCGGCAGCAGCAAGGACCCCGCGACGACTGGCGGTGTCATGCAAGGCGGCCGCCCGGTGGACAAACACGGAGAGGCTGTCCGTGTCCAGTGTGGACATAATCAATGCGTGGGTGTCATCGTGAAGCCCGTCGACAATGTACTGTTTGGCTGCGGAAGCGGGCCACTCGATGTTGCAGGCCTGAAGAAGACGGACATTATCATAAATGTAAAGGGCAACGTCTTCACCTGGAGCCTGGCGCCGCGCTCTCATCGTCGTGAGTTTGGCGTCGTGCGCACTGGCCAGAGGCGTAAACGCAGCTAGGAGGGCAGAGGTCCAGGCCGACCAAGTGGTGTAGCGGCGGCCTTCGTAATGGTGCCAGGCGTGGGCTGCACCACGGAGATGGTCTTCCGCGACGGCGAGCGTGGTGGCTGGGGACCAAGCGGAACGCCGGGCAGCAGCGTCGACAAGTTCAACCCATGCTTCGGCGTCATCAGAGAAGCCACGGAACTCCGGAAGCGGTACCGGTGGTACTGGGCACCCAAAGGACATCAAGACGCGGCCAAGCGCTGCGGCGAAAGTGGCGGTTACCTCCCGGAGGGTTGAGAGCACTTCGGGAAGGAGGGCCCGCAGAACCGAATCCGCCGAGGAGGCATGGACGCCGTTCTCTGGTGAAATAGGGGCCCAGGCGCCGAATGAGCCGGCCGTGTGACTGCCCGGTCGCTTCGAAGGAGGAGCGGCGGGTCGTGGAGGTCCGGGTCGGGCCCGACGTTCGTCGACTGCGCCATTGTAAAGACTGAACAAGCAGAAACACGGCCGTTCTCTCGAACGCCCGGCTTTATTCTATCTTTATCGTCGTCTTCTCCTGTTTCGCTCCCTGCACACTTCACTTCGCCGTCGGCTAAGCACATCACAGTAGAAACACAATGTGAGACAGCCAGAAGAGGTTTCGCGCGAGAGCTTGGGGGCAGCAGGCGTTAAAAATGAGAAAACATTGCAAATATGGAATGCTTGGAAGAAAAACTAAATTATTATCTCTAAGTACAAGGGAGATTGAAAGCAGTGTGTTAAAATATGTATATTGTGTCACTATGCATCAAAACAAACCTAAATGAAGTCAAGAAGTAATCTGGATCTCGCACAAAAAAACTTTGAGGGGAATCTCTCGCGAACAATTAAGTGTGAATAGATAATAGTCGTCAGATTCTTGGTTCTCAGTGAGTCCGGTTTGTTCTAGTTTGGTAAGTCAGATTAAACAGCTGTTAAATAGCTGTATGTTTGCCTTTTTTGAGTTTCAGTGTCGTGCGCTACCCGCAATTATGGGCAGTCTAAGTGCTGTCATTGCTCCTTGACCTTCGATTGGTGCTGTCGCGTACCGTGTGCATTAATAAATTCTATCAAGGTTTAGAAAAAAGTTGTTTGCCGACGCTATATTGATTTGAAGTTCCACGTAAATATAGAGGAAAAAAACTATTCGTGTTATTTATTTCTCCGTGCATAGAAACCCTTCATCTGTTTCAGATTCTAAGCGAACCCTAAACATTTCTTTATTCGCGCCGCTATCATCGCCGGTAGGACACGAGAAGAAAATACGAGAGCAGGTTCTCATTCATGCATTAGAAAATGCCACTGAAAGCAAGTTCAGCACGAGAGTGTCAAGCATGGTTGGGTAATCTCTCTTGAGGCGGCTTACTACATCTCGGCTGCGGATGTATGAAGTTTAAACAGACCGGGCTGGCTGGCCCACTTAAAGCAAATAGCCGTAAGATTATTTGTAGTCTGAGTGACCTTTTTACTCTTTATAATTGGAATATTACAGAATATTGGTCTTATTAGCTACGATAATTATTTAACGCAAACTATTTATTGCCACGAACATCATTCAACTTAAAGTATCGAAAATGATATCCCTTTCTATATACTCTTCCGAAAACAAACTTCCTGAACATTTTGACATCGTTACTACTGCGTTATTGTTAGAGATGTGATTTCCACATGAAAGTCACAATTCATTTGCATAAGGTGCGGAAAATATCTTGCAGCTTATTTAATACAGTAACATAAATAAGCAAATATTACGTGACTGAAATGTAACTGAAATTACATTTACGATTCAAAACAGTGTAAAATACTAAATACTCGATGAGAACTCACTGCTTGAAATTTGTATTTCAAGATGTAAGCCGAAGAACCGAAATCTAACAGCGCTGCACATCGAAACAAATAAGGTAACCCTGACAGAACACATTCCACGTTATATTTCCAACATTGCAAAATGGGTACAGTTCTTTCAGCAACTTCAGCAAAGTGGCCTAAACGCATGCGTGGCCGTATTTACGACTCAAGAGTAAAGGAAAAGCGGACCTTGATATAGCTCGTTGGATATAATTTGTAATCATACATTTAGATAAATTCCTCTAATAAGTAACCAAACATTTTATTGCGCGCATTTAACTGGAAATTGCTTATGCACGAATATGTTTTGATGTATTTTGAGGTAAAATAATGGTGAATAAATGAGCACTCTTAGTATCAGAACGATTTAATGTTTATGGTATAAAATTGTCTATGCGCTACGCTATTTGCGTTTTATGACAGCCCTAGTTGCTTTGTGAATACGCAAGACAGGTATGAACCTCCATATTTTTTCACTCATAACAATTTATCATCACTATCACAATTTTCCTAAAGCTACATTTTTGAATATTTTAGAGGGGTATCGTTGCTATTATCAGAAACAGTCAGTATTAGATTCAGTCGCTCTGATAACTACATGATAGTAAATAAAAAAAGATAGGCTTCGTACCGGAAGCTGTGATTACTCTAATGATGTCTAAGAGCGATGCTACTGAAATAAGAGCACTTAATAATAAGGCCTCGTAAATAGGGAAACATTAGGCGGCTTCCTACGACTCTTCCTTGAGTTAAGGAAGCATACAGCACTCTACATTTGAAAGAAACAGCCTATAATGTATGAAGGTTTCTGAAATGTGGCCCTAAAGGCTTTCAGGTGAAGCACTATTGCTTCTATTCTATGGAGTTTGGCAGCACGTTCTCTTCTAAACAATGTTGCAGTCACGTTGTGCTATTCAAACGCAATCATAATTGTGCTCAATGATTTCCGTTCGAAAGTACACCTTTTCCTTTTCGATTGTCGTCATAATTTGTTCGCTGTGCACTTGAATTTCTCTGTTTGCCCCGTACTGTGATGCCGATGCGAGCGATTTGCACGTACTGAAATAAGTGATTAAATATATATATATATATATATATATATATATATATATATATATATATATATATATTGTCACGCGCCTTCGTAGAACGTCGCCGGAAGATGAAGAAGAACGGTCGGGTAGATTGGTGAAGAAAGAAGAGGAGCAAGGGCAAAGGGACGTTTGTACGCTTCGCCGCAGTCCTGTTTGGACCGATCCCTGTAAATAAACCCCCGTGCGTACAAAGCACGTAACATATTGGTGAGAGGTGCTTGGGTACCGACCACGGAGTGTTTCATCTATCGAAGAAGCCGTAGACTTGCTGGCCTACCACCAATGCCATCAGACATGACTGAAGACGGCAGTACCGAGCAGCCAGGATCATCCACGGCGAACAACTGGCCCCATTATCGAGAGCCGCGTGCGTTTTCTGAAAAACCTGAGGAGAACGTTGATGAGTGGCTGAAACACTACGAAAGAGTGAGTCAATACAATCACTTGAACGCCGCTACTAAGCTGGCTAATGTGGTGTTCTTTCTTGCCGCCACTGCCTTTGACTGGTCCGATAATCACGAGGATTCATTAAGTACATGGGCTATCTTTACAAGCGAAATCAAGAAAATTTTGGGGATGAACCTGCAAAGAAGAAGCGTGCTGAACAAACTTTGTTTCACAGGGCGCAAGTACCCGGAGAAACTTGTTCTGCATATATCGAAGCCATCTTAAAGCTATGCAAACTCGTCAACCCCACTAGCTTGAAGAAAATAAAGTCTGTCACCTCCTGAAAGGAATAGCGGAAGGCGTTTATAATTTTCTTATTAGTAAAGAGAACCTGAGCACCACCGCTGATGTTATAAAGCATTGTAGAACATTTGAGGCTCTCAAGCTGCGACGAATTACACCTAAATTCGGAAGGCTGGCCAATGTCACCTCTGTAGCCAGTGTTGAAGCCTGTCCTTCAGTTTCCATGGCTGATATGATACGAGAGATTGTACGCGAGGAATTGTCAAGATCTAGGGACGCCATTTGTAGTGAAGAATATGTGCGGCAGAGTTGTGCACCGCAGGCAAATGTTGCCGCCCTGTCCACTCCGTGGGTTCAACCTGGCGGCGCTTCGCATATGGACGATCAGCGCAACTGTACTCAACGTTATGACCACCAGCCGATGGAAAAGAGGCCCGCCTACTCTGAAAATGTGGTTCGTCAGCAGCGAGAGCCTCGCTACAACCAACGTCGCGACTTTGTTAGTGAGGACTCTTATGCTGATCGCTGGCGCCCTCAACCTGTGTGCTACAGGTGTGGCATTGCGGGGCATATCGCTAGATACTGCCGCCGCCGTTTTCCAACTGTCCATGATTACCGACCCCACGCGAACATTCACGGACGGCTGCAAACCGAACAGCAGCGATCCCCGACTATGCCTACTGGGGACTCATACCATTCGACATATTTGCGGAATTCATCTCCTGCATCTGATCGTAGTATGACGCCGCCACCCCGGCGCCCGCGCAGGTCACCTTCCCCTCGACGCCGTTCTTCCCCTACGCCTCAGGGAAACTAGGAGGCGCGGCCGATGGAGGTGAGGCCGCCGGCGAGTCGATGACGTCCGTACCTCTGCCCGTGTTTATGTTAAAGAACAAATTGGAAATTTTTGTTGATGGTGTGGAAACAATGGCTCTTGTGGACACTGGTGCTACAGTATCTGTTATGAGTTTGAGTTTTAAGAACCGTTTAGGTAGAAAAGTAATGTTCAGTGGTGACCGTGCAGTGTTATTCCGTGGTGTCGGCGGTGAGCCTTTAGTTCCTCTTGGTGTGTGTGCTTTGGATGTTGTTATTGGCGGCCTCAAGTTTAGAGTAGAATTTGCAGTACTGCCTCGGTCAACGCATGATGTGATTCTTGGGATTGATTTTCTGCAAGAGTGTGGTGCAACTTTAGACTGTGGTACGGGAGAGATTGCTTTGAATCCTTCACTACTTTCGGTTCTTGTAAAATGACTCGACACCTGAATTTGGAGCATTTGCTGTGGAAGAAGACACAATTGTGCCAGCGTTATCTGCAGCATTCGTGCGAGTTTTCTCTATTCGGAACCAGTGCGAATCTTTTGAGGCTATAGTAGAACCTACGAGATTCACCTGCTCTAAGAAGAGTATCCTTGTACCTCGTTGCGTCATTCCCGTGACTAGAGGCCGCACTGAGCTGTGGACAGTGAACCACTCCGAAGAGCCAACTGTGTTGCCTCGGGGCCTAAAACTCGCCCGTTTCGAGGAAGGCATATCCGGTTCCGTCGCGGCGTTAAACAGCTCTGTCACTGAGCAGCAGGTGCGACCAGGCAGGAAGACCCAAGTTACGGCTTTGATTAGTAAGTCTCTTTCTACAACTGAGCATCGTATTCTAGTGGAACTACTACTGAAACATGTGACAGTGTTCGACTTTGCCAAGGATGACTCAATGCCACTGCCTAGCCAATCGTATTCATCACACGATCAACACTGGGTCCGCACCTCCAATATGTCAGAAGCCCTATGGAGTCTCAGCAACTGAACGTAAGGTAATAGATGAGCAAGTTCAAGACATGCTAAAGAGCGGCATTAGAAAGTCCTGTAGTCCTTGGGCAGCTCCAGTTATCCTTGTTAAAAAGAAAGATGGCACATGGAGGTTTTGTGTTGACTACCGCCGCTTAAATTCAGTCACGAAGAAAGATGTCTACCCGCTTCCACGTATAGATGACGCAATTGACTGCCAGCACTCAGCTTCATACTTTTCTTCTATTGACTTGAGATCCGGTTACTGGCAAATCCCCATGCACATTGCAGATAAAGAAAAAACGGCATTCGTAACACCAGACGGACTTTATGAATTTAACGTTATGCCTTTTGGATTATGTAATGCACCTGCCACATTCGAGTGGTTCATGGATACAATTCTACGTGGACTAAAGTGGCAAATTTGTTTATGTTATTTGGACGACGTTATAATTTTTGGTAAAACATTTAATGAGCACCACAGCCGTCTGGATATCATACTTAATTGCATGGAACGAGCTGGTCTTGTACTGAATGCAAAGAAATGTTACTTTGGCGATCGTGAAACACTTGTCAGACAAAGAAGGTGTTCGACCAGATCCCAATAAAATTGAAGCAGTCAAAAGTTTTACCGTGCCCAAATCAGTAAAAGAGCTGCACAGCTTTTTGGGGCTATGCTCGTACTTTCGACGCTTTATACCAAGGTTTGCAGACATCGCTTACCAACTTACGTGTCTACTGCATAAAAATGCACCATTCAATTGAACCAGCGAATGTGACTCAGCTTTCCGTCATCTGAAGTTTCTTTTGACCTCGGGCCCAATTCTCCGCCACTTCTGCCCATCAGCTTCAATTGAAGTACACACTGACGCAAGTGGTATCGGTATCGGCGCTGTACTTATACAACGCCATGGACGCGATCAGCACGTGATAGCATATGCCAGCCGCTCGTTGAGTAAATGTGAAAGAAATTACATGGTTACGGAGCAAGAATGTCTAGCCGTTGTTTTCGCTGTACAGCGCTTTCGTTCCTATCTGTACGTTAATGCTTTCACGATTGTGACCGACCACCATTCCTATTGCTGGTTCGTGAGTCTTCGTGACCCCTGTGGGCGGCTCGCTCGATGGGCTTTTGCCTACAAGAATTTAATTTTGCTGTGGTGCATAAAAGCGGCCATAAACACTCAGATGCTGATTGTCTTTTGTGTTTGCCGCTTCAAACGACTGGTAACGACTCAGATAATTTCGATGAATATTTGGCTCCAATTTCACAAACCTTCCCCGATCTCCGAGTTTTCCGAACCGAGCAACGCAAAGACAAAACATTAACTTCACTGTTTGATTCCGCCAACGATCCTATGAAGAACACATTTAGCATTCGCGAAGGAGTGCTTTATAAGACAAATTTCGCCTCTGGGAGAGCATGTCTGCTTCTTGTCGTTCCGGAAGCCTACGTATCACAGTTATAGAAATGATGCATGATGACGCCACGTCTGGTCACATGGGAGTGGCCCGAACACTCAACCGCACCCAGCAGCGATTTTACTGGCCGAAGATGCGCTCAACGATCAAGCGATATGTAGCCAGCTGTGTGCAATGCCAACACTTTAAGCTGTCGACTTCAAGCCCACATGGAAAACTGCAGCCAGTCACACCTCCAACAGCCCCGTTTGAGCAAGTTGGCATTGACCTTCTTGGACTTTCCCACGGTCCTCTAAAGGAAACCGATGGATTCTTGTGTGCGTTGATTATTTAACCCGCTACTGTGAGACCGCCGCGATACCATCCGCTACTTCGTCTGAAGTATCAAATTTCTTACTTCGACTCGTCCTTCTTCGGCACGGCCCTCCTGCATTCATCATTAGTGACCGTGGACGCCAATTCACAGCGGACCTTGTCGAAGAACTTCTTCGCCTCAGCGCTTGCAGTTTTCGCCTCTCCACGCCATATCATCCCCAAACGAACGGTGCGGTAGAACGAACTAATAGGACGCTTACCACCATGTTGGCTATGTACGTCGCTGCAGAATGGCGTTTTACCGTGAATTACCCATGCATATAACACAGCGCAACATGAAACAACAGGCTACAGTCCCTTCTACCTTCTCTACGCTGGCACGCCTCGCTGTGCCCTCGACACCATACTGCCATTTTTCATTCATGACGAACCTTCTCTTGCTACCACACTCTGCAGAGTTGAAGAAGCCCGCCAGCTGGCCAGAGTTCGAATTTTAGCTTAACAAGAACGTTCAAAGAACCGCTGCGACGCCTGAAACCAACAAGTTTCCTATGCTCCTGGTGAATATGTGTGGTTGTGGACACCTCTCCGTAAGCGTGGTCTTTTTCAAAAACTGCTGTCACACTACACCGGACCGTTTGTTGTGTTAGAACGCATCAGTGACCTGAATTACGTCATAGCACGCATAATGGCGAATGGTCGACGGTCACGGCAGTCTCAGGTGGTGCATGTAGCCCGCCTCAAGCGATTTCATTCCAGAGGTTATCTGTGACTCGCCCGACGGGCTTCGTCTGGGAGGAGGGAAATGTCACGCGCCTTTGTAGAACGTCGACGGAAGATGAAGAAGAACAGTCGGGTAGATCGGAAAAGAAGAAAGAAGTGCAAGGGCAGAGGGACGTTTGTACGCTTCGCCGACGTACTGTTTGGACCGATCCCTGTAAATAAACCCCCTGTGCGTACAAAGCACGTAACAATATGTTAATTTGATTTAATGCTTGTGTTCACTAAAGTAAGCAGGTGCTTTATCGTGTGTGTGTGTGTTAACCTGAGTAATAAATGCATATGGTCTACTGCGTATGCCATCACAACACGATATTCCCTCCCATATCGCCCCTCCCCTCCAACCACCATGGGGGATGGATAAAACTTTGGTGCACCTTAGTGTTCCCGGGATACTAATAAATTTAATGATGCCATCCGCTGTAGCTGCGGTTATACCAGCTCAGAAAACAACTCTACATGTCCTTTTGGGACATACTTCTACATCAACCGCTGCTGAACTTGTAGCCATTCAGGAATCTACTTGTTGCATATGTAGGGAACCGCCTCCAAAATGGTGTATATTCACTGACTTGAAAATTGCATTGTAAATTTTAGAAACTGCCTTACGCCACACCACCTGCCAGTGTCTGGCACTAAACATTATGGAGTAGGAACTTTTGAAGTAACAGCCTAATCCATTGTAGGCGCATTGGGCATTCGCGCAGTCTTTTGTAGCGTAAAGCTACACTACGCGGGTGAGAGCCGAGTTTCGCGTGTGCGGGCGCCGCTCGTTATGCGCATGCGTGAGAGCCGCCAAATTCAAAGCGACCAATCAGAAGTTTCATGCTCAATTACCATTAAATCAATACTCAATAGACAAATTAAAAAACATTTTCTTTCACCGGTGAATCGAACCTCCATCCTATGTATCCCCAGCCCATCGATTTACCACCACGCCACGCCCCTGATTATTTTTTATTGCCTCGCTTTGGCACACGACATAACACGAAATTCCGATCAAAACATGAAAAGAGACACATAAGGCAATATACACGAATAAATGTCATGACCAGCCAGTGTTAGACTGGCCTCGTCGCATTAAAACTCTCGCAGCGACAACAAAGGCTCTACCCTTGAGAGCGATTCAGGAGGTTCTGCAGCCACTTTTTAGATGACAATAAGTCACTCCATGCTCTCTCGAAAATAAATTCGAGCAGGTCTGGCATCCCTGTCAAAGTGACAGCCTGCGGTTCTGGAGCGCCATATTGTGAAACGCTCTTCGCGATTCCCCTTGTCTACAGTGAGAATGATTGCGGATTCCGAAAGTGACAGATACTGCGCCTCTCCTTTCCTGTATACGAATTATAGAACGCCGGTGAACTTTAATGCGTTTAATGAAATGCTGGTTGCGTTTGACAAGGGGCGCGCGATGTATCGTCACTACAAGACGCTGTACCAGAGCGACCGCGAGAGAGGCCCGGGAGATTGAATATTCCCAGATCGAGAACGCCTAGCGAAAAGACATGGCCAGGAAGCTCAACGACGTGCTATGGTCGCCGTTAAACAGCAGCAGCAGCAGCCGGAGGAAGTTGAGGAAGAGGACGAGGAGGATGGAGAAAGTGATTCCAACACTCGTCGGTGCAATGAATCTATGATAAAACTCAGGTAAAGTGCAAACTCAGGCCGATGCATAGCTGTAACTTTACCCTACGTGTATCCAGGCATAGCAGAACTAAGCCACTGTCAACGTTTTTGAATATTATTTTTCGAGGTATTTGATCTGGTGCTAGCGCTACGTCTGGCTGTCCAAATGTGTTAACTTATAACGTTACAAAGGCATGTATGATTGAAAGTGTTTTCTATCCAATATGCGCGCCACCTTGTTCGGTGTCGGTCAAGGAACGGTATAAGTAAGCAACAGGCGGTCCGCTTTGCATAAGCATGGCCCCCCAGCATACAGGCTAACATGGTGGGGGGCCGTCAGTTGGTTTTGCTAACGAATGACAGAACTGGTTCTTGCACGAGAGTTGCGCGGAGCTGCTGCAAGCCTAACTCCTGTATGGCTTACCAAACCCACGCTATGTCTATTTAAGAAATCTCTCTAAGTCGAGCAAAGAGGGCAAATATTTTTCACCGAAACGCACGGCAAAGTTCACCAAGCCCAGAACCTGAAACCGTTCAATGTCTTAGAATTTTTGCGTGGTGGCACTTATAGGATGTCCGTGGTGGCACTTATAGGATGTCCGCCCTCTAAGGGGCCAGACAGAGTCCTTTTGGGGTGAGTACATGACCCATGTAGCGTACTCGGGGCCTGGCTTTCCTGGTAAGCTATCTGTTGTGTTTCCTGCAACAAGTCAGCGCCTTTGATATGATGTCATCATGTTTTATGTGTTTTCTTTCAGACTGAAAAGTCGATAACCAGGGCTACACAGCGATCCTTACTACTGCGTGTATTGTTCGTTAGAAAACCCCTGGATCCGACACTATGCCGAAATGCTTTCACAAAAGCCAATTTCTGCCATACGAGGTGCTCATAGTAGATATAAATGAGCTCAGTTTGTCTAACGTTACCTAACAGAACCCGGATGACGCATCCAAGCTAGAAAAGTACCTCGCTTCGAACAGGCTCGGCCTTATGTCTTCTAAAGTTGGCATAATGTATTGTTCCCCGAGTAGAGCCTTCAAATGTAATGGTTTTAGGCATATGCTCACTTTTCGTTTCTGACCACCGCGACCATTTCTGTTGACAAAGAAGTAGGTTCAGTTATCTTTGGAATGACTCCGTCGCATTCCATTTTTAGGAGCTCTCTTGTCACATGGCCGTGAAGGGAAAAGGCGACTCTCCTTGCTCGTTTAACGGTGCTTAAGCTGGATGTAGTACTTGTCAACGTTAGGTTCTCCCAGGCATCGAAAGACGTCTTCAAATCCTATATGATCGCTTCGATTCTGACATAAGCCGAAATCGCCTGAAGCGGAGTGACGAGCACAAACTTTCTAAAAGTGCTTTTTCATCGCGTCACGGCTCTCTCACCGACGTTATCGCACCACCATCCACTCTTATTAGTTACGCGGTTGATAGTATGCGCAATGTGGCTAGTAACGTTGCGCAACAGGAGGAGATATCGCGCCTTTCCTTTCCTCTAAACAAATACTTATACATTGCTATGAACACGTCCCAAGGAAGTGACATTTCCAGTGTGCGGCCCGAGCACCGGCCTTGCTAGCGAAAGCTCTATAATGGACGCACGTAAACTATGTGCTTCAGCAACGCTCAGACTTTCGAATTTCCCCAGTGCCGATTCTGCAGTGCCCTCTGAATTTTATCCATCGCGCCACCGCTCTCCCTCCATGATGTCATAGAGCCGCCGTCCTCTCCCATGACGTGAAGCTGTTGTTAGAATACGCAGAGGTTAATAGGAGCGGTCAACATTGCACGTGGTGCCACAAAGGCTGAAGCCTTCTTTTTGTCTATTTTGCCGCGAAAGCAGCACTACGTCAGCCAGATCGGCTCGTCGTTAATGCTCTTAGGCCGTAGCCGCAAATGGCAGGAGCTGCCAACACGGGTCTCTCGTTTCACAAAGAGCGGTTATGACAGAATAGGCCTGCCAGGCCACATAGTATTCACGTTACCCCTATAGGGCACTAAGGCACGTTCATACGGCTTGGTTAAAGCGCGATTGTATATGTGGGCTCGTAGCCTATGCTATCGCGTGATACCCTTAAAGGCGGAGTTTGTGTCCCCCATATTTAAATGCAGTAAACGCCTTTGCCACCACCACCACCTAAAACGCCCGTGAAATTTGACGCATTCAACGGAGCGCTGGTTGTGTTCGATGCAACGCCCTGTCACCCGCAGCTAATGCTGTCGCTCCACACTCGTATTCCGTAGCCACAAAGGGTAGGCGGAACGAAACCCTCAGCATATGGTGTGCAAAAAAAAAAACGGATGAAGAGCCCGCTGCATGTCTCGAGAAAAGAAGGAAGAGGGCTTTTGCCGGTTTATTCGTAGAGCCCGGGTACGTCGAAGGTGGTCGGCGCGCAGACTTTGTACAAAGTGGTGGTGGTAGTCGTAGAAACATTTACTGCCAATATTACATAGGGTGGGGGCGTTGCCCCCTAGATGGCATTTGAGAGCCCCCTCCATGTACGGAGGGCCCTCTTATAAAGCAAAAGAAAGCCCTTGGAGGGCTATCCGAGCGAGAGCGCGTGTGATCTTGCGCTGGTCCTTATGGGAGGTACTGGTGAGTCGCTTCTCCCAGTAATATAGGGCCACCTTTGGTGAAGGAGGATGAGGGAATAAGGGCCAGGTGAGTAATGTGTGTAGAAAGTCGCCAGGTTTGCCGCAGAGCTTGCAAGAAAAGAAAACTTGTCAAGAAAGCGGGCGTGGCGAAGGATGGGGTATGGGGCCTTGCGCATTTGTAGCTTGCGCCAATGGGCAGCTTGTGTTATAGTAAGATTCGGGGCAGCGGTGCGTAAGTCCTCCATTTTCGCGGTGGTAGGTGAGGATGCCACGAAAGGACAGCAGGCACTCCCCGGCATCTGAGGAAGACTGTTCCTCCCCAGCCTGGAAAGTGAGCGAGCACGCGTCGGCCATGCGAGTTTCACTGCCTCTTCACGAGCAATCCCTTTGGAAGTGTGTGTTATGTGTGCGACCGGCTGTGGCGTAAAAATGATCTAACACCGATGAGTGAACTTAAACACCCGACTCTTCATTTGGTCACAAGCGTAGCCATGCAGCCGTTACTTTCGCAATTGAACTAGGGTTAATCAGAGACCACAGCCAATTTTGTTTATTGATTACAACCTCAAGAGTCCCAAGGTAGAAGAAAACATGAGGGGAGGGCGCTTGAAAAGCAGTTAACAATGTCAGTTGTATAGTGATTTCAAAGATGACACAGCTTCTTCAATGGATGTCTTAAAATGAGCAGGGTCAAGGATTTTCTAAATGGTATTCTAAAAATATTGCCCTGTTTATGACTGAATAAATAATTTGAGGTTAATTAATCACTTTTCAATGCATTCTAACCCTTCATCTACCTTGTTCGTGCTTTTGGCACAATTTAAAATTTTTTGCACATTTGCGACATCAATTCTGCTTGGCGCGTCCTCCACTTCGTGTATGTCTAAGGATATTTGATCGTTTTCTTGACTTTTTGCCCCTAAATAATTGACGAATTACTACACGCAACACATTTTCCAGTCTTCAATATTTTATGAGCCTCTATCTGAGGTGGTCACGTTTTTGTACTAATGACTTTTTACAGAATGTCACAACGCCGGCGGACATGTTTTTCCTTTATGATTCGGTTGCATTGCTTCCTTGCGCACGACCATGGGGCATTTCGGCATTCAACACTTAAAAGTAATATGTTGTGTGCTGGCTGTAAGAGCCATATGGGAACTCATCGCTGATAACATTGAACCGAGCCAGATAACTATTTGATACGTAATCAGAACGTCGAGCCGTTTGTTTGATATCGAAGCGGGAGCTTCACTACGCCAGCCAGCTCGAGCCTTCAGCGACAGTGTCGGTGGCTGTCGGTGTGTGCCTCTCATTTCATTGCATCAGCTTGTCATGAGATTTGAATTCACGTTACCCCTTTATCAAGAGCACGAGCTGCCAACTCGGGTCGCTCCTTTCATATGGGAGGGTGATATCAGAATTCGCCTGCCTGAACTCTTTGCATTGGCATTAACCCGAAAACACGCACGCACGTCCCTACGACGTGGGCAGAGTGGGATTTTGTATGTGGGCTGGTAGCCTACGCTCTCGCGTCATATGCTTAAAGGCTCAGCTTATGTGTCTCCAGTAATCTAGCGCCCTACACTGATTGGGGGTTATAGATGAATAATGTAGCCGGCAAAAGAAGCCTCCGCTTTCATCCAGGTTTAAGCAGAGCGAAACCACAGATAATTTGTTTCTGTTCTGCAGGCATCGGCATTTGAGCGGCTGAACTTTACAACATGCGATGAAATTGTCACACATCTTCGAGAAAAGCCTGCTTCAATGCGCTTTCAGAGAACGTGCGTGAGTCAAGTTTGTGAATCGTAGTTTCAAACCATGGCTGATGATTAGTGCTGTAAAGCGCACGAAATAATGCGAAGGTACCGAGCTACTGCCTCCCTCCTCGCTGAAGGCTACCGTTTCACTTGGCTTCCTGAATGAGAAACTCTTCTCTTTATAAACCGCCTTGCGGAGTGGGGTGTGGCCCCCTCCGCCTCATGATCGCCGTGCAATGAAATTTAAAAGATTCATGCTGCTTGTGAATGCTCTGTCGCACGAACCTCTTGGTTTCTGCGAACAACCTAGTCTCAAAAAACTACAGAAAATTTTCTGATGTTACGACAAAACTTCTGTTCGGTTTTGGACCGGAAACCTGTTGAGATAACAAAACATTCTGTAGTAACATCAGGAATTTCTGTAGTTACAACAAAAACGTGCTACAGAGCTACAGAGAACAGAAATATACTACAGAAATACTACAGAACTACAGAAAAGTACTACAGAACTACAGAAAAATCTGGTGGTTGTGACATAACTACAGGATATTGTCGTATTTTTGAGACAGTTCAGTAGTTTTTTTGACTGGAAAGTATCTTTCAGGTCCATATTCAGCGGCAAAGGTGCAACGTAACACAATATATGCGAGCTGCTAATGTACATTGATTCGTACGTACAGACAGCGTCATTCTTGTGTAGAGCACTCGATCGGCTCTTACTGCATTAAAGGCCAACACTCATTTGTATCATTTTCCCCTTCTTACCGGCAACGCCTTGTGCAGAAGTAGGTCCGCAATTTGCTGCTTTATAATATTAGCTTTTTTGCAAGATGAGCACTGCCAGAAAGCAATACACAAAGGGAATGAAGATGGAACCAAGGAAGCAGAACGAATTTGTTATCCGGCGGGGGCGCCTGTAGAAGGCAATGTTTGCGAGGCTGTATCGGTTAAGAACTCTAATGCTTAAACCCTTGAATGAAGAACTAACCGCATTGAGGGAGGAGGCCTTCCACATGCGCTGGTCGATGATATTCATCGTCAAAAATAGAGTCATCGCGCTGATTGTTTAATAGGGAAGCAGGCGAGTAATGTATTTTCTCCTGCATTATGCATTAATGTACAACAGCTGCATAAAACTAGCTTGTACACACAAAAATTATATAGTTGATACTGCGAGAGTGTGTCATTTATACCTATCGCTTAGTGTAAATACGTATGAGTATTTGAGAATGGAACGTTTTGATATGCATTGCAATGCACCTTGCGATAAGAAGAATGTCAAGAGGAAGCTGCATTTGGTCCCACAGACTTAAAAAGTAATAAATTATCTCAAAACAGTGCTGCTTGCTAAATTCTATTTAAGTTGCCTGTCGCTATTTTCGTTGCGGCGGCATGTTCAATCACAAAGCGAAATCAATCAAAATTTACACACAACAGAGTTCTTTAGGCGTTGGTGGTATTGAAAGAGAAAAAACTCGCCATTCAATTGTTTATTGCACAAGAATGCGGAATTAGTGTTAAAAGACCAATTTCAATAATCAAATGTCTCATTAAAGCTAAAATGAAATTTTATGAGTTCCGTGGATAACCTGGAAGAGAAAAATTGGTTGTATGAGAGGCATGAAAATATTGTTTCATTTCTAGACGCTAGCATCAATATTTGATAGGAGTTCGATGAAATCGAAATTTCAATTACACATGCATAAGTGCAACATATTGACTAAAAACATTATTAAAAAGATTGATACCACGTTTTTATTCTTGCATGGGTGGTAAATTTTCTTGCTAAAAGACCACATCTCATAAAATTGCACAGGCTATGCCATACACAGACTGGGAAGATGCACTTAAATGCTCGAGTTTTAGTTTCCTTGTTTAATCATTTTGGAAGCGTATGGGATACAAAGTGCATCACAGCAAAATATATTTTGAAGGCCCAGCCTATAAGAGAGCACGTTCTTGAGCCATGGTCTCGCCCAACGAATGACACATTCAGTCTAAAACGCCGGTTTATACAGGATAAAGAAAACAGGAAGTACTTTGCAACGACATGGCATCGGGCGGTGCTGCTCAGAGGAGCATGCGGTTCAGACTGTCGATCACGCAATGCGAAGAATAAAACAGAAAGGCGGTGAGGACTTTACCGGGGATTGATAAAAGACAATGAGGCGTGATTAGGGCGATAAGATAGGACCAAAAGGTTCCTAGCGGTGCGAGGAACATTTCTTCTCTCCTGGCAGCAACTCGCGGAAAAACGCCCAACCTATCACAGGAGAGACTGCTTCAGTCTTGGTCGCACCGAAGCTTCACTCCAACTTCCGTGTACATGGTCATCCACTTCTAGCTATAACATGGACGCTGATTTCAAAGCAATATTGCGTCTCACGCAGACTCATATCGATGCCAAACGATGCAAGCACAGAGGGAGCCGGACGTGCGGCTTCACATGGCCTGCCACTTAACTTTATTGCGCGGCCGGGTTAGAAGCAATGGCAATTTGAAAGCAGGGACCTTATTAAAGGTAGAAGTGCACGGGGCTGTACATTCGGCTGGCCCGTGCCGATCGCAGAGAACTCAAACTACCTCAGCTGGGCTCCCAGCGCAACTCAAAATGCTTCGCCTCCGTAGCCCTTATGTACCATAGCTGCTGCTCCAATCACATGCCGCCGCGATTGACAGCTCACTCATGCGCAGTCGCTCTGCACGCGAATGCACCAAGACAAAGGAAAAAATCGCGCGCACTTTTAAACACTATGAGGGGCAAGGGAGGTGCCAGAGGTTGTAGCAATAGTAGTCTATGAAATTATTTCAGCTCAGCACCTACGCGGTAACGTCTTACATGGGCCTTTGTGAACTATTCGGTTCGCGCAAGAGGCTGAGCAGAGAAAGTGTTATTCGTCTCGGAAGGGAGGGAGTCAAAAGAAGGATCAGCTTTTAGACGACAGACACGAATCTTTTTATTCACCGGTGAATATATTTTCCCCTCATTTCGAGATCAGCAGCAAGTGATGACAAAGGAAAATGAGCATGCGCTTACCTTGGAATGGGGGTTTCGAAAACTAAGAATAGCACAAATCGGTTTCGTCACCAGCTCGTCTATCTCTTCAGCGGCTACTTTGTGACACGGCGGGTAACGCGCGCGCGCATATAGTCAGACAAGCCTACTCATCGGAGAAGCGCCTTCAATAATAAATATAGACTCTACGCCGATCTGCGATGCAGGAAATATTTTGGCGACACTGATGGCGCCAGGAGGGCCGGATTATTTTAGCACGATTAAGATGGTGTAGGATTATAGCATTTAAGAACCATGCCAACAAAAGTTGTTATATAAGTTCACTGATTTCATACTGCGTTCCTTAAAGAAGACATTCCGGTAGTATGAGCAATATTTGATAAGTCATCTGCCTGTAAAGCACCGCACCACATGGTTATGCTAGTCTCTTTCCGCTAGAAGTCTGCATTGAGAATGTGTCGCTTAGAATCTTGTGTAAGCAGAACGTTGCTGAACATTTCCCGCGTTTCCGAGATTACCTTTGCATTTGGACCTTCATCAACCAATGGTAGGCGCATTGAAGAAGATTCTGATAGACGTGTGGTGCGAAATTTTTAAACTGCCTTTCCGAACATGAAAGTTATCAAAAAGGCGCTTATCTGTGTTGATCAGAATCATGGAAGATTCTCCATTAGTGAGACACACAGTAGCATGCCACTAATACATTCTTGCGCAGTAAAAACAACTATAGACAGCATCGCACAAAAAAACAAGGCTCAAGCTGGATTGCAAGCGAACGAAAATGAATGGTGGGCGATAGTAAGCATTGGCTTCGATTACACAGTCAACCGTCTTAAGTGTGGTAATCTCGAGAGATACTTTTGAGTTAGAAAATATTGGATGTTTAGTCGTGTGGCGGCATTTTCGCGATAATACCCCGATGCTAATGCGGAGTAATGATTAAATTGGGGCCTTAGCTGTGTTATAAAGTACCAGAATTATTGGGCCAACGTAAGAATGTCAGGGCTACCTGCTAAAAGTGCCATTGTCACACGCTTAACGTTGCAGCGTGCCAACAACAGCGGAGGGTTCTTTTACAGATCACGCAATCACTCAAAACGGGGATGTTTACTTTGGACATTCCTTGAAGTACCTTTAGACCTCATGCTAAATTCGCCAGAATTTCCAGTCAGTTGTCAATAGTGTCTTTTATATTTTTCTTGTTTCGATCAATAAGTGATCGTAAAAGAAGTATTTATCTCGTACAGCGATACGTAAGTCTGGGGGAAAGTACAAACCACAACAAACAATTCGAGCACCCGAATACCTTCATTACAGATGATGACTGGCTCTACTACCAAGATAGTTGCGAGAAATAAAGAGTATCGGATAATTGGGAATATGGCGCTTGTGCTCCCAATTATCGTCGGAAGATACTGGTTATATAATCATAACCAGGATGCACTGAGCATATTAGCCGCGCTGAATAGATGAGACTGGTATTGTACAGAGAGTCCGGATTATTCCTAGCTGTGAGCGTGCCGCGCAATAACACCTGCCTGATCTCGTGCAATATTTAGGTATGAAAAGTTGTGTACTCACCATGTTAATGCGCTTAATATAAGCGCCTTCTTTAATTATAGGGTCTATGCAATGCCTCCGTTTCGAAGCAGTTAGTTTCTTCGGAACAGGTTCAAAAGATGTGTGGACAAGCCAATGCGTTGGGAGGTTTCTTATGGTGAAAGTAAATTCGTCGTTTATTTTTAGTGGTACGTTTGGAAATGTTGCAACATTTCCGTTACCTTTATCGTACATCTCTAGTTCTAAGCTAAAAAAAAGCAGACAAAAATAATTTATTATTATTTGACCACTAGTATCTTTCTACATTTCATTCATATTAGCCTTGTAGGTAGGCATAATTTCCATACAAAAGCAGCGAACAAAAAGTATTGCAATATTGTTGATCTTCCAGATATTTACTTGTGCTTATAGTTCAGACAAGCAGAGAGTATTAGGTAGAGCTTCAAAAAAGGATCCCAGTAAAAACAAGCTACTGCATATGCGGCAAAATATTTTAATTTAAGCTATTAGGATGCTCACGACTACACTGAACCTTTGTAGCAAGATGCTAAACTGTCTTGAAATACTTTAATAAAAAAAAAACAGACCTGGCCAGAAGTCTACTATTGTATCAGTAATTAGTACTGTATAAATATACATGCAACATAGCCTAACTTCATGCATTGTTTACAGGAAAAACAAAGTTCACGCCGTCTACAATTTCGTCTTGATATTCTTTATCTCGGCGGCTCATAGCCTTATTACAAGAAGTGTGATGGAGCTGCGTCCCCAACAACGTAAAAGTACATGTCGTGCATCTGTGAGCAAATATTTGAAACTCATTTTAGTCAACATTTTCACGGTGGGGTGATAATTTCGAAGACATTAATTGAAGCTGGAGTTACATTGAATGAACTAGTTGAGCTGCCCTATAGGCCTGCAAACCGCAGGTAGTAACCGCAGATCCGGACCACGAAAAGGAAATAACAAGAAGAATACGATTGGGATGGAGCGCATTTGGCAAGCACTCGCAGATTATGACTAGCAGCTTACCGGTATCGCTCAAGAGGAAAGTATACAATAGTTGCATCTTGCCTGTACTCACCTATGGGGCTGAAACGTGGAGGCTAACCAAGAGAGTTCTACTTAAGTTGAGGACAACCCAGAGGGCTATGGAACGAAAAATGGTAGGGGTAACATTAAGAGATAGAAAGCGTGCAGAGTGGGTCAGAGAAATAACTCAAGTTACCGACATTCTAGTGGAAATTAAGAAGAAGAAATGGACATGGGCAGGACATGTAGTGCGAAGAGAGGATAACCGATGGTCGCTGAGGGTAACAAACTGGATTCCAAGGGAAGGAAAGCCTAGCAGGGGGCGGCAGAAAGTTAGGTGGGCGGATGAGATTAAGAAGTTCGCAGGGGTCAAGTGGATGCAGCTAGCACAGAACCGGGTTAAGTGGAGAAATATGGGAGAGGCCTTCGCCCTGCAGTGGGTATAATCAGGCTGATGATGATGATGATGATAGGCCTGCAAAAGAGGACACTCGTCGGCGGCGATAGTAGAAAGCGCGTGCAGCTGTTGCCGTACAGTGGCCAGGGCATAGGCGGGATGCGAGAGGTAGGGTGCCGCATCAACATACACGGCGTCAGACCGTGTACCGTACTGGCACCAGAGGGTGGAGGCGCGGGCAGATCGGCGAGCGGCATGATGCTCAGGGTGCATGTTCTTGGGAAGGGGCTTGACAGTGAGCATGGAGAAGAGGGAGCTGGGCAAGGGATGGGTGACAGAGATAGGGGAGACAGGGGTCATCTAATACACGAGCCCCCCTCTCCGTCGCCACTATCCATGCTCTCACTTCCACTGCCGCAGAGGAAGCAGCCATCGCCCTCGCCATTGCCAGCACACCAGCCCTTTTCATATTTAGCGACTCTAAGACCGCAGTCCGCAACTTTGCAAAGGGTAGAATCTCTTCCTCTGCGCTCAATATCCTTAAGCACTCCTCCCCCCCTTCCCGATCTATCCAACTAATTTGGGTTCCGGCTCACGCGGGGCACCCTGGAAATGAGGCGGCAAATTCTATCGCTCGCGAAATGACCGACCGAGCTGGCCCCCTCCACCCCGGGATGGACACGCGTGACTCCCTCCTCACCTTCCATGACATCACCCTCCACTACCGCAACTCCCGATTATCCCTCCCTCCCCCTCACAAGTCCCTATCTAAAATCGAACAGAATACGTGGCGCCATTTACAGGCCCACACTTTCCTCTCCCCTGCACGCCTTGCCCTTATTCACCCCGGTGCCTTCTCGCCCCAATGCACGCTTTGCAGCTCTCCCCGAGCAGACTATGCTCACATTCTTTACTCTTGTCCGGCGCACTTTCCCCCCGTCTCCTGGCAAATAAACAGCCCGCAGCTGTGGGAGGCTGCTTTGGCCAGCTCGGAGCCGCATATTCAACAGCGGCTTACGACCTGGGCAGCGGAAGTCGCCGCCAGGCGTGACCTGGAGGCCACGACCAGCAGCCGGAAGGCCACCCACGGAACGGCGGCAACATAATTTTACTTTTTTTAATTTTTTGGCCTTCAATGAATAAAGTTTGTACCACCACCTTGCCGTACAGTGGATGGCCGCTTCACTCATGAGCTCTCAGTTCAAAGTGAGCACAGAAACCTTTATACAAAACAAACAAATACGACAAGGACACCCGAAAACTTGATGGGAGCAAACACGAATGACATCACACAGTACGTGGACTCTTATTCGTTTCGCCTCCATCGAAATGCAGCCGCCGCGGTCGGGATCGAACCCGTGTACTCCGGCACAGTAGTTGGGCGTCTCACCACTGCACCGCCGCGGCGGGGCGTTGAAGATTCACCAGGTGGTCGAAATTACTTCGTCGCCCTCCACTACGGCTCCTTTTTTCTCTTTCCCCTTTCTCTCCCACCTTCATCCCTTCCTTTACGGCGCGGTTGAGGCGTCCGTGTGCTGTGGGATGTCAGCGCACGTTAAAGATCCCCAGGTGGTCGAAATTACTCCGTAGCCCCACTACGGCTCCTCTTTCTCGCTTTCCAATCTCACTCCCACCTTCCTCCCTTCCCTTACGGTGCGGTTGCGGTGTCCACAGAAAACAAGTGAGAGAGTTACCGCGCCTTTCACTTCCTATAAATAAATCAGTGGCTCAGATGGGCCCCGCCGGGGTGGTGCAGTGGTAAGACGCCCGACTACTGTGCCGGAGTTCCCGGGTTCGAACCCGACCGCGGCGGCTGCGTTTCGATGGAGGCGAAACGAAGAGGCGTCGTGTGCTGTGCGATGTCAGCGCACGTTAAAGATCCCCAGGTGGTCGAAATTACTCCGTAGCCCTCCACTACGGCTCCTCTTTCTCTCTTTCCACTTTCACTCCCACCTTCCTCCCTTCCCTTACGGCGCGGTTCGGGTGTCCACAGAGCAAGTGTGACAGTTACTGCGCCTTTCCCTTCCTGTGAACCAATTTATTATTATTATTATTATTATGCTCAGCTGGCTCAGGTGTCCACAGGAACAAGTGTGACAGATACAGTGCCTTTCCCTTCCTGTGGACCAATTAATAATAATATTATTATTATTACTATTATTATTATTATCACGAACGACTGTAAACATTAGAGATATATTTCGGCGGACATTGTATTACAAATAACGTGATAAATACGCTTCTAGGCGACACTGAGTACGTACAAAGAGGAAAGATTTCTCTGTACACAACTTTTCGAACTTATAAAGTCGTGCATTCCAGTGGTTATGGCCGTAATAGATAAAGAGTACAAAGGCTCGAGGTATAACTACCACCTAGCAGTAGTGGCTTAAGGCTTCAAGAATAAACACAGACGAGCAAAATAAATACTACAAATTTACACACAAAATGTTGTTGGCGCGCTTTATGATAATTTTTGGTAGTACGCGCACTGTCGAAGTATTCTGTGGAGAGCATTTGTCATCTTGGTGTGGAAAATGTACAATCGCAGCCACTTTTTGCTGACCTAGATGAACTCTGTCCCTGTTTACAAAATGATTCGTGAACAATGGTTCGCCTTAGGCGAATTTCAATTCTCTGATCCTGAGAGTGTCGAGAACGGTCCAATGTCTTTTGTGGTGTTGCTCAAAATTTAAATAAAGGCAACGACGGCATTTATGTGTACAAGAAAAATGTTTCGCATCAACAGTGCCGCGCAATTATTCATTACTAACTTGAACGTAGTGGTACGTAGTGGGGTGGAAATGACATAGCCTTGAACATGAGCACGCCACGTATTTGATTATCGCATTGTTTTGGCTGTCTAGTTAGTCGAAGTTTATAACTTGAGTCTTGTCAGCTTCTGCACGATTAATAGACGCCAAAGTTCTTAGATATTACTGAGAACGGCCTCTTGTGGGAACCCCTTCTGGAACGCAAGGAAATTTTGGCTCTTTTCGTCTTTACAATGGTGGCGAAGACGTTAAAGAGGTATTTCTCTCTTTCCACTTTCTCTCTTTCCTTCCTCCCTTCCCTTACGGCGCGGTTGAGGTGTTCACAGAAAACAAGTGAGACAATTACCGCACCTTTCTCTTCCAACCAATCAATCAATCAATTATTCAATCAATCAGGTTTTTCCTAATTCATCCCGCTTTGACTGTGCTTTGTTTCATAATGTAAAGACAAGCAGACCCTTTATTCATTTGGTTTATGGACCTAAAGCATCCCCAGGCTATGAGAACCGTCGTAGTGAAGGGTTGCGAAAATTTCGATCGCTTTGGGTTCTTTAACATGCACTGACATGACGCAGCACATTGGCGTCTCGATCATTGCCTCCGTTGAAAAGCGGCCGCCACGGGCGGGATTCAACCCCGAAATCTGGAGCTCAGAAGCGTTCTAACCAATCCACCGCCGCGTTGGAGACTGGATTTGTTCTGATGACCAAACGCTATTTTTTGCTCGCAAAGCTATTTAATGATGCATACTTTTGTTAGGGTTGTTTGTGTTTCATAAAACACCGTTTGTCATAGAGGGGGGCAGACTGTTTCTATATCATGACCGCCTTTGAGATTTTCAGGTAGCGCTCTCACCTGTTTTGTTTTCGTCTATAATGGTGGCTGGAGACCCTGTGCAGATATAAGACGCTGATAACTACGAAAGCTACAGATCATGCTATGCCCTTTGTTGAGTACTCCTCTTGCGGCACGAGAGAAGTCTGTTGTCGGTGCGAGCAAGTGTCAAGCTTATAAAATATCAGTCGACCTGACATTAGGTCAATCAATTTAATATTTTATGCCTGCTGTACCTTGGTCTGAGCGCTGTGCGACACAACATCATCCGATTGTCCACCTCGCATTCACGGATGAAGAACAGTAATTAACAGCGCAACTGAAGTGCAACATTTGTCATGCAAAGCAGGATTCAAGGGAAGCAGCAATCGCGCTTTTGGTTAAAGTGAAACGCAGAAGGAGGAGCGACCTTAAAAAGCTCTTGAGCATCGCTGTACTATCAGCTGCAGAGAAGCCCAAAGTAGACTAGTTTGTACATTGACAGTAAAGATTGCTTAAACGGCTTCTCAATATCACAGGGCAGATAAAGTGCTTCCAGGGTGTGGAGTCGGTTTACTACACGGCGACATCGCTGGTAAATATATGTGACACTACACGAAAGAAATGAAATGCACTGTGAGCCTTGAACATGTGTCTGCTTATTTACACATTTGTTTCTAATAGAGAAATTGTACATGCGTTACTTAGTCACATTTTGTTTGCTGCCTCTTACTTACTCTTCCGATGAGCCATCAAATACGCATAGTGCTGTGTAATACGACCCGATAGGAGCCTCGCTACCTGGGAAGTAACATCGTGAACCCTGCACAAACACCAGTTACAAAAAGGAATGGGAAAATGGACATTTTCTAGCACAACACAGTGTCATTACTTGCTCGGCTGCCTTACGTTTTGACTCTGAGCTTCCCCAGCCAATTTCTAGCACTTAATATCACTTAACCACATCAGACTAAATGCTGGTGAACGCTCATTAAGATGGACAAGTGTAGCAGCAAAGGTGTACATAATGCAGCGCCACCAAACTATGCCGCCTATACGGAAATATGGGCATTGTTGCCAATACATCACGAATTTACTTCTATCTTGCTTTTCGATGTATGTCATCAAGGCCTGTCTGAGAAGAAAATATGAGCTTTTAGCACGCGTAGCAGCTTAACAAGAACAGACATAAACGTGGCGTGTAGAAGTAAAGTCGAATAAGGGAACATGGAGGCGCTACACACAGAGACTTGCACAGGTATCAGAGCTGCTCTCGAGTACTTGCTAGCCCACTAGGCGGCCGAATGTCTAACGTGACTGAAATTGTTGGACTAAAGCAACCGCATGATTTTTAGATGAGCGTGAGAGGCAAAATATAAGTCTTCTAAGTTTCAACCGTTAGTCGATATTAAGCTGAACAATTCTTGTGCACGATGCGTGGACATCATTGCAGAGCTCATGCGAGTAATGTGAGGATATGCACTGCGACGACTCTCTCTCTCGAATCTGCATCTCATGCGCTTGATGACGTCAGTTGCTTTGAACTGAGTACTAAAGAGGGCACTTCCATTTTGCCTCGACAAGAGCGTGTTTAGCACGCAGTTCACGGCCTCGATACTGACCCTAGGTTGCCCTTCGGCGACACGCTCCAGTACTGTCAATGTGTCGGTAGATATCAGAGCTAGAGAGCGATATGTGAACATTTGGGTGATAAAAATGTGATTTCTTGTGGAGTGAAAACCCCCGTATCCGGCTTTAAAGAAATGGTTTTGTTATGTATTTCTATATTATAAAGAATACGACGCACGTAAGTTCACCACATTTTTAGAAGTCATAGAAGGCACCCTGAATCACGTGAGACTTATGTCACATGGTGCTGCTGTGACTCCAATACATTTTCAAAGCATGTAAGTCTTATTTATGGTTGCCCAAGGGGATGTCTACTTCTGGAAGTCATCCTGACTGTTTTTGCACTATATCACATCCCTAAATCGGGTGATACATTTTCCTCCTGAAGGCTGAATCACGTGCCACCTTTTTAGCTTGTGGCATCACGTTATTATAAACTTAGATATGGGTGAACTTACGCTACATAAACCATTATTCGTACTTATGTTTCGTTCCTTAATCAAACTGTTATATCGCGTGTTAGTCTTGATTTTGTGACTTCTTATGATGTCATAATGTATCACACTATAGCAGTTCAGATACTTCCATCGATGATATATGACTGATGAATTGACATGCACTTTTGTACTCGATCACGTGATCTTTTGTGCCCATTAATCCTGGCAACACAATGAACAGGTACCTTATGCGGTCTCTGTCTCTTCGCGTAAAACGTGGGCCAAGCGCGCTTGTATGTAGGTGCCCGCTCCTCCATAAGTGGCTCCACTCGATGCGCAATAAAACAAAAAGCGATTGTTCTCTTCTTGTGTAATGCAGAGAAAAAATGTAGGTGTCTGTTTTCAGTTAGCGTCACCACCTTGTGCCGAACATGCACAAACATGACATTTGTGTTGCAAAATAATCAAATACGAACAAACAAATGCTAGCACTCTTACCCCGCCGGGAGCACTTTTTGTTCGCTGGGGTGCGTTCACTAGCACGCGTGATAAGTTTGGCTTGAGACGGTTTGTTTTAGTGTCGATAAACAGAGCACAAAGCAAAAGTTCAGTATGTTTTGCTCCCAGCGGCAATGCGCTTAAATAGGCTTGATTCCACACGTAGTTGGTACCGAGTGAAGATGTGTTTGGGAAGTCTGTTTGCAAACAAAAATCTGTGGGGGCAGTACACTCCGCTTTCTTAGTAATGCTGGTCATGTCAGAGATGCACTCAGGAGCAGTTTGTTGCCAGACATGGAGAATGTGGCAGCATTGTTGGGAAATATTTGTTGGAATAGACAAGCTGAGTCAACCCAGCCTCACTGTCATTCGCTCCTTTCTTACTCGAGCTGTACAAACGAAGGGTCACTGTCACATGTGGGAGACCGAAAAGAAGAAATAGGGAGGTTTTAATGAGCGAAGCAGAGAACGACGACAATAGGGATGACACATACGGATTGAGGGACGAGAAAGAGGAGGAAATATTCACCGCTGTGGCAAGATGTTCTTTATGGAGAAAAGAAGACGATGGCGGCAAGGAGGACGCGTGTCAAAGCTGAGGTTACAAAAGTACGCAAGACAATGTGGCACAATGAGAAAGCTAAGAGGCGGAGTCTCCTCGAGGCAGCAAACACTTCGGCTGGGAAAGTACAAAGCTGAATGCTGCTGAGGTGGTCGGATGTTGCGTGCTACTACACCGCAGGTTCCCTGCTATTTCTGAGCCATTTTGGTGACCCAATGATCAAGGCGGCTATCATTAGCCAACTGCATCGCCCATGCCATCCTCCTCAGCGCCGCCGTAAACTTAACAGCCGACGATCTAGCATGGAGGAAACGTTGCCATACTAAATCACGGACGCTAGGAAACGACATTCTGCATGGACAGAGCAAGACACGTAAACACATAGCTCACGCAGCTTCAAGCAGCGTACAAGGTGGCGCTAACACTTGCCTATTAGCGGAAGCTGTGGAGAACAGTGCCACGGTATGGGATGTGGGAATAACGCAGGGGCCGGAGATGTTGAATAGGAGCACGCGCTAAATGGAGATAGACTCAGCGGAAGGACGATGTAGTGAAGAAGGCAAAACTCCCGCAGTAATTGAAGGCGATACAATTATTCCATCAATGCTAGAGGCTGGCAGTATAGAGAGGATGATGACTGCCGAGCAGTCGAAGCTAACTTATACCGATGTGATTGAGAACAGCCAGGAAGCGGACAAATGCCTGAATGCTGTCTGTTGCAAGGGAACATTTTATTCCTTATGCATCAAGGAAGCGATAGGAAAGTGAAAAGATAGGAGACGAATATGAACCTTTTTTCCAACTCGGTAGCTTACAGGGAAAAAGCGTCCAAGTGAGACGTGGTGCCCCTCCATATGAGGCAGAAATAGCCAATTTTGAGGAAGCAGCTCTTCGTGATACATTACCACAGCTGAGAAAAGGTGCAACCATTAATTCAACAATTTTAGAGTTTAGCTGCACAACTCAGCAGATGCTACCTCGGAGAACACGAGTACAAAAATGTGCTCAGCGCATGGTAAATTGACGGGGAGGATTGCTGTCAGCTCTGCAAACTTCACGAATCACTACGTAGGATTTATGACAGCAAGAACTTCGAATTCGTAGTGAAGAATAGAGGCGGGCGAGTCGCGGCGAACGGGGAAAGTGCCGAGCAGCAGTCTGACATGCTCAACGGGAGTGCTTACGCGACGTTCGAAAGTACGGCAGTGGAACCAGACAAGCTTTAACCGGTTTGTACCCCATGCACATCGGAGCGTAATGTGGAGGACCCATCCTAAAGTCCCACTATATCGGTGTGTGAGGATATGGGCTGCCCTGATAATTTAGATTTTGGAGGGTACAAGCAATCGAGGGTCTGCCTTATTGTGCCGGTGTCCTAGCGAGTAATGATTAGCGTTAGTCCAGTCAATACCAATACGTGTGTGGGCTCGACTCGAAAGCACAGAGGAGCTATTTATGCAACTGAGGGGGCCCCTGTCGCTCTCAGATGAGTATAGATTAACACTGGATGCGCGCATGAGTGCTCGCGAGTTGGAAGTGCATGTGCGCGTAACCTTGAACTGATCCAGCACACGAACCTTGCGCATTCTGCATGGAGCGTCATGTATTCGTGTGTGTGCATGTTGATTTTGTTGCCGCCCAGCATGGTTTTGCTGGATGCAGTGACAGCGTGTGACTTCTAGGGTACTGTTCACTGCCTCAAGATAGTTAAGCGATGTAGAGCGATACGTCTTGCGTGTGATTTGGGTTGGTGCCATTAAGCCCTTTCCAAAATCTTGGTTGAGGAGTGTCAGGCATCATCATATTCCCAGGTATCGTAATGTATTCTCTGTATCGCAGGAGCTATCGGACGCGAGCAGCCGCGTCGGAAATTTATAGTCGCAATTTCCTTGTGGCAGAAATCGAAGACTAGAAAACGATTGAAATTGAGGGCGTGCTGCAGAGGCGGAAAGGCATTGGAGGCCTTTCGGGTGAGTCATCGCGAGGTGACTGCAGGATCCGCCGAAGGCCTTGAGCGTTTGATTAGGTCAGTGAGGGACGCGCTGAATAAGCTGGCGTCGGAAAAACATTCGCGACCACACTAATGGGCTCCTTGCCAGTGTGGTAATGACATGGATGCATCCTGAACAATTAATTATTAATATACCCAGCGCGAACACGAAGACAAAGGACAAGATAAAAGAAAGCCACAGTACAAGTGCTGACTCACAACTAAGCCTAAGCCCTTTACTCCAAGGCTCAGAAAAAACAAACATGAAGAAAACAAAACAGTCACGTGAAACAACCCCTGTGTTCACCTGCTGCATAAAAAATCACTTTAAAAATCACTTAAAAAAGACACCTCTTTGCTTGTATGCAAGACACCTGTCTTGCATCCAACATATGGGTTTCTATGTTTCACCCCACATTCTTGCTTCTTCGCTTCTCCTTCCCTTTGAATAGCCGGGCAGCTCTTCTTCATCTTGAGCGGGGCGGTCAATGCGACATCAACATTATACCTCGTGCCTACATTTTTGAGGCCATGGTGCCAGTTATATAGGACAACTAGGACGATGTATTAATAAGAGACTACAGGAACACCGGAACAACTCACATTGCCAGTCATGTGAAATAATGAAGAAGGAGAAGAAGTGCACTCCTAAGTTTGGCAGTGTTAGGATTTTATATCGCCACAAAGAAAAGATAACGAGAGAGATAGTGGAATCATATTTTATTTAAACGGACAATAAGTGTGTCAGCAAGACTTCTCTTGCTCTTTCAAGCAAAGAGGTGTCTTTTTTAAGTGATTTTTTATGCAGCAGGTGAACCCAGGGGTTGTTTCACGTGTCTGTTTCGTTTTCTTCATGTTTGTTTTTTCTGAGCCTTGGAGTAAAGGGCTTAGGCTTAGCTGTGAGTCAGCGCTTGTACTGTGGATTTATTTTATCTTGTGCTTTGTCTTCGTGTTCGCGCTTGGTATATTAATAATGAATAAGTACCAACTCGCCCACTAAAGTATCTTGGTAACCCTGAACAATGTTGAGTGCTGGCAGTATTAAAAGTGGCAGTTTCAGCACCTAGCAAACAGTACCACCGATATTTTTGTTATTAACTGGAATTTGGAGACGTGCGGGACCTGTACACTTTAAAACTGAGTCCTAGTGTCTAGTCCAACATTCTCGGCTCTAATTAGATGCCGCTATCTTTCCTGTGCGCCGAATAAAGGGTCTCCCTGGTTGTTAGCCTGTTCTAAGTTTGCCTGTTTGTTTTCTTGAAGCAGTCATTATGCTAGGTAGAGCCGATCTTAACGTAGGCTTCAATTTGTCATTCATTAGGCCATCAGAAACCAGGACAAACTGCCGCTATGCTGTTCAGTTGTTCAGAGAAAATGGGACGTACACTGTGCTTTTCCGCTCCTATAGGCTAACACAAAAATTCTATCTGAGACTTGCTATGCGCTTCAGGTGTGCACACAAAACTGTGACATGCACTCTCTTTTGTTTCATCTAAGCCGACGCACATTATCTGCATGGGCTAACATTGTTCTTCAAGGAGCCACAGGACAAAGTGTGGCTAAATATATTGTGACTTACTTCCAACATCCGACATCTTGAAGTGTAGCTTTGGGACAACTTAGGTGTCGCCACACAAGGCCATGACTTGAGCGTTTGACCTTTGGACGACTTTTACGGTTTATAATTGAGCTGAGGAGAGAGTGCAAGGGGATGAGGATTGCGTGGAGGACGTTAAGCAGCGACATCGTGCGATGAAAACAGCTATGAAGTGAATCAATTGGCATAAAAAGGAGCAACAATACGCCTCGACTCATATGCATTATACTTACCAAACCATCTAAAGGAAAGGTACTATTTTCGGTTATTTCGTCGCTAATATGTATAGAGAGAATAGTGGTGTATGTGAATGCTATCCTCATGTAGTAATCTTCGCCTGAAAAAGAAAAATACTCAAAATTAACGCTCTTCTCTCTTCAATATTTGCAGTCTTGAGTATGTATCAGTTCTCTATGTACGTATATTTTTATGCAATCTCATATATAAATTTGCAGATGCTACTCATGCTACAGAAAAGAACCATGTGTTGCTCAGACAATTGATATAATGCTTTCTCGGCAAAGCCTCTTGGTTTCAAAATATTAAATTTAACTGGTGTTTTTCTTCCCACAATAAAGGTTGATGTTGTGTAGCAAACGTTTAGTAAAATTTCGTATTGACGATATGCGCACACAAAATTTTGGTTCGCACCAGCCTCTAGAAATTGATAGCAGAACCAATCTGCCTTGTCCGCTACCGTTACTGCTGACCTAATGAAATGCCGAGCGGTTTTATTATTTATGTTGGCCAGAAATCTTCTCAGACATTTTGCCAACTCATTTATTTTAATGAACAGCATAGTAATTTTTGTCCTTTACTCTTGTGGACCACAATATTTTATGTTATTGCACGAATTAATTACCAGTTCGTTTTTTATCGATTTTTATGTGTGATTACTGGGTGATTTGCAGTTCTTATTGCTGCATCTAAAAAACGTCATAAATGCTAGGTCGACATAATGATGCTGTTCTATCCTTCAAGTGTCGGGAACACGTGTAGTTACACGTTTTAGTGCCGCACTTCTCGTTTTCATCCATGGCACATAGTTTCACTGATTGATTGCCTACAGTCGGATATTGGATTGTTAAGCTGCTAAGAAGTAGAATTCCTACAAATTAATAGAATGATGAAATATTTATCTGAAATATTACTTGGCGATATCGAAGTAAAATAAAAGCCGACAGTTCACGTGTGCTTTCTCACCTGCTTTAGGATAGGAAGCTGAAAGGTGGAGCCTCTTACTTACATTTGTTACATACGAAGAACTGAGACAAAGAGGATAGTAAAAAATCTCAAAGGTAAATGTGAAACGCTGCGAAGTAAAAAAGTGTTACTTATTCGTTAGCTTTAATATTGCGACCATGTGATTTGTTCGGTAGCGCTGTCTCTCTGAATTTCCTTTAGAAGTTTGATGTATATTTTTAATCTTGTTCTTGTTAATTAATCACCCTACAATCTCAACATTTTTCTAAACAGCTTTGAATAAGCCTAATTCCTAATTCATTAAATGTTATGCAGCCTAAGTCACGATCTTGTATTCAATAAACCTTTCCCTGGCGTAAACACTGACGTCAAAGAGGCATTGCCCAATGAGCAAACTCGGCCACTTTCGCTTCTTTGCCGGTCTGTTTTGATAAAAGTGCTTCCCGATGCCAATGTTGTCCCGATTATACACGTCTGGCCTCGTATTCCAGTCTTGACTTGTTTAGGGCTCCCCCGGTACGGTGCGCGTATTGTCTATCGGTGAAAAAACGTCTGCTGTAATGACGAAGGATATATATCTATTCTCCTGCCTGCGCTGAACCCGAGCCCATCCCCAACTGAGGGTATATGTCGTGTCCACAGAGGCGAGATGAAGCAATAATTGAGGAATCAAGGTGGCAGGCAATAGTGCGAGTTATATCATTGGCGTTGAGAAATACATGAGCCAAGTGTTGCTAATTATAATTAGGTATCAAGGGCTACGTGAGGTTGTATGCTTACTGCAAAGAATGTGACATGGTCACTGCAAGAATACATTTGGGATTGTTAATAGCTAATGTATAAGAAAAGAGTGAAAAAAGGTCTCCTTTTAAGGGCTGTGGCGTTTAGGGAAATGTTAGTGGCACATCTGCATATAAAATTGTAAAAAAAGGTTCATTAAATTCATGCTCTATGTTTTCTTCTGCGCCTCGACTCTTCGAGCTGCCTTTCGAATTGGGGGCAGCGTGTACTTAACATGGCCATACGAAGTACTAAAGATTGGGAGTAGTAGACAGAAAATAGATTCATATAACTGCAACAGTAAACAACCCAGAATAGTACATACAAAAGATAGATGCGACTTCACACTAGGTATAAAGACAGACTGAAACCCAGGCACAGTTGCATGAGCTTGCATGCTACATGGAAACGCGGTTACCGCTTGCTTGTACTATCGAAGCTGAACCCAAAGTAAACAATACCGGCGCAACGCGATGTTAAAGTTCTGCCTCACACCGCCAGTGTCCTAACGGGTTCTGTTTAAACGGGTAAGGGCTCTGGCTTGGTTAAGCGGGGTCCCTGAACTAGAGAATCCACTCATGCAAAAGTCCATTTTGGGCTTGCATGCTCATGTTTATTAAGTTTTCACTTCCATCACAAATACATGCGACACTATGCCCCTCTGCGGCAGCCTACTGAGGGTCCTTGAATTTATGTGGAGCCGCGTAACGTACGCACTGTCTCATGAAGGCGATGATAGTGAAGGGTCCGGTCAGTGCAGTAGGATGCAGACGCGGATGACCATTAATGGCTTGAAAGGCCGATGATTCTTGAGAGCAACTATTTGGGACGGCAGCAGCGTCAGGTGAAAGCCCAAAGGTTCAGCGGGTGAGATTGGCGTGAACAAGAAACCCCCGGACATAAGGTTAACTGGGTGAACAAGAGCGCAAGCGCAGGGGCAGGGCGGAAGACAAGAGACTTGTCCACATATCAAAAATAAAGCTTCTTTAGTACATACCAGATGAAATCGGAAAGGCAGGAAGCCTTAACCGTCATTGAAAATTACAGCAGTTACAGACCTAACAAATTATCAATCTTTTGCATTCAACGCGTTATGCGGCGGTAACATCTGGCAGGATCCCAGCCCATCTCTATGCAAAAGTGCGTCTAGCCAAGTAGTTGCGCTGGTGTAAATTAAATGTTATACTGTCTGCCTCTGCTCTCAAGGATTGATAGCCGGTCTTTTCGCTGAAGAGTCGGAAGTCAGGAAGTGCTCGTTAATGAAAAAATATCGGCTTCTCCTGGACGATCTTTGAAGATGTCTTCAGAGTAAATTTAATATCAGGGTGTACCTTGACTTGACGGGTCATGGTCATGGTGAAGAAGTTTGGCTTGATATTGTTGAAAAGTCTATTTGCCAAATCTGCGTCAGATGTAGCGGCGAAACAAATAAATGGACGCCAATGAGTTTCATGCATCAAAGCAGGCCTATGTTGAGTGTGTGCTCTTTTTGCAGACAATGGTTGGAGATTAATTAAGATAGTTCGTTTCCTTGTGTGCTCAGTCGCGTTTGGTAAAGAAACAGGCCCAGTGCGACTTGAAAACTAAAATAAGCAATAACACTCGAAATAGAAATTTGCCACTATAAGTAAAGGCGGTCTAGACTGCTATCTCCCTGGCAGCGTTCATATGAGACGAGAGTATTTCCCAGCACCTGAGAGAGCGATGGTGACTTCTTATGTCTTTGTAGCCCCCTTCTTAAATGCGACGCTTAGAGCCCTCTGTGGTAGGCAATGTCTGATTTAGAAACCAAAATTTTCTACGTTCTTTTCAAAGCCCATAAAGAGCGAATTTCCAAGTAACACACAATGTGGCGCCCCTTTATTGCAGACTTGGGCATGGTTGGCTGGTGCAACTAAATTAATGACATGTCGCGCTACTTCATTGTTAAAGCGAGAAAGGACAATTTGAGCTTGTCCCGTGTATTCAATCGAGCATCGTTTAATTGTTGCAGGGGCTAACTAAACACACATTCCCATATCCGGTCCAAGAAGGTCACTTGTGTGAAAGTGTAGGGCAGACGCTATCAAATCTGGGCTTTGTATGGAAAAATTCTTGTTTAAATGATGTGAGGATGCCCACACAAAACGTTATGAAGGTTACTTCACCGCTGCCTTTAGGAGCCTGACGCGATAGTGTAGGCTACTTCCACATCCATAAAGCCCTCTTTAATGATGCTACAAGAACATGCCTGCGGAGTTTGTGGGTAACTTAATGTATCAGAGTCCTGGCACACTGATTCTGAAATATCCCTTCAAAATTAAAGGACAGGCCCTGTTGGCATGTCCTTCGAAACATAATGTCAGGCAGCCCAATGTTTACCCAGTGTGCAGCCATGTAAGCAGCCAGCTAGTCTTCCAGAGCTAGTCTTCCAGTTTTTTCACACAACGGAAACGCCCACGCCGGATTTCATAGGGAACGAGGCTTTGAATGTAACCGTGTTACAACCAAATTGGACATGCATGGGTCGTGTTGGGGCTACAGTGAGCAGGCCTGTAATTTGCCCATGTCTGTTCTGGGATGATAGTCGAGAGTGTGGCGGAACTGTGCGTTGTATGCAGAGAAACCTGGGACAGCGCATGTGGTCATGCCATCTTGCGGTTCACATCGGCCCGTTGTGGTATATTTTAGGCATATATATTGCGCAAATAAGGGCCGGGGTTTTGTGGAGCTTATCATGAGAGGTTCACATCTTAGCGCACCTCTGAGTGCACCTCTGAGTGCACCTCTTATTTGAGGTTCACCTCAAATAAGAGGTGCACTCAGGCAAAATATGGGCTAAGTAAAAGACTGACTCTACACTGAGGGATACCTTCCGTATGCGCTGTAGAGATACCGACAAGCGGGCATGCTTGCATGATGTCCACTTCGGCTGCCAACATTGGCACATTACGTGCGGCCACTTCGAAGCGTAGTGATGCTAGTTAGATTGTTCCGGACTAAACATCCCTCCGCTGGTACTAACATACATCCAGAGCATCACCAGAATAGAAGAAAGAAGAGGGCAGAAACGCAGCAAAATATGAATCAAGGAAGAAAGGACATGGTCTATGTCAACCACTGCTGAGTAGGAAGACAGGCTGGTTTTGGTTGCGGTAGTGGCAGATGAACAAAAGCTAAGAATAAGCGGCTCGATGAGTACGAGCTTAGCTCACATGACTGAAGAGGAGACCATTGCACCTAGGACAGCAGGCAGAATGGCTGCTGCAATTATAAGTGATTCGAAAACCGCAATATGCAGATTAGTCAAGGTAAGAGTCTCTCAACAGGCAAATATGATACTGAAAGTATGTAAGGATGACAGAATATCTTGGCTAATATGTGCACGCGCCCACTCCAAGCTTCAGGTTTTGGGCCCTTTTAGGCTCGCTCGTTGCTGTGGTTGGGTTCTTTGGAACCGCCCCTTGGCCGTGATGTTGTTCGCGCCCTCTTCGATGGAATAGGTTCACAAAGAGTTTTTTATGTAATTTGTTGATAATGATTTCGGCCCTCCTCCTTGTTTTATTTCATGGTTTTTCCGGGTCATGATTGTCGGCCGCACTTTGTTAAACTGTGTTTGGTCGTATTATAAGGCCCCTTGATTGTCACGTGATTTTGGACATAAATTGTGCTGCGGTTTTCCTCGAAAATAAAGGTGTCAGTTAGCGCCTGTCCTGTCTACATCTGTGTTGTCTCCGTCTTTCTTGCGCTTTGTCTCGGATGAAAAACTTTCTCCCGGAGAGCCAGTCTGGGTTCCGGAGACACAGGTGCACTGCGGACTCCATCGCGGACGTGGTGTCCACCCTGGAAGAGGCAAAGCACGTGGGCGACGTCGCCCTTCTCGCCCTTCTGGATGTCGAGTCCGCCTTCGACCATCTACCACATCAGGCCATCCAACAGGCTCTGGATGAGCCGGGGGTCACAGGTAACCTGCGGCGTTTTATAACAACCTTCCTTTCCAATCGATCCTTGCAGGTCCGGGTTGGACAGACCCTGAGCTCGCCTCGCCACATCAACACCGGAGTGCCCCAGGGGTCTGTTCTCAGCCCCTTGTTCAACCTGGTCCTGACTGGTCTCCCGAGCGCTATCAAACAGGGTCGGGACCACAGAGTGCTGACCTCGGTCTATGCCGACGACTTGGCGCTCGGGGTCCGGGCCCCAAGGAGACGGATGATTTCTGCTAGGAAAGCCCTGCAACGAGCCCTCGACTCTGTGCAGCAGTTCCTCCTCGACAGGGGGCTAAAGCTCTCTGCCGCAAAGTCGGAGGCCGTCATGGTTCATCCTTCGGGAGCACGAGCGTCAGCCCAAGCAGCCACCCTGGTGATGGATGGCACCAGCCGGCCCTGGAGACCCTGCAGTCAAGTACCTGGGGCTAGTGATCGATCACTGCCTCACATGGATCCCTGCGGACAAGGCCTACATGGGTCATCTGAACCGGGTTGGCCGAGCAGCCAAACGTCTTCTCGCAGGGGGCAACGGCTGCTCAACATCATGGGCGATCTGGCTGTTTGAGGTGGCTGCCACGTCTTCTATTCTATATGCCCTTCCTTTTGTTTCCCTCAGGCCCACCAGAGTGTACATCCTGGACGGAGCACACAGGAAATGAATCCGACGCCTGCTGGGAGCAACGCAGAGCTCTAGGATTTTTCCAGGCTTCCCCTCAAGAAGGCAGTGAGGGCCCCCTTATCGGCGCATCGCCGAGGGGAGGACGTTCCACCGCCTGTGTGACAAGCTCGCCCGCAGGGAGCGAGCTCTTCTCCTACGCCTCCGCACTGGAGGCTCCTGAACGCCCACGGAGCTGTACGTCCGTGGCCGGGCCCCTCCCCTGCATGCCCCTCTTGTGGCGACGCAGGAACGCGTGGGCATCTCCTCTGTGTGTGCCCGGCACATGCCCACCACCGTCGCAAGATGGAGGCAGGCTACCGGGCCCTTGGACTCCCTGCTGTCATGGAGGACCAGGTGCTCTTCCCGGCCAGGAGTCCCCTGGCAGCCCATCGACTCCTGCTGGCCTTCCTGGAGGAGTCCGGCCAGGCTGCACGTCTGTAGCCTACCACCGGGCCTGCTGACCTGCTGGCCACAGCGCTGGTGACGAAGACTGACGAAGAGAGTGACTACTAACGATGACCCCCCTCCCCCTCCCAACATCCCATCTCCCCTTCCCCCGGACACCAAGAGTTCCGCCACGACATAAAGCCGGCATGACCCGTGTCCGGTACCCCCCCCCCAAGAATATCCCAAAGATCTAGCAGTTGTAGTAGATGGTAACAGTAGCTTGCCCGCGGTCTCCCCTTCCATGTAGGCTTTGACCCTAATTTCACTACGAGCAGAGACAGACTAGTATGCTTTAAAGAGATTACTTAGCCCTATTGGCTAAACAGGGTAGATACCCACCAGCAGACAGCACACTAAATAAGATTCGAAAAAGCTATTGGAGGAGTTTGCCAACAAGGACGTTTCCGGATCCAACTCCTTAACCAGTGGTAATCGGCTCACAGAAAAGGAGAGGCGCAGTATCTCTCACACTTGTTCTGTAGACACCTAACACGCGCCATAAGAGAATAAAGGTTGGAGGGAAAGTGGAAAGAGAGAAAGGGGAGCTATAGTAGAGGATTACGGTGTAATTTCGACCACTTTGGAATCTTTAACATACCCTGACATCACTCAGCACACAGACACCTCTTCTTTTCGTCACGGAACAATTCTCAGATAGGTTCCAACTTTGACTACATCAGGATAAGGCGGGTCTGGTACGTATGATATGGACCTGTCCAGAAATCGAGAATATAAATCAAAAGGCAAGAACAGGAGAATATTGGTAGACTACAGTAGTCGCCCAATATTCTTGGGAGACTACTGTTGAGTTCACACCCTGACATTCAGGTAGCTGTAATCCGACTGGCCGAACACACCGCCCAGGTCCAAGGGCTCCAGGCCAGTAGGCGGATGGTTTGCCGCCTATCCTGTATCTAATCATCATCATCATAAGCAGCCTGGATATTCCCACTGCCGGGCAAATGACTATCCCACATTTTTCCAATTAACCCTGTTCTTGGCTAGCTGCATCCACTGGAACCCTGCGAACTTGTTAATCTCATCCGCCCATACAATTTTCTGCCGCCCCCTGCTACGCTTTCCTTCCTTCGGAATCCAGTTTGTTACCCTAAGAAACCATCGGTTATCCTGTCTTCGTACTACATGCCCGGCCCATGCTCATTTTTTTCTTATTGATTTCCACTAGAATGTAACTAACTTGAATTATTTCTCTGACCCACTCTGCGCGCTTGCTATCTCTTAATCTTACCCCTACCATTTTTCGTTCCATAGCCCTCTGCGGTGTCCTCAACCTATGTAGAACACTCTTGGTTAGCCTCCACGTTTCAGCCTGATAGGTGAGTGCAGGTAAGATGTAACTGTTGTATACGTTCCTCTTGAGCGATAAGCTGCTAGTCATAATCTGCGAGTGCTCTCCAAATGCGCTCCATCCCAATCTTATTCTTCTTGTTATTTATTTTTCATTGTCTGGATCTATGGTTGCTGTGCAGCCAGTATATCTATCTTCCAGTGCTTTCACATACTGCTCGTCAACCCCCTGATTTCGCAATACCTGCATCACCACCGAAGTTTCTACTGAGGCAAAAGCTTTTTCGTAATCAATGAATGCTATATATAAGGGCTGATTATATTCCGAGCAATTTTCTATCAACTGGTTGATAGAATGGATATGATCGATAGTAGAGTACAGTTTCCGAAAACCTGCTTGATCCCTTGCTTGATTGAAGTCTAAGGTTGTCCTGATTCTATTAGCGATTACCTTATTAAATACCTTATACGTAACAGACAATAAGCTGATTGGTTTTTGAAGGTTAGGGTCTTTAGCGTCCCCTTTCTTAGGAATGAGGATAACGTTTCCGTTCTTGCATGGTTTCGGTACCGTCGATGGCACCAAGAACTGAGGGTGGCCAGTTTTTATAGCACTATATCCCCCCCGTCCTTCAATAAAATTGTAGTTATCTAATCCTCTCCAGTTGCTTTCCCGCTTTTCATAGTTTATATTGCTTTCTTAATCTCGTCCCTCGTCCCTGGTGGAACGTCTGACTGTTTTTCCCTACCGCCAATCTCGTTAAGATCTTGACTACTTTGGCTATTGTAGAGATCAGTATAGAACTCGTCAGCTACAGCGACAATCTTGTCCATATTAGTGATGACGTTGCCCGCCTTGTCCCTTAGCGCATACATCGTATTTTTGCCTACGCCCAATTTCCCCTTCACCGCTTTAAGGCTTTCCCCATTCTGAACAGCATGATCAATTTTGTCCATGTTATACTTCCTTATATCGCCCACTTTGAGCTTATTGATTAGCTTTGATATCTCTGCCAATTCTACCTGGTCTATTGGATTGGAAGCTTTCATACTCTGGCGTTTCTTAATCAAATCTTTCATCTCATTAGACAACTTACCCTAACTATCCGACCGCCTACTTCTACAGCACACTCAGTATTGATATCTCTGAAATTATTGTTAATTTCTTCTAAGGTAATGTCGTCATCCTAAGCTAGAGCTGAATATCTATTCTGTAGAGAGATCCTGAACTCTTCTGCTCTCCCCCTTACCGCTAATTCGTTCATGGACTTCTTTCTTACTAATTTGTTGCGTTCCTTCAGATTTAGACTAGTTGGAGACCTCACCATCTTGTGGTTACTGCATCGCACTTTCCCGATTACCTCCACATCTTGCATAATGGCAGGGGTTGAACACAGTATGAAGTCAATTTCATTTTTAGTTTCTCCGCTAGGGCTTTTCATGTCCATTTCCAATTCTTCCGTTTGCAGAAGAAGGTGTTCATGATTCTTATGTTATTGCGTTCTGCAAACTCAACTAGTAACTCCCCCCTGCGATTCCTAGAACCGCCGCCATAGTCACCTACTGCCTAGTCTCCTACCTGCTTTTTCCCTACCTTAGCATTGAAGTCGCCCATTAGTGCCGTATACTGCTTCTTTACTTTTCGCATTGCCGATTCTACGTCTTCGAAGAAGGTTTCTATTGCCAGGTCATCATAACTACATGTAGGTGCATAGGCCTGTGCAACCTTCAGTTTATTCCGCTCATTAGGCCTAATTACGATGCCTGCCACTCTCTCATTATTACTATAGAATTCATCTATATTACCCGCTATATGCATGAAAGCTACTCGTAGTTGTCGCCACTCTGGTAAACCTCGATAACACAGCACATGCCCATCCTTCAGTGCAGTATATGCCTCATTCGGCCACCTAACCTTACTAAGCCCTATGACATCCCATTTCATACCCTCTACTTCTTCTAACAGCACTGCTAAACTAGCTTCACTAGCTACGGTTCTAGCGTTAAACATTGGCAGGGTCAGTTTCCAATGGCGACCTGTGCAGCGGAGTCGGGAATTCTTAGCACCCCCTGCTGCGTCACAGGTCTGACCGCCGCCGTGGTCAATTGTTCCGCAGTCGCTGGTGACTGAGGGCCGGGGTTTGATAGGACTAATCATGGGAGGCTGCGGCCAGTTACTGCACCAGGGTAGCTAACTCCTGTTTCGGTGAGGGAGTGCGTTGCCGGAGGTGTTCACAGGCATCAGATCGCACCCCAAACCTGTTTATGCAATTCCATCGATACGTCAATTTTTTCCCGTTGGAGAATTGCGCGGCACCGGGATTCGAGCCCCGGTTCTCTTGCATGTGAGGCGGATGTTCTACCGCTACGCCAACGCTGCACTTCCCTGTATCTGATCGCGATTAAAATGTTACCACTACCACCACTACACGTTTCTTCAATATGATCCCCAAAAGCACTTATACATTATGAGTTCGTGGCGCTAAAAGTGGATGTGCTGAATTAAACTTGGGCAACACTTTTGGGACTAGAGATAACTCCACTGGCGCCGTTGGGAACTAGACACTCTGTCATCAAGAAATGGAGTTGCATTCATACAGTTTGGCAAAAACGGACGGAGTTTTTCATTCGTTTCTCCAGCCAGCGTTGCTGTTTAACGCCATATATAATAGAACCAAGCTGTGCTAGTTCAAATCAAACAAGGTCATAGAGAGTTAGAGACTTTCGCTTGTTGAGCTTTCGATTTAATTGTAATGCCTATTATGGAAATTTGGAATTGGGATTCAGCGGTGTGCTAGCTCTTCCTTACACGTTTGCCGGTAATAGTCAAACAGTTCAAGTTTTTTTTTATATCAGCAGGCTGTAGAAACTGCAAATCGCATCGGTTTTGTAAAGGTTTTCGAAGCCCTAAGTTGCTTATGACTAGACCAAGAATAGCGGCTTATCTCAATGGAAAAGGTACTTCTCTGGGTTCAGTGTTAGCCCCATTGATGTGATTTCTTCGAGAACTATTTGAAGCCTTAAGTTCAACTTCAGGAAGTATAGAGAAGACAAGAAGGTTATCTGAACATAGCCAAACATTTCCAGTTCGAGCATCCCAGACCAGTATTGATTATTAACTAGAATGCAGCTCTTGCGAAGCGAAGAACAAAAGACATCACCTTGAGCAGTAGGAGGCCACCTGTTGTGATAAACGGGATCTCCTGGCGGTCTCTTTCGCACAACCTCTGTTTGGTAGATGCCACTCTGAAATCTGTCAATTTAAGTACCTAGCTCTGTTTAGCCGGTCCTGTGCATCATTGCGGGGAAGGGGTACGCATCCATTTTCTAATGCAATTCATGTGGTGGTTATAAACGAAGCGAAATGTTCTGCCTTCTCATCAGAATGGCTCGTGCCGTCCACGTGGTCTTTCTGTGGCTGGTAGAAGTCGTCACGAAGCATTGCATTCAATTGCTCGCGGAGAGCTTGGCGTTCTGGCGGAGATACATGGTAGAGGATTTAGCGCAGAGGATGGTTGTGTTCGTATTGACAATGCAGTGCTTATAAGGTGCTGTTTCTCACATCGCGCATGAGAAGCACTCGTTGTAGCTTTTATGAACACCGCGAGTGTGGTACAGTCTGATCCGAGGTAGTGCTAGGCTCATAAGAAACGTAGGTTTTGATCTGCGGTACCTACTAACGTTTTGAGGAAAGCAATTGCCCTCCCCATGTTGAGATAACGTTGCTCTTCGAAGTTCGACACTAGTCCTCAAACTAATTCTTCAGGAGATAGGCCTGGCTTCCTGTAATGCCGAAGCTACGATCTAAGGGCAGCTGATTACTTCCTTCAATAACACTTTAGGTATTTTCGACGGCCACGGTACCCACGTGACCGACGGCTCTTGAGAATGGTTCTTTGCTCAATTTTTGCTCGATAAAATTTTGGGAACACGAAGATTCACGGCTGCTTTAGCTGGTATGTGTACCCGTGTAAAGCTTGATGAGTTTCGATCGAAGGTGAATGATTGCTCAGTGGTTTTTCAGAAAGTCCGTAACCGGTATCCCGTCATGCTTTAACTGCTGGAGGACCTAACATGGCAGGATAAATATGCTCATTTACTGCTACTTTGGCACATTGAAGCCTGATGGTGTAATACTGTTACCGCGAGTGGTACAAATTAGAGAGTCATCTGAAGTGGTCGTTGCTTAATTGAGCTTGGCGGTGAACTGTCCACTGATGTCTGAATAGTTACATCCAGAATCTACAAGGCAGTGCCCATGTGACTGTCGACAGCAATTTAAGAGTCACTCGTTCGTGCCTTTGGCCTACGCGTTCGTCTCGATACCCAGTCTCAACTCTTTCGTCTACTGTGGTCATACCTTTGTTACTTCGCCACACCATTTGTACTCTGCTTGACGGAGTTGTCACTTTAAACGCTTTTCGTTTAGTCGTCAAGGACAGTGTGAAGTAGCAGACTAATGGCTGCTTCCTATACACGATTTGACGGCGGTGGAAGATTTTCATGCATGGGTGGAAGAACGGGCTAGTTGGTCGAAGGGCATTTGATTATTTTCTTCAATTACACCTCCGGCGTTTTCGACGGATTTTCATTTTTTCGTCCTTGAGCTACCTCCCACGAAACACATAATGTTTAATAAACCTCTTTAAACAGCTCTGGAAGGCTACAAACATCTTGTTCTAGAACAAAACGTCTCACAGACGTCAACGGAAAGAAGATTCCTGGAAAAATTCTTTAGCACATCTATACTAAGACGCCTTTTCAAAGACGTCTCAGATATGTCTTTTTGGAGACCTCAATTAGATGTTTTTCCAAAGACCTCTCAGCGATGTTTATTCAGAAACGTTTCACAAATACTATTGTAGAGAGGGTTTACTAACTTCTAAAAGTCTACAAAAAATACTCCATGTTTCACCTGTTCAGAATGTTTAATCCCTATTCAAAGAATGTTCACGAATCACAGCGAACATTTTCTACGCATGGTTTATGCAGCCAAGGAATTAAACAATAATTATGGCACATAAATTGTTAGACAGCTTTGCATTACTCCAATGTCTACACTTGATTATTTGATAATCAGGAACAGAAGGTAAGAGACCGCTTTAAAATAACCTCGAACTTTGAAACTGCCAGTTCGTTCTAGCGGGAATCAAAGCCCCGTCATTTACGGTCCAGCTAACCTACCGCTCGTAAGGATGCACTGGGTTGCACACCAGTCCTGAAAGACGAGGGGAGGCACGCGAACGACAACACTTTCTTCATGCTACGAATGCCTCTTCATTCCAGCTTTCCTGGCCAACACCGCGAAACCATCGTATTGCCACTCGTAAGGCCGCACTGGGGTAGTATACGGGTCCTGAAAGACGACGGCCCGCGAATGACATGTTTCTACTCCGGCTTGCCTAGGAGCACGAGAAAACGACCGCACTGCCGGAAAATGCATAGCAAATAATGTATACCAGTTGTTTGTTGCTTGGGCAAGAGAACGTGTCAGCAGGAGAGCCGATTGTACAATCGTACGCTCAAACATCGTTCCGCATGCTGAAGCCTGCAGCGTGGTGGCGCTCGGTTCGATGCCGATGCAATTTACAATTTGTGAAAATTGCTTCATTGATTCAGGCTTTTTTTCTTGTTTCTTTGCAAACCATAAGGTTTAAATTGAAAAAATTAAACTCATAATTGTTTTTGTAATAGTTGGGTTTTGTAGGAAGTTATTGCTTTATTATAATTTTGGCGTTGCAGTCGCTAGCGACTGCGTGCTACCCGCGCGCACCAATCGTTCAACTAATCTTTTCTCGTCTTTACACATGCTCAACGGTTGCTCAACATGCTCTCGATGGTGTGTGTTCGGTGTACTTCCTTTGTTTCCCGCGCTTGGACATTTACGCTGATTTTGCAGCTTTCCCGCACTGTATTTTACAACCACTGCTGCGCTATGATATGGAGCTCATATTTCTCAACAGTAAGTAACTTCCCACTTCTCTTGTATGGTGAAAGCAGCACGCCGAAGCTAAGCCGCAGATGCGTCTGACTAGCGCTCTAGAAACACGGGTAGATAGAACGACAAGCACACATTGCGTGTTTGTCTTTCTATCTGTCCATGTTTCTAGCGCTGTTTTAACGTACTGTCCAACCAACTCGCCCAACAAGCAACTTGGCTGTATTGTAATGGCTTTGTTAACTTCACTGATGTGTGTTAAGTATGTGTGGTAGCAAATGTAGAACTGAAGTAATATATCTCGAGGAGTTATTTTGTTGCTAATGATCGTGTTGAAGATGCGGAATTGTATGAGTCTGTTCGAAAAAATTCCGGCACTTCACTGGCATCAGATGTAGAACATTCGTGTTTTCTTCCAATAAATAGTTGGCAATTGTGCGCATATGGTGTCCTAATCATTTTTGTTGACATCTTTGCACCGTAGCATTTTCAAATCTGTAACCTCAGCTCACTTTAAGGTTTTCTGTGTATGTACATATATTATGCTGATGCATGCAAAAGGAAAGAAAAATAAAGAGCCTCTGTACAGAGTGAATAAAGCTTTCTTCTCTTAAACCACACTAGAAAAGACTTTTCTTTGAGGTCATGGTAGGTCAGTGCCCGAAGCATAAGGCCACTGCCTCGACCTCGTTTTGTGGTGTGAGCTACGAGGGATTTCTTTTTATGCATGACCTACTAGGTGAATGATTTCAATGGCGTTCATGGTAGGTCCGGGCATTTTGAATAGATGCTAGTGGTATCACCATATTTTGGTGTTTCCTTTCTCCGTGCATATTTTTCTTTTCAGAAAAACCCCTCAAAAACCTAGCATGTAGCTCAACTGCCACTGCCTTTGGCTCGTTTGATTATTTTGAGCTTTTTTGTCTTTGCAGGTTGCTGGAATCTTGTCTGTCTTGAAGACCCCTAGAAAAAGCAGAACCTGGAGTTTACGATAAGCCATTGAATTTAGCTCATTAGCCAATGCCTTCAGGGTGCATTATGGTTTTATATATCTATGCAAGTTATAAAAAATATTTTATGCAGAACATTCTGGATGGATGGTTCCAGTGAGTTTACACCAGAGCATTTGCATGCATGCCTGTAAATTAACTGTTTTTTGCCAGAGCAGGTTTGGAATTTACTTTTACAGAACCTTCAAAAAAGGCTTCTCAAATCCATATTGTCAACATGTTTATTTGCTGACTGCTTTTACTTTTGTACATGGAGTGCAATAAAAATTCTGACTGGAGGAGCATGTGTTCTTCATACATTCAGCATGTGGATTCACTATTGAGTGCAGCGATTTGTAGTTAGTGCTCATTGTCCTCAATTCTGCATGTGAGATCACACAATACTCTGCTTTGACAGCATTTTTTTCTAAATTTTAAATTTTACAGCTAACTGGGGAGAGGGTGAATTATTGAAGGCTTGCATTTTCTACAGCACTGTAAGAAACAGCTAGAGATGGCACATAATCGGTGGGGTGTAAAGGAGTAAAATTTAAAATCCTATAAAAAAATAAAATTTTAATCCTCTTCAGTCCAACTGATTTTGTGCCATCTCTAGCTGTGTCTTATTGTGTTGTACAAAGTGGTAGCCTTCATCAATTCGCTTTCTCCCCAGTTAACTGTAATTTCATTAAATTTAGAAAAAAAATGCTCTCAAAGCAAAGCACTGTGTGACCTCACATGTAGAATTGAGGACAGTTAGCAGAAACTGCAAATCGTTACACGTCTAAAACAAGAATAGAAACATTCCAGCCAAGAGGGTTTAAAGATGTCTACTAGCACAACTATAGCAGAGCTACAACTAGAAGCAATGTCTAGAACAAGTATAAAAATTTTCTAGGCGAAAAGTTTTCAAGACTTCTACTAGCGTAGTGTTAGCAGAGCTAAATCGGAGCTACAGGAAGGCTTATAGCTCTTGGGTCTACAGAATGTCTCAACTGAGACTTCTTTTAGAAGTGCCCATTTCTTGGTCTAGACATATTCTAGATTTCAATTAGCTCTTGTGTTTCGTGGGCTGGCGCCGAAATGTTGCTACCTTCAGTTTGGCTTATGGTGGCTTGTGACATTTGCCTCACAGTGGTATCGTAGTTCTGACCACGCGATACAAAGCGAGCGGTGAAAGACGGCCGGGAAGGGGACGAGAAGTGTCATGGCACATACTCTGTATTATGCGCAGATAGTGGTTGATTTTTTGCCATCGTTTACCGAAGTGGGGTCACGGGGCATCGATTTTAAGACCGCGGAGGCCAACTTGTCTGTATAGAAAGGAACGAAGGATACCACTGGCCTCACCACGTTTGGAGCACAAGAGTCCTGTTGTTGAAGGCCTGCAGGCTTTGGATTTTGTAGGACTTTGGTGGTGTTCGTAATCTTGCGGACGGCAGCCAAGGTAGAGCTTTCAGGGTGAGCTTGGTTGCGTCGGGGAGGGCTTGCGGGGGCACGCGCGATTGCAAGAAAACGTAGTGCGTGGCATAGTTCACCGTTGGAGCTTTTTGCTTTGGGACGTAGCTTGAGAAACGACCAAGACAGCTACCTTCATCACGGCTGGTATTGATTAGTAACGGCGCTTCTTTTTGTGTGGACGGTATCAGGAGGCCGCGCAGGTCTTTGCGAGCATATTCGCGAATGATTTTCTGCAGCTGCTCTGTGTTCGGAGACGGGGCCTCCGGGTGTATAGCTGAGGTACGATCCCTGCGGTACTGTTGGCGGGCTCGAACATCGGGGGCCTTTTCTATAGTAGATGCCTCTTACAAGAACTCGTCAACTGTTTCACACAAGGCCAGTTAAACGTTGCTCAGTGTCGAATCGCGCCAACTATCGTACTTTCTTCCCCTCCTTAATTCCAGGGTCAGCGTTTCTAAAGGGACGTGTTATTTTTATAGTGGCGGCAAAGACGGCCTCATTGGGCTGATGAAAGCCAGAGTTAAGGAATAGCTCAGCCATTCCATTTCACATGCTGCTTGTGAAGGTTTTCATAAATACGGCTTGGCTAAGTCCAGGGAGGGTAGCTAGGACTCCTGGTTGTCATACCACACTCAGCAGATCATTCGAGGGCAAATGAGACATTTCGAAGCGTTATGGTCTCGTCGCGTAGTTTCAAAGCAGCCATAAAGACGCACTGCTCCGAAATCCTGTATTTTTGTCGCTTGGTAAAGTGTTAAACATAAACTGCTCAAAATAACGGATGAAGTCGCAGTCATGGAGGGAGTTGACACTGCCCAGGTAGCACAAAGTGGGCTATGAAGGGTGGGCCCCGGTGGGCCCGATGTAGGCAATGCAGGACAGCCCCGGTGGGCTCAATGTGGGTGCTGCAAGAGGGGCCGACGTAGGCCCGAAGCGGGCTGTCGACAAAGCCCCGATTGGCCCCACTAGGGGCCGATGCAGGCAGCCCTTGCGGGGCTGCCCACATTTTTCCGGCATTGTTAAAAGGGCACATCCCGCCAACTCCCCGCGATGGTCCTACTTTGGACCGATTTGGGCAGCCGCTTTGGAGGAACATTTTTTTTTTTATTTCAGTTAGCCCCTCAGAAAATGACATAGGACCAATGCGGGTTCTATAGCGCTAGCCACACTTGGGCTTGCCCACATTATTCTCATAGGGGTCCAACGTAGGAAATTGATGGAAAGCCCTAGTCCAAGTTTTCCCAATCAATATTTAGGCACATAATTAAGTAATTACTTTATACATGTCTGCACTTTCTAAACAGCCACAATATTAAATTTTACAATAACTCATAACATTCATCTAGCCAAAATGACTTCATGTACATCTTGTTCAGGCTGTGGAGATGTGTGTTCTGAACAGTAATATTGTACTGCGAGTTGTAGGCTGTCCAAAGCAACCACATAAGAGGTAACAGTTAGCAATCAGTTTGTTTTAGTATATGTAGCGCAATTTGCACGAGCGCGAGAACTAAAGCCATGTAAATTTCTAATCGACTAAACATGGCCACAACTGTTATACAAATCATCTATAACAGCAATTTAGGGCAACATCTAATTCAAATAAAAGTTGGAAACAATAATTACGCAATTGCACGGACGCCTTCTAGCCCCATTACGGCCGATGTGGGACCTACAGCGGTTTTGTGTGGGCAGCCCCAATTGGGCTGGGTGTTGGTTTTGAACCTAAAGCCCACTTGCTATTGCACATGCCTTCAAAGTCCCCACAAGGGACCAATTTTGGTATCATGCGGGCCCTCCCGCCTTCCAGCCCCATTACGGCCCATGTGGGATATAAAGCAGTTTTATGTGGGCAGCCCCAATTGGTCTGGACGTTGTTTTTGAACCTAGAGCCCACCTGCTGTTGCACGCGCCTTCAAAGCCCCCACAAAGGACCGATTTTGGTACCATGCGGGCACGCCCGCCTTCCAGCCCCATTACAGCCTATGTGGGACCTAAAGCGGTTTAGCTAAGGCTGCCTCGTTTGGGCTTCACGAGGGCTTGCCCAATTGAGCCCTTATTCATATTTCACCTGCCCTCAAGTAACCTACAAGGGGCCGATTTGGGCAGCATGTGGGTATGCCCGTTTTCTTGCCCCAATACGGCCGATGTTGGTCCCACAAAGATTTAATGGGGGCGGCCTCACTTCGGATCTATGAGGGCTTTCCCATAAAAAGCCCACATTTAGGTTGGATTGCCCTCAAATATCCGGCAAGGGACCCTTGTGGTCTGGATGCAGGAATGTGCTCTGCATTAGCCAAAGAAACGCCGCTATGGGACCCATGCAGGAGGAGCAGGGGCAAGCCCAAATGGGGCTTGCCCACATTTGCCCCATCGGGGACCGCTGCAGGTTTTATGATGGTTGCCCCAGCCCCACTTGCCTACATCGGACCTACTGGGGCCCCACATTCTGTGCTACCTGGGTGCTGCGGTCGTGTTCGAGTGGAGTGCGGTAGCAGTCCATGCTCTTGTGGAAGCCTAGGAGACGGCGGCTGCTTCGCAGGTCGCCTTCGGTCGTGGCGGCTCTGATGGAGCTCCCAGATATAGAGTGTAGGAAAGACATCTATCACCTAGTATTACCATGAGATACTACGTGGTCATGGCAATGCCGAAGGAAGCAAATGGGCAGACTGGAGTTGCGCCTAAATGAACTCTTTATGGGCTGCTTTGTTCGAGAAAAAAATAATGAGTGAATTGGCGGCGACATTAGCAGAAAGCGCGTCCGGTGGTTGTAGTCCGAATGCCCATTATGCTCGCCCCCCCTCAATTTACTTTTCAAAGTAGCATCTGGATAGCGACATAATCGATGAACAGAACAGCACGAAGAATTTTGTAAACCAATCTTCAACTTTCCGATCTTTCAAGAAGAGGTTGCAATGTAAGGCTAGATTGCCGCCCTCGATGGAGAGTCTTTGAGCTTAGTAACAGTGTGGAAAGCATAGTCGACATCTCTCGAAGCCTTGCTTTGCTTTATTTAGAGATGGGAGCAAATAGCGCGGCCCCTAATCAGTATCAAAGAGGCACGACCACTTTTAAAGCCAAAAATGAAATTGTCTTCGAGGCACATAACAGGCAAGACGATGGCAAGTATTGCGAAGGCCGAGCAACCAGCATAGGCTATTGTGTTCTTTCATGCTCAGGAATTGGCGGCTATATAGGAATAAGCAGAACTTTTCGACGGCGAAAATTGCAGCGAGACGTTCCAGTTCAGTTATGGTGTGGTTGCTCTCCATTATTGTTGAGGTTTAACTGGCGTATAGTGTTACTTGCTCGATACCACTGTGAATCTTTACAAGCATCGCCCAAGCAGACCAATATCTCACAAGCGGTACTAAGGCCAAATTTAACTTGTTGAAATGCGATTCACGTCCGGGAGTACAAAAACTGCTCGTCCTTATGCGGGAGGTTAGTTAGAGGCAATGCAAGGTCCGCGAAGCCGGTAATAAGCCAGCCGAAGTAAACACGATAACGGTCGAGGAACGCTGCAAAAGCTTTATCAACGAACGTAGTTTTTTAAAAGTGCCACACTAGTAATCTTCTACATATCGGGATGAATGCCGTCCTTATTCAAGAGGAAGACAAGGGCAGAGTTTGCCTTTCTTGGAAGTGGAAGATTCAGGATATTATGTAATTTTGCCTTGCATTTGGAGCCCAAAAAATACGCTGTGCCACCATTTTCGCTTAAAACGCCCTTCCGAAGATAACTGCATCAACCCTGTGGCATATAAAATCATCGCATCTGAGGCACCAAAAGCCGCCAAGAAAGGACCGGGGCCACAACGCCCACCCTGTCAAAGATAACAGCATAAATCTCGTAGCCAATAGACTGATCGCATTTGAAATCACAAAGAACCAGCAAAAAGAACCGAAGCCACACAGAACTACTCATCGTAGCTACATTATTATACCTGAAAAACGTTACATTAAACTTGAAGACGTCTTCATGAGTCTGGGAGTTTCTTTCTGTTCGGTTGCACTGTGTCATAGGTATTTGGTAAAACCCGGAGCAGTAGCCAATGGACGAGGAGTACGTCGAATGCGAGCATTCTCCAGTGGTATCATCATTATCCTCTGCCAGACATTACCAACTCCAGGGCGAATGCCTCTCCCATACTCCTCCACTTAGCCCGGTCCTGTTCTAGAGACATCCACTTGATCCCTGCGAACGTCTTAACCTGATCTGTCCAACTAACTTTCTGTCCCTCCAGCTATGCTTTATTTCCTTTGGAATCTAGCTTGCTACCCTAAGGAACCATCGGTGGTCCTCCACATTATATGCCCTGCCCATGACAATTTCTTGATTTCAACCGGAATGTGAATAACTCGAGTTATTTCTCCTAACCACTCTGCGCGCTGCAATACCTTAACGTTACACCTACTATTTTTCGTTCCATAGCCCTCTACGTTGTCCTCAACTTAAGTAGAACCCTTTTCGTTACCTTCCACGTTTCAGCACTATAAGTGAGTACAGGTAAGATGCAACATTTGTATACTTTCACCTTCAGCGATACCGGTAAGCTGCTGGTCCTAATTTGCGAATACTTGACAAATGCGGTCCATCCCAATCTCATTCTCATAGTTATTCCCCTTCCTTGCCTGGATTTGTGGTTACTACCTGCGCTAAGTAGACATATTCGCCAACAGCTTCCAGTACTTCGCTACCTATTGTGAACTGCTGTTCCTTCCCGAGTTTATTGAACATTACTTTAGTCTTCTGCATATTGATTTCAACCCTAGCTCTCTGCTATTCCTGCCTAGGTCATCAATCTTTTTACAGTTCACTACCAGAGTTACTTAGCAAGGCAATGTCATCAGCAAATCGCACATTCCTGAAGTATTATCCGTCGACCCTTGTCCCTAACTGCTCCCATTGCAAGTCTTTGAATACTTCCTGAAAGCAAGCTCTGAATAGTACTGGGGAGATCGTGTACCTTGCGTAACTCATTTCTTTATGGAAATATTTTACTTTGTTTATGCTTAGCTATGGTTGCAGTGCTGCCAATATAGATATCTTCTAGCTTTTGCACATATGGCTCGTCTACACCTTTTTTCGCAATGTCTGTATTACTGCCGATGTTTCTACGGTGCTTTTTCATAATCAATTATTACTACCTCAGTTCAGTTCAGTTCAGGCGTTCAGTCGTGTCCGACTCTTCGTGACCCTATGGACCATGTCACGCCACGCTTTCCGGTCTCTCACTATCTTCTTAACATCACATATCTTCATATGCAATGCCTCGAGAATGCCATCTAACCATCGCGTTCGCTGCCTACCCCTTCTCCGGCGACCCTCAACCTTTCCCAACATCAAATCTTTCTCCAGCGACTCCTCTCTTCTCATCAGATGACCAAAGTAGCTGAGCTTTAACTTTAGAATTTGACCTTCCAATGAGCAGTCAGGGTTTATGGTCGACAATATCGACTGATTTGATCTTCTGGCAGTCCAAGGAACTCTTAAGAGTCTTCGCCAGCACCACAATTCAAACGCGTCAATTCTTCGGCGGTCAGCCTTTTTCACAGTCCAACTCTCGCATCCATACATCACAACTGGAAAGACCATAGCACGGGTTATACGGATCTTGGTTGGCAGACTAATGTCTCTGCTCTTTACTAGGCGGTCAAGGCTAACCATTGCTCTCTTTCCCAGAAGCAGGCGTCTCCTAATTTCATGGCTGCAGTCTCCTTCCGAGGTAATCTTGGCGCCCAAGAACAGAAAATCTGTCACAGCTTCCACTTCTTGTCCATTGATGCTATTACTACCTATAAGGGCTGTTTATAGAGTACCCTATCCGAATATCTGCGCGATCTTTTGCTTGACTGAAGTCTTAAGCTGTCCTGAATCTTTAACGGTTACCTTAGTAAACATGTTTATGCAATGTATGCAAGCTGATTGTCCTGTTATTTTTCACGCCCATAGCTTCCCCATTCTTATGAATTAAGGTAATGTTGGTGTTCTTCCATGGCTCCGGTACCGCCGATGACACCAGACGTTGCTAGTACAGGGTGGCGCGTTTTTCTAGCACGATATCTCCCCGTCCTTCAACTAATCTGTAGTTACCTTAGCCTCCCTAGCTGCTTTCGCCCCTTTCATAGTTTTCTAAAGCTTTCTTAACCTCATCCTTCGTCACTGGTGGAACATCTGACTACTTTTCACTACTGCCTATCTCAATATTGTCCTGACTACTTGAGCAATTATACAGACAGTATATAAGTCGGCTACTTTGACTATTCTGTCCATACTCGTGATGACATTGCCCGCTGTGTCCCTTACCGCATAATTCTGACTTTTGCCTATGCTCAATTTCTCCTTCACCGCTTTAAGGCGGCCCCTGTTCTATAGAGCATGCTCAATTTACCCAGTGTTATGCTTCCTTACGTGGACTATTCTTTCCTGCCTGTTGAGTTGGAAGCTTTCAGAATTTGGCGTTTCTTAATGAAATATTTCGTCTCCTAACTAGTTTGCTGGTATCCGCTCTAACTATCCTACCACCTCTTTCTACCGCGCACTCAGTGACAATATCTCTGAAATTATTGTTCATTTCTTCTGCACTAACGTCATCATCCTCAATTAGAGCTGATTATCTATTCTGCACCGATTGAGGTCCTGGATACTTGTGCGTCCCCTTCAACGCTAGCCCTATTTCGCAATGATGCCAATGACATCAATGCAAAATAGGGCTACTCAAAATAACGGCTTGAGGGGCTAGTTGGTGCTGCATCGTATTCAGAAATGTGGTGCAACAAACACAAGAGAAGATACACAACACAAGCGCACACTGTCGTGTTAGCCGGCGCATGACCGCGGGAATAGATCACTCAGCTCATGCCACACGAGACTCTTTATTCAAGTGTGCAGCAGTTTATATACAAAGTATGAGCGCCATCTGTTGATGGCTATTGACAACACTTAACTAAGGGCACCGCCCATGAACACTACATCTATTCCTCCCTAAAAGAAACAGATATATATACAAGTATTAAAGGAGGTGCCAAGCATATACAGATATGTACACGCAGTATATGTCACTGCACATAGTCTTGAAATCTTGCGGGTGGCCTCCGATTTCTTGAAGACCGACGGAGTGTTGGTAGCTCGGCATCAGGTTCATTACAAGCACTGTCACTACCAGCACTATCGCCACTCTCACCATCACCACCAGCACTATCATCACCATCACTTGAGGCATGTCGCGTGTGTTGTGAACTCTGCTGTAGTTGACCTGGTGATGTTGACTGACATGGCTCAAACGGCAGTGATGTTTCGACAGATGTCTGTGCAGTTCGGTCACTGTGGGCCTCGTCTAGCACCGCATGTTGTGGCGATGCCTCCATTGGTACTGCGGTCAACTGCGAGGCGTTCCAGGTGTGCCCATCCTCCACGACGAAGGACCAACGTCCTATTCGCTTGAGGATTTTCAGCGGTGGTCCAAAACTTGGAGATCCTTTCGGGCCGGGGACCGGTTTCTTAACTCTCACATACTTTCCGACTTGGAACTTTGGTACTCGGGCCCCTCTTCGTTGGTCAGCATACACCTTATTTTTGCGCTGGTACTCCTTTACCCTCTTCCGAAGCGAGCACATTTCCTGAGCGGGGTCTGCGAAGAAAGCCGGAGTGTAATGTCCAATCACGTCCAAGGATGTCCTCATGTGCCGGCCATGCAGACGCGCAGCAGGAGAGACTCCAGTGGCACTGTGAGGGGTGGCTCTATAGATGCCCAAGTACTGTGTGACAGTTGTTTTTACTGGTTGCTGTTCCAATATGGCAACCTGGACATATGATATGAGCAGACGGTTAAACCTTTCCACCTGGCCATTTGCTTGCGGGTGATACACAGCAGAAAATACGTGCTTGATTCCTCTGTCTTGAAGAAATGACTCAAATTCTCGGGATGTAAACTGTGGTCTATGATCTGAGACCAACACATCAGGGTATCCTTCCCGGGCAAATATCGATAGGAGAAAATCCATTACTGCACGGGAGGTCACATCCCTGCAGAAAGCAACTTCTGGCCATTTAGAAAAGTAATCAACTAAAGATATTACAAATCGACAGTCTGCTGATGCAAGCTCAAATGGGCCAGCAATGTCAATTGCTATCTTGCTCCATGGTCTGTCTGGAAGGGGCACTGGTTGCAGTGGAGCAGAATACGTTTTGACACTTTTGTCTGCGGCTTGGCAGATCATGGAACTGCGGAAAGCAGTCTCAACCTGTTTGTCTAGGCCTGGTCACCAGCACTTCTCTCGAAGATGTTGTTTTGTCTTCACTATTCCCGGGTGCGATTCATGGGCCAGCTGAACAAGCGTAGCTCTGAGCTTCGCTGGAACTACAATGCGTTCCGAGCGCATGAGAAGGCCGTCGGCGATGGAGAGTTCCTCACGAACCTCATAATACAGAGACAACTGTGTTGTCAATCTTTTCTTAGGTGGCCATGATGTCTGGACAAAATGAGCAACTTCTTGTAGCTCGCAATCCTCGGTTGTAGCAAGTTGAAGGTCATTTTTGTGAATCAAGGATGTTACGAGGGACACGATTTCATCTTCAATTTGAACGCCATTTTCTGAGTCTGCAACAGATAACCGGGACAAGGCATGCGCTATCGTGTTTTGTTGCCCACGTCTGTACTGAACCGTGATGTTTTAACGTAGCAAACGAGCGGTCCACCTTGTGATGCGAAGTGGTCGCTGTCCTGTGCTCTGTGTCGAAAGCAAAGACACTAGTGCTTGATGATCCGTTACTAAAGTGAATGGTCGTCCCCACAGATAGATATGCCATTTCTCACACGCCCACAGACAGGCCAAGGCCTCCCGCTCTCCTGCCGAGTACTTTCGCTCTGTCTCTGTGAGCGTTCGGGATGCGAAAGCAACAGTCCGAACATGTGGGCCGTCAGCTTGCTGTAGTACTGCCCCCAAGCCATACGCAGACGCATCTGTAGCCACAATAACTGGGAGCGTCGGGTCGAACATTCGCAGAACTTTGTGTGAAGCAAGAAGCTTCTTTATTTTCTTAAAACTCTTTTCGGCAGCGTCATCCCATTCAAAACGAATGTTCTTGCGAAGTAGCCTACGCATAGGTTCTACCTCTTCAGCCAGGTGAGAGATAAACTTGGCATAGTACTCTATCAGACCCAAGAATGAACGCAGCATGCCTGCATCTGTGGGGGTGGCAGCGTGGACGATTGCGTCTACTTTATCTTGTAGCGGTGTTATTCCCTCCGCACTGATTCGATGCCCAAGGAACGGTAGCTCAGATGCATTAAAGATGCACTTTTCATTCAGTTTCATTCCAGCTTCGGATATACGCTGGAGAACTTGCTCCAGGTTCCTCAAGTGTTCTGCCTCAGTTCTGCCAAAAACGATGATATCGTCTAGATAGCAGAGGACACCTTTGCATCCTTGCAGAACCGTCGTCATGAGTTTCTGAAACGCAGCTGGAGCCGATGCTAGTCCGAAGCACACCCTTTTAAAACGAAAAAGGCCATCGTGCGTTATAAATGCAGTGAGGTCTCTGCTGTTGGGGTGAAGTAAGACTTGATGATAGGCAGAGGCCAAATCGAGCTTCGAGAAGTAGCGTGCTCCATTCAGCGAGTGTAATAGCTCTTCCATATGAGGCAGCGGAAAGCTGTCGACAACAATAGCTTTGTTTTCCTCCCTCAAGTCAACGCAAAGGCGGATGCTGCCGTCTTTCTTGCGGACTACAACGATAGGAGAGATCCACTCAGAGGCATTAACCCTTTCGATGACATCGTCAGAAAGAAGGCGCTCAAGCTTGTCGCTAACAGGTTTGCGCAGAGAAAGTGGCAAACGTCTGAGCTTCTGCACAACTGGAGGGACAGAAGACTTCATTTTGACTTCGTGTTGAACGCCCTTGGCCAGTCCAAGGCCTGGTGAGAACAAATGATAAAACTTTGACCATAACAGAGCTGGCATACCGAATTTTGGAGGGCCTGCCATCTCATTGCTGATAGGTTCTGAACCTTCTTCGGCAGCCATGTGCAGGCAACGTAGGTGCGTGCCCAGAATACAAAGTCCTAAAGCCTGGACAGCGTCCAGACCAAGAAGGGAAGTCCGCCCGGGTGTGACATGAATTGTTATCACAGCTGTTTTTTTCTTGAAAGACACGCTAGCCCTAAACTGGCCCAGTACAGGAATCTTCCTGCGTTGGAAGTCCAGCAACGTAGGTTTTGAGCTAGTCAAGAGTATTTTGTCTTCGAACATGCTTTGAAATTCTTCCTTTCCCATAACTGACACAGCTGATCCAGTGTCCACAAAAAATTCACAGCGCGCGGTTGCGAACTGGACGTGATTGGCGCGACTGTCACGTCAATGTAAACACCAATGCTCTTGTTTCCGTCAACAGTGAGAATGCTTATGAGTCCTGGTGCATCTTGTTCAGGTACCACTTCGCGGACTTGAGCTGGGCGTCGTTCTTGTGCGCTGCGGGGATTACGGCAGACTTGCATGAAGTGGCCACGGCGGCCGCATGCGAAGCAGGTTTTACCGCGAGCGGGACAAACTGACGGATCGCAACCAGTAGTACCGCAATTACCGCGTTTATTCCGGCTTCCGCTGAACGTAACAAAGCCGGCGTCCGTGTCTGAAGTATGCTGGTCAGAGGAACGAACGCGTGATAAACTGGGCCTGTTCTGGTTACCGGAGCGTCCGTCGTTATTGCTGAAACGCCGGCTATCTTGCGCGTTCCATCCGACTGCGTTACGCCGGCGTGGCTGCTGCTGTACGATGAGTTGAACGGGGTTAGCGAAAGCTTCAGACTCGAGTTGAGCTCGGTCACGAAGTAGCGCAATTTCAACGGCACGGTCGAACGCGAGCGCGTCGCCTTCTAAGAGCAGGCGTTCTCGTAACTGTGGAGATGCGACTCCAGTAATGAACTGCTCGCACATGTTTTCGTTGGCTTGATTTCCGAAATTGAAGATGCTGCCAGTTCTCGAAGTGCGAGTACAAAGTCGGATATGGACTCACCGTGTAACTGACGGCGTTCGCGGAATTGGTGGCGTTCTAGTCGAACGTTGTGCGTCTCGGCGAAATGTCGCGCCAGAGTGTCGCGGGCCACGTCGTATTCGTCCGGGAGACGCGTCGCTACGGCGTCTTCGGCGGTTGCAGTTGTTCCGGAGGTCACTTGCTTGGACGGCGGCAACTGGGGCGTCACTGGCGGTGGAAGCGCATCGAAAATGCGTTGTCCTTCTGGTCCCAAGCAGTGCAACAACAGGGCTCGACGACGGAATAGATCACTCAGCTCATGCCACACGAGACTCTCTTTATTCAAGTGTGCAGCAGTTTATATATACAAAGTCTCAGCGCCATCTGTTGATGGCTATTGACAACACTTAACTAAGGGCACCTAGAATTGCCCATGAACACTACACACACTACCAACTGTAATAAGAATCTGAAAACACTTCCTCTTCACCACTCCTCCTCTTCTACACTCAGGCACATCTCATCTTCCTCTTCTTCTCATCTTCCTCTTCTTTGCCAAGGGGATAGTGGCACTTTCTTCCTCGCTGGCATAAGCATCATCCAAACATGGCAGTCATGGGCTGCAGGTAGCAACGGCAGCTTCGGACGCGAGAAGAAAATTTTCTAATAGGCGTATCCAGCGGTGCCATGGTATGGCAGGAGTGCCCGGGGTGGCGAGAAAAGGCGGCGGCGGCGAAAGCGCGGCTGAAGCCATCCTTGCGTGGTATCCAATTACCTCGTTGCCAGGTTGTCGTGTTGGCCGGCGCACGACCGCGGGAATAGATCACTCAGCTCATGCCACACGAGACTCTCTTTATTCAAGTGTGCAGCAGTTTTTATATACAAAGTCTCAGCGCCATCTGTTGATGGCTATTGACAACACTTAACTAAGGGCACCTAGAGTTGCCCATGAACACTACACACACTACCAACTGTAATAAGAATCTGAAAACACTTCCTCTTCACCACTCCTCCTCTTCTACACTCAGGCACATCTCATCTTCCTCTTCTTTACCAAGGGGATAGTGGCACTTTCTTCCTCGCGGACATAAACATCATCCAAACATGGCAGTCACCAATCTCATCTTCCTCTTCCTCTCTTCTTCCTCTTATTTACCAAGGGGATAGTGGCACTTTCTTCCTCGAAGACCGTAAACATCGTTGAAACATGGCAGTCACGAATTCTACACTGTCTTGTTAATCGACACCTCTGCTTTGCCCAGTAACTCATCCCACGCTGGACAAGCAAATATCATCACACATAATCACATAGTCATACACTAAAATCCACCGCCACACATATACAGTAGGACATGTCCATCCACACCACATAACTGTGTAGTCCCTATGTACTGAAAAACTTTATCCTGCCAACGTCTACGAAGCCACGAAGCCCATGTACTTGAGGGAAAAAGACTCTTTAAACTACCATGGCCCCAAAACGTAAGAGGAGTCCAAGAATAACAGCTTTAGGCCAAGAATAACAGCTTGAGGCCCGATATTAATCTCGTTCCTTGCATCACTAAGAAGGATTGCTCAATAAAAGTAAATTCTTTTCTCCGTAAACTCAACGAGGCTTCACTAATACATCTCTCTTCTTTCTTCTGTATCCAGTACGCCTCTAAATTCTCGCGCGCCATCTTATCCCGACTCTTTCATAAAATGTTAAGCCTGCTAAACAATGGCTCACACTTGCACTTCTGACAGTGCAGGGGTAAATTTGACCCCTTGACATTTTCTATGGACTTCTCGTGTTCCCTCATTCTATCATTGATACATCTTCCAGTTTGCCCTATATATACTTTACCGCACGTCAGAGGAACCTCATAAATCACTCCCACCCGACATCCAATTAAACTCTTTACATGCTTCTTATCGCATTGTCCTTTCTTTTTCCTCCCTATTAATGCACATAACCCACCCAGTTTTTTGGGGGCAGAAAACACAACTGGCACCTCAAACCTACCTGCCACCTTTTTCAGGCAGTGTGCAACTCTATGTATATAGGGGATCACTAGTGGTCGTTTATTTGTCAACATATCTGGCGTTCTTTTTTTCCCTTTCATTTTCTGAAGCAGAGACTCTGCCACCCCACATATAATCATAACCGGGAAGCCAGCCACTTCAAGTCTTTGTATTTGATTATTGAAGCTTTCCTCTGCCATATGTACACATGATTTTAACAAGGCCGACTCCAAACAAAGGGAAGCTATCCCTCTTTTAACAGACTTTGAATAGGCTGATCCATTGTTTGTGTTTGTTGCGCCACATTTCTGAATACGATAGGGCTACTCATTCATCTTTGGGATTTCAAGTGAAAATATTTGACGCAAAATGCATTGCATTGACCCTTTCTGGCTAGTGTGACTTCCACAGCCCATGGACTGCAAGTTCCCCCGAATGACACTAAGAAGCATCTCATCAACAAGATCATGACTGATTTTGAGCTTGGCTGGAGAGGCTCGATATGGTTCCTGAGAGAGAGAGAGATATATTTTAATGGCAACAGGAGATGTCTGCCTGGTGGTAAGCCTAGCATGCTACTCCTGATGAGGGTTGAGGGATGAGGGTGACAGATTGTGGGAGGGGAAGGGGAAATAAATGAGAAAAAAAAGAGAATCGGTGCCGCACACTTTCACACGCACATAAGCACACACAGATGAGTTTTAAAGGGTATTGATCAACCGTGTGTCCTTAAGAAAAGTTAACTTTCATACGCACATAATCACATACAGATGAGTTTTAGAGGGTATTAATCAACCCTGTGTCCTTCAGAAAAGTTAGTAAGGCCTTGGTAGCTCGCGCAGCAGACGATCCGTCGCGCCAAGGACCCAGGACATGTTCAAGGCGCAAGGTTGTTTCTTTAGGTAAGCTTAAATTATTGCGCAGTGTCCTGCGATGTGCAGTAAACCGTTGACAGGAGGTTACCAAATGTTCAAAAGTTTCACACACATCACATGTAGAGCACAGAGGCCTGCTCGCTATGCCTATTTTATGTAGGAAGTAGTTTGTGTATGACACATTTAAGCGGATTCTGTGTAGACAGTTTCGATGCCACCTGTTCAAATTGTGAGGAATTCGAAAGACGCAAGTGGGATCTATTCGGTGTAGAGGTCGATATTGATGGTTTGGGTCACACCACAGAGAGCGTTGCAATCGCCACGATTCAGTTGCTACAAGTCTTGCTGCATCTCTTCGTGAGAATGGTATTGAAATTGTCATTGTGGAATCTTTTAGTTCTTTTGCAGCGGCGTCTGCGAGGTCGTTGCCCGCGATGCCGCAGTGAGCAGGTAACCACTGTAGCACAATGCTGTGACTCAGGTCATAGGCCTCTGTGTGTAGCTTATTTATGTCAATGACGAGCTCTTCCTGAATTCTTGATGATTTAAGCAATTGTAGTGCAGCGCGACAATCGCTGAAGATAACCCATGCTGCAGGGCGTTGTTGTAGAATATATATAATTGCTTCTCTCAGAGCTGTTAACTCAGTAGCCACAGCTGAAGTGCGATGACTGAGTGTTGCCGAGATTGTGGTGTGCATTGATGGTATCCACACGCCGATGGATGAAGAAATAGCTGTGACAGAGCCATCAGTATAGATGTGGCAATGATGACTGTAGCGTGCACAGATGTGCTCAAGGGCGAAGTATTTAAGTGCGGGTCCTGGGGTGTGGGCTTTTCTTTTGATGCCAGGTATAGTTGTCGAAATTTGCCATGAAGCAAACCTCCATGGTGGGAAAGATGACGGTACTGCACGTTGATATTGCGCAGGCAGTAGATTGGAGAGTGATGTCATGCTTTGCTCTGAAAACGGGTGGGTAGGTTCACGTGCAAAGCGCAGCTGGGCGCGAAGCAGCTCCTGCGGTATCAGCACGGTTACAGATAGGCGTCTGCTCTCCGCCAGAGTGCCCACTGTGGAAGTGTTTTTTGGAAGACCAAGGCACACTCTCAAAGCTTTGGCCTGCATGGCTTCAAGTAGTTTAATGCTTGACTGCGAGAGGCCTTGAAGAACAGGGAGGCTATAACGCAGAAGACCTTCACAAAGTGCTCCATAAAGCCGTAATAAGGAATCGGTAGAGCAGCCTCTTCTGGTCGTTGAGAGCATACGGAATATAGATACGTATGAAGAAAGTTTGGTCTTAAGTTGTTGAACGTGTGGTGACCATGAAAGAGACCTATCAAAGGTCACACCTAGAAATTTTTGATGGTTGACATACGGTATAGGAGTGCCAGCAACTTTCAGTACATAACGGGAGAGATCACGTCGTGAAAATGAAATTGCTGCGCACTTTTCTGGAGATATAACAAGACCTCGCTTGTTTAAAAATAATGCAATCTCCCTCTACGCAGATGACATCTGCATATGGTGCTCCGGAAGAAACAGGCGCATTGTGCATGCTCGGCTACAAAAAGCAATAGTTGGATATGGTTCCTGGTAAATGATCTGTAATTTCGGGATTGAAAGGGAATAAATATGGCAGTCTCTCCCAGAGGAGATATTTTTCTGGAGAGGTTTAACACGGAGGCATGAAGCGAGAGAACGGCCTACAGTGAATGCCGTTAGGCTGAAGGTAGGGACTTGTTGAAAATTGTCCCTAAACATACCAGGCTATTGGTGTTTAGGGGATGAATTAAAATGGCCAGAATATTATCGGTAAGATAGTGCGCAAATCTGGCCTGCTTTAAAACAGCAGGAGCACGCCGGGTTTAAACAAAGGCTCATAGTCGAGACATGCATGCAACTGCCCGCCAAATTTATCACAGCACGTGGGACTAGCCGTTTTCTTCAGCACAGCAGGTGTGCCCGGTTCAGTTACCATGTGTCAAAGCCGCAGGCGTACTCCGGAATGTAACACGGGGACACTAGCTAATGCCTGAGCTGGCAACACCACATCCACCAGAAGTACGCCTGCAGCAAATATCAGAATCTGACACTAAGCTTCACCGCCCTGAAAGTTCATCAGCTACGATACAGACTATTGGGGCATATTGCTGCAAAACGCCAATATTTAAAAATATTCATGCGTGGCTTGCGTAACTAAATAAATATTGTCCTGAAACTGGGACCATCTTATTCTAGAAATGCTTTGTAATGCGTAGGATTAAGAATTCACCCCATCACCGCGAATCGCGGTGGCTCGGAGTCGCAAAAACTTTGGTACGAATTCATATTTCGCAGTTTTCGCAACAAAAAGTGTTGGCTTAGTCCCACGTGTGCATGCGTTTGCATGATTCTCAAACGTACGATTCCTAAACGACCGGCATCTCTGACACAGCTGTAATGCTGTCTACCGAAGCAATTTTACAGCATGGGTTGCGTATAGAGACACTGTTCAGTGCAAGAAGAGGGGTATGGGTTAAATACGGCGGCCATATCGTCGTCGGTCTTACCAACTTTATGTGGGTGTTGGAGTCGAGAGGAGACGACGGCACGACGAGCCTCATGGCCTCATAAGGACAGAATAATTCAACATCTGAAAACTTGGAAATCAGCCTGGTCTGTGAGTGAAAAAGGGGGCGATGAAGAGCAGAAGGCGGCTTTATGATGCGTTATCATGCAAGTGGGATCGGTTTGGTGTAGCAGGGCGCGCCTCAGAAGGCGCAGACAATAGCGGGAAATGTGTTTTTTGCGGACGCAAATTTAGATGCTATTTTGGTAATCGTAAGAATTAGTAGCAGGAGACCGCATCGACCAAGGATATCCTGCGGGTGCCTGTCGAGGCAGTTTCGTCAGACGAGCTTCATATATGCACTCGGGAAGTTGGTTTGGGAAACTTACGGCCCGTCAGATCCGCACCGACTAGTGCGATGCCCTTCATAGTTGAGCTGAGTTCAGGGTGTGGACAGTTTCGTTCATGTTTAAATCAAGGGGGACGAACAGTCGTCTTTGCCAGGAGGACAACTTTTGTCTTGTGTGAAAAGTTTGAGCAGAAATTGAAATCACTTGCTTTAAAACAGTGTCTGCAAATAGGTGGCATTAAGGGAAGTAGCACTTTGGAGCAGTCCCCGCCATAGTCTCTTACACATAGGAAAATTTAGGCACTACGCCGAATTTTTGAAATGCCTAATAGTCAAACGATATTTTTTGCAGATATCCTTCTGAACGAATGTCGCCACCTGTGGGCGCGTTTACGACGCCGTTTATCAAGGCCTTTCTATTAGCAGAAATGAGAAACAAACCCACATTTTCTGCACGCTAAGTAACTTTCGCAGTGTAAATTTTTAGATGAAAAAGCTTTGACTCATATTGGCAATGCAACATAAAGTAGGGCACGAACATGTGTCTTCATGAGGTTCCGTGCTACACGTGAATCTGAAATTCTGCAGAATATTTGCCAATACAGATGGGCAATGTTAAAACATGCTGAAATACGCTAAAATGCATGGTGCCTGTCGACGAGTGTTTTATCAAGAGTTCGGCTCGACCTGTCGCGGGCACAGAAAAAGTGATTATCATTCATCCATTCTACGTTTGAAGAATTTCTGCAGGTCGGCAAAATTTTTAAAAAGCTGGCTGTGTCCTCTGCAACAACAACTGTGTGCCATCTTCCAGGACGATATATTCTTGAAACTGGCGTGTGTCACGCCTTTTTTTTTTGTCAATTTAGAGGCTTTGTCGTGCTGTGTCAGATTATCAGCAGCAATAAAGAAAGAGGAACTGCTATCCAAACGGCAGATCAAAGCCAACTTGCACAAAGAAGGGAATACGAACGCGTGTGGAAGCTACAGTAAATTACATTTAGTGCCGATGTTTTCCGTCGATTAACAAAAACACACTAAGACGCAGTGTAACTTTTCACGTCAAGCTGTCCCCAGCAATACGAGTACCTCTATTTTGCGTGTACCATAGTTGGAGCACAGCCTAAGAAGCGGCAAGGGACTGCTCAAAATAGACCGGCAGGTGTCTCAGAAATGCACTGTCACGAAAATGAGATCGTCTGTTATAGGGAATTTGATTTTGTGTATACGGCGTATTACGACTAAAGTTGCATTCTGATAAAATGGTGGAGTTCCCGAGAGTGGATTGCGGGGTTTTGAGCGCCAGTTCTTTACTTAGCTTCTGCAAAGTAGTGAGTGTGTCAGACTGATATAGAGCAAAATTTCAGTTTTGATCCTCTTTAGCAAAAGGTAAAAGACTTGCGCAAAAAGTAGATGAAGAAAGAGACGTGACAACAAGACAGAGGGCAAGATCCTCTTTGTACTTCTACCGAAGACCGTACAAAGCTGTCGGCGACGTTGTGCTGGTGCGGAGTTTGATTTCCTAAAGATTTACCTAGGAGGAAGGTGACTAGAAGGATTTCTAGTATAAGTTCATTGAGCAGCGCAGAAAGTGGAGGCCGTTTGTGGTCCGAAAGGACCGGACATACATTCGTGACAGATATTGAATAACTGCACCGAGGAAACTGCGGGATCAATAAATACGAATTTACCACAAGACAAAGTGTGGCTGGAGCGAGAGATTACGTTCTCTTTGCCGTCCTTTCAAAGAACAGGCACAGTGCTGAGGCATAGACCGGAAACTGTCTGGTAGCATGACGGTCGACACGAGATTCCAAGCGAGCAGGCAGTGGAGGAGTTATTGGCAAGTGGCGCTTTACTCATTCAAGTTCCTGCAGCTGGTTTTATTTTTAAATGAAGGGGACAACTTGCCCTGTAAGCTGTGTGATCTGTGGGAGCAGCAGTGGGATGTGTGCATAAGACCAGCATATAAAGTGCAGGGCATTACCCTCTATTTTCCCGAATACAGACGGATATCTGACGTCAGCTCTAGTTTTAGCTTTGTTGAGTGCATGGTGTCAATTGTTGACGCGTAAATCAAGACCCAGAGCTCGTTTTAATTATGGTGTCTAATTTCTTGGTTTAACATGAAGGCCGATTTTCTGGCCTTGAGTGCCTTGAAGAGAAGCAGGGCCATTCTGGAACATTAACAATGCACAATAACATTGACGAGGAAGAGGCACGTTTTTATATTGAAAGCTTCGGGTCACCGTGCCATAGAGGCTTTCGCCTCATCGCAGTGTAGTTGTCCTAAGGGTCCACTAAAGGTTTTCGACATACCGTGCAAAATCATCGAGTGCCATATTTTTCAATTTAAACCCTAACTTAAACCCAAAAGCTTCTGAATCGCTATATAATGCTGTAATTAAACCTATCTTCTGCCCGTTTAAATTCGACTTTGAATTCCTGAGATGATACTTATTGGAGGTTCTCAAACTTGTCGGGTGTTTTTGTTTCGCATTATGTGCGTTCATTTTTAATGCACTGATTGAAATAAAAAATCCGTGCGAAGGCCCGTACGTGGTGGAGCATTTAGCAATGCCAAGTAAAGAAGTTCGGTGTGCGTAGAGGTTCCTATTGTATCAATACAAGCACGACACATCAAAGGACAGTACCAAGACAAGAGGACATACAAGCTCTGAACTTCCAACTGAGGTATTATTGGTTGAAATGCTGATTGTCTTACAATATTTACAAATTTTTATAGGCTGTCACTTCGTCAAAAAAGCAACTCTCGTAGGCGCACTGTGGGAGCTTCCTTGAGTTGCTTGCTCAGTACCTACACGCAAAATAGTGGGATTAGTAGAGGGTATTTCGTCGTCCTGCTTCAAAGCGGTCTATTTATAGCCCGGAAGGAGAGTAGCTTACTGCCGCTTTCAGAAGGTATTTCTGTGGTCGAGGTATGCCATTTTTTGGACGACTACTTAGTCTATTTCGGCCACAGGAGGAAAACTGAAGCTTCAACTTTGATCTCGGTATTTACTGAGATCTTCAAGTAATGCCTGAAAGCACTCCACGTGAAACACGAGGTATCGGTGGACGGTTCATTCCAGTTCATAGACCTATGGGGCATGTTGTCAGGGGCATGTTGTCAGGAGGTCGCACTTGCTGGAAGTATGAGCCTTTGAAGTTGCTCCCATTTACGTCAGCCCATTCTAAACTGATTAAGACAGTGATCGTCAGCCTATGCCTGAAAAAAGGTATCCACAAGTCGTGCAGTCATTTCATGCAAGATATATTACACGATCAGGGGTAGCATTTGGCTATTGTGATTCTGCTTCCGACCGTGTTTTAAAGCAACCAATACAAGATGCTTGCGCCAGCAAAGGGCTTGATAATCGTCAAAGAAGGAGAGTGGTAATTGTGCCATATATACACAATGGGTCACACCGCAGGAAGATTGAACAATATAGTGATGATAATGTCGTATTCTCAGCCGTCATCTAATTGCGCACTCTGGACGCATGTGTAAACAGATGAGACACCGAGTGTCGGCGGTGTAGCATGGCGCTCCAGAATACCTTTGTTGAGTGTGTGGACAGCATTGTGTACTCAATCCTCTTTGCGTGAAGGTTTACGTTCGCCACACGGGTACCTGCCTGAATGAGCGTTTAAAGTTGGCCACACGGGTAAGTGCCTAAATGAGCGTCGAAAAAGACATCGTTACAGGATATTTGAAACTAACATAACTAATATGGTGCACCATCGTCGCAAATAAACAGTAAACATGCATGCTTCCGGGGATAAAAAGACAGTGCGCCCCGGACTTTGCCAGCTGTTCAGTAATAGACAAGTATTTGGACCAGATAGTGCGGGAGACGGCAGAGACTGGAGAGACAGCTGGTCGGTATGAAGGTTGTGGCAGAGCTGCTTTTTTGAAGCGATAAGCTTCACTACGAGAGTCAGAGCCGAGCTTCGCGTAATGCGTATGTCGTATGGCGTGGCGTCACAGCCAAGGACAGCTGCGCAGCCTGGTCGCCAAGTTCTGCTGGCGTTTCCTAGGAATGATTAAGAGGTGTTAGACTCCTCCTCATTAAACAATTAGTCTCCTTCCGGGAATCGAACCTCTATCCCTTAGATGTTCAGCCGAGCACCTTACCGCCGTGCCACGCCCCGGGTGGTGAAACGAACTTATAATTCCGCTTGTCTACCGTGAGGATGATAGCGGGATTCCACGAGTGACTGGTACTGCGATTGGCGCTCAATTTGAAAGTACCAAAGACTAAAATAGATAAGCCACTCAATTAGGGTGACGTCAAGGATGTGACGTCACCCATCTGCCGTCAGCTTGAGGATCAAGCGGGTACGAGTAGGTACGAGTGCGTTCCAACGCCGCCGAGCGACGCTTATTGCCCTCCGCGAGTGACAGATGCTGCGCCTTTCCTTTCCTGTAAAAGAATTATAGAACGCCAGTGAAGTTCGACGCAGTCGACATGGAAGCCAAAAAGAGCTCAGCTGGTGGCGAATGGCGCAAAAGACTGGAGCAATTAATTTCTTCTCTCGAGGCTGCTTTTAGCTACGTATATCCAGGCATAGCAGAGCTAAGCCACCTTTGGTTAACACTCTGGCAGGAGAGCAGCACCGCATGAACAGCTGGCCAAACAGCCTAACAGAAAATCTACTCCTATCATTACAGTTGGAGCCATACCGCTGCGGGATCTTCATGTGTGCTTTCTACCGTATCAGGGACATGTGACCTCGCTGCATAGACCCTTCGCCAGTCCAAGCGCTGTCATTAGTGGATCTGCCTACAAAAGCCGGCGTACCCCGCCCTGAAGAACACACTGACAGCAGAGCAGCACCGCATGAACAGCTGGCCAAACAGCCTAACAGAAAATCTACTCCTGTCATTACAGTTGGAGCCATATCACTGCGGGATCTTCATGTGTGCTTTCTACCGTATCAGGGACATGTGACCTCGCTGCATAGACCCTTCGCCAGTCCAAGCGCTGTCATTAGTGGATCTGCCTACAAAAGCCGGCGTACTCCGCCCTGAAGAACACACTGACAGCAGAGCAGCACCGCATGAACAGCTGGCCAAACAGCCTAGCAGAAAATCTACTCCTGTCATTACAGTTGGAGCCATACCGCTGCGGGATCTTCATGTGTGCTTTCTACCGTATCAGGGACATGTGACCTCGCTGCATAGACCCTTCGCCAGTCCAAGCGCTGTCATTAGTGGATCTGCCTACAAAAGCCGGCGTACTCCGCCCTGAAGAACACACTGACAGCAGAGCAGCACCGCATGAACAGCTGGCCAAACAGCCTAACAGAAAATCTACTCCTGTCATTACAGGTATATATATATATATATATATATATATATATATATATATATATATATATATATATATATATATATATATATATATATATATATATATATATATATATATATATATATTCTCTGCTGTGCTGCAGCTTCTGCCAGGGTTTTGATCCTGCCTAATGACTGTTCCGCGTGTGAAAAACACTGCGCACAATCCGAAAAAGTAATTGTTTACAGTGACTGTGAATTCATTTACCATACTGCCAAATGCGCAGGAATTTAGATAAGACACTGAAATGAAAAGGAGACTTGCACTGCAAAAACTGGCGTTGTGCCGCATGCAGGCGTATGAAGCCACAACAACCTGAAAAAAAAAGCCAATGACATAGATACGCCAGATGTACGCGTGTGGCTGAAAACAAGAGATAAGCTTGATCGCCTTCTTCCACTAAAAGAAGTGGTTGAAAGCCTGGAAGACACACTGATATTCATGTCAGGTCAGTATAATGACCTTCTAACCCGAACAGAGCAGAACGAGAAGGGGGTACGGGATGTAAAGTTAAGGCTCACAAAGATTGAAGCTCAGGGCCAGGATGTCGTTCAAGTGCAAGCTGATGTTGATAACCTTAAGGAGGAGCAGGCGGCTGAATCTTGAAATACACGGAATTCCGCAAACAGAAAATAAAAACTTAATGACCAAGATAATTGAGCTAGCTGTGCAGGCTAATCTGCCGCTGCTCACGGAGAATGACGTAACGGCGATTCATCGTCTGCCGGCGAAAAAAGTTAATGTGCAAGGCATAATCAGCCGTTTCACGAAACAAAGTAACCGAGACACGTGGTAAAAAAAAAACAGAAAAAAACTTGCATGACAGTGATGATAATATGTTTGTTCAAGAAAATTGGCCAAGAAAGATCCGCCTAATACTGTCTGATGCAAAATCCTGGAGCGTGAAAAACAACTACAACTTTGCGTGGCACAACAATGGGAAAATTGTCGATTGGAAAGGTTAAGGCGAGACGGCAGTTGTAATCGGAAGCACTTTCTATCTCGAGGAGCTCGAATAACCTCGTACAGTATAGCAGGCAGATATTCTAACGCCTACATAACTCCAAGTAAATTCTGAAACACTTAAAAAAAAGCCATTTTTAAAATCTTTCAAATGTTTTCATTAAAATGTTCGATCTGTTCTGATTTAGACATGCTTTTTGATGAGATAGCACAGCCTATTGATGTCATTATGTTAACTGAGAAGTGATGCACAGATGAATGCAATGTATACCGTCTTCCATTACACGACACATTTTACCTTAATCGCACCTCTAGTCGCGATGGAGGAGTGTGCATTCTAACTAGAAACCTGTACACATGTGAGCTGGTATGGGAATATTTAAAAGCAGGTAACGAATATGAATTTCTGTCCATCAAGTTAAAAAAACACTGTGATTGCTGTATGTTATCGACCACCAAACGGCTCAATCCAGGCTTTCCTCGAGTACATAGACAAGTTTTTTTGCGTTTGTATGTGACAATAATTTTAAACTTATATCCGGAGGCGACCTTAATATTAATATGATAAAAAATTATTCCTCAAAAATGAAGTTTGATATCATATTGGGTTCTAGCGGTTTTCAAAACGTAATCCAGCTCCCAACAAGGGTAACCACTCATTCTCTCTCATTGGTTTGTATGTGACTATCATCTCTGCCGAGGATATTCAATCAGGGGTATTCGCCTCGGATATCAGCGACCACCTTCCTACATTTTTTGGCTCCAAAGCACATGTACGCAGCAATGAGCCCCTACAAACAGTAGTTGTACAACATATAACACAACTAAACCTTTCAACATTTCGTGATAAGTCACCAAAACCTCCTGGAATACTGTGTTTGAAAATAAGGATGGTATCATGCCTTATGACAGGTTTATAGACATTCTAAATTCAATATATGGAGCTAGCTTTCCGATGGTGTATGTTAAGAGGAAAAGTTATGATACGTAAGCCATGCATTACACCTGAACTCAACACAAAAATAAGAAAAAAACTTCTTATTCCAGCAATTTGTCAAACGTAAAGACCCAGGCCACATAAAAGACTTCAAAGCATATAGGAATCATCTTAATAAAGAGCTATCAAGGGCGAAGCGCGAATACTACACTAACGTTTACGATTGCGCTTCTAGCTGCTTCGACATGATGTGGAAAAATGTAACGTTTCGCGAAGCAACATTTATAAAATACATAAATTTAACGTAGGGTTGACTGGAAAGCCATTAGCTGATTATTTTAATAAATATTTTGTCGATATCAAACACAGAACTAGCACGACCAATTATCAAACAAACGTGCTATGGAACGAGCACTCTATTTTCCTGGATCCTGTTAGTGAGAATGAAGTAAACGCAGTACTAGTTTGATTTAAAAAAAAACGTTAGTACTAGAGACATTGATGGCTTTCAAGTGAAACCTATTAAGGACATTGCTGACCGTCTTACTTCTATCATGACATATTGTAGCGTGTGCAACAGCAGCCGCTAGGTGGCTGCTCATCGAAAGTCTCGTGCGCGGACTTGAAGAAGTGGCTCCGTGGCGTTCGATTAGAAGGGGCTGAAGTTTGCAGCTGTCTCTCGGTGCTCTGGACCTGCTCTCCTGCGGCTGCTAGATCAACCCCCATTAAAACCTAACCTTCTGGTTACATGCCTAAACGGCTACGTGACACTGGTGGAGGTGAGGCCTTGACCTCCATGTCTCGGGCCTCTCGCAGCCGCTCGTCGAGTCCCAACCGGCTTCCGCTCGTGTCTACACCCGTTCATCGCTGCAGCCTTCGCTTCCGGGGTCTGGTGCAGGAATTTGCTCCTCTACCTGAACCAGCGCCAGCCGACCAGCAGTCCGAGATTTCTGTAATGACCTAGGCAAGTCAACATCATTTGCTGTTTCCATGGCGGTACTGGGGAAGATGTCGACGTCTGGAGCGACCAGTTCGAGCGAGTGGCGCAATGCAATCAGTGGAGCCCTGCTCAGGAGCTGCGCAATGTATATTTCGCCCTTGAGGACTGCGCTAAAACGTGGTCTGAGAATAGGGAGGCCAGTCTTCAAAGCTGGAATTCCTTTCGCCCGCGGCTGCGGGACACGTTTGCCAGTCACGACCGCCGTGATCGCGCACGCCACCTCCTAGAAGCTCGTGTGCAACTACCTAACGAGAGCGTGGCCATGTTCGCTGAGGACGTGACCCGTCTCTGCCGATGGGCTGATCCCGACATGACGGAATCAGCGAAGTTGCGCTACATGATGCAGGGCGTAAAAGAACCCCTATTCGCTGGTCTGGTTCACAATCCACCTCAAACAGTCGCGGACTTCATCAATGAAGCTACCCTCATTTAGCGAGCCCTGCAGCAACGATGCCAGCACACGGAGTCTGTCTGTGGTCAGCCCTTCAGCAGTGTGGCCACATTGTGCAGGTTCATTGAAAATCGCTCTCTGCGTGAGCTGATCCGCGAGGTATTTCGCGAGGAGCTCAAGTTTAATCTTGGGTCGCCTAACCCGACTGCCGCTGCTGTCACCGAAACCGTCTGAGTCGCTGTCGGAGCCACGTTCTATGAAGTACGCAGCGTCTGTTCGTCAGCCGTCAGTGCCTCCAGTGCAACAGCTTCGTTTCGAATCACAGCCGCCGCCCGCACTGCAGCCACCATTCTACCAACCTTCATACCACCTACCATCCCAGCAGAGCCTCGTCATGCAGCCTCCCGCTCCTCAGCCACTATTCTACCAGCCTTCCTACCAGCCGCCATCCCAGCAGAGCTCCTCCATGCAGCAACCGGTTCGGAAGGCAGACGTCTGACGCACTCCTCGCCAACGGCCGCTGTGCTACTACTGCGGAGAACGCGGCCACTTATACCGCCGTTGTCCATACCGGGAGCTCGGTCTCCGAGATTTTTTTCGTGATTCCCCGCGTCCCCGGGTCGGAGAACGCCCTCCGGAAATCGAAGAATACCTAGCAACCCGTGCAACCTCTTCGAGCGACCGTACAGTCTTCTCCCGCGCGCTACTCGTCACCTAGCCGCGGTGATTTTAATTCTTGCATTAGTCTGGAAGTTTTTTCTTGTAAAATGCAAATAGCTCGAGCAGCTGTGGTCTATAAGAAAAGGGATACAAATATGGGGAGCTACAGGCCAATATCGATACTACCTATCTTCTCTAAGGCCTTTGAGAAAGTCCTGTTGAGTCGTTTTAATAAATTTGAACGAAAGTGCAACCTTCTTGATTGACTCTCAGTACGGTTGTCGCAAAGGCCTTAGCTGAATTTGCTCTCCTTGCACAAAAAGAACACATTCTGATGTCATTACAAGAAGGCAAACTGGTACTTGCAATATTTCTTGATTTAACGAAAGTTTTCGGTCATCTAAACCGTCAGTTATTACTTGAAAGAATGGGACGGTATGGTTTTCGGGGCGAGGTAGCAAGCCTGATAAAATCTTATTTGCAGAACTGCTGCCAAATAGTCGGAATTGATGGTTATCTATTGCATTCACAACAGATTTTTAGCGGCGTTCCTCAAGGCAGCATTCTCGGACCATTTTTGTTTAATATGTATACCAATGACATCACTAACATTGCTCCCACTGCAAAGTTCATCATTTACGCAGACGAGACAAGCATTTTTTTAGGAGGGAATAATTCTGAAGACCTATTTGACACTTTGACACAGTGAATTTAATTATGGCTGCGCTCGAAGAATGGACAAAAAATAACTTTTTAAGCACCAATGTACCCAAGACTAAGTGCATCTTGTTCCGAGGCAAGGGTAAAATCATCAAAGCAAATAGGGAATTAACCTTACGTTCGACTCCGGTTAAAATTGTTCCCTCATTTAAAACATTTGGCGTAATTTTCAGGAGTATCTTTCTTGGGATGCGCATAATTATTACTTGACAGCAAAGCTATCCTCTGTTGTAGGAATAATATACCGGCATCGCAATGTGCTACCTCGCAAAGTAACGATGTTAATTTATAATGCTCTTTTCCTCTCTCGACCTAAATACTGCCATTTGGTATGGGGATCTACGGCAAAAGAAAATTTACAAAACCTGCATGTCTTACAGAAGAAGTTCCTCCCAGCAGCGGAGAATGTGCACAGTCGTTACCACACTCACAAGGTATTTAAAAAATACAGTGTAATGCCAGTACGAATGATTTATGACTACAGATTGTGTAGAACTTTTAAACAAGAAATAAAAAGGGAAACTTCCTTTATGCGATCTCTATCAAACCTGGAAAAAATGTTAAAGCACATAACCTGCGTCACAACGAAAATGGAAACTAAATACATACAGATCAATGTACGGAATTCATACACTTTAAAACAAGCTACCTAGGATACTTAACGAATTGCAACATGACCAAATCTCCCTCGAAAAAATCTCTTTCAAAGACTTAAAAGCACATTTTATGATCTCACATTTATTTTCTTAGTGTATTCTGTTTCCTACTTGCTTTGTGCCCAAGTGATGGCAATGCATAACGTTTTCTTTCTTACTTGTCGATTTCGTTTTTGTATCAGGTCTTGTGCAGTTTTGCGTGGTGTTTTTGTTATTGTTGATGCGTTGCGTGGCTTTAATTTTGTATATTGATTGATGTGCTTTGCAGTTTACCACTGCTTTGATAAGATTTTTTTCTCATGCGTCATGTTTATTATGCTTCATGCTTGATGTTATTCATGCTTCAGTGCTTATCAATACGACTTTAGATTTCTTCCGTGGCCTTCTGTTTTAGGCGACGCTCTGAAATGACCAGTGTATAAGGGGGCTTGCGGCCTCGTCAAGCTGTCTTAACAACTTTTTCTGCGGGCCTCCTGCGTTTTGTGTGTTCCATTTGATGCAAAATAAACTTTATTATTATTAATAATTTTTTTTGATGATGGGATAAGCTTAGAAATTTTCTTAGTGTTGTTGGTAAATCACTATTTAACGATTGTAGTTAATAAATATAGGTTGGGAATTCGGCGCGTGTTTGTTATCGGGTTTTAGTCTTCTCGTTTGCTGTGTTTCGGTGGTACTGATACATAACGGAACACCAACTAGCCCACACTCTTGTCCTACTATAGAGATTCCGCAGCTGCGATTACTTACGTGCAGATTTTGATCTCACACAGTTCCTTTATAATGTGAGAGTTGGTTCCCATTTCCCATTGGTTCCCATTTCCCCACTCACTGCTAATGAGTGCTTCATGACTTTTCGATGTGTGCTTCGACTAACCGTGAAACGGGTAACGACGAAGGTCGCACGAGGCCGGAGACACGAGGCCGGCCGCAGGGGCAAATCAAGGATAGCACTGTGCTGCAGCCGCGTTCATCGAAGATTATAGGACGAAGCATCCGGGTTGCCACGCAATGCTCTGCTCTCAGTCAGAAAGTGTTTCACCTCATGCTTGCTTCGTTTTTGCCTTCACTCAATTCTTTCAGCCATCTTGGCCACAACGATTACCGAATATCATTGATGGCGAAACGTAAAAGGTAGCTTCAAGCGTATGGACGAAGGACGAAAAGAATATTTTCGAGATATATAACCCTTGTTTTTTATGTATTTGCCGTATCATGTGGCCATTATGTATTATAATGCGCGCTTTGCCCATAACAACAAATTTATAAGAAGCCCTACATCAAACATTTCTCCGCGTTTTAAGATATAGCTGGCGCAGGCTTCGGGACTCGAGTTGAATATTGCAAATGTAGTTTAATCACTACTTTCTCATGCTATATTAAGTCCAACTCGGACTGATTGGGTCGTATAATAAATAATTCAACATGTGCTGAGGGCAATACATCGCGATGCTCGCTCGGTAAAACACACACACACACACACACACACACACACACACACACACACACACACACACACACACACACACACACACACACACACACACACACACACACACACACACACACACACACACACACACACACACACACACACACACACACACACAAGCACACACACACACACACACACGTGCGCGCGCGTGCATACAGACACAATACCTCTAATGTTAACCCAATCATTTCAAGTGCATCTTCTTCGAATTAGGCGACAGTCACTTTAGCACTGCACAAACACCAACTCTTTTTGCAATAAATATTTATGGATTTAGGCCCTCTCAGCAGGGCCTAATATCAATAGGATACACGCGATAAACTCGCTTGCGTTGAGGGCCCACAAAGTATGGGCTACATAGTCTCGTTTGTTCGTGGGTATTCGACCAAATGATGGGCGTTAACCACTTGCTACAACCGCTAGGGTGCAAGTCCTTTCAGCAAAATTTTGTAATAGTTTTGTATACTTAGCAATTAAATACATCAAATTTCTCCTTTTGAGAACTAAACAATGTAAAAAATATGTGTTCACTTAAACCATTCACATGATTACGTAGTCACGCATTTCTCTTTTTTACCTTCTACTTCTTCGTTGTAAAAAATAAATAGAAATTATTAAATAAATTTAAATACCAGGTCATCCTACAAGGTAACTTTCGTCTGTTGGATTGCTCTGTAACCTAAACACAAATAAATGGCCAATCACGTTATCCAACTTGCTAAGTGACTAAGTAACATGCGTTTTCTTACTTATTGGGGTTGTATAATTCCTTACCATATGTTTACTTACTTGTGACTACGCTGTGTACTTCTACTTTAAATCCTTCCTTATCATCAAATACGGCCTGAAAGCATACAAAAGAACAGAAGTCATTTGAAGGTGATATTCAGAAACGATTTACAGAAGCTTTAGAGAAATTGTATTAAGTTTACACTGTAGGCCTTTAGGGTGTAAATTGGTGACGAGAATTTAAATGTAGCGCAAATATAAGTTCTCAGGCCATGAGGCACGCGGCAGTGGGCGCGATGGCATTACCAGGAAGAGGGCTGCAAATCCTTTTATCTTCTTGATCCAGATGAGCAAACGCTACAGAAAATGCCTGCGTAGCTACAATGTTTGTCTTCTTTGCTACCGTGACCAGAGCCCATGCTTGATTTGATGTGGTTTGCCTTTTTACTGCAATTCCTGTTGCTCCTAGAGGTGACATCGAAGCGGACGCCGGGCCAGATAATTGGGATTTAGAGTAATTAAATTTGATATTGGAAGACATACAGGAAATAAAGAAAAGGTACATGTAACGAAACTAAAGCTCAAGGCTGTTGAAAAGAGGCTGGAAGAAACAGGAAGCCTTCAGAATAAAGTCATGGAGTGTGGGAAAAGTGCTACTAAATTGGAGCATCAGCTGTGAGTAATGACAAAAAAGTCGATGACCTAGAAAACAGAAGGCAGCGGGTGAACCTTATTTTTTACCATAAAGAAGCAAGAAGAAGAGTCTGAGGAACTACTTCAGACAATTGTAACGAAATATATTCTTGAAGATAAGCTTAACTTGGCGGTATCAGGTATTGAAAAATATCCGTTCACTCGGCTGACGAAATGCAGACAATTGAGGAAAAGGTGAACCTGTCATCATTAAATTACTATACTACCTTAAAGGACCTACGTATACAATCAGCGAAGAGTTTTCACAAAGTGCTTGAGATGTAAGAAAAGCTATGGAACCTAATCAAAGAAATCTGGACAGGAAAGAAAATGCTAGGTTGATGTGTGGTAGTTGTAATTAATAGTTTGTCTTTTTGTCTGGCATAACGAGAGAAATGATGGGGTTGAACTGGACCAAAAAATGAGGAAAATGAGGAAAGCGAATTATAGCACAGTAACCAAACATGGGCAGCTCGGTCAAACGGAAACGTTGATCAATCTAAACGTATGCAGCCTTAGCAATAAATATAAATGTCTGGAAGCTTACATTATATTAAAAACGCTTCTTTTCGTTGCCGACATGTGAGTGCGCACTCTGCCGTGAATAAAAATACTGATCTTGAGTGCCTGTTTATTAAATTATATAAGTTTGATATGTTTATGATTACGAAAACCTGGTACTCCTTTGATGAAGAAGTAATTATTATGCACGAATACAACTCATTCTTCGTGAATTGATCCTTACATCGTGGTGGCTGTGATTGGGCTTTAGTAAAGAGTGCATTAATTTGAATGTGTGAAATGATTCTATTGTGTCAATTCCGACCAGGAAATAGTTCGCTCAAATTTTGAACTACCCCGTAACAATCTTATTACGGTTTCTTACCGCCCTTCTGATGTCTCCACTGTAGATTTCATTTCCTTCGTTGACACATTTTTGAATTTTACGAACACTAACAACTTCAGTGTCATGTTAGGGGGAGATTTCAATGTAAACCTAGTGCACGATAATATATTTGCCAGCTACCACTAGCACAGTGATGCCTGCCAAATTTCGGTGAAATCGCCGACAACATTGACGCCGTGTTTAGTTCGAGCTAGAGCTATAATACAATGACGTTGAAAGAAAAGTCTCCAGCGGCTGCAAAGGCTGTCCAGCTGAGAACATTTCACCCACTGCAAAATTAATTGAAAAATACATGCGTGCCTAATGTGGGGAAATATTCAGGTAGGACCATCGTGTTCTTTGCGCATACTTGGTTATTTCTGACGCCTACTTCAATCGGCTTCAAGATTCTGTCGCACGTTTTCATATATTCCGCTTCCGACTCCCGATTCTTTTTTTAGATGGAAAGGCATGATTGCAATGTCTGTTTTGGTTTGGTTTCTTTTCTCCAGATCAACATCTGAAAGCGATCAGGCTATGCGCGACTCCGTAGTGACGGACTCAGGAATATTCTACCACCTATGGTCCTTTAACTTACACAGGTACCGCACAGCGCACGGGCTTGCTTTTCTGTGCCTCAATCGAAATGCGGCCGTTGAGGCCAGGACTCCAATCCACATCCTTGTGCCTAGCAGTGATAGCACCACCACAGATGTGCATCACTGCAAGCTCTCTGGATCTCTGCGAACCTTAGTTAAGCTGCTCTTAGGCCACGAAGGCATATTTGTACCAGGCGTTTATGCATTGTACACATCCTCCATAATGTGCTAGTTTACAGCTGTATGCTGATGAGTACATGTGGGATATCAGAATAAGTTATGTGTAGGTATTATGCCATATTTGGTATTAGGTATCATGCCATATATTCATATTTTTCATATATCTGAAGAATTTGTGTCACTCCTTTGCGCCTACCTGTAATGCCCCCTACATGTCTGACATTACTATGAGGCTTCCATCTCTAGTGCCCAGCTAATTTACCTGTAGCTTTTGTCATGTCAACTGCATTGAAAATAAGAATTGTTTTATTATATGTTCATAATTATGGGTACATATTTATTGAAATGAAAATCATGTTCAAATGGATCTCTGTTCCTCGCTGCTACGTAGTTACTGCTCAGTCGTTGCTCAGCTACTCAGTTGTTTGCGCTTCATTCTCTGCAAATGGGAGGCAGTTTTCTACTAATCAGCCCTTGCAGCACGAGAGTGAGCAAATTATGATATAAGATAAGCTGCTTCATCCTTAGGTCCTAATGACAACATGTCTCTGCATAGTTATGTTCTTGTTCTAGAAGCGCTCATTAATGGATGGGTGAAAATTCTCCTGCCGTATAACGAGAATAATTGTTCCCTAATTACCATATGTTAATAGCGTTCTTTAGTTCAGCTTTAAGTAAACCCTGCTCACAATGCGCTCTTGTGCCTAAAGCAGTTTTAAGATATTTTCAAGGTCCATAACCTCAATCATGGCAATTATAAACCTTCGCATGGGCTTCGTATAGCTGAATTGCTGAGAAGGAAATATTTGTTTTATTTTAGAGCAGTTATGGCGTGCAGTGTTGCATTTATAGTAAAATTACGTAATAATTATAATCTTTCCGTTGAAGGCCGACAGTATGAGTTTAGTAGCGGATAATACTTATTGCAGGGAGCCTTTAAAATAAAGTACGAATGTTTGGTCTTGATAAAGGTGAAGGCACGCGTTTAGGGAAAAGGAAAAATAAGAATGCTCACTACAGAATGCAGGACGCTCATACTTACTTGCAAATACTTGTCGTCTACAACCCTAACACCCATCGAATAGTAGGTCCCGTGAGTAACTCTTGTTAAAAAAGGTTTTGTATCAGCGGCGAAAAAAGTTCCTCGGATTTTATAGTGCGCATAATCGCCCTCCAGGGTAGCGCTCACTCGAGAATATTCGTCGCTGGAAATTTTCACGGTACAATCAGATCTGCAAAGCAAGAAAGTATATCAAATACGACGTTTTAGAAATTGCCGACTGGAGACAATGTAGTTTTAGAGCTGCTCTAATTGTCATGTAGAATTTCAAAAATTAGAGAGGTTCATCGATGTTGAACCGAATCTGGATAGTGAGCTTTGGCTGCAGGCAACCAAGCGTTGCATCGAACCCAACCAGCGCTTCGCTTAATTCATCAAAGTTCACCTGCGTCCTATGAAGATCCCATTTTCATGCACTAGGCATACGGTGCCGAAAGACACTTCCTTCCTCTTCTCGGTCAGCTGTCTGCGGTAGTGAGCGCTTGTGCAGCGCAAGAATTCTAGGGGGCACTTCGATACGCAAAAGTACGATGAGGCAAAAGCCTGTATTTTGCGGAGGTCCGAAGGCCTCTACTACGGTGCATCTTTCTCTATTTTTATTCCCGCCTTCCTCCTCTTACTAACGGCTCGGTTAAGGTGTCCGCAGAGGAGTGACAGATACTACGGGTTTCTTTCCCGCAAGTTAATTTTAAACGCCACTTATGCCCGCTGTGCTGCGTTTGCTTTTGTATGCTGTGTGTTGCGTTGTTCGAGAAAGCGGCAAAGGAAGGGCACCGTACAGATGCCTGGGTCGAACGCCCGGAAGGGTCAGCTTCGTATAAGAGTGAATCACCTGGTGACATCCTGAAGAGTCGTGACTTCATGACAAATATGACGTCACTAGCTGATATGAAGGAGCACTGAACAAGGATAAAGAGGTATACCTCAGCTCGCAGGTCGAGGCAATGTTTCGACAAGTAGACTTGTCTTCGTCTGGGCAAAGCGATTATCACTGGCAGGGATTTAAATATGCTTTTGCCTCCCAAGAAGAAAAGCTGGGGAGGGCGAAAGTGGGTGAGAAGAAAGTAGTTCATGGATTGTGGAGGGGCAGGATGGGTGAGAACAAAGTGGGTCATGAAAAAAAATGTTTCTTTGGTATGTATCTCTCAGACTAGAACCAGGGATCCCGTGGCCTGCAAAAAGAAGTAAAAGCGGCAGTATCAGTCAGTACGGTTGCTTTTACTTCTTTTGCAGGCCACAGGATTCCTGGTTTTTGTCTCAGACATACATACTGAAGAAACCTCTTTTGATGCCCTAGTATCTTCTTACCCACTTTCGCCCTCCCCAGTTTCTCTTCTTCGGAAGCAAAAGCATATTGAAACCCCTGCCACTAGAGACGAGCAACACTGATTACTTTAGTGAGCGGGTGTATATATATATATATATATATATATTGTGAGCTCTGTGTGGTGCTTCATCTTCCACACGGCTGAACGTGCTGCTTCATCTCCATCCTGCTCCCTCTAAAACCTGATTCCCCAAGTCCGACCTTCGCGTTACCTTACACGTGGTGGAGGTGCGCCTTGATTTCCCCGCTCCTTCGTCACCTGCATCCACCTGGAGCTCCGTTCTGGCCGCCGTTACCCCGACCACCATCGTCATGACCCAAGAGGGCCACTCCGCAGTTCTGCCTTCTACCAACTCGACCCCAGCTCCCCTTGCCACTTGGACTGTCAGTAGCCATCAACGCGACCCGCAGATCTTCGCCGGTCTCCGCAGCGACGACGCAGATGACTGGCTTGACAGCTACGACCGGGTCAATGCTTTCAACCGGTGGGACGATTCTCTTAAACTAATTAATGTCCTTCTATTTGACGGATGTGGCCAAAACGTGGTTTCTAAATCATGAATCGACGATTCCGGACTGGGCTACCTTTAAACAAAAGTTACGCCAGATTTTCTGCGCTCCTTAGCACGGAATCCGCCAAGAAGAAGCTAGAAGCCCGACTTCAGTGGTCCAGTGAGACCTATACCTCTTATATAGAAGATGTTCTTGCACTTTGTCGGCGCATAAATGACACCATGCCAAAGGCCGAGCGGATTCGCCACGTCCTTAAAGGTATTGGGCCACTCGCATACAACGCCCTGGCCGTGCAGAACCCTACAACCATCGACGCCATCATATCTACTTGTCAACGCCTTGACGAACTACAGTCAATACGCCTGCAGCGTGATCACACTTCATTTGGTTTCACTGCCGACGCTGACCTCCGTGCGCTTATTCGCGGATTAATTCGGGAAGAGCTCTCGGCTCAAGGTAATTTGTGCCGCCCTGCATCTGAGCCACATCCTTCAAGTGCCGGCCTGCGTAGCATTGGCAAAGAAGAGCTGGCCTCAATGACCTTCCCCCCCCCCCCCAACACCGGTCGCTCCAACCATCTGCCAGGTGCCAACGTACGCCCAGGTCACATCCTTGCCGCCTTCAGTTGGAGCGCCTACGCCACCGGCGCCTACCACTGCTCATGTCGCCGCATTGGCACCACCTGCCGCGGCGCCGACATCCTACCCCCCCTGGCGCCCAACCCGCGCTGTTTGTTATTACTGCGGGTACCGAGGCCATATTTCCCGCTTCTCTCGTCGCAGGCTCCAGAATGAACGCCGCGGCTACGACTCATCTGAAGCAGACTACCCTCCTCGCTTCTCCGGCTCTAAACACCGTTCATTACCTGACTATCCCCGACGTTCATCACCCCCGCCAGAAAGCCCCGCTCCGCCTGGTGGTTACAAGCATTCAAGACGCCGTTCTCCTTCGCCTTTTCGCCGCTCAACCTCGCCTCTCCGCCAAGCTTCTCTGACGACCCCCCGCCTATCGGAAAACTGACCACTGCAGTTTTAGGAGGGAAAACTGCACTCTTCGGCCATCCCAAAAATCCTCCGGAACGCCCCTGGAATATTAATTTAGTTTGGGTTGAACGTTTATCTGTTGAGGCTTTGGTTGACACGGGCGCCGCTGTTTCTGTGATACACACTGACTTGTGCTCCCGCTTGCGAAAAGTGACAACGCACTATGATGGACCTGAACTCCGTGGAGCTAATGGTGCAATAATTCGGCCTTTTGCTAAGTGTACTGTGCGAGTTTTTGTTGACGGTATCCGCCACCATGTACAATTTGCCGTGATGTCACCGTGAGCTCATCCAATTATTTTAGGCTGGAATTTTCTGTCTGCCGCATCAGCCAGCAATTCGTGTCGTGACAGGGTCATTTACATGAACGAGAGCGATCCGTCTTCTGAACCTCCCGAGCCCCGTCATCGCCTGCTTGCCGCTACTGACTCAGTGTTACCCCCTGGATGCGAACAAATTTTCGCGCTTACTTCTACTGGCATTGATAATGAAGATGTGCTAATCGTGCCTTATGATCGCCATTTAACCCGTGAAATCGCGCTACCACCAAGTCTTGCTCGGTTTGAGCATGGCACAGAGCTTGTCGCTGCTTCGAACACTCCCCCGGCGCCCATTGTGCTTACTAAAGGGACATGTTTTTCTTGTCCCCTGGACATTCACCCGGTGTCCCTCACCAACCTTACGGCTCCCTCTTCCTCACCAGCAGCTTCTTCCGATGCTTCTCTCTGTGTTCTCTTTGACACTATCAATCCTGACCTTCCTGCGACTCACCGCCAAGCTTTGCAGGAATTACTACGAAAACACCAAGCCTCCTTTGATGCCACTTCTCCGACCTTAGGCCGAACTTCTTCTGCACAGCACCGCACTATATACAGAAGGTACTTCTATTGTTAGCCGCTGCCCTTACCGTGTTTCCTTATCAGAACGCAAAAACACAGAAGATAATGTGAATGATATGCTAAAACGAGACATTATTCGGCCCTCAGCTAGCCCCTGGTCATCTCCGGTCGTCTTGGTAAAAAAAAGGATGGGTCCGTGTGTTTTTGCGTCGATTACAGCGCACTTAACAAAATCACTCGCAAAGATGTTTTACCCTATACCACGAATTGACGACTCCGTCGACTGTCTTCAGGGCGCCGAATATTTCTCCACGTTCGATTTGCGTTCCGGTTACTGGCAGATTCCGATGCACGAAGCCGACAAAGAAAAAACGGCATTCGCTACTCCCGACGGGCTTTGCGAATTCAATGTCATGCCGTCCAATTTGGACTTTACAATGCCCCCGCTACGTTTGAGCGCATGATTGACACTGTTCTTAGAGGACATAAGCGGAAAACATGTTTGTGCTACCTGGACGGCATAGTTATTTTCTCTGCTACTTTTTCTGATCATTAATGCCGCCTTGATCAAGTATTAACATGCCTGGCATCCGCCGGTCTCCAGCTGAACACAAAAAAGTGTAATTTCGCCAAGAAAGATATCAAGATCCTGGGCCACCTCGTCAGCCGCGATGCCATTCGACCCGACCCTGACAAGCTTGCTGCAGTTTTGAACTTTGCACGCCCTCAGCGCACTAAGGATCTACGCCGTTCCCTTGGCCTATCTTCATACTTTCGCCGTTTCATTCGTAATTTTGCTGCCATTGCTCCACCAGCTCCTTACCGAACGTACTACTTTCAATTGGTCCGAAGTATGCGAAAAAACTTTTCAAACCTGAAGAATGCCCTCACTTCGGACCATGTTCGCGCTAACTTCGACGATACTGCTACCACCATTCTCCACACCTATGCCAGCAGCCTCGGTATCGGCGCCGTACTCCTGCAACGTGATACCGCTTCTCGGGAAAAGGTAATTGCGTTTGCCAGTCGAACTCTAACACCAGCGGAGCGCAACTACACCATCACTGAGCAAGAGTGCCTCGCCGTCGTTTGGGCAGTTCAGAAATTCCGCCCCTACCTCTACGGCCGCCATTTCACCATCGTTACCGATCACCACGCTCTGTGTTGGTTATCAACCCTAAAAAATTTAACTGGACGCCTGGGCCGTTGGATTCTGCGTTTGCAGGAATACCACTTCGATGTCACATACAAATTGGGTCGCAAGCATCGAGATGCCGATGCTATTTCCCGTTGCCCGCTCCCAGAATCACCACTTAGTGCTTGTTCGCGCCTTCCTGCGTGCACCCTCGAAGTCCCAATGTCGTCCAGAGCTCCAAACATCACCTGTGCTACTCCTACCGCTGCTCCAGATCGCTACGCCATTATGTCACACCAGCGAGCAGATCCCTACTGTCTTTCCCTAATCGACCTTCTCACCGGTGCTTCTCACCCTCCTACCGCAAGGATGCGCAGGCAACTCCAAAAGTTCAAACTTGACAACGGCGTGCTCCCCCGTTATATTTATTGCTCTGAAGGCACCCGTTGGGTCCCCGTTATTCCGAGAGCGCTTCGCACCCGTATCCTGGCGGCTTTCCACGATGATGCTACAGCCGGTCACTTAGGCTTTCATAAAACTTACCCCCGCCTGAATACCCGTTTCTTCTGGCCAGGTCTCGCCTCAAGTGTAGCAAAATACGTCGCCTCTTGTCTGCCATGCCAGAGCCACAAACGGCCGACTTCTCCTCCTGCTGGCCTACTACGGCCGCTACCTTGCCCTGTTACTGCTTTCGCCATTATTGGCATAGACTTATACGGGCCACTTCCATTGTCTGCACGAGGTAATCGCTGGATCGTAACCGCCGTCGACCACCTAACGCGCTACGCTGAGACCGCTGCCCTTCCTAATGGCTCAGCACATGAGGTCGCGACCTTCTTTTTGGAATCGCTCGTACGGCGCCATGGGGCCCCTCAAGTGCTTCTCAGCGATCGTGGTGGGACATTTCTGTCGACGATTATAGCCGAAATTCTTGAGGCCTCAACCACGCATCACAAATTGACCTCCAGCTATCACTCACAGACCAATGGGTTGACTGAGCGGTTCCACCGCACGCTTTCTGACATGTTGTCTATGTACGTCGACCCGGACCACCGAAACTGGGACGCAATACTTCCTTTTGTTACGATCGCCTATAATACGGCTGTACAGCGGACCACAGGTTACACCCCGTTTTTCCTCGTTTACGGACGTTCTCCCGCTACCTTTCTTGATGTCTATTTCCTTTCTATACATGCCAGTTCCACATCCTCTCTTCTTGACCAGTTCCTTTCCCGAGTCACCAAATCTCGCCGGCTTCGCGCGTCAACACGGAAGCTAGCCAGAAAAACCGCAAGTCCTCTATGATACAGCCGATCACCAAGTTTCGTTCCGTCCCGGCGACGAGGTGTTACTTGAAACCCCACTACACACTCGTTGCTTTCGTGACAAGCTCCAGCACCGTTACATTGGTCCTTACGCAGTTCTTGCAAAAACCACCCCGGTCAACTATCGCGTCTTCCCTGTTTACCCTCCTTCGGACAGTCGTTACCGTGGCACTGAAGTTGTCCACGTTTCACACATGAAGCCTTTTATTCGGCGCAATCCTGCCTACTAGGTGCGGTCAGGCTGGCCGCTTCAACTGCGCGGGCGAAATAGTGTGAGCACTGTGTGGCGCTTCATCTTCCACACGGCTGAACGTGCTGCTTCATCTTCATCCTGCTCCCTCTTGTAGATTGGCTGCAATGTGGTTGGCTGCAATGTGCGACCAAGGCCTCAGGTTTACGATAAGACTTGATCCCCCAAGTCCGATCGTCGCGTTACCTTATAATATACGTATATCATCAGCCTGACTGTACCCACTGCAGGGCGAAGGCCTCTCCCATATTTCTCCAATTAAAACTGCTCTGTGCTAGCTTCATCTACTTGAGCCCTGCGACATTCTTAACCTCAACCGCCCACCTTACTTTCTGCCGCCCTCTGCTACGTTTTCCGTCCCTTGGAATCCAGTTTGTTACCCTAAGCGCGACCATCGGTTATCCTCTGTTCGCGCTACATCTCTTTCCCATGCCCATTTCTTCTTCTTGATCTCCACTAGAATGTCAGTAACTTGAGTTATTTCTCTGATCCAATCTGCATTCTTCCTATCTCCTATTGTTACCCATTTCGTTCCATAGCCCTCTGCGTTGGCCTCAACTTAAGTAGAATCCTCTTGGTTAGCCTCCTCGTTTCAGCCCCATAGGTGAGTACAGGTAAGATGCAACTGTTGTATACTTTCCTCTCGAGTGATACCGGTAAGCTTGTACTCATAATCTGCGAGTGCTTGCCAAATGCGCTCCATCCCAATCTTATGCTTGTTATTTTCTTTTCATGGTCCGGATCTGCGGTTACTACCTGTCCTAAGTAGACATATTCGCCTACTACTTCCAGTACTTCGCTCTGTTGAACATTACCTTAGTCTTCTGCATATTGATTTGCAAGCCTACCTTTCTACTTTTGCGGTCTAGGTCATCAATCATTATTTGCAGTTCATCCCCCGAGTTGCTTAGCAAGGCAATGTCATCAGCAAATCGCAGATCACTGAGGTATTCTCCATCTGCCCTTATCCCTAACTACTCCCATTCAAAGTCTGTGAATACTTCCTCTAAGCAAGCTGTGAATAGTACAGGGGAGGTCGTGTCTCCTTGTCTAATACCTTTCTTTAGGGGAATTTTGTGACTTTTTTATGCAGAATTATGGTTGCTGTGCAGCTACTATATATATCCTCCAGCACTTTCCCTGCACGGCTCGTCTACGCCCTGATTTTGCAATGCCTGCATCACCGCCGACGTTTATACTGAGTAAATGTTTTTTCGTAATCAATGAATGCTATGAATATGGGCTGATTATATTCCGAGCATTTTGCTATCACCTGGTTGATAGTATGGATATGCTCGATAGTAGAGTACCGTTTCCGAAAACCTGCTTCATCCTTTGCTTGATTGTAGCCTAAGGTTGTCCTGATTCTATTAGCGATTACCTTAGTAAATACCTTATACGTAACAGACAGTAAGCTGATTGGTCTGTAATTATTAAGATAAATAGCGTCCCCTTTCTTATGAATGAGAATAATGTTTGCAGTTTTCCATGGTTCCGGTACCGTCGATGACACCAGGCACCGGGGCCAGTTTTTCTAGCAAAATATCCCCCTCTGTTCTTCAACAAATCTGTAGTTACCTGATCCTCTCCAGCTGATTTTTCTTTTTCATAGTTTCTTTCATAGGAAATTTATCATCTATGCAGACGACACTAGTATTTTTTTCGCCGGCAATGATATTAATCTCCTCGTTGAACAATGTAACAGTGCGTTGAAATCCTTAGAGGATTGGTCGAGAGTAAATGCAATGAAGATAAATGAAAGCAAAACGAAAGCGATTATATTCAGGCCAAAAAACAAGCTCATACCTCCGCATCAAGATATTATAATAAACTCCCGATGCATCGATTTAGTCGAGAATTTCAAATGCCTTGGAGTCACCTTTTCCGCTAATCTGTCTTGGGATAATCATGTCAAGCATGTTCTCAGCAAAATAAGTCAAATATCTGGTGTAATCGGTCGTTTAAAATATATCCTTCCCACACGCATCAAACTTTTGCTTTATAATTCACTCTTTCAATCACACTTGAACTATTGTCAGTTAGTATGGGGAAACACATCATCCACTAATATAGAACACATCCACCTCTTACAGAAAAAGTATCTCCGACACACATATAATGCTTCTTATACTGCTTCAACATCCACTTTCTTTAAGAACTCCGGTGTAATGCCAGCTTACAATTTATATAAATATCGCTTAAGTCATATGTATAAAAAAGAAACCCATAGGAATGTCAACAATCTACGTAACCTATCTCAATTACAGGACAATACTCAAAGCTACGTCACGAGACATTTTGAAAACTGGTCAGTACCCACGTCACGTTCGAATTACGGGAAACAGAGTCTTAAGTACATAATACCATCACTTTTAAATTACTATAATTCAATTCGTTTTGATCTTTTCACGGCATCCTGCAAAGACCTCCGGGAGATGTTTTCGATTTCTATGTAATATTGTCTAACCCTGCTGATGTTTTTTGTTTGCTTTTGTAATAATGCGTTTCTATGTTGTTTTCATTTAAACATTAACTAATGATTACTATGTTTACATAATATTAAATATGTACCTGTATACTTGTTTTAATGAAGAGTATGTGTGCATATGTGATGCTGCCATGCTGCCGAAAGAAAAGAAGGGATTGTGGACCCGTCAAGCTGTCCATGGACAACATTTTTTCTATAATCCCACCATCTGTATTTGATGGCAAATAAAGATTTCATTCATAATCCTTTTTTGACCTCGTTCTTCGTCACTGGTGGAACGTCTGTCTGTTCTTCCCTACCGCCAATCTCATTACGGTCCTGACTACTTTGGCTACTCTAGATCTGTATGCAACTCCTCGGCTACTTTGACTATTTTGCCCATATTCGTGATGACGTTCACCCGCCTTATTCCTTAGCGCATACATCTGCTTTTTGCCTATGCCAAATTTCTTCTTTACCGCTTTAAATCTTCCCCCGTTTTTTAGAGCACGCTCAATGTTCTCCCTGTTATACTTTCTTACATCAGCCACCTTGCGCTTATTGATTAGCTTTGATATCTCGGCCAATTCAATCCGGCCTGTTGGATCGAAAGCTTTCACACTCTGGTGTTTCGTAATCAAATCTTTCGTCTCCTTAGACAGCTTACCGCATCCTCCTAACTATACTACCGGCTACTTCTACAGCGCCCTCAGTAATGATATCTCTGAAATTATAGTTCCTTGCTTCTAGGTTAATGTCATCATCCTCAGCTAGAGCTGAATATCTATTTTGTAGCGAGATCCTGAACCTCCCCCTCAATGCTAATTCGTTGATGGGTTTCTTTCTACTAATCTGTTGCGTTCCTTCTTCAGATTTAGGCTAATTCGGGACCTCACCATCCTGTGGGCTCTGCATCGCACTTTCCCGATTAATTCCACATCAGCATATTGACGGGAGTTGAACACAGTAGGAAGTCAATTTCATTTTTAATCTTCCCGTTAGGACTTTTCTATGTCCATTTCCGATTCTTCCGTTTGCTGAAGAAGGTATTCATAATTCTTAACTTATTATGCTCTGAAAACTCAACTAGTAACTCCACCCTGCTATTCCTATAACCAATACCATAGTCACCTACTGCCTGATCTCCTGCCTGCTTTTTACCGACCTTGGCATTGAAGTCGCCCATTAGTACAGTATACTGCGTCTTTACCTTTCGCATTGCTGATTCTACATCTCCATAGAAGTTTTCAACTGCCTGGTCATCATAACTACATGTAGGTGCATAGGCCTGTACAACCTTCAGATTATATCGCTTATTAAAGAAAAACGGTATAAACTGAAGGTTGTACAAGCCTATGCACTTATATGTAGTTATGATGACCAGGCAGTTGAAAGCTTGTACGAAGATCTAGAATCAGCAATGCGAAAAGTAAAGACGCAGTAGACTGTACTAATGAGCGTCTTCGATGTCAAGGTCGGGAAAAAGCAGGCAGGAGACCGGGCAGTAGGTGACTATGGCATTGGTTCTAGGAATAGCACGGGGGAGACAACCTTCAGTTTATACCGCTTACTAGCCCCGCCGGGATGGTGCAGTGGTAAGACGCCCGACTATTGTGCCGGAGTTACCGGGTTCGAACCCTACCTCGGCGGTTGCGTGTACTGTGCGATGTCAGTGAACTTTAAAAAACCCCAGGTGGTCGAAATTTCCGGAGTCCTCCACTACGGCGTCTCTCATAGCCTCAGTCGCTTTGGGACGTTAAACCCCACAAAAACCAAAATATACCGTTTATTAAGCCTAATTACGATGCCTGCCACGCTTTTAATAATACTATTCAATTCATCTATATTATCCGCTATATACTTATTGACAAGGAAACCTACTCCTAGCTTTCGCTTCTCAGGTAAACATCGATAACGTAGTGCATGCCCATCCTTCAGTGCAGTATATGTCTCATTCGGCCTCCTAGCCTCACTAAGCCCTATGAAATCCCATTTCATACCCTCTAATTCCTCTAACAGCACTGCTGAACTAGCTTCATTAGCTAGAGTTCTATCGCTAAATGTTGCCAGGGTCAGTTCCCAATGGCGGCCTGTCCAGCGGAGCCAGGAATTCTTAGCACCACCTGCTGCATCACAGGTCTGACCGCCGCCGTGGTCAGTTGTTCTGCAGCCGCTGGTGAGTGAGGGCCGGGGCTTTATGGAACTAATCATGAGAGGCCGCAGCTAATTACTGCACCAGAGTGGCCAACTCCTGTTTTGGTGAGGGCGTGCGCGTTGCCGTGCGTTGCCGTGCGTCGCAATTCCATCGAAACGCGTTTTTTTCTTCTTTTTTATCCGGTGGAGAATTGCGAGGCACCGGGATTTGAACCCCGTTCCTCTTGCATGCGAGGCGGATGTTATACCGCTAAGGCACCGCTGCACCTATATATTGTTACGGTGTGCAATATCTAGATGAAGACGACGCACTGGTGTGGTGTTGTGAAGAAGACGACGCTCAGGCTAAGCTGGGTTCGTGCTGGTGGTGTGTGCTTCTGAGATTTATCTGGCGTTTACCGCTGTGTAAGTTTCATTTAACATTTGGTGGAAGATTGCTGGAAGTGCACCCGTAGGAAACCTGGATCTCCGTAGTGGCCGCCAGATTGGTACCATCACGATGCCATCCGACGCGGCATCAGCTTCAGCTGCACCACCGGCTTCCACAGTCGTCATGACGTAGCCTCGTGACCCGGGCACCTTTTGCGGTACCGACCATGTCGACGTAGAAGACTGGATCGGTATGGTCGTGCGCGTAAGCAAGCACAATCATTGGGACGCGACCCTCGTGCTCGCAAACGTCGTCTGCTATCTGGCGGTTACGGCGCGCGTCTGGTTTGATACGCATGAAGATGATATCACATCCTTTGATATGTGCAGCGAGAAGCTTCGCGATCTATTCGGCAAGCCGATCGGACGCAAGCTCGGCGCACAAAAAGACCTCGCATCCCGTGCCCAGTCTTCCACGGAATCGTATTGTCTTATATTCAAGATATTCTAGCCTTATGCCGAAAAGTGGACAGCGCCATGTCCGAGTCAGACAAAGTGGGCCACATAATAAAGGGCATTGCAAACGACGTTTACAATCTGCTGCTTTGCAAAGACTGTCCGACGGTCGACTCAGTCATCCAAGTTTGCCGGCAGTTTGAGCAAGCAAAACACCGTCGCATTACTCGACCGCTTGCCAAATACAGCTACTACGTCTTCGTGCGAAGACAGCCCAACACTGCAGCAGTCATCTCATCCCTCCAACTTGACCAGGATTTTTCGCCGAGTGATAGAAGCTATGGCGCCCGTTGCGTTCGCTCCTCAGCCGGCAGATGCTACTATAGCCTTAATACAATCTGTCGTTCGCCAGGAGTTCGCAAATGTGGGCCTCAACGCGAACGTGGGCTTCAACTCTGGCCAGTCTTCCGAACAGTCCTCGTTCCAACCTGACGCAAAGCCATCTGTCCAACCCACCGTTCCGGTGGTATCATCTGCGGCTCCAACTGCGCCCTTGCCGACGCGACACTACTACCGCTACCGCAATCCGGACGAATGGCAAGCCTCGGATGACCGACCCATCTGCTTCAACTGTTCACGTGTCGACCATATTTCTCGTCATTGCCGCAGCCGTTGGATTCCGTCACCTCGACCCCACTACTTTCCTGACCGCAGCGTCGAATCTCCACACCGAAACCATTTCCGGGATACGCGCTCTCGTGACTTTAACTCGCCAGCCCCGCGCATGTCCAGCCGCTCACCGTCGCCTCCCACCCGGAGGTCCCGGTCGCCCCTACCTCACCGTCCATCATCTCCTCACTTCTCTGGCTCTCTTCCGGAAAGCTAACCAATGCAGCTCCCGGAGGTGATTCTGCATTGACGACCCGGCCCGAAAATCCTCTGCTGACCCTCGCTCATCGCCGCAACCTTCTAGACATCTGTGCGGATGGTGCCCCTATTACTGCCCTCATTGACACTGGTGCCCAAATTTCAGTCCTCAGCTCATCCTTTCGCCGGCGTCTCAAAAAGGTTGTCACACCCGGCGCTTCATCCGCGTTCGTGTCGCCGATGGAAGCGTCGCTGCCGTCGTGGGACTGTGCACTGCGCGCGTCAGTATTTCCGGTCGCACTACCCCTGTCCCCTTCACTGTTATCGACCGCTGCCCTCGCGACGTGATCCTCGGCATCGACGTGTTAACGGCCCATTCTGCCCTGATTGATTGCTCAACTGGCCTTCTTCGCTTAGACCTGCCCTACTGCCCCGAAAACACCGATGTCAAGCCCCGCCTCCGACCTGCCGAATTTGTTCGTCTATCACCTGAAGCTGCTATTTATGTTCCACTGGCCCCGTTCCCCGTGGTTCCTGACAGTACATACGTCACTTGCCCAATTACCGATGTTGTTCTGCGTCGAAATATCATACTCCCTCATACCGTTGTGACTGTCACTGCTAACCGCACCTCTCTTCCCGTCCTTAACTTAAGCCGCTCGACCCAAGTTTTAACCCATGGCATCATACTTGCTGATCTGGTTCCTTTGGCGGACTGCGAAGTTGCTGCTCTAACGCTTCAGCATCTGTCGGAGCAGCATATATCAGCTTCTTCACATTCTAACCTCTTTTCAAGCATGATATCTGCGGATCTGCCAGATGACCAAGAGAGAGCACTCTCCGACCTTTGCTGTCGTAAGCTGATATATTTGATTTCGGGGGCCGACCATTGGGCCAAACATCCGCTGTGACCCATGGAATCAATACGGGTGACGCCAGCCCCAACCACAGACGACCTTATCGTGTTTCCCTTACTGAGTGGCATGCTATACAGAAAGAAGTTGACGAGATACTGACGCAAAACATTATTGAGCATTCCTGCAGTCCCTGGGCGTCGCCTGTCGTATTGGTCAAAGAGAAAGACCAAAGTTGGAGATTTTGTGTGGACTATCGTCACCTTAATCAAATAACAAAGAAAGATGTTTACCCTCTTTTACGAATGGACGACGCGCTTGACTGCTTGCATGGTGCCAGCTATTTCTCTTCAATCGACATGCGTTCAGGCTACTGGCAAATTGCTGTCGACGAACGGGATCACGAGAAACCCGCGTTTGTAACCCCCGACGGATCAATTCAAGGTGATGCCATTTGGACTCTGTAACGCTCCTGCGACATTCGAGCGCATGATGGACTCGCTCCTCCATGGCTTCAAGTGGACATGTTTATGCTGCTTAGATGACGTCATAGTTTTCTCTTCCACGTTCGCAACCCACCTTGATCGACTTTCTACAGTCCTGGCTGTTCTTCAAAAAAATGCAGCTTCGGTAGGCGCCAAATCAAAGTCCTGGGTCATTTGGTTGATGCAAATGGTGTGCAGCCCGACCCTGACAATGTTCGAGCTGTGCGCGAGTTCCCTACCCCGCGTAGCTCAAGTGACGTAAGAAGATTCCTTGGCCTTTGCTCCTACTTCCGCCGCTTCATTCGGAACTTCGCAGACATCGCTCGTCCGCTTACCTCTCTTCTGAAGAAAAACGTACCTTTCACATGAAGTTGTGGCCAAGCCTATGCCTTCACGACGCTTATTTCCGCCTTCACTACACCACCTGTTTTGGCGCACTTCGATCCTTCAGCACCTACCGAACTGCGCACCGACGCTAGAGGCCATGTTATTGGTGCTATCCTTGCCCAATCCCAGCATGGGTCCTCCCGCGTCATTGCTTATGCCAGCCGCCTGCTTTCGTCCTCTGACCGCAATTATTCATTTCAGAGCGGGAATGCCTTGCACTTGTTTGGGCGCTGACCAAATTTCGCCCTTATTTCTTTGGGCGGTCCTTCTGTGTAGTGACAGACCGTCATGCTTTGTGTTGGCTGTCCTCACTTAAGGACCCCACTGGCCGTTTAGGTCGCTAGGACTTGCGAATACAAGAGTACGAATTTACGGTGGTATACAAGTCCGGCCACTTAAACAAAACGCTGACTGCTTGTCCCGCCATCCCTAGATCCTCCCGATTTGTCCGACCATACTGCTGACGACTACATTTTGTCCATATCGAACTTTATAAATATCGCCTCCGAACAGCGTCGGGATCGTGCCCTGCAACCAATTATAGACCAGCTGCGCAACAACCCCGATTCTTCCGCCAGCATGTTTGTGCTCCATAACGAGACATTATACAGACGCAATATGCGTCCAGATGGCGCGGACCTTTTACTGGTTGTTCCGGATCATCTGCGCTCTACTGTTTTCGCCCAACTTCACGACGCCCCTACAGCAGGACACTTGGGAGTATCACGCACGTCCGACCGTGTGCGACGACGATTTTTCTGGCCTGGTCTCTACCGCTCTGTCCGTAGCTACGTCGCCGCTTGTGAGCTGTGTCAGCGCCGTAAGACACCATCGCTTCAACCTAGTGGACCCCTGCGACCAATCTCAGTGCCGACTGAACCGTTTTCTTGTGTGGGCCTCGATCTTCTTCGGCCTTTTCCGACGTCGACGTCTGGAAACAAATGGATTGCTGTGGCGACTGATTATACTACCCGATATGCTGTAACCAGGGCCATCCCCACCAGCTGCGTCTCCGACGTTGCTGACTTTCTTTTGGATGACGTAATCTTGATTCATGGCGCTCCACGTCAACTGCTCACATATCGTGGCCGCTGTTTCCTTCCTAAAGTGGTTCAAGACCTTCTCCGCTCATGCGCTACTCGTCACCAATTCACCACGGCCTACCATCCGCAAACGAACGGTCTTACTGAGCGCCTTAATCGCACACTGACCGACATGCTATCCATGTACGTGTCCGATCACCATCGTGACTGGGACATCTCCTTACCTTTCGTCACATTCGCCTATAACTCCTCACGCCAAGATACCGCCGGATACTCGCCCTTTTATCTACTTTTCGGCCGCAACCCTTTACTCCCCTTCGACACCTTGCTGCCTCTTGACAACTCTTCCTGTAGTTACGCTTCGGACGCCATCGCCTGCGCTGATGCAGCCCGCCACATTGCTCGAGACCGGCTTGGCGCGTCTCAGTGCTCACAAAAGCGTCGTTATGACCTACATCACTAAGGCGTCCACTACCCTCCTGGTTCCCTCGTGCTTCTTTGGCTTCCGGCCCGTCGTGTGGGGGTGTGCGAGAAACGTCTGCCTCGTTACGTGGGTCCTTACTGCGTCCTGCGACAAGTCACCGATGTGACCTATGAGATTGCCCCTCTACAGCCCAAGTATCCTTCCACAACCCCTCATCCAGAAATTGTGCACGTCGCCCGTCTGAAACCATACCATTCAAGTTCTCCTGTGTAGGCAGCACCGGGATGGTGCTTCTCCCGCGGGAGGAATACTGTTACGGTGCGCAATATCTAGATGAAGAAGACGCACTGGTGTGGTGTTGTGAAGAAGACGACGCTCAGGATAAGCTGGGTTCGTGCTGGTAGTGTGTGCTTCGGAGAGTTATCTGGCGTTTACCGCTGTGTAAGTTTCCCTTACATTATATATATATATATATATATATATATATATATATATATATATATATACTTTGAAAGAGACCAGGTCGAGACGGCAAAGTCGTGACGCCAAGGCAAGGTACGCCGTGTCAGCGTTTAATCTGATGGTGAACCCAGGCGCACAAACGGCTTCAAGCGAGATACATGAACAATTTCAGTTCCACGGTGGCGTCGGTCAGCTGGGGGATCAACAGGTGTGACTTGGTAGTTCACAGGGGAAGTTTGGATGATGACCTTGTAGGGACCAAGATAGCGGCGCTGAAATTTATCACTAAGACCAGAGGTGTGCAGTGGTGTGTAAAGCAGGACTTCGTCACCAGGACGGAAAGAGACCGCACGATGCGTAGAATCGTAGCGGCTCTTGCGGTCTTCCTGGCACGCTTCTGCGTTGAGGCGGGCAAGATGACGGCATCCGGCAACACGGGATAAGAACTGGGCTGGTACTGATGAGGAGTAGTCGGGCGTAGAGAAGAAGGAAGTGTCGAGCATTGTAGTGGGAGGACGGCCACGAACGAGGAAAAATGGAGAGTAACCGGTAGTCCGCTATACTGCTGTGTTATAGGCGAATGTGACAAATGCTAGAATAGCGTCCCAATTTTGATGATCCGGTGCGATGTACATGGACATCATATCCGATAGAGTGCGATGAAATCGCTCAGTCAGACTGTTAGTCTGGCGATGGTAGGTTGATGTTGTCTTATGAAGGGTGGATGACGCATTAAACTCTTCGGCAACGACTGTCAATAAGAAGACCGTCCCGCGGTCACTTAGAAGCACCCGAGGTGCGCCATGACGCAGTAAAATTGATCGCAAAAAATTACCTACCCCTTCAGCGGAACCAGTCGGTACAGGGGCTGTCTCTGCGTAGCGTGTAAGGTGGTCGACGGCTGTTATATTCCAATGCTTACCCCCATCGGAGAGAGGTAGGGGACCATATAAGTCGATGCCGACTACGTCGAATGGCGTGGCGGGACATGGAAGGGTCTGTAGGAGGCCAGCGGGTGAATAAGTCGGCTGCTTGCGACGTTGGCACAGATGGCCGGAAGCGACGTATTTAGATACGGTAGAAGATAGGCCAGGCCAAAAGAATCGTCTTTTCACGCGGTCATATGTTTTGTCAAAACCAAGGTTACCTGTAGTAGCGTCATCGTGGAAAGCCGCCAGTATACGTGGGTGAAGCATACGCGGCACGACCGGGAGCCAACGAGTTCCATCAGGGCAATACACGTAGCAGTGCAGTATGCCATCTTCGAGCTTGAAATTGCGAAGCTGTCGGCGACGCCTAGCAATGGGCGGGTTCGAAGCGCCTTTAAGGCGGTCGATGATGTGCCGGCAGTAGGCATCAGCTAATTGCTGCGAACGGAGTGCGTGTTTGTGCTCAGATTCGTCAAAAGAAACTGTTGTGATATGCGTCGGGGGAAGAGATGGTCGGCTTTGGTCAGAGGTGGAAATGCGTTGCGAAGAGAAACACAGGCTGATTCCGTAAGTGGACAGCGAGAAAGAGCGTCGGCGTCTTGGTGTTGGCGACACGATTTATGAACAGTGGCGAAATTGTATTCTTGTAGGCGAAGAATCTAGCGGCCAAGTCGGCCTGTCAAATATTTCAGTGAAGACAACCAGCAAAGAGCATGTTGATCGGTCACAACTGTGAAGTGCCGACCTTAGAGGTAAGAGCGAAACTTTTGAACAGCCCAAACGACGGCAAGACATTCCTGCTCGGTAATGGTGGAGTTTTGCTTAGCTGGAGTCAAGGTCCGACTGGCGAAGGCAATGACTTTCTCACGCGAAGTTGCATCGCGCGGCAGAAGGACAGCGCCAAGACCGTGACCACTGGCATCAGTGTGCAGGATGGTAGGAGCGCTGTCGCTGAAGTGGCCAAGAACGGGAGCTGATGTGAGGGCGTTCTTTAGGTCGGTAAAAGCAGTGTTGGACTGTTCAGTCCACACGAAAGAGCGGCGCGCTTTAAGTAGTTCATGAAGTGGCGCAGCAATAGTTGCAAAATGCCTTATGAAACGACGGAAATATGACGCCAGGCCGAGGAAACTACGCAAATATGCAGTTCTTTGCGGACGAGGAAAGTTCAAGACCGCGATGATTTTATCAGGGTCTGGAGAAATGTCGTCATGGCTAACCAGATGTCCCAATATTTTAATTTCCTTCTGTGCAAGTGGCACTTGGTGTTGAGCTGAAGACAAGCGGAAGCAAGACATGTAAGGACTTCGTTCAGACGCGTGAGATGGTCGGTAAAAGTACCGAAAATATAACAATGTCGTCCAAGTAACATAAAAATGTTCTCCATTTTAGGCATTGAAGTACCGTATCGATCATTCTTTCAGGCCTTAGGGCATGACATTAAACTCGTAAAGTCCATCGGGAGGGTCGAAAGCGGTTTTTCTTTGTGCGCCCTGATGCATTGGTATTTGCCAATAACCTGTGCAGAGGTCTAAGATCGATAAATATTCAACACCATGAGAGAGTAAAGGGAGTCATCTATTCGCGGCATCGGGTAGACATCTTTAAGGGTAATTTTGTTGAGTGCGCGATAATAGACAAGAAATCGTACCGATCCGTCCTTTTTTTACCTAATACTACTGGAGAGGACCATGGGATTGTTGATGGACGAATAATATCGCGACGGAGCATGCCATTCACATTTTCTTCGATTACTTTTCGTTCCGAGAGAGAAACCCGATAAGGTCGTCGGCGTACGATCGAGTTACCTTCAGTAATGATGCGGTGGTATGCAACACTAGTCCGTCCCAGTGGTGGGGAAGTGGCATCAAAAATGTCTTGATGGGCTTGAAGCAATTCCAGCAATTCTTGGCGTGGGTGCGGCATGAGGTTCGCAATGATTGTTTTCGACAGCATGGGAAGAGAGACGTGCGATGAATCACGTTGCTGAGGTAGCGGGGCGGTGAGCACCATGATGGACATAGGGTGACCATCCGCTATGCATGGCAGGGAAGTTCCTTTAGTCAACGCGAGGGATTCACGGGATGTGTTCGTGGCAGCTACTATTGCTGAGCCGCTGCGGAATCTAGCACCGTTCGCTCCATAACCTTTCAACACAGCTTGCCAGGGCAACTGGCCGGTATGAGGTAATTTCGAGGGGGCTTTCCAGGCTTCAAAAGAGCAACCAGGCGGGTAATCCTGAGGTGTTCAGGAACAGTACTTGAAGCACATATATCATTGATATAGTTATGTAGTGCAGTTCTACTATCTTTGCCTAGGTTTGATTAGGTTGAATAAGTAATCCCGTCAGGACCAGGTGCAAATGAATGCCGACAAGAAGCAAGAACGGCATCTAATTCAGCTATTGAAAAAGGCAAGTCGTATTGATCATTCGGCGAAGGTGGCGCAAAAACCTCTAAATTTGGTAATTGTTCCCACAATAATTTTACAAAAATCTTCAGCTACGTCACCATCATTGCGCCATTGATAAAGATCCAGGGCACGGAAAGAGTGCCTTTCTTGCGGATGTGAGCGCAAGCTTCTCGAAATATGCCAGATACGCGACAGTTACTTACGGGGATCCAGTGATGAGCAGAAATGTCTCCAACGTTGTCGTCCTAACCTCTCCAGGTGGCGCAAAACTTGTCATATAGCTCGACGAGAATGTGCGAGATATTGCGAGGATATCGTCTTTCTGTACTTCCCTTCAGCTCGCCGACGGATCGCGCAAGGCCGCTCGAATTCCACGTCGATGCTGGATACTGATGTCGGCAGAAAAACATAGCGAGTGTTCTCACTGAAGTAGGAATTATTGTGGCCCTCTATTCGAGACAGTGACTGGAGGTTCACGCTAGTAGTCTCCACTGATGCCCTAAAGGTGGGCCAGTCTATGTATTGCACACGAGACGAAGTGGCAGGTGCGAATCACTTGATGCATGCGTACGTTGGTATGTGATCACTCCCATGTGTTTCCACATCCCTACACAAAAAAAAAACAGAGGGTTGGAGGCTTCTGGAAACAAACGCCACATCCAAGCAGCTGCTGCAGGTTGTTCCGCGTAGAAACATCGGTGTGCCGTCGTTTATATTGAAGCGATCTTGCGTATGCGTAGTCTCCTAGGTCTCATCCTCGATTGCTCATTATGAAACATCACCGAGGGTGGTGAGCATTAAAGTCACCCACAATAATACGAGGAGCTGCGTAACACTGGATTGCTGAAAATAGATATGCCTTGTCTAAGCCATCCTTCGGTAGAATATAAGCACCATTTACAGAACATACTCGTCCTTTCAGGTGTAATGTCAAACAAATGTAGTGATTCGTGTTGTGGGGCTGTAGAGCATGGCGGACGTGTGCAATATCTTGGCATACACACACCAGCACTTTGCTTGTTTCGCCTGCTTCTCGAGACCATAGCAGAACATATACAGAAAGGCGGAAAGTAGCCGGCATGATGGGCTCACAGATCCCAATCACAGGAAAGCGGAACCTCTGTACCGTCCGTTGGAAGTCACGGAAGTCACTCAGACAACACTCAGACAACCACACAAACCTCAGACATTCCACTGCATCACTACAATGCGACGCACGTGCATCGTCACAGAGGTGACGTTAGTTTGTTGCGCCATTGTGAATTATTGAGCGGCTGAAACGTGCCCAAAAACTGAACAGCAATCTTTGCTGTTTGCGTGTTGATGCTAGAGAGTAGCATCCGGATTGAACGTACAAGCTGTTTGAGCATTTCTTTCACCTGCTTGTTGTCTGGGTTGTCCGAATTTTCGCACGTGTGTTTTCAGCACGTTTGGAAACCAAACTGGTATGAGGCCTGGCGATAGCCTTCGATGGTAGAACAGGCCACTCAACACCAGAGGCGGCAGATAATATAACAGCTTCAGTCTGATCCTTTGCCTGTGACATTGCCTGTGACATTATAGCCAGAGTATTCTTAGCGGGGTTAGGCTCAATCTGTTGTTGCACCTGAGTTGACGTTAACTGTAAAGTTGACTTCTACAGGCTAGGCTTGCCTTCTGATTCCTTGTGTCGGCATCGGGAACGTTGTTTGCGGCGACGAATAGACGCTGCCGCGCCTTGATGAGTCGAATTATCTCGAACCATTTTCTTTAGTATAAGCCTTTCGTTTCGAATTTTGGGACAGTCCTTAGTCGTCGCTTCATTTGCACCCGAGCAGTTAGCGCACTTGACAGTCTCCGCCTGGCATGTGTCATGAGGGTGCGTACCAGCGCATCGACGGTAGGATACCTCGTTTCGACAAACGACACTCACATCCGATCTTGTTGTATTTGTGGCACTGAACAGATGTTGGAACATAAATCTGTGTTGGATGTTTCACATAGCATACTTTAACGTGAGATTGGGGGGGATTCAGGTTAAAAGACTAATTTAACGCACTTCGAGCGGTCGAAACGATGAACATCCACAATGCGCGTCGTAGATTTGATAAGGGTGGAGAGATCGATTTCGCTTATTTCAAGGTCAACCTCCATGATTACACCTGCAGTAGTCGTTTTCCCATGTTCAAGAAAGGAACGGACAGGCATGTTGCCAAGCGCACCAATTCTTTTCAACTTATTTAATGTAGCATGGGATTTGACATTCTCGGAGAGGACATTCTTCCAGGGAAAAATTCTGACCTCGTCAACTTCACCGGGAACCAGCTGGCCGAATAACAGGGTCAGATGCTATCTGTTTATATTATTCAGATTTGCTGCCGCCATTGTTGGTACGAAAGCCACGGAAACGATCCCTTGCTTGTCAGTATTCTTCTTTGGTGACTCACTCGTTGTTGATGTTCGGCGCAGCTTCCTTTTCAGGCGGCGCGACTGTACATTCGTGTTGCTGCGGTAAGATCCATCTCAGTCACTGTGGAGTCGTCCGCCGAGTCTGAAAGCTCCCCGTCCCCAACGTTGAGGTGAACCGTCGAATATGCCGCAGACTGTTCGACAGTGGCGGGTGGGAGCAGGGGTCGTGCGCCCACCATTCCGAAAGATGACGAGATCACAAATAGCTCACAGCGGTAAAAAAATCCAGAAATGTGGAAGAGCGCTAGCTTTTGAGGTTCGGAAACCTCCACCTCTTCTTCCTTGTCCCCAGATGTATAATAGTTGTAGGCACTGCTCTCTGTGTCCCTTTCTATCTTCGTCGTCGTCCTACGCGCTATTTCATCAAAAATGTATACTGCACGTTCGATTGTCTTTTGAGATACGAAAGACTTCGTCTTCGAATGGTGTTGTTGCATCAGCGAGCAGTGCATTACCAATGAGTGTCGTGAGACATCGAACACCAGCATGTTGATGAACGCGCCATTCTTTGCCAATCAAGGCTTCTTTATGCCCCCTTCAGTGGTACCGGGTGTTACACTATATTACACATACCAAAGGGATTGCCGCGGACAACTTTACACAGCGGACGAGTACGAGTACCGTGGTCCCCACTCGTCGGCATGACACAAAACCGCAAAACTGCGAGGCAAAAAAAAATGCGGGCACAAGCAGCAGTGCGCCCGCTGTACCCGCGGGTAGATCCGAAGGCAATGGGTTGGTTGTGACACGGACAAGGAAGGGAGGTATAGTTGCTTTTTCACTTTGCGTTTTGAAAAATCTCACCCGGCTCCAAAATACAAGACTCACTGAGAGAACTGGTTTTTCAAAAGAACTGCGGTTCCAGCCATATAACAGATCTCCATCCACAGAACGATAGCAAGGAACCACCTCACTCGCTCTCTAAAAGAATCTCGCACTCCACTCAAAAGGTAGCCGAGGGCGAGGACATTATTGCGAATCTTGCAAGAAAGGGCAGGTGGTTGCTTTTTCGCATCGCTAATAGATGGCGCGGAAGTCACACCCACTTGTGATAAAAAGGTTCACTGAACGAGAGAATCAGCAGCCAGCTCGGCCAAAGAGCTGACTGCTCCGACCGCTCCTGATCCGACGGCCCGGCTCCGACTTTGCGGAGCCAAATGGCCCAACCGCTTTTTGAAAGAAGCGGCTCCGAAGATCCGCCTCGCTTCGGAGCGACCCATTCCTACCGACCAGTGATGATTGCTTTGCCCTGACGAAGACAAGTACACTTGTCGTAACGTTGGCTGGACCTGCGAACTGAAGTCTACCCCTTTATCCTTGTTCAGTGCTCCTCATACCGCGTAAACCATCTTGCTCTCGTTCTACCTGGGTCACTAGGTGATGACATCCTAGACATCATCTGTCACTGTCATCACTGTCACTATGACTTACTAATTACTGATTTTCTAAATAACTAATTATTTAGCAAATAATTACCTATTGCTCGCTATGGCAAGCGCACTGACATGACGCTAGACAAGGGGAACAGACCGGCGTGGCTGTCAGGATGATTGAGAGGCATAGTGGGGCCAGACCGCACAGTGGACGCCAAGCGCCGCATCTTAAAAACTACCCTGCTCTCTACGCAGGTTTGGACGACTAGTGGGATCCTGATGTCACATGCTCCGCGGCGGCGCTCTTAAGGCGTTCGATTATTGAGTACCCGGGTTCGAACCTGATCACCGGCGGCTGTATTTTATGGAGGCAATACGGAGAGCCATCCCTGTGCTGTGCGATATCAGCCAACAGGTCGAAATTGCTGCGTAACGCTGTACTACAGCACCTCTTTCTCTCTTTCTGGACCGAGTCCCGCCTTCCTCACTCCAATTAAGCTTGATTGAAGTTTTACAGAGAAAGTGCGACGAATATTGCGGCTTTCTTTTCTGTGAACTTCTGAGTTAAGTGTCATTTCCGTCCGCAGAGCTGAAGGCTAAACCGGCTTGCAAATGACCTCTATTTGAATGGCTTATAGGAAGTAAAAAACGCAGTATCTGCTATGCTTTCTCCGTGGACACCTAAACCACTCCTATGGTGCAAGATATATAGGTAGCGACACAGCGAGCCGAACCGGCATCCGATTAAGTTCTCTAGATTGCCTTAACCCTATGAGATTGCAGTTGGCTCAGCAGCCTGTGCCGTAGCGTCTAGTAATGCTTTCTATGGGGAACAGGCTGAAGAACAGGCGTTTCTTTGAACACCCCTTTCTCAGAATCTGCGGCAAATGAAAGGAAGAAATCAATTTTGCCGCATCGTGTTTGCCTAAGTTCATTATTAACTGGAATTTAGTGAATCAGTTGCTTCATGTACGTTTACATAAAGGCGCAGTCACCGATGCATTTTTCGCGTGTAATTTGAACCTGTCGCGGGAATAATCTTTGGCACATTGAGAAAAAGTATCAATCATCGATCATTTTGTTTGTTCCTTGTCCTTGCCTGTCAGGGTGCTCGCTCAACCGTTCGCCCTCATCACAAAAACTTGTTACCATGTTCGTTCGTTACTTAATACTTTAAGCCAGAGGTTTCCAAACAGGGATCCGTGATCTCAGACGTTGCAGGATGTACCACTGACCTAACCCCTCGTCATTTCATATGCACCTTTCCTTCCTTCATTTCCTCTTTAATTTACGTATTTCTTACTTCCTTTCCTGCCTTCCTTCTTTTAACCTCAGGGTTCAGAGTAGACCACAATAGAAATGGGGATTTCACAACAATGATAAAGGGGAAGACAAAAGATTTGACGAATAGTAATTTGAATTGGTGCTAAACATACCATTATAAATCAGGTTTTAAACCAAAACTCATTAGTCTTTTATTATATTGCATTGTTTAGGGGTTCATGAAGGGAGTAGGATTACTGAGGCTACCTAATAATACTGTTCGTGGTCTTATTTTTTACAGGTTCTTGGAAAACGTGTTTTTGCAAATGTCCCCGTGTTGCAATCGGGCAGTGAGACTTTGTGTTGGTGGTTACACCTATGAGAAGGCAAGAGTGCTGGTTCCTGCACGTATGGATCAGGCGCAGTGACGTGTTAACTGAAACTTTTTCAGGGCGGTAAGGTCTTTCTCTAGATTCTTCCTCACATGCGCGGCGGGAGCGTACACCAAGAGGCTGTGTGCCGACGGCTTTCTGAATATATGCTGACGGAAGCTCCGGCAGCATCCCACGCGGCAAACTTGTGAGCGGACCGACTCGCTTCAACATTATTTTATGTCCATGAGGCTGACTAATTTTAAAGAGTAAATGGTGAACACTGTACCTTAAACGTTTTGGGGTTCGTGCCATCGTATGAGCACTCTTGCAGTTTAGGTTTGTACTTACCTTCATCGCTGTTCGCATTTTTATTACAAAATGTTTTCGTGGATATCAGTCGTTCATGCATTGGTTCGCCTGCTAGTTCCATTTGTTCTTTCAATCTTTTAAGCATTAGGGGTATGGATTTTAGGGGAGCGTTTATTCAGGTACCCAAATGAATCGAGCCGCTTATGATTAAGTTGCAGTAATATATGCAGTGTATGTCAAGTGGGTCCAGCGGACCAGTGGCACATCATGTGGGATTGTGCCAGGTTCCTGGCCGAAGCTGCACCCGAGACATGTCCGCCAGAACTTCAGTGCTATGCAATGTACAGACAAGGACATTCAACTATAAGCCGTCCAGCAGGCCCGGGGTGCGCTTGAAAAGCATAAGCCTCAAAACCCACACAAACGGGTCAAAATGAAATAATGCAGAGTAGGGCATCACCCCGGGTTGACGCTTGGCCAGCGTCATGACTCTTTGAGCCGTCGTTTGCCGGCATCTCAATAAAGTTATACGTACGTACGTACATACATACATACATACATACATACATACATACATACATACATACATACATACATACATACATACATACATACATACATACATACATACATACATACATACATACATACATACATACATACATACATACATACATACATACATACATACATACATACATACATACACACACACACACACACTCATACATACATACATACATACATACGTACATACACACATACATACATACATACATACATACATACATACATACATACATACATACATACATACATACATACATACATACATACATACATACATACATACATACATACATACATACATACATACATACATACATACATACATACATACATACATACATACATACATACATACATACATACATACATACATACATACATACATACATACATACATACATACATACATACATACATACATACATACATACATGCATGCATACATACATACATACATACATACATGCATACATACATACATACATACACAGAGAAGGAGCCATCCTGGTAGCTTATGGAGCCGAAAGGACAGAAGGGTTGTAGTAGGGCTTCAGTCGGCTGATATGGATTATTTCTTGGCCGCGGCGCCATAAATCCGTTGAGGGCGGAACCGGCACAGTTATGTAGTTGATGGCAGATGTTTGCTGAAGCATCCGGTAGGGACCATGGTAGCGAGCAAGCAACTAATTTGAAAGGCCATGCGCTGTGTCAAGGACCCAGAGCAAAAGCAAGAAGTTGGTGGGGTATGAAGAATCTTCGGCGGTGTCACGGTGATGTTTTTGTTGCTACTGGGTTTCCGTCGCAGGCGAGCGGGTGAGCCTACCGCATACTTCTTCGTACTTGGCGGCGTTGGAGAGTTGGTTGGTTGGTTTTTGGGGTTGAACGTGCCAAAGCGACTCAGGCTATAAACGATACCGTAGATCCTGAAATTTTGATCATTTGGAGTTCTTTAATGTGCACTGAAATCGCACAGCACACGGGTGCCTTGCTTGTCGCCTCCATCGAAAAGCGGCCGCCGAGGCCGAGATTCGATCCCGTGTCCTTGGGAACAGTAAGTACTGCGCCACCCCACCCCGGCGGTGCGCGTCGGAGAGTGGCGTCGATTCAGAAACGTCAAGGAGTTGTGTCCACTGTGTATGTTGGATCTCGCCGGCACAGAAGATAGCAGGGAGAGAATCCAGTGGTAGTCTGTGTCGCAGTATTTACGCGTAAGTGACGAAAGGAAGAACCTGGTCCCAGTTTGAATGAGTGGCTTTCACGTACGTACATGACCAACTGCTCTGTCAGACCATTTGTGTGAGGATAGTAAGAAGTAGCAGCGTGGTGAATGATGTGGCGTTCTTTCATGAGAGCCTCTAGAGCGTCGGAGAGGAAAACACAACCACAGTCGATGCGTTGTTCTTTAGGGCCCCATAGCGAACAGTCAGGCCCTTTAAAAGAAATAAAGCGATGTCTAGCGCGGAAGCAAAGGGTAATGATGATGTTTCATTGTACCGAGTGAGGTGATAGACTGCCACAATAATTCAGCGGTTACCAGCGGGAGTAGTAAGAAGAGGTGCATAGAGAGCTATACCAACATGATCAAATGGACGGGCAGGACAGGGTAACGACTGCAACGAAGTAGGGGACTTGTTAGGAGGAGTTTTTTGGCGTTGAGAAGACTGGACAGAGCGCAGAAATGCCATACAATTCGGTACATTCATCGCCAGTAAAACCGCAGAGGGAGCCGCGTGGATGCTTTCAATGCGCCGCCGCGGACACAGTGTGGGTCAGCATGGAAGGCAGCTCATATGTCAGTGCGGAGACTACATAGGATGACAGGAGCCATTTCCGACCGTAGAGAACATAATTGCGGCGATAGAGAAGACCGTCACGAATCGAGACGTGGTGAGCTTGGTGAACGAGGACTCTGGACAAATGAGCGGGGGTGGGACTTGAAAGAAAGTCCATAAGGGCATTTATACATGGGTCATTGTGTTGTTCAGTGGCCATGTCGACAGTGGCAAGCAATGATAAATCGTAGTCACAAACCTGGTCAGGAGAGGAAGCGCTAGGCAATGATGTGCTTCAGACCTGATCGATATATGTCTTGAATGTCATACTCCTGGAGACGGAGAGCCCAAGGAGCAAGGTGGCTGGACGGGTCTTTCAGAGAGGCCTTTCTGAAAATACATGGCGGTCGATCAACACATAAAATGGTCAGCCATTGGCATTGGGACAAAATTTTCAGATGGCCCAAATAATAACCTTCTTGTTAACCTTCTCCTTCTGTTACGGAATAATTAGAATCCGATTTCTTTAAGATGCGGTAGACGTAAGCCACGGCGTACTAGCGGAAACCAGGTTTTCGTTAGGCGAGGACGACGCCTAGCCCAATACCACTGGGGTCAGTGTAAATCTTGGTTGGCGTATTCGCATCACAGTGGCCGAGAATGGGAGAAGAAACCAAAATGCGGCGCGAAGTCAAGAAAGCATTATCGCAGGCTGGCTTGCGGCGGAAAGGTCGCAGCTGCTAGCAAGCTGCTGGATCAGAGGGGTGATGATAGAGGCGAAATTTAGTACGAAGCGTCGAAAGTAGGAGCAGAATGCGACAAATCTGTAGAGGCGCTTCAGGGATATTGGCCTCGGAAACTCAGCGATTGCACGATCTTTGATGCACTAGTGTAGTATGTCGTCCTTAGAAACAATATGGCCTAAATGGTGAGCTCCTGGGTGGCAAAGTGGCACTTTTTCAGGTTCAAATAAAGTACAGTGTAGGGAGACACGTGAAGACATGCTTCAGCAGAGACGATGAGTAGAAAGGTCATTACAAAGGATTACGATATCATCCAGATTGCATAGACAGGCCTGGCACTTGAGTCGACGCAGAACAATGTCCATCAGGTGCCCTAAGTTTGCCGGACGTTGCAAAAGCCAAAGGACACAACGTTAATCGTGTAAGCCATGTGGTGCTATAAAGAGAGTTTTCGAGCGATCAGAATCGGCTATCGGCACCCTCCAGTAACCAGAGCGGCAAAGAGGATAAACACTCGGCTGTCTGCAAGCAGTCCAAGGTGTCGCGATTGGCGGTAGAGGATAGACGTCTTTGAGCGTGACCTTGTTTAGCCTACGATAATCGATGTGAAACCGGATCGAGCCATCTTAGTCACCCAAATAGCAGGAGAAACCCATGGACTGTTAGAGGGCTGTATGAAACTCCGATGAAGCATGTCGTCCACGTTATCAGCAATCGCTTGGCGCCCAAAGGCCAATACGCGATATGAACGCTGGCGCACAGGTGCGTTTGCACCGGTATCGATTGTGTGCGCAACGACAGAGGTGCGGCACAGAGCAGTGTGACGAAGGTCGAAGGAAAGAGGTAAGCTCTGGAGTAGGGCGATGAGTTTATTGGGTTGCACGGGCAGACGATCTGCGTCAATGGCTTGCTGGAGCACATCTTTCGCAGTCAGAGCGGTCGCAACATCTATAGAGCTGAAGACATTAACGTCGACTGAAGTAGGCGTCTCAGAAAGAGTATTCACAAGAGCAGGATTGTGGTGATCAATACAGCCGGGAACTTCGCCGCGTAGCAGGACAGACGGACAAAAAAATGGGTTTGGGGCATATATTGCACTAAGGCCACCGTCTATTTTGACAGCAACAAATAGAAGCAGAAAGCAGGGATTGCGTGAAGTGGTGTCGGAAGTTGCGAAGAAGACAGTGAAATCAAGCTCAGAGGACGGAGAACTAGCTTGAAGAGTTTACAAACAGGTTGTAAACGTAGCAGCAGAGCGGTAGCGAGAGGCACCACGCGGAAGCGGTTGTAAAGGGCCATAGAGTAATGCTTGTAGTAGCATTTGGGCAGTTCTCACTGAAGATGAATCTCAAGGGAGCAGAAAGAGAGAAAGAATGGCTCAGCAGACAGGCAGAACGAGAGAGTATGAAACAAGCGAAAGCACGAGAAAGAAAAAGAATTCGTAAAAGAGAGATATTCTTCTTAGGAAGCTTGCTGAGGTTCTGCGGATGAAGTGTATCACCGAGCCTCCGGAGATTGCCGTTCTCTATATTCGGAGGTACAGCGAAACGCTGGATGCCTTGACAGCCGCAGGTGCTGTGGAAACTAGCTCCAGAAGTCAGAGTAAGGATGTGGAACAGTCCGTTTTACCAACAGAAATTTCTGCAAGAAAGGACTTAACTGGAGCTAAGATTTCTAACAAAAGTGAGAATGTGTTTTCCGAGACAATCGGTTGCACCCAAAGGCAGTTGTCGAGCCAGAAGGCTCATGCATGTGCTCTTCATCTCAAGCGGAAGAAGGGCGGGATTCTAGTTCCACACTATAGATTGCACAATGTATGAGGGCATGACTGGCCAAAATAAGGAGCTATCAAATAACAGTGAGCATAAAAGCTCGGATGAAGTTGACTTTGGAGATCATGATCTTAATAATCCAGGAGTTGAGGAGAATCATTCCTCAGAGAATCACGCGCCTTCCTCGCCGGAATGTCGAAATAGTAGTGAAGAAAATTGACAGAACCGGAGGAAGAAGACTTGCTCAAAGAAAGGCTTTGTCAAAAGAGAAAAACAATCATCATGGAATCGAAATTGGACCGGGTATGCCTGAAAACGGCCAAGGAATAAAATGAGGAAGAGAAGAAAATTCGATGCTACTGATGTAAGCGAGGTCGAGCGGGAAGGATCCCGAAGAAAAGCAATGCTGAAGCGCATTAAAGACTGTAAGCACAAGCGCAAAGTGTGCAGCTCAGGCCGAGAAGGATTGAGACGGCCCACTCGAGATGGTCCTAGACGTGCTAGCACTAGTTCTGGTCACACTTCTGATCGGAAATCAGAGAGTATAAGCCGAGAGAGAAGAAAGATCAAAGCACGAATGAGGAAAAGGATCAGGACATGAAAAACAGTGTTTTGTGAGAAAGACAGATAGCGTACTAGAGTGTTCGAAAGGAACTCAAATGTTCCAAGGTCTACTTCACACTCATCACCCATCCTACTGACCCGACGAGGACGGGAAATTTGGTTACACGAGATACCATACCCAATCTCACTTTCACTAAGAATGCCAAAGACGCCACTTGAAGAAACACTGCAGTTGGTTTGGGCAGCGATCATAAGATTCTGGATATCCTCCTCCCGAACTCTGATAAGCCCATATAATTGAAACAGGAATTTATGTGGACAGACCGGGAATAATTTCGGTCAGTCAGAAAGGCGAGACAAGACTCAGCCTTCATCTCCGATATCGATGAATGGTCGCGCGGACGCAACACCGACACCAAAACGCCGCAAAACCCATCGTGCCCGATGAACAAACAGAAAGGATGGGCAGTCGCCTCGCTCATCTAATTGAAGCCAAGGCATCTATCCTCGCCAGATGGAAAGGTCAGCGACGAAACAGGGAACTGCAAAGAGAGGTTCCCGAACTGAACAACAACATCAAGGAGCACTGTCGAAGCATCTGTTAAATAACACAAACACAAAGTCATACCAAAGAAACTGCCTCGCCAGACTGCTCTACTCCGAGGTCAAGAAACTGGGCGAAGATAGGGTGGCGAAAATACTGTACCAGAGGTATCTGCCTCTGGGGCCCTCTCTCGCACAAGGTTCGTACGCAGGGAGGCCCAATGCTTCGCTAGATGAAAATGTCAGCAGCGAAACATTTCCTGTGGCCCTACACGATCTTAACAAGATCGCATGGTGTCAAAAATAAGACTGAGAAATTCGGACGATGACTCCGTGAACAACCTCACGGAATATGTAAGCGAACGTTGGAGGGAGGGCTCCTAGCTTGGAGAATCTGATGCCAATTTCGCTTACTTCATGCGTAGGTAAATAAAGTATGTATTCGTAAATCGAGTAAACACCCATCTCGAACTGACAGATGCCTACCCACACACCATCATCGGGTTTCGGCCTCACCTCTCGACGCAAGACGCTATGCTCCAGCTGAAACATCAGATCCTGGAAAGAACCGTTCCACCAAAGCCATTCTCTTACTCGACCTCGAAACCGCATTTGACAGTGTCGCATATTTGGCGACTCTGGCCCAAATCTCGTGCATAAACCTCGGCGAAAGCGCCTATATTTACGTAAAAGACTTTTTCACCGACAGAAGGGTGCTCCTCGTAGCGGGAAACATCAGGTGTAAGGAGCGAACGCTTGGAAGCATCGACATCCCCCAAGGAGGGGTTATTTCTCCCACGCTCTTCAACCTGGTAATGATTGGCTTTGCGCAGAAGCTTGAAAGTAGAAAACATGCATCACACAATCTACGCCGACGATATCACGATCTAGTGCAGCCGTGGCCGCGACGGCCAGCTCGAATCTTCGCGGCAGGAAACAATATATGTCGCAGAAAAAGATCTGAGTAATACGGAACTCTGCTGCTCGCCCAAGAAGTCCGAGCTCCTACTGTACCGCCCCAGGGAGAAGGGACAACCCCCCAGCGGATCAAAAGACCGATATGAAGAAATAAGGTTAAACACGAGTGATGGCGGAACCATCCCCATCGTGAAAAACATCAAAGTTCTAGGCATGGTCTTAGAATCACACGGCGTAGATGGCGAAACAGTCAGTAAACTTATGCACAAGACTGCCAATGAAATGAGATTACTAAAGAGAGTCAGCAATAAAAGTGACACGGAAGAGGAAAGCCTGATACGACTCGTGCACTCCTTTGTCATATGCCCCAGAACCAACGTGGCTGCTTTTCACAATTGGTAAAAGGCGGAGAAGAACAAAATAGACGTATTTATACGTAGGGTATATAAGATGGCGCTTGGACTATCAGATTCGACTAGCACCGAGATTCTGCTACAATTAGGAATCCACAAAACTGTGACCGAACTCGCAGAAGCACAGCACATAGCACAGCTTGAAAGACTGACGACTACCGCAGCTGGACGACGCATACTCGAGCGGCTTGGCGTTCGCTGCCACTGTCAACACAGGGAGAAAGAAGAAATCACGCGGAACATCAGGGACGGCATCCAAGTCGCACAAGTTCCGAGTAACATACACTCTATGTATAATCAAGGCAGAAGAGAGGACAGACCACGGCCCTGCTGCGGAACTAAAGAAAAGCGAAGGAAGCGCGCTTTGTGGACGCTGCCGAGTATCAAGACGATCGAGGATACGCCTTCGCGGTTATCTACACTGGCAGAACTCTTGTCCACTCCGCCAGCATAAAGTCCCGACTCGCTGAAGTGGCCGAATAGTTAGCCATGGCACTTGTCATATCTGATCCCGATTCCGGGATTGTTGTCAGTGACTCGCGCACGGCAATAAAGAATTAGCCCAGGGGAGAAAATCCGTGGAAGCCTGTCAAATAATCAAGGAGTTGAAACTCTCAACGGACAAAAAGGTCGAGCTAGTTTGTTTGCCCTCACATATGGCGAACGTCTCTCCGCATATCGCCAACCTCAATGAAGTCGTTCACTCCGTAGCACAAGGTCTCGCTTACCGTACCGGAGAGAGTCAGGGCGAAGAAGGGGGAGAGAAAGTATGACGAACTTTAATGACTTAACCAAAGTCTTCTACCTGACCCACCGGATCTTCCCTCCGCCAGGCAGTTGCGTGGAGGTAAATACAAACAAATACATACCCGAGCCCACTGCAGTACAACCGGATTTACATCGAAATATATAACACTAATGCATGCAAGGTCTGCAAGACAAACATAGCAACACTTAAGCACATACTCTGGGAGTGCAAAGCCCAATTGAAAGGCGTTAATACCGAAACCCTTTCGTCGAGGTTGTCAGCCGCTCTGCACAGCTCCAGCCTCGACGACCAACTCTGGGCTGTCCAGCAGGTCCTCATGGCAGCGAAGAGAGATCTCTACGTTAGCAGGTGGGAGACCTAGGCCCGGTCGCGCTAAACCCTATGAGGCATCAAACACAGTTATTCGTCCTCCGCCGCAATTAGAGCATGGAAGTATAGGCGAAAGTATACCTTGGATTTGTGTGCTTCTTATTTGGAAGGTTGTGTGTTGCTGCTGATTTGTTTATTTGTGTCCTGACAGTAATGCTTTGCTATGTTCCTGAACATTATGGCAGTGATATGTGAATTTTAAGATTTGTGGTTGCAGTTTGTGAAACTTGTGTAATTGATGTGCGTTATTTCTGAATTTTCCCATGTAGATTGTGAGCGCATGCATGTGCGCGCAATGTTTCGTGTGTATTGAGAATATTGTAGGACAATATTCTTTCATCGTCTAGAGAATAGTTGTAGGCTAATGTTAAAAATGGTAGATAAATGCTCCAATCCAGGTAATCGTCAGATACATACTCTGAGAGCATGTCCGTGAGCGTATGGTAGAGACGTTCTGTGAGGCCATTGGTTTGAGGGCGATAGGCTGTGGGGAATTTGTGGCAGATGCTGCACAGACGAAGAATTTCGTCAACCACTCTGTGAGTAGTCTACGAGGAGCACAATGATGGAGTATCACGGCGTGGAGAAGGCAATCAGCAACGTCTGTAGCGCAACTGGTCAGGATGGCGAGGGTAGTGGCCTAGCGCGTAGCGTAATCGACCCCGACGGCAATCAATTTGTTGCCCGAGGTAGAGCCTGGGATAGGCCGCAGAAAGTCAGCGCAAGTACGTTAAAATAGATCCGTCGGGATGGGATAGGCTGCTGATGTTCAGAACACAATACAGATGCTGCCAAAGCTTACATGTGGCCACGTAATCTGGATGGAGCGATACATTCCCAGCCAGTAGAAACGGTGACGCACGCTGTCATACTTTTAAGATATGCCAAGGTGTCCAGCCGTGGGAGCTCCATAAAAGTGTCCAAGGATGGTGGAATGCAGATGTTCGGAAATCATGAACAAGAGCAGAGTGTCATCAGGTCGTATATTGTGGCGGTATGGTGAATCCATTTGAAGTACGAACATGGCGAGGGTAGAATGAGAGCGGCCGGTAGTGAAACGGTCGATGATAGACCGTAGCGCTGAATCCAAGCTCTGTTCGTAGGAAGTGTAGAGAAAGGCCGATAAAGGCCTTATGCATCGACGTCACAGTCATTAGAGCTTGGTGGATCGACGGCATGACGGGAGAAGCTGTCCGTATCTTAATGAAGCCGGCAAGGTTTGTAAACGACAGAAAAGGTCTTTTCTCGCAACCGTAGCGGCCCGCGTGCCAAACGACCAGTAGGGTCTTGGAGGGAAGAAAGCCAGCACAAGGCATGATGGTCCATGATAACAGTAATGGGTCGCCCAAAACAATAAGGGCGCAGTTTTGCAGTAGCCCAAACAAGCGCCGGGCGCTCCCTTGCTGTGATGGATAATTTTCTTTAGCCATATATTGTAGGTGGCTGGCCTATGCAATCACGCGTTTGTTGCCGTGGTATCGCTGAGCGAGGATAGCTCCATAGCCGTTATAACTTGATCCAGTTCGGAGTTTAGTAGGGGTGCATAGGATAAAATGGACCAGGACGGGTTGATTGGTGAAAGAGGGAATAAGCACGGAGAAAGCTGCATTTGTTCGGGGCCTTAGGAGAAAGGCAAGGCGTTTTGAGCCGGGCGGTAACTGGGCGGGCAATGGCGGCGAAGTTCGGGATGAAGCGCCGAAAAAGAACACAAGGATAAAAACTTTCGTACCTCCCTAGATAAATGTGGCGTGGAAACGTATGAACGGCCTGAATCTTAGTGGGGCTAGGCTGAAAACCAGCATCCTTAAACAAGTGGCCAAGAACTTTGATTTCCCGGTCACCAAGGCTGCATTTCTGGGAGTTTAGTTTAAGGCCGGCGTAGCGGATTAGCGCGAGAGTAGAAGAATGGTGAGAGATGTGGCTTTCAAAAGTGAACAAGAAAACAACGACGACAAAATAAGAGCCGAGAACAGAAATTTGGGCGCGAATGTCGATAAGGACAGAAACAGGAACATCTAAAAGTACATCGATGAGATTTGATTTTGAAGCAGGAGTCTGCAAAGGTTTTTGAGTGTGTGCCGCGAATGTAGTGTCAACTCCAGAAGCTGCATTGGCTATTTTTGTCAGAAGCAACAGGCACATGGCGGTGAATAATTATGGCTAGGTAGAGAAGTGTGGGAACGTCAGGATTGCAGCAAGATGACAGGCTTGCAGAACAAACAGGTGGAGCAAGATCAACACGGGGTGGGTCAAAGTGAGGCATGAATGGCGCGGGGTAGGCTCCGCTGTGGTTGACGTAGTAGAATGGGCGGGACAACGAGTACCGAAGGTGGCAACAGAGACGGGAAATGCGGTCAACACTGGAACAAGTGAAGCAGATGGGCGATCGTCAGGGGTACGCCACTCATAAGATTGTGTTAGCGGTATCGATTAATGAAGCTGGAGTTTGAGTCCATGGGGTCTGGGACTTGATAGTATGGATGCCCACGTTAGCCACCTCCTGTGAACAACAGCCTGGATGGATATTATGGTAGGTAGGCTGTTGTCCGAAGCTGCGATGGAGGAAATGCGGGAGAAACAGGATTCTGCAGTGGGCTTTACAAGACTAGTCATTGTGGTTGGAGGCTGGCGCGCTGAGTAGGGAGGTCACTCCAGGAGGAACTGCCAGTCAAAACGGTGATATATATGCGCTTTTTCACTAGCTCGAAACGCTGGCACACCTGAAGAACAGAGTCCGCAGTTGAGCAGTCTTTACACAAGAGGATGTCAAAAACATCACCGGAAATACCTTACAGTATGTGGCCCATTTTTTTCGCATCAGTCATGGCTGGGTAAACGTTCAAGCACAGAGACATGACTTCTTGAATGTAAAAACTCTATGATTCGGACGAAGTTTGGGCGCGAGATGAGATCTTTTGGCCGGTGAGTTGGCGTCAATAGGCTGTCGAAGACGACTGGAGATTTCGCTTGAACACGTCCCGAGAAGTCAGCCCGTATTCGTAAGTCTCAAACCAGACCCGTGCGATGCCGGTCAGATAAGGTTATATTTGTGAGTATGAGCGTCGCATCCCATCGGCTGCGCTTACTGAATCGCTCCCATAAGAAAAGTCAGTAGTCCCCATGCACGTAATTAGTCCGCAGAAGATTGGCGGGTCCCGGGGTTGAGCTATAACAACAGATGGGGCAGCGGCCATAGAGCGGGGAACTTCTGTAGACATGGCGGCTGTACCAATGTGGCGGCCACTTCTGAGATCCATATTGTTACATTCGATGGAATATATTGCCTCCAATAGTACACTTGAACGTTGAGTTGGTCACAAATCTCTTGGAAGAAGGCGGCAGGGCAGGTAAGAACACAAAACTTATGACGCACACACAAGCACGCGGACAATGCTGCACTGACCACTATATTGACCAGAACCCGCCCATCTTCTCCCTTCACTTCAAGCCAGCAGGCAACGTCTTCCTTTAAGGTCCTGCCGGTATGCGCAGAAAATATAATTCCTTTTTTCACAATACCACTGAAGGTATGCGGACACATTGGTCTCCCGAGTCCTTGATTGCACATGCTTGAAACATTTCCCTTGCAAACTTATCCTTAATCCATTTCAAAACCTTAACATTGTGAAGGTAAGCTGGACATTTTTGGTCTCTACAAACAACGCAGTCTTTGAAGTGCACTGCAATATTAGTGCCTGACTACTTCGATATTGCCGTTGCGTGCTCTCTAATCCTGTCAGTGATACATCTTCCTATCTGTCCAATATATTTCTTTTCACAATGCAAATGAATCTGATAAACAATCCCCTGAATACAATTGGAGTGCCTAGTCCGGTGCGAAGTTTGCATCTAGACTTGAAGTCCTGGTTGTTCACCCGCACCCAAATTCCTTTTGCTCTGAAATTTGGTACCGTTGGAATAACCCGGATGCCATGTCGGTGACCAATCTTCATCAAATTATGGGTCAAGCGAAGAATATATGGTACCACTGGCCAGTTATTTATTTGAGCAAAGTCTTCGTTTTGAATCCTCCGCTTGATTGGCAGGACAAGGCTTTCTATTATGCTACACAGCAAATACTCAGGATACCCTGCCTCCAGAAGCCTCTCCGTCTGGCATAATAACTTTCTCTTTTTTTTTTTTGTTGTGCTTTGGGCTGTTACCTGCTCTGCTGCCTTCTTTCATTAGATATTGCCTCCACAAGACATTACGGATGAAAACCACAGACTACTGAATATAACTAGTTTGGCTAGATGGCCACTGCTTAACTCCGCACATTCGGCATAAATTTCATCAGGCTGACCAAGAGACTTTGCTTAATGCCAGCATGTTGCGTAACATGACAATATATTTGATATCTATTTTTCTGCTTAAGTTTTGAAGCGCAAACTTACTACACTGTCTCCGACTTGCTCAGTGCCAGCATAGTATGCCAGCTCACAATATATTGCAACATAGGGCTCTATTAGAGCTACTGGCGCTCGAGGAGCATGGCGGTGGGAACAGTCCGCATGCAGATCATGCGCCGTTCTTCTCTTCTCATCACTGCCTCTAAAGGCGCTTCCATAAAGGTACGAGTGAAACCGCAGTACGCCGCAAACGACGGCAAGGCACTCTTGCTCCGCCACGGTATAATTGCGTTCGGACTTGCAGAGGGTGCGACTTGCTTATGTGACGTGTTGATTTCCGTCATGCTGTTGTGTGAGCCCAGCACCTACGCCGATTACACTGGCGTCAATGTGGAGTTCAGTCGGAGCTGCTGATCTGAAATGATGCAGTTAAGAAGAAACGAGCTGGCTAAACGCAGAATCACATTAGGATGCCCATTTGAAGGGAATATCTGTCTGCAAGAGTCATGTGAGCGGATAGGTTACGTCAGCTATCTTGGGGATGAATCGCCGAAAGTATGAGCAGTCCCAAGAAGCTTCTGAGGTCTTCCAGAGACTAGGGTTCCTTGACGCAGTTGAGAGCTTCAGTCCTCTGTGGGTCGGGCCTAACCCCGTCTTTGTCAACTAAATGCTCAAGCATAACTATCTGGCATTCCCCGAAACGGCACTTCTGAGAGTTCAGCACGAGACCGGAATTCTCTATGAAGTTAAGGATAACAGCTTGACGGCTGTTATGCTCAGCGAAGGTCCTCCCGAAAATAACTACGTCATCCATCCAGGTGAACATCCAAGTTTGATTCTTGGGTCCACACTAAAGGGTGTCCATAAATCTTTCAAAGGTAGCCGGAGCGTTGCATAGCCCGAAAGGCATCACGTTAAATTGATATAATCCGTCCGACATCACAATCGCGGTCTCCTCTTTCTTGCCGATGCATCAGGATCTGCCAGTATCCGGGCTGTAAATCAACTAAGGAAAAGTAGGAAGCTGGATGGAGGTAGCTAGTGGCATCGTCCACGCGCGGGAGCATGTAAACGGCCTTTTTTGCGGTAGAGTTGAGGCGGCAATAGTTGAGACACAACCTCCATCTTTCTTCTTCATGAGAATCACAGGGGCGTCCCGGGGCCTTGATTATTCCTGAATAATTCTTTGTTGCATCATATCACGAACCTGTTCAGCAATTATCTTACGTTTTGAAGGCAAGACATGGTATGGCATTTGTCCAATTGGGTGTGCAGGCCCGGTGTCGATCAGGGGATGGGTGCGGGGATGTGGAATCGGTGGCGGCTGATCTCGAGCAAAATTGAACACGTCCACAGGTTCCAAAAGGACTTCCATCAATATTCGCTGATTGTTGGTGGGTGGCGGTTCGTATATCGTGAACAGGAGTCGGGAATCGGCCAGATCGGGACATCTATATGAACGAGCAACACCGTCACTAAACGCGGCGATGTGCACAGAAAGGCATTCTTTAAAGTCCGCCAGTTTCAAATCACGCGGCCATAAGGCACCTTCGTTGGAATGATTGACAGTTTAAAGCGTCGCACGGAAATCGTTCACTCGAACAACGCTGCGGGGCGCCAACATATTTTTTTTTCGCACCGGAAAGGGAAGCGGGCTCCACCAGAGCGTCGAAGGCATTGGGAACCGCGCCAGAGAACGCAACTGGGACCATGGTGGAGATCGCCGGAGCGACGGTATCGGCAAAGACAGAAAATGCTTGGACAGTTTGCGGCGATTCTTCTATAAGGTCCGAAGAACGCTAGGGCTTAATAATATCCTTCCGCTGTTGAAGTTGAGAGTTGCTAAATATTGTTGTAGGATGCCAACTTCTAAAATAATGGGGAGCGCTGAGCAAGGGAGCACCGTAAATTCATTTGTAAGCATGTGCCCAGCGATCGCTACATTTCATAACAAAAAGCAAGCGGAACCAGCGATTCTAACCCTACGGCTCAAAATATGACAATTCTATTCCAACCAAACATAATTTTATGGCCCAGGCGATTCTTAAAATCTAAACTCATCACGGACACTGTATCACCGGTATCCGCTGAAGCCATAATACATAACCGTCCACTAACACTTCCAGATAGTTCTTTAGCACAACAACGGGCAGATGAATTAGCAGCCTCGATGACCTGGCGGTCACCTCCATCGGCCGCACACACTAGTTTCCAGGTGGCAGTGAAGAACGGCGGGGAGAGGGCGAACGTTGGGAGCAACGAAGCAGCCTCGGGAGCAGCGGGAAGCTGTAGAGTTGTTTCGTAGTGGGGCATAGCGGTAGGGGTCGATGGGAGTCGAAAGGTCGAAGGACTTCTGGATTTACATTAGGTCAACGACTCGACGATTGGTGCTGGTAGCGGGGAGCCGGGTTCCTGCGGCGGCAGGATAGGTATATGTGGCCCTAGCATACCACAGCGGTAAGAAACAAACTGGTGGTTCACTAGATCGGTTAGTATAATAGCCCTCGGGGAGAGGATCAAAGCTTCCAGCAAAGTTCATCTGATGGTGTCGTTGCGGAGGAGGTGGCTCGCTGTAGTATGAACAAGTTAGTGATCAGGGGCGCGAGGGTCTCTTGGGGGCCACGGACAGGATGAGTGTGAGCGGTAGAAACCCAAAAAGAGGAGCGCTGGATCGCAGTTGCCTCAGAGAGCAGCTGTTACAGGGGTGTGCATTGGGGCTCATAACATCCTGACGGCAGGAGAGTTCATCATGGACAATTTGGTGAACCTTTCGGGTTAATTCGGAGGCTCATGAGAATCTACGCTTGCAACCGCGGTCACTTTAGGCAAACGGTCGAACATTAGAGTTATGCGACGCAGCTTTAGAGCTTCAAACTTACGACAGTGCTTGATGGCGGCCGTAGCAGAATCCAAGTTATCTTTTGTGGTTAAAAAATATATATATCCTCCGCGGTGCCCTTTAAGCAGTCGGCAACCCTGTCCTCTTGAGAAATTCAGGAATTCACCGCTTTGCAGGTTGTCAGAATCTCTTAAATATACATTGTACATTTATCTCCCGCCCAGCGCTAAACGGGATATATGGAAATGAAGTGTTATGGGAATCCTGCCTTCACAGCCAGTAAGAACAAATCCAAAAACAAGTCATCCGCCAAGCCCAGGCCGCCGCCGGAAGCCGATTCCGGCCGACGTTTAGGGGGGAGGGGGGGGGAGATAGATGTTAAAAGGGAGAGCTGTGTCTCACCCGATCATCCACACTCTCTGACGGGTGCAAATAAAGTTCTTTCTCTCTCTCTCCTGGCGCTTGCGCTCGCTGGTATAAAGTCTGCTGAGCGTATTTTCGTTGTGCCGCGGTATTCCCGAAACAATTGCGAATCTGCTCTTCAAAGCAATACCAGATCGTTAAATATGCTTCATGGTTCTCAAACCATGCCAGGGCTGCAGCGTAAAAAAAACGTTTCTCAGCTTTACTGTGGCATCCCAGCGATTGAACTTGCTTATCCGCTGGTAATTTGAGACCCAGTCCACGTCTTCCCCAGCCTTGCAATAAAATGCCCTCGGCCCGACGTAGTGCGGTCAGGCGTCTGCCGCTGCGCCTTGCTGCCGTGCGCCGCCTTCCTGGAGCATATTCACGGGCAGGCTCCAACGAGGTCGAAAATGGTCCGTGGTGATCGTTTCAGCGCCTGCCACCCCTCTGTTAAGTATATTTACAGGGAGGACCCCACCTTAGTCTGGTGCATTCACTGCAAATTCGCGAGCTTCGTTCTGACACACACACACATATATATATATATATATATATATATATATATATATATATATATATATATATATATATATATATATATATATGGAGGGGAAATGAGGGTGCTCGTTATAATACATGAAGGAAAGAAACCAACAGTCGGCGAGGCCAAGGAAAGCATTGGGGATTGTACTTTGTCCTAATTTTTTTAATTTTTACTTCGATAATCACATAAAATAGTAATGTAATCTGTTCAGGGGAAAGATGATTAAACACAAAGTAGAAGAAAAAACAACGTGCCAATGGAGGGTTCCGAGCCCACGACCTCCGAATATCGCGTCCGGTGCTCTTCCAACTGAGCTACATCGGCCGCTGTCCCCCCTGCTACTTTCTTGGGTATTAATGTTGTCTGTATACGAACCTTGAGAGTGTTCACCAGCGCCACCCTCAACTAAAACGGCGGACGTGGAACGTCCTGTGTTACCGCCAGCGTCACGTAGAACGTGATCAAGAGCGAGGGCGAAAGCTGTGCTAGAACCCTCTTACGCTACCTATGGCTTCAAGACTGCCAGAACCGAGACCCCCGTAAGCTACAAGCAGATAAATGAAGGGGAAATGAGGGTGCTCGTTATAATACATGAAGGAAAGAAGCCAACAGTCGGCGAGGCCAAGGAAAGCATTGGGGATTGTACTTTGTTCTAATTTTTTTAATTTTTACTTCGATAATCACATAAATTAGTAATGTAATCGGTTCAGGGGAAAGATAATTAAACACAAAGTACAAGAAAAAACAACGTGCCGATTATGGGATCCGAACCCACGACCTCCGAATATCGCGTCCGGTGCTCTTCCAACTGAGCTACATCGGCCGCTGTCCCCCCTGCTACTTTCTTGGGTATTAATGTTGTCTGTATACGAACTTTGAGAGTGTTCACCAGCCCCACCCTCAACCAAAGCGGCGGACGTGCAACCTCCTGCGTTAACGTCAGCGTCACGCAGAACGTATATTGAAATGTAAATTTAATAGTTTGATCGAACGTCTAGCGCTGCCAGTAGTTCCGGCGCAGCAGGATCGAATCGCCAGCCGCAGGGCACAGCTTCCGGGCGAGAGATGGGCGCCAGAGACAAGCGATGGTGATGGCGATGTCGCAGCGTTGTCTGTTCTTTGTCTTCTTTACATTTCCCCGCGTGAAGATGTGGCCATCCTGGCGACTCACGGGGAAGAGACGACCAGAGCGTTGTAATGCGGCTTGAGGCGGCTAACATGGTAACATCGCGGCCGCGACGGTGGTGGTCCGAAGAAGGGGTGACTGGCACGATTACGTAGTTTACCAGGCATGTGCGTTCCAAGACGCAATAAGGTCCGTGGTATTTGGTTTCTTGTTTGCTGGTGGCACGAACGCATAGCCAAACGAAGCTGTCGGCCAGGAAGGTCGCAGCAGGGTATTGCTATCATACTATCTTTGCGATAGCCTTGAGCGTTAGAGGTAAACGTGCGAGCTAGCTGACAGCATTCCTCGGCCTTCTGTAGAATATCTGACAAAGCACTGTACTCAGAGGAATCTGGATGGTATGGCAAAATTGTGTCCAGAATACAAGATGGTTCACGGCCGTATAAGAGAAAGTAGGGCGAAAAACCAGTTGTTGCTTGGGCGGCAGCGTTGTATGCGAACCTTACGAATGGCAGTACCTGGTCCCAGTTGGAGCTCCCAGATTCAGATGTAACATACATTGCGAGCATGTCCCCAAGCATACGGTTGAAGCGCTCCGTGAGGTCGTTTGCGGGTGTTACGCGGTTGTCGCCCGATGTATCGATTTGCAAGACGACAGGAGCTCTTGGACTACTTCGGAAATAAAGACATGACCTCTATCACTCAGTACCTCGCGAAGGGCACCGTGTCCAAGAATGAAGTGGGGAAGAAGAAAATGGGCGACCTCTCGGGCTGTCGCCGCGAGAAGTGCAGCAGTCTCCGCCTAACGGGTCATGTGGTCGACGGCGACGAAGACCCATCGATTACCAGTGACACTGCATGGTAGCTGACCATAAAGGTCGATTCCCACGCGATCAAACGGGCGAGCTGGACACGGTAAAGGCTGGAGAGGGCCAGCGGGGTGGCGAGAAATCTTGCGTTGTTGACAAGGGGTACATGAGCGAATGTAACGACACACGAAATTGTACATTCCCCGCCAGTAATGCCTCTTGCGAATTCGATCATAGGTTTTCAGGACGCCGGCATGGGCGCTTTGCAGGTCAATGGGCACAAACCTCGGTGCGGAGGTGGCGCGGAATGACAAGAAGCCATTTTCTTTGTAGTTCCTTCGGTAGAGGAGTCCGTCCTGAATGGTGAAATGGGAGGCCTGTCGGCGAAGTGCCCGAGGATGCGTAGCCGCGAAAGTAGTGCCAAGGATATCTAGCAGGTAAAAAACCAAACGATCTTGTCGTTGCTCGAAAGGCATATCCTCAATGGTGAGTGCTGACAAGGATTCTTGAGGAGGGAATGATGAGTTAGGGAGCGCACAGGTGACCGAGAAAAAGCGTCGGCTTCAGATTGCTTGCGACGAGAGCGGTACACTACACGGATGTCGTATCCCTGAAGCCTGAGGATATATATATTGTAAAACAGGTATTGGGCTCTGATATGTTCAGCGCCTGATGCTTTGAAGAGAACGACAACCATGTTCAACGCGCGTGACGGTCAGGAAAGAAAACGACAGCGAAGCTCTCTCTCCGACGATCGGGCGTGCGCTTACAGAAGTGCAACGACTGACCGCAGAACGTTCCATTGACTATTGACGGCGTAGCGCCCTGTTTAAGGACTCCTATTACAAGTGGTGGAGATGACAGCAATCCCCTCAACCTGGAGCTTCGCAGCCGAGCGTTGCCTACCACTTCCGCGATGCCCCATCGCCTGTCATCTGTCCCGGTGCAGCACGTCAGCGCAACCCAGCCATCATCAGCGGCACCGATGACACGGATGTAGAAGACTGGTTGGCGTCGTATGAACGCGTAAGTGCCTACAACAAGTGGGACCACAACGTGAAGCTCTCAACCCTCATTTTTTATTTGAGCGACGTGGCCAATCTATGGTTTCGCAACCATGAGAGTGACATCCCTACGTGGGCGGCTCTCAAGACCAGCCTGACCGAAGTTTTTGGCCGTCCCGCTATACGTAAGCTTCGCGCCGAGCAACGCTTGCAAAGTCGGGCACAACAAACTGGCGAGAACTTGACCAGTTTCATAGAAGATGTCGTCGACCTCTGCAAGCGCGTCAACCCTACATATGAGCGACGCAGAGAAGATCGGGCACATTATGCAAGGTATTGACGCTGACGCCTTCCATATGCTCGTCGCCAAATATCCGATGTTATCAGCTTCTGCCCGATGTGTCCGATGTTATCAGCTGTGTCCGATGTTATCGGCTTCTGCCAAAGCTTCGATGAGCTGCGCAAAAGGCAGCTTTCCACACGACGTGCTGGCCTTCAGCAGGCCACCCTTTCCAGCTTGGCTCTCTCCGGGGACGGTGCCCTGGATCAGCAGTCGCTCATTCAGCAGATTCAACAGTTCGTGAGGAAGTCGCACGCCAGCTTTCTTTGTCTACCTGCCCCCAAGCACCTGCGCCTGCGCCGCCGCTCAATCCCACGCTTCAGCGTGTTATACAAGAGCAGGTCGCTGAGGTTCCGCGTTCACCTCCTCAGCAGCCCCTGGTAGCGGCTCCTTTCACGTACGCTGATGTTTTGGTGCGGCCACCACCCCCTGTCGCCCCTGTATACAGCCGGCCTCCCCTCCTATACGAGCCTCAGCGACATCAGCAACCTCAGCAGCCTACAATCCCCCCTTATCGTCCGGTTCTCCGCCGTCGATTACAGCCACAGCCTTCCAACGCCTGGCGCACACAAGACAACCGACCCATTTGCTACGCCTGTGGAGTCGCCGGCCATGTGGCTCGTTTGTGCCGCAATTGTGGCCCTCGTCCCTACGACTATACACGTGAGCCGATGTACAATTTTACCCCGTCCCCCTCGCCCGTGTTCCCTGAGCCTCCTCCGCAGTCCTCTTCAAGTTACGATCGCCGATCCCACCGCTCGCCTTTACCTGGCCGTCGTTCCCGTTCTCCGATGCTCCGCCGCCAATCAGCCGGTCACACGGAACACTAACGGCCGCAGTTCCGGAGGCAAGAACTGCGCCATCAGGGACTAACAAAAGACCTGTTTCAGTACCAGCCAACATTATTACCGTATTCATTGAGGGAGTTCCTGTCGAAGCACTTGTAGACACTAGCGGAGCCGTATCAGTTCTTAATTACACCCTCTGTCGCAAACTCAAAAAGGTAATGACGCCGATTCCTGCTGTTTCTCTTCTCACCGCCAGGGCTCAGGACAATCGGCCATTAGCCGCCTGCACGGCCCGCCTTGTCATCGATGACGTTCAATACACAATAGCATTCCTCGTCCTCTCCCGCTCATCACACGACGTCATCCATGGTTGGGACTTCCTCTCCAATCATAGCGCCATAATAGACTGCGTCCGTGACCAACTTGAGTTATCACCCCTCAGTGACACTTCTTTCGATGCGTCCGCTGCTGCTGCCGCTAACGTGCACGTCGCAGAGGACACCGACGTTCCGCCTTTCTCCTCAGTGCTCGTGACTCTTTATTGTGCTTCTCTTTCCGACGCCACTGTTATCTACACACCCTCGTTAAGATGCGCTGACCAAAAATCCGTGTTGCTGCCCCATGCTGTGCTAACAATTTTTCGTAGCTCAAGTGCTATTTTTGTTTGTAACCCGTGCCCCTGCCCAACTACTTTGCTCCGTGGCCAGTCACTGGGTAGCGTTGCTTTGCTCGATTCCACTCCCACCTATCCCTTCGTTGATAACACTGCCGGCCTTCACATCAGCGCCATAATGCCTCTTCCTGTCGCCACTCCATCTTCCCTCGAAGTTTTCCACCGGTCCATCGACGCTGGCCTGGCGCCCTTACAACGAGCCCAGCCTGTCGCCATCCTACAACGTTTCGCGGCTTCGTTCGACTCCCAGCAACCTTCGTTGGGGCGCACAACTGCCGTTACTCACCGCATTGATACCGGCACGCATGCCCCTTTGCGCCAGTGTCCGTACCGTGTTTCAGCCGCCGAGCGCCGGAATATTGACGAACAGGTGACTGAAATGCTCCAGCGCAACGTGATACAACCGTCGCACAGCCTGGAGCTTCGCAGCCGAGCGTTGCCTACCACTTCCGCGATGCCCCATCGCCTGTCATCTGTCCCGGTGCAGCACGTCAGCGCGACCCAGCCATCATCAGCGGCACCGATGACACGGATGTAGAAGACTGGTTGGCGTCGTATGAACGCGTAAGTGCCTATAACAAGTGGGACCACAACGTGAAGCTCTCAAACCTCATTTTTTTATTTGAGCGACGTGGGCAATCTATGGTTTCGCAACCATGAGAGTGACATCCCTACGTGGGCGGCTCTCAAGACCAGCCTGACCGAAGTTTTTGGCCGTCCCGCTATACGTAAGCTTCGTGCCGAGCAACGCTTGCAAAGTCGGGCACAACAAACTGGCGAGAACTTGACCAGTTTCAAAGAAGATGTCGTCGACCTCTGCAAGCGCGTCAACCCTACATATGAGCGACGCAGAGAAGATCGGGCACATTATGCAAGGTATTGACGATGACGCCTTCCATATGCTCGTCGCCAAATATCCGATGTTATCAGCTTCTGCCCGATGTGTCCGATGTTATCAGCTGTGTCCGATGTTATCGGCTTCTGCCAAAGCTTCGATGAGCTGCGCAAAAGGCAGCTTTCCACACGACGTGCTGGCCTTCAGCAGGCCACCCTTTCCAGCTTGGCTCTCTCCGGGGACGGTGCCCTGGATCAGCAGTCGCTCATTCAGCAGATTCAACAGTTCGTGAGAAAGTCGCACGCCAGCTTTCTTTGTCTACCTGCCCCAAAGCACCTGCGCCTGCGCCGCCGCTCAATCCCACGCTTCAGCGTGTTCCGACGCTGGCCTGGCGCCCTTACAACGAGCCCAGCCTGTCGCCATCCTACAACGTTTCGCGGCTTCGTTCGACTCCCAGCAACCTTCGTTGGGGCGCACAACTGCCGTTACTCACCGCATTGATACCGGCACGCATGCCCCTTTGCGCCAGTGTCCGTACCGTGTTTCAGCCGCCGAGCGCCAGAATATTGACGAACAGGTGACTGAAATGCTCCAGCGCAACGTGATACAACCGTCGCACAGCCCTTGGGCGTCTCCGGTCGTCCTGGTCAAGAAAAAAGACGGTTCCATCCGATTCTGTATAGACAACCGCCGACTGAACAAGATTGCGCGCAAGAACGTTTATCCTCTCCCTCGTATCGACGACGCCCTTGACTGCCTGCAGGGAGCGGAGCTCTTTTCTTCAATAGACCTCTGTTCCGGCTATTGGCAGGTGCCGATGACAGAGGTCGATCGCCCAAAAAACGCTTTCGTCACACCCGATAGGCTCTATGAGTTTAATGTCATGCCATTCGGACTATGCAATGCTCCTGCCACATTCGAAAGCATGATGGACAATCTACTCAGAGGGCTCAAATGGCACACTTGCCTTCGTTACCTGGACGACGTTGTCATCTTTTCCCGAGATTTTCCATCTCACTTCCAGCGCCCTGAGACAGTTCTGCGATGCCTGACGGACGCTGGCCTCCAATTAAATTTAAAGAAGTGTCGTTTCGGAGCACGACAGCTAACAATTCTCGGGCATGTCGTCTCCAAGGATGGCGTTCTTCCCGATCCCGCAAAACTGCGCGCTGTGGCAGAATTTCCCAAGCCAACTAATGTGAACGAACTACGCAGCTTCGTCGGCCTCTGCTCGTACATTCGCCGCTTCGTTCGCAATTTCGCCACAATTGTCAACCCTCTCACCAAGCTTCTGTCCAGCCAGGATCTTTCAGCCTGGTCTCCACACTGTGATGATGCCTTCGCGACACTCCGCCACCTTCTGACGACTCCGCCAATCCTGCGTCATTTCGACCCTTCTTCTCCCGCGGAAATCCACACTGACGCCAGCGGCGTCGGCCTCGCGCAGTACTTGCTGAGCGGAAGTCTGGCTTTGATGAGTACGTTGTCGCTTACGCAAGTCGGACCCTAACAAAAGCTGAAGCAAACTATTCCGTCACCGAGAAAGAGTGTCTCGCTATTCTCTGGGCAATAGCAAAATTTCGCCCCTAGTTGTATGGCCGTTCTTTTGATGTCGTCACCGATCATCACTCCCTCTGCTGGCTGGGTTCTCTGAAAGATCCTTCTGGTCGACTGGCCCGTTGGGCTCTTAGGCTTCAAGAATATGACATTAACGTCATCTATCGCTCTGGCCGTAAACATGCCGATGCTGATGCTCTCTCACGTTCTCGATCGCCGTCTGTAGCCACTCTTGCTATATCCGTTCTACATCCCACCGAGATGCCCACCGATATGACTTCCGAGCAACGCAAAGACGCATGGATCGATTCACTCCTGGATGTTTTATCTGGCCGGGCCTCGCTTCACGACCGCCTTGCCGCGCTCTCCGTCGCCAGTCTCACCATTTCGCCATCAGAGACGAGCTTCTCTTCCGGATGGTAGGGACCAGATTACCTTCCGGATGGTAGAACGTGGCTCCTTGTAATTCCGACCCATCTACGCTCTGTGATTTGCCCCCATTACCACGACAATCCCCAGTGTGCCCACGCAGGCTTATTGAAAACCTTCACTCGCCTGCGACAGCGGTACAACTGGCGTGGGATGTACCGTTATGTTCGTCGGTTCGTCCAGTCCTGCCAAGAGTGTCAGCGCCGAAAACACCTACCTCGCCAGCCCGCCACTCCTCTGCAGCGGCTAACCTGCCCAGCTCAGCCCTTCGAGCTCGTTGGAATCGACCTGTATGGCCCGCTTCCTAGAACATCAACAGGCAATCGCTGGATCATCGTTGCAATTGATCATCGCACATGCTATGCCGAAACGGCGTCTTTGCCATCTGCTACAGCCCAAGACATTGCCTCCTTCATCCTCCATCACATCATTCTGTGCCACGGGGCTCCAAAAAATTGCTGAGTGACAGAGGTTCCGCCTTCCTTTCTGAAGATGTCGAAGCTGTTTTTAGAGAATGCAAAATCGTTCATCGCGCCACCTCCGCGTACCATCCGCAAACAAATGGAATGGTTGAACGTTTTAACCGCACCATGGGCGACATGCTGGCAATGTATGTCGCTTCCGACCGCTCCAACTTGGACCGCGTTCTTCCATTCGTCACATTCGCTTACAACTCTGCCACTCAAGCAACCACAGGATTCTCGCCATACTTCCTTCTCTACGGTCGGGAGCCCTCTTGTACCATGGACACCATTCTCTCTTACCGACCGGATTCTTCCGAATTCACGACTTTTTCACAAGCTGCAACTTATGCCGAAGAATGCCGGCAGCTTGCCCGGTCCTTCACATCTCACGCCCAGCAACAGCAGAAAACCACCCGAGATGAATCTGCACTTCTTCCTACTTATTGTACAGACTCTTTGGTCTGGCTATGGGTGCCTTCCTTTAGTCCCGGCCTTTCATCCAAACTTCTGAGCAAGTATCAGGGCCCCTACCATATTGTCAAGCAAACATCCCCCGTCAACTACCTCATCGAACCCCTTACGGCATCCTCTGACCACCGTCGCCGCAATCGTGAAATAGTACACAGTAACCGCCTGAAGCCTTACTACGATCCTGCCATCGTCACATCGCCATAATCCGCCAGGATGGCGTCTTTTCGCCCGGGGGAAGTTGTAAAACAGATATTGGGCTCTGATATGTCCAGCGCCTGATACTTTGAAGAGAACGACAACCATGTTCAACGCGCGTGACGGTAAGGAAAGAAAACGACAACGAAGCTCTCTCTCCGACGCTCGGACGTGCGCTTACAGAAGTGCAACGAATGATCGCAGAACGTTCCATCGACTGTTGACGGCGTAGCGCCCTGTTTAAGGACTTCTATTACAATATATATATATATATATATATATATATATATATATATATATATATATATATATATATATATATATATATATATATATATCGAAGGACTGTCATTCTGCTCTGAAACGTTCAGCGCCTGATGCTCAAAAAAGACAACGACAACTGTACAACGCTGGCTGTGGTGCTCACGTGTGTGCTGACAAAGTATCAACGACTGATCTCCGGAGAGAAAGAAAACTATTGCCCACTGGTGTGGGCCGCAAGTGCGTGCCACGTACGGCCTCACTGCACTCGATGTGTGGCCGTCTATGTCGCTGCACCACATCCGCCGCCCGCGTGATGGCGGTCTCCTGCCAATGCGGGTCCGTCGCATTCAGGACACCCATTCCTCTCAGGTGGAGAGCTTCGAGCCCGGCGTTGGAGGATCAGCAGGGCACTCTATCAGGACATGTGTTAGGGCAGCGGTGGGATGGAAGCACAAGCAAACAAGATTTGGTGAAGGCACCGGGTGCATGCGGGATAGTAAGTAAGGATTGGGGAGGGTTCGGGTCTGCAATCGGCGCAACAAGATTTGATGATGGATGGTAAGAGGAGAGTGGAGTTAGCTGTAGAGCTGGCGCTCGGCACGACAGGCTTGCGTCCGCTCGCTGAAGGTATGCATGCGCTCTCTCGAATCGTATTGGCGCGAGTCCGCCACCGTCTAGCTTATTAGTCCTCGTCGTGGAAATTGGCGGCCTCTTTGCCAGAATTTCTCGAGTTCGCAACCACGCAGAGTAGCCCCGCGTGACAGGATGGTCCAGGAGAAATTGATTCTAGCATGCGGTAGGTGGGTCTTATGCATCTTGCCTCTGGCAAAGTTTGGTAATGCAGTTTTGGAATCACAAAGAATGTATCGAGCTTCAGTATGGGCAATGCAGCAGCTATTGCAGCCTCCTTCTCAGATTCTGGAGTGGAGGTGGGTGGGAGGGCGACATAAATTAATGGGTATACCATGTTGTCCACAATCGCCACTGCAAAGCACGCGCCCTCGCAAGCCGCATCCACAATATGGCGTTCTCCTTGGAAGCATAACATTTCTGGAGGGCGCGAGCGTGGGCCCCTCTGCGCAGAGTGTGATAATCGAAATGTGTCGCGTGCGAGGGGTTTGATTAGGAGGTTGCGCAGTATGGGTTTAGAGAGGGGGAGAAACTGGGGGAGGTTGGTGGGTATTCGGATACGCAGTCTGTCGAGTATGTGTATACCTGTAGCGCTTGCAGTGAGCCGTAGGTATTGAGCTTGTCTGTGAGCTCCGACGAGCTCGTGTATAGTGTTATAGAGTCCTAGTTGTAGGCGCTTTGAAGTTGTGAATGAGTGGGAAGACGGAGAACGGTCTTGTATGCTTTCCTGAGAAGGATTTTTGAGGTGTCTCTTTCCCCCCTATGGCATAGATCTTGATATGGTATATTTTAGATATAAAATTGTAGAAAAAAGCAGCTGAATAAGAAAGCATGCATGAGGCGGCAGGTGTCTTCTTTGAGGCCATGTTGTTTATTCGAGACGCGCCATGTGAGGTGTGTCAGTGCAGTTGTGCTTATACACGTTTTGATAGCGAAACTATTTTGTATGGTGTTTGACAAGCGGAGCTCAAGGATACATATAGCTTTTAATCTTCTATAGTCTGGCCCTCTAGAGAGAAATGTTGATGGATGTTGCAGGGAGGGTGCGGGCTTTTGGGAGTCGGATTTAGAGTTCTGATTTGGCTAGGGAGTAGGTGAAGCCAATAGTACAAGCGTATTGTTGTATGTGGGTGACGGATTGCTGGAGACTGTCTTCTATTTGCCCATAGTTGCCCGATGTGATATTTAGGGGGATGTCATCGGCGTATAGCGTGTGTCGGATGAGAGGTATGCGGTAAAGAGGAGCAGCCAGAGGGATGAGGGCGGCGTTAAATAAAAATGGTGATAGTACAGAGCCTTGTGGGTTACCCACTCCTTTGAGGGATGGATGGATGGATGGATGGATGGAAAAACTTTATTTTCGTCAGAGAGCATGTATGGATGATTCCGTGTTAGATGGCCATCAACCCTGGCTGACGGCGACCTGGGTGGCCCACTCCACGGCCCTGGTCTGGACGACCGGGTCTGAGCTGGCCAACACGGCCTCCCACTGCTCGAGGGAAGGATCACGCATAATATCCGCCGGTGGCGGTGCTATGCTACAGCTCCATAATATGTGATCATAGGTGGCCAATTCCTGGCACCATTTGCACTCCGGCTGAATGTCCGGGTAGATTTTGCTCAACACGTATGGGTTGAAGAAACATCTAGTCTGCAATCGTCGCCAGACGCATTCCTGCGCCTTCACCATTTTCTTGTTCGGGGGTGGTTAAATCCTCCGCTCAAGTTTGAAATGATTAGTAATGTCATGAAAGGGTACCATCCCATCTCTCGTGGACCTTCCCGGAACGTCCGGTTCACCTACTCGGCTGACGAAACCTCGAGCATTCATGTGAGCCGTCTCGTTCCCAGGATTCCCAGAGTGTGCTGGTACCCAGACAATTTTCGCCTCCGTAGTCCCTCGCCCCGTAGCCCGATTCAAGGAGTGGATAAGGAGAGTGGGGATCCATATGAATCTCCGCAGTATGGTTGGTAAGGAAGGTGCAGATTTAAGAATACATTTTATGTCTGATATTTAACGTGGAAAGTGTGGTTATAACGGCGGTGTGGTGATTGTTGAGCCTTGGAGAGGTCTAAGGCGAGTATAACTTTAGTGTGGGCTCTGATAGTGGGCTCGAGCACGTCGTGCTTGATTTTCTGCATGGCGTCTTTTTCGTTTAGCGGGGATGGAAACCGATCACGCTATGTGGATAGAGGTTGCACGTGGTCATGTGATTTTAAGTCGGTTCAGTGCTACGAGTTCGAGAAGTTTACCGAGTCAAGAGGTGTGGGAAATGTGTCTAAGGTTTACAACTCAGGCATGTTTGTTAGGCTTGGGGATGAAAATGATTATAGCGTGTCGCTATGACTGGGGAGAGCACCTGTCTGCCAGCAATTATTGAAATATTCTCTAACCTTTGTGATGAATACATCGTCCAGATTGCGGCATATCATTGTGTTAGTGATTTTGTCGACACCCGGTGCAGTGGATGTGCGCAGGGAGTGTTTAGCGGAGCGAACCTCCTGCTCAGTTATGTCTGCGACGAAATCCAGGTTATACGGTTATATGTACCTGTACATGCTGGGAGGGGGTTTTTAGTGTAGTATGTGCAGTTTTGAGTTCATCGGTTAAGTCTGTGGGTGTAAGTGGTGCGTTGCGAATTGGCTGAGTGATGTGTTGCTGCGTGACTAACCTGGATTGTATAAGGTCGGTGAGGTGAAGGAGGAGCTGCCAAGGTGTTTTGCTGCGCAGCTTACAGGACATTTCGTTGCAGGTATGGCCCGAGTTTTCGCGGTAAACTGTTTCGGCGTGAGAGTTGAGACTGGCTTGAAGTGCCGCGAGGCATTTTCACAGTTTCCGGTTGTGATTCTGTCTCTTTCACCGGGTTTGGAGACTTGTGTTCCTCCCAGAGGGGTTCCATGCGACTATCCATCTCGTCGATATTCGGAGGTGTCTATGTGCTGTTTATGTGTAGCGACATCATTGAGGAACGTCTGAACGCATTCGTCGATGTCGTGAATGGACGTGTTGGCCAGGTTCCCTCGAGCGATGCGAAGATCATCTCATTTCATGTGTGAGCGCCTGCGGGCGATTATGGGTGGTGCGTGACATGGAAGCGCGATCAAAAAGTTAGGGATTATTTTCAATGGTTTGTGTGGTCCGTTCCCCTGTCACAATTCGAATGGCATGGTTTAGCGTGATGTCGAGACTGATGTCCATTTGCACACTGGTACCAATGCACGTAGAAAAAAGGAAGTTGTGCACAGTGAACTTGAGAGCCTTTATGGTTTTCCAAAGGCGCCTGCCCCTGGGCATCATTTAGCGGTATCCAGAATCGATGTGCTGTAAAGGTAGGTCGCCGTTAATAAATAGAGTGTGTGAGGCTGCTGGTTAGCGTATGTGGCATAGGAGGGCAATAAGGGTGTATATGGGCTGTGGTGTGGTGTGAAAAATTTTAGCAATGTAAAGGGGTTGCTGCTGGGGTGTGCGGTGTATGAGTTGTGTTCATATATACGGTAATGGTGAGGTGATAAAAATATGGTGTACTGGGAGTGTTCTGTGGGCGACAATTCTGATGCGCGGATTGTCCTTGTCATCGGAGTGTTGGACGTTTTAGCTGGGGAGGTTGGCTTTGCACTGCATATCTTGCAGGAGGGTAATGGGGCGGGGGTTAGAGTAGGTACAAATTGCTGCACCTGCGCTCACCTAATTATCCCTAAAGCGACGGCAATCCCATTGTAACGGTGTGAGTATGGTGTGATTATTGCGCCGTCACGCCATATTGGAGCGCAGGTGGGTTGAGGATACCAGGTTCCATGGCTTGAGGTGTACTGGTGGTGTTGTGAAGGTGAAGTTGGGTATATGAATATGCAGGGCAGGGATGAGGGCCTCCTGTGTTTGTTCCATGCGTTGGAGGCGAAGCCCAGTGTGTGTGGATTTAGTTTCCAGAGAGCTGATGATTATACTGAAGATGGACTCCATTTGAGTCTTGGGCGCATCATTATTATTTCCGTGAGCTTGACGTTGATATGCAACTCGAATTTGACTTTGTGATCAAAGAGGTTATATCATTTCATAAATGCGCGTGTGGCGCTCATGCAGTACATTTTCGGCATGGCATGCAGATACAAAGCAATTGCACACACAATGTCCGCTCACATGCGCACAAGTTAATGATTAACGCGTATTGCATCTTTTAAGATATTACCAAGAATCATACGCAAGTTATGTAATCATATTTTACACACAAAAAATGCAAAGTTCAATACACGAGGCGCAGTCGCTAGTGAAACATACAGAAAAAGATATTTTTCGTATGCTGACATGCAGAAAGTTCAAATCAAGTTTACTGGAGCACTCTTTTGTTTTAAAAGCGAATACATGTAAAAACGTAAACATAGTCATGCACCTACACTTTAATATTAATCACGCGTCTTGGGAAAAAAAGATATTTTCCCTAGGTTTTCATTGAGACCAGAAGTAACTGCATTGAATTTGTAGATTAAAAAGGATTCTCGAACCTCTCTTTCATGATGAGATTTAAAACCAGGTTGCAGTATTGTGGCTGTAATGTTGTCAAAAGAATGGCCCGGAATCGCTAGATGTTTGGAAAGCGGAAGCTTAGGCATGTGGTTATTGAATCGTAACCTGAACGGCAGTTCAGTCTGTCCAATGTGTTAGAGTTCGCACACAGAACACTGGAGCAGATAGATGACATTGCTACTGTCGCAAGTGAAATTACCTATTAATTTACAGTAAAAGTATGATGCTGTGCTTTTCACTCCTGTAGTGGTGGTCTAATGATCGCACACCTACAACGTGGCTTTTGGCAAGGGCGGCAGCCAGTTGAAAGAGTGTTAGTCATTTTAGATGAAGTTAGCAAGTCGTGCAAATTTCGCGACCTTCGGTATGCTACACGAGGTGGTTGTGGTAAGATTTGGGTCAGGCGACTGCTCTGCATAAAGATATTGTGATGTTTTCGGAGAATTTCGTTAACATTTGGTGCTGACGCGCAATGGGTTAGCACTAAAGTGGGGTTCGGTGATTGTCGAGTATGTTCATGTGAGCTAAGGAGATCCTTGCGGCCCATTACGTCGGCGCGTTTTTTTGCATCCTCAATAATTTGCGTTGGATATCTTTGTCTTGTTAGTGCATCATGCAGTTTCCCGCAGTTGTCAATGAAGATGGAATTTTTCGAACAAATTCTTTTAAAACGAAGTGCTTGACTGTATGGTATACTGGTCTTACAGTTCCTTGTGCGGCTGCGCTCGAAATGCAAGTATTGATGCCTGTCAGTCGGTTTCCTATAAAGTTTAGTCACAGATTTAGTGCCAGACAAAGACACTGTTACGTCCAAAAATTGTTGACGATGCCGAATATGATTCTGTAAAGGAAATGGATTGGTGCACGCTGTTGAATCCTGCTATAAAGGACATAAGTTTTGACGCAGCTGCCAGCCATCCGCGCATCACAGGAAACTTTTTATTTTGAAGTTACCTAATCATTAATCAGGATAATTTTTATAAGCTGCTAAGTATTGACATTAGACAAATCATATCATCTGCAAGTTTAGAGAGCACCTTTTCAAAACCCCATTTCATGTATTTCCGATAAAGAAAGCCTCACACGCGTATCATGTTTCCAACTCTAAAGAAAGCCAGCGAAATAAAAAAAAAAACTACGTGACTAACGCATTCGTGCGCCACGATTGTGGTACTCTCAATTATGGCTTGAGTGAGCGAAATTAGCGGCAGCCGTGAATCAACAGCCTATTTTTATCGGTAGGCTGATATGGTCGCGATGGTTGAAGCCAGTGCGGTGAGCTCGCTGTGACTTGCATCGTCACGTGCGCCGACTGCCTGATGCGGACGAAGAAATCACCGCCGACATATCGGCCTGCCGCTCGACGGGGTCTTTGAGCCAAGGCCGCAGCTGATTTCGTTCAACAAAACTCAGTTTGAGAGCAACACAATCGCGTCGCACGAATGCGTTAGTCACGCGATATTTTTTTAATAATTCGCGAGCTTTCTTTAGAGTTTGGCAAAACGATATACACGATATACGCGAGGCGGTCTTTATCGGAAATGTATAAGAATAGGGGTTTTAGAAGGTGCACTCCAGCCCCCCCCCCCCCCCCCCCCCACACACACACACACACACACACACACACACACACACACACACACACACACACACACACACACACACACACACACACACACACACACACACACACACACACACACACACACACACACACACACACACACACACACACACACACACACACACACACACACACACACACACACACACACACACACACACACACACACACACACACACACACACACACACACACACACACACACACACACACACACACACACACACACACACACACACACACACACACACACACACACACACACACACACACACACACACACACACACACACACACACACACACACACACACACACACACACACACACACACACACACACACACACACACACACACACACACACACACACACACACACACACACACACACACACACACACACACACACACACACACACACACACACACACACACACACACACACACACACACACACACACACACACACACACACACACACACACACACACACACACACACACACACACACACACACACACACACACACACACACACACACACACACACACACACACACACACACACACACACACACACACACACACACACACACACACACACACACACACACACACACACACACACACACACACACACACACACACACACACACACACACACACACACACACACACATATAGGAGTTACAGGATAGCTTCCTTAAGAAGAAGAAGCAGGCCACAAATGTCGCTGCTGCGAATGCATTGTACAACCAGGCGAAAACAAAACATTGATGACCAATTTACGCGCATTACGTAGCATGTCTGGTTATGGTGACAACATCTAGGCAGTAGCATTTGGAGAGTGCAGGGATTTGCAGAATTCTTGAAGCACGCATGTGAAGTAAGATTTGTATGCCGAAATGCTCAGACCAAGACTGATTAACGCATCAAGGCTGCGATGGGCAGCAGAAACCCCCTCCCGATGTTATACATTGTTCTTTGACTGAGAAAGACGTGAAATTACAGGAAACAATGACAAATATTTGTGGTTGAGTAGACAAAAATCACTCTGACAAAGCGGCAGATGTCTCACTCTGTGGTTTCATCCGTTGCGGAAGCAGGAAACGTTATCAGCATCTATCCCTATATAATTTTGGAAAAATGAAGGTCATTCAGAAAAAGTTCCTTCAGATCAACAAAAACCTTTCTTGCCAAATTCCTAGGTTTTAACGCATAATATATAGCGTTTGGTTAAAACTTGAAACAATTAATGCTATCTCAGAGTATTTGTAGACTAACGAAATGCACTAAAATGAACGGCCTTATTTACAGCTGCCCGCAAGTTCTAAATACAAACATACATGTAAACTTGAGTGAATAATGGACAATATATATATTTTAAAGCAAATATATTGCTGTGATGATCAACATTATCCCATTACCCGGCTTAGCAGAATAACCCATTAACACAAATGACGTTTGTATCGGCTCTTAGTTGTTCATAGAAAAGTATTTGTAATACTTTAAGACATTGTGAATATTATTACAGAGTAGTGATATGGCACATGGTGACATCTTAATGTTTGCGCTTTTTCGCCGCTTTCCAACATGCCTTTGACCTTGCTTGGTGCCTCATTGTTCTCAGATAATATATATTTCGTTCATCCAGCTTTTGCAGTTATTCAGGACCCATAGGGCTGTTGATAAAATATGCTCTTGCCTAAGAGAAATTCATTTTCGTCTATAATTACTTATTCACTCTATATCACAACCCTAAAATAATATAATAAAAACTATCTCAGATAGGAATTGTCCTCTCAGGAGGGAAGCAAAAATATAGCATCTTTCAGTAGCACTTACCTGTCCCGATTACAATAGCAGAAGATGCGCAAGGTGTATCCATTATATACCGGCTCGAGCAGTTTTGCATTTATCGGAAAGCTGGTAAAACCATCCTGGTTAGAAAAAACGGCATGCGAAATATCGGGAAATTTTATTTTTTGGAGGATAGCGCAATGCAAGCAGAGTTAGGCATACATGCATAAGCAAATCATAGACCAAATATATTCGCTTCGAGATTTAAAAATAAAATCACCATAAACTGATGTCTCCCTTACCCCACCTTCCAACCTATCAGCAAATCTGTGTTCAGCAAAATGGAAGGGTGTTGATATTTTGCAGTAGTATCTCGACATTGGTATTGTACATATGATGCATTTTGTGGCCGTCTCTGCGTTCTGTGCCGGACCATTAGAATGATGTGCGCTCGAAATCGGTGTTGTGAAAGCTTATTTTTGTGCTTCGATAACGGATAGAAGTGTGCACTTAGAAACTTAATGCGGCCTCTGCATTTGGCTAAATTCCTTTCATATTTCGGTTATATAGTTCACTGGAGATCCTGTTCATTTTCATAAAAGAATAAACGAGGCCTTGAAGACATGCCTCTTTTTAAACTGTTCGTAGCATTATACGTCGAGAAGCTTCCTTTCAGTCTATACAATTTTGTTGGTGCAGGAGCACTGCAGACGCATTCATCGATTTCGCCGCTGCCTGTCTGAAGCTAGGGAACGGGTAGCGCAAATAACAGAGAAATAACGTGCACCAGGATACCACCAAATAAACCTATTTTCTTTGTGTATATCTTTCTGTCTGCACATGAACCTGCTGGCCGATCTGCAAACTTGGTCTCTAGTTTTTACACTGGAAACGAACCGCCCCTTGGGATCCCGTATACTAAGCAGGGAACTCGCAGGTTTTAGGGGAGAGCTTTCTGAATGGAAATTTTTTTTTCGGGAGCATTTCACCTTTAAACGGCCTTCAAAGGTCATATACAATTCAAAATGAAACCACAGTTCATATAACCTTCAAAAGAAAATTACAGTAACCTTATTGTTGACAAATGACCTTGGCCTCCGGTATGGAACTTTGATCTCCAACCGTAAGTGCCACTGCCACTTGCCATGCTGCAGTTGTCGCGTGACATTGCCGAGCACTGAGTACTAAATTGTTATCTCTACTGAACGTTGTCACAGGCTGTTGAAGAGTCGAGAAGAGCTGCCATCTTGGGTATCATATTTGAGTAGATGAATAATGCTGTAGCTTGTTGCTGAGCAAGCGGCAGCGGAGTACTGTAGTAGTTGAGGACTTTATGCCTACATCACAAAATGGTGTGATTTCTCGTCTGACTCTGCCGCCACAGATGAGGAGCCGATGAGGTCGAATCGTGAAGCTCGCAATGCAGGTAATCTTCACTGTAGCCAACTAATGGCTGAATAAAGTAGCCCAGCGGATACACATCGCAGAAAACAATGTACAGGAATACGAGCACCATAGACTGCTCAATTGAGCAAATGCAGACAGGGAAACGCCAAACGAAAGATAAGTAAGACTCACAGCTTACTGGGAACGCATTTTTGAACGCAAGCGTTGGGAACACACTGCAAATGCCCTCGATTAAAGAAAAACAAAATCATTTGATGTCGCGTTACGAAAGCATACCGCTCAACCTTCACAGTGATCGTTTTGAGCGACTGCTTTTTTTTCTATCCCGACCGCGGCGCCGCTTTTCGATGGAACCGAAAAGCCAGGCACCGCACACGGGCGCCTGGCTTTAGTGGTTGATATTTCTATAGCCTTCCCCTACAGCATCTAATAATCTAATAAACCAAGATTATTACCAAACCTCCGTTTTTATTCTAATATCGTAACCGAAGTTTTTTCTGTCCGCAACGGGCACTACGAACCACCACAGGTAAGAGACAAGGTCCGCTAATGATTTCTCGGGGTTTTTGTCAAGTGACACAAGAGCACATCGTGGACAAGTGGCCAGAAGCTGTCACCGTCGGCAGCACTTTTGTGACAGGAATATAAACTAGCGAAAACGTTCGATAAAGAGATAACTCTGTATCATTGATGTCGCAGGCCTGGTTTTATGGCTTTGTTTAATTGGGGCTGTAAGTATATGCCGTGGCCCTTCACAAGCCACGTTAGATATCACTTATGCTAAAGACATTCTGTAAAGCGAGCCGAAAGCACTATTACTCATATTTCGGCATTCGGAAAAATGACAAAAAATGAGGTTTGATTTGTTCAACCTGCTTTGCCCAAATATTGTATTATAAGTCAAAAGAGTCGAGGTCACGGTGTCTAAGACTTTGACAGGTTCCTCTGAAATAATTTTTTATTTGAGTGCTGAAGATTTGTGCTCAAAGTGCAATATTTTGAGCCCCTTTAGAGTCTCTAATGTGAGCGAGGTGCATATTATGTTCGCTTATAAATATTCGTAGCGCCTTCCTAGTGTCAACGCATATTAGAAAACTGAAGACACGTGAGGGACTTCTTTATCCTAGTTACGCCAGCGTTCCTCTAACAAGGAGCTTTGATTTCTATACAAATAAAGTGGAACAAGTTGAATTCATTGCATTCCAGAAAGATATCTAAACTGCTCGAAAGGCGGCGCTATGTAGTGCACACGGACAGCAAGGCTAAATATGGACCCAAGCGCCAGATTCGCCGTACGATGCAGCCCCGCTTTTTTCGCATTGTGTCGAAATTTGAAACGCCGAGACATTGCCGGAGTAGATGCTCCGCTAGATTCCTGTGCATGAGCATGAAACTAGTTGCACCAGGCGGTTTTTTGCAATACAAAAACGGTTCCGCAGAAGCAAAACGAAGGTGCTATCGCGTCCCTATTATGGTGGCGCAGAGGTTAAGATGCACGACTAATGTGTTAGAGTAACAAGGTTCGAACCCTCCGCCGGTGTCTGCGTTTCAATGAAGGTGAGATTTAGAGGAGTCTGTGTGCTGTGCGATGTCACCGCACGTTAAAGAGGCCCATGTGCTCGAAAGTACTCTGTAGACATTCAATACGGCTCTAAATTTCCTTTGTTCATTTTCACTCGTCTTGCTCCCTTCCATCAGGGCTTTATTCTGGTGTCCACAGAAAACAGTGCGGCAGATACTGTGTCTTTCCTTTTCCAATAAACCGATTTTTTTAAGCTACTATCACGATAAAAAAAAATGTAAACAGCGGAGTGCATTTAAAAGGTCTTGTTGAGGCAGCCTGCTTTTCGCCATCAGTGAGATAGACACGCTATTCCGGTCAGCATGTACTCGCTGCCTTTGTACTTCAATTTTCATTCAGTCCTCGCGCTCGCTTAACCCCCGTGGGCCATAGCCACGGCTGCCAGCAATACCTCGCTGCGCTAGTCGCGACCTCTGTAAAGAAAAAATGAGACGCTCCATGCCAGATGTGAAAACAAAAAATGTTCCTTATTCCTATTTCGTTTAGTGATGGTAGTGCAAAGTAGTAATGTGTAGTGGGGCAGCCACAACAGTGTGCGAAACTCTAAATGACGAAGCTTACGTGATAAACATTCCGGATTCCTTTGTCAGCCTATTTCCTGTTTTCCAACCAAAGGGTCTCTATCGAGATAGTCAGTATTTGTTGTGGAAGTGAAAAGAGCAAAGTTGCTCTTTTAGCATAAATTAAGAAATTTTTAATTCACCAGTCAGGATCAGCGACTGCTTGGCTCTCTCAGGCAAAAAAGCAAGCACTTCAAACTATAAGTTTAATAAGAAGAATTGCACCTAAAACGGGTGGCGCTGGCTCGTCTGTTGCACGCCAGTTAGTGAGGGCGGTTCTGCAGCCCCGTATTGTTTATCAGGCCCAGTTCCAGCATCTTACAAGGGCACAATGGGATCGCCTTGAAGCCGTAAATCGAGATGCTATGAGGACCATAACATGCCTTCCACGAATCACGCCGGTCGTAGCTTACAGGAGAATGCGCAGCTCAGCACCATCGATGAAGTGGTGCAGCAGCGCCGAGATGCTCGCAGACTCAAGGCCACTTTGTGACATTCCACGCAAGCACTGAGGGCGTATGCAACGTTACACATTATTATTCAGCCACCTGCGCCAGTTCTCCCTCCCTGGAAATTTATACAGTTAGGAGACAACAAACCAACTGACATCCGCAGACCGACGTCTGCCAACTCTGCATCGTTGCTACGCCAGAGATTTGAAGAGCAAGATACTAACCTGCCTCAAGATTCCATAGTAGTGTACGTAGATGGAAGTCTGCAAGGCTGTGAAGCCACAACGGCAATCTACTGTCCACTGAGACCTAGCCTGAATCAGACAACTACGTTTCAGCTTTCGGAACCACTTACATCTTTCTGCGCTTAGCTTGTGGCAGTTCAGAAGGCACTCTGCTCCGTGACTTCTATAACCATGCTCCCTACAGCCCACGTTGTCATCCGTACTGACGCACTTCAACCAGTACGTCTGCTCCGACGTGTCAGCCGCTGCCCTAATATTTGCCAGGACATCCACCAGCTTGCGGCGCGCATCCCACAATCAATACGCATTGAGTAGGTCCCACGGGATCTGCTTCCTTCCCAAAGTCAAGCTGATTTTGCAACCCGCCTCGTGAACCAAGACGCATCAATCCCACGGCTTCTCGAAGTCGACGACGCTACCCTCCTTTTGTCAAGAAAGGAGCACCTCCGGCGCCGCACACGTGAACTTATCCCTCCGTGTGCGATATCCCTTCCCCGCGGTCCCCGTGCAGAGGAGGTTGCGCTTAGGAGGATCCGGGTCGGTGTTGCCCTTACACCAGCTGTAACTAGGTAGGACGTGGTCATACTTCCAACACTTATATCCTCGCCCAGGATGCCCGATCTGTAACAACGAAGATGTCGAGGCCGACATCCACCACCTGCTGTGGGACTGCCCAGCACTCAAGCCAACACGAATCCGGCACCTGAGCATAGCTAGCCTTTCAGCAACCAATCCTGCCTCATACGTCACTTGGACGCAGGGACCTCATCATCGCTCACTTCTGGACTTCATAAAATCAGCCAACCTTTTTCCATTCATTTAATCATTTATTCATCCTTCATCTCATAACCTACTGATGCCCTGAGGCAAAAAATATCGACTAAAAAAAACATTTTGCAGCCGACAGTGGCTGCTTGGAGCGGCATCGAAAAAGTACAAATTCAATAACACATCTAGAACATGAACGAGATGGAGCATTATCCGGCGTCTCTATTCCATCATCTGATTTGTTTTGGCAGTTTTTGGTGCTCCCTTCCTGGTTTGTGAGCGCTCGGAAACCAACTCAGCGGATACATAACGACGTTCGCGATCGACTTGCATAGGAACAGCTTTCTTATAACTTCTGCAACGACCGGGAAAATATAGAGGAATCTGTCCTTTTGGTTAGTAACATGCTCTGTGGAGAAGCGTACGGACAGATTTTCGCAAATCGGTCAATGAAAATATATTCAAAGCTTAATACAACGGCGCATCTGTGGCTTGATCGATGCCGCTCCCAAATGGAACACCCCTTCACTTCGCAGGTTGCGCGAGTGCAAGAAAAATATTGTAAGAAATTAAGCACAAGCATTAATAAATAACCGAAGACTTTTATACCTGCTCTCACTGAGTTTCGATTTCACCTGCCTACCGAATAAGCGAGCCGGTTATGTCCCCTGCAGCGCAAGAAGCACGCATGTCCCGTAAATTACAGTCCTTTTCATTTTACTGTGACTCGTGCCTCTAAAGAAACACCTCTTTCGAATTGTATACCTATTTTTTCAGTGCAGGATTTGCTTTGATACCCCGCAATATAGACACAAGACACTAACCTCCGCCACAAACAAGCTTCCTACAACACCGGGGACCAGGTGTGGGTGTGGACTCCTGTTCGACGCCGTGGCCTATCAGAAAAGCTGATTTGCCGTTACTTCGACCAAATAAAATCTTGCGGCGCCTCAGCGACGTTAGCTATGAGGTGCTCCCAGATGGCCCAGGGCAGAGAGGCCGCCGGCTACCTCGTCAAGAGACAGTTCATGTCCTACGCATGAAGCCGTATTTTACGCTGTAACTGAAAAACGGCATCTGCAAACCTTTTTTTTTTCATTTGCTTTTGTCCACCTGTGTGCACGTGTGCCGTGTGCGTCACGCTTAAGGAGGGAAGAATGCCAGGGGGCGCTCGGAGCGAAAGACGTTGAAGTGGCGCTCGGAGAAAAAGGACGAAGTGAATCAGCTCCGGGCTCGCAGGACGTACCTAGCCCCAGTCGCCAATACCGTGAATGGAATATATATATTTATATATATATATATATATATATATATATATATATATATATATATATATATATATATATATATATATATATATATATAGACCATTTACCATCCCAAAACATTGGTCAATGAGTGAGACGCTAAAATTGGCAGAGCTGAAAATACTTTTGCATATTTTAAATATAATATATCCAACAATATAATTACACAATGGAATTAACACGATATGACTTCCTAACGAGGTTTCGCTCAGTTGGGAAAAGCTTTTCAAGGCCAATACCGACTCATCCCTGTCTGTTGTCTGCTCTCGACTGCAGACGTAAATAAAATGTTTCTGGTCTTTAATGAAGTTTGCTTAATGGAAGTTTGTGGATGTCTGCCCATACTTTAAGGAGAAAAACAGGTAGCACATCGGCGCTCCCTTGCTGGAGCGCGTACACGTCCAAAAATTGCACGCGGCGTTCGCTGTAAACGCAGACAGCGGAGGAGGTGGCTATAATAATTGTTTTTAGGTTATTTAACCGGGGCATGTTGTGAATTTCTGGTTCATGGATAAGGTTGGTTGTTTTCGTACAGCATTTAAATCACAACCGTTGTCGCAGATTGTTTGTTGATTTCGTGCTTGAGCGTTTTCGGTTCCTGGGGAACGCCTTTTCTCAAAGGAAGGTGATAGGTGCCGTAATATGCAACGTTGTTTGCAACATAATTGCGTATTGCGTGACTTCGCTATCACAATCGAAAATGACTAACAGTCACCTGGTTTATCTGTTTTTCATGTAGTTATCATAATAAACACTTTAGCCAATTTAGGGAAGAAACTGGGATTGCAGACTGTTGAATATGTAGGCTTAGGTGGTGTGAAATGGGATCTCAGTTAGTGAACACACAAAGCTGCCCAGAAAAACGCTGAAACGCTGAGGTGTTGTTTTTAAATTTTAGGGGGCAGGATGTTCAGAGACGAGATATAGAAGGAAGCACTTTTGTGTCTTTGGTTGCAAATAAGTTCTCGTATCTTTTTAGTACTTGTGTGCACTAAACTGCCTGACGACTATGGCGAATACGTCGTACTGCATTTCAATCATAGAAATAATCCCTATCTATGCCTGCCCGCAAATATTTATGAAAAATGTTTTTTATTCAAACAGTATCCTCAAAAGGTATATGGCACTGGTTCCAGCAACTGCGTGTATATATATTAGCTTGTATATTTTGTAGTGTGAAGTTGGATACTTTATGTATGGGCTCACACGCGTTTTCCTTCGTTTGTCCAATTTCTCGAAGTAGCGTCTTGTTCGACTACTCACGGGGTATTCGAGGTGAATCCCATTCCTTCCACGAACATAGAGAAGCTTGTTCAGCACGTGCGTGGGCATCCCCTCACTGGGATTGTAGGGAACAATAACCCTTGATCCTCCCCACATTGTCACAGATGAACTATGCCTCGCTGAAAAACAAAACATTCATGCTTTATGGCAGTAATTTTATGGTAATATTTGTCTGTTTTAATATAAATAACAAAACTTGCATTCGAGTACGGCCAAGTGCGAGTTCAGTTAGTTCCTTTAGAGGCGGTGATATACGCAGAGAGCGGAGAGATCGGGGCTGTGCTAAATGTGGATGTTGTTTTGGCAGTTTGAGAGCTTTTTGTCGTGTTGTTGCTTTCAATAAATATGGGGCCCTGCATCATGCTGCAAGTTATCAGAGCTTAGTAGCAGTAGCAGCTTAGTAGCAGCCTTTCGGAGACCTCGTCATATGTTTTGAAGAGCGAGTGATTAGGCTAGATGTGAAAACGTTAGAGCATGATGCATTGGTCTGCATCTTTTCTCATATTTGGAACCTTACCTAGAAATGAAGAGCTAATATTACTCAAGATGATCTTGCAAGAAGAAAGTGTTTTGAGAATTTGTAGGGAAAACATGTTTCAATAGACCGATGTTGAAATCAGGATAGCCTTAAACGGAGGAGCAATTCGGCGTGCTGTTTATCTATTTAGAGTGTTTAATGGTGGAATGCACGGTATACCGCTGGAATTTTCCGGATTTAGTTCAGTTCACTTTATTTTTTCCTTTCAAGTGAAAGTTGAAGACGAGGCAAAAGGCGTATAACCTGACAAGGCCTCGTCTCCCATGTGCAGCTCGCAACAGGCGACACGTTACGATGCATACAAAGGGAAATGTCCTGATTAACAATACAGCAAATTAAAAAAAAAAACAAAAATAGATGTCCAAGTTACATATGAACACACAATGCAGTTTACAGTATAACACCACTTTGGAGCGAAACAAACACATAAGAGAATATGTGACAGCGCGAAGATGAGAAGAAAAATACAATAAAAATATGGATCTGTATTTGACAGGAAATAACATGACGACATAGACGGTAAGGAAAAAAAATCATCAAGAAAAAAGAAAACTGATCACTTGGATTCAGATGGGTGCTCCTATATTCACTAAATATATTCTGTGGTCTTTAGGAATGCTTTATATGCTGATTTGAAGGAATTAAATGGTAACGTAAGATCAATCCTGTGTTCATGAAGGTTTAGTAATTTTACTGCTTGATATTCAAGATCCTGTTTGCCATAACTGGCTCTGGCTTTTTTTTGTTTTATGTGCAAGGGTTCGAAAGTTATAATGTGGAGATATATCTGTGTACCTTGTGTACAGCTTCCTTTTATGGATGATTTGCATCAATTTAAAGTAATATACCTTGTTGGCTGGTAATAAATCATATTTTAGGAAGAGTGGCTGGGTTGGCAAGTCACTTATTTTACATTTGTAGTTTTCAAATAGACGTAGAATGCGCTTCTGCAGTACAAGCAGCCTATCGTAATTTCCTTTCATCGTGGTACCCCAGACTAATATTGCATAAAGTAGACGCGAGTAAAATAATGTGTAATACAAAGTTGTTTTAAGCCAGAGAGGGATAAGAGGAGCTATACGGCTAATTCAACCTACGGCAGGGGAAAAGATCGTTAGAAGGTGATTAATATGCGGAGTCCAGGATAAATCTTCGTTAAACCAGACACCTAAAAATTTTTGTGTACACACCTGATCAATATATTCCATTCTGTATTTAAGTGTAATGTTTTCTTTAGAAACTTTGTTAACTGGTTTGAATAGTATAAACTTTGTTTTGTGCGTGTTCAGCTGCAAACTATTGTTCTCGAGCCAGATAGACAGCTGGGACAGGTAAAGATTGGCTTCCTTTTCGATCCCCTGCATATTTTTGCCCGTGAAAAATATACTAGTGTCATCAGCAAAGATGGTTATTTCAGGTGTGTGTTTAACCTCAGTTATATCATTTATATACAACAAAAATAGTGTGGGACCTAGTATGGAACCTTGGGGTACTCCAAGTTTTATTTCTAGATTTTCCGAGTGCTCTTCATTGAGATTTACGAATTGGTATCTGTATGATAAATAGCTTTTAATCAGGTCTGATGCAACGCCTCGAATTCCATACCTGTGGAGCTTATAAAGCAAAGTTTCATGGTTAACTGAATCGAACGCCTTTCTTAAATCAAGAAAGATTCCCAGAGTGTACATTCTTGTTTCAATATTTTTTATAATTAATGATTTTGCTTTAAGCCGGGCCTCTTCGGGCGTCTTGTTCTTTTGAAACCCGAATTGAAAGGGTGAGATTATCTTGTGTTTCTGGATGAACACAGTCAAACGATTATTTATAGCCTTTTCGTATACCTTTCAAAATACCGGTAAGACTGAAATTGGTCTGTAATTTGTGAACTCATTTCGCGTTCCTCCTTTGTGTATAGGTACCACTTTAGCTATTGTAAGCTGATCTGGAAATATGCCAGTCGAAATAGAAACATTTATTAAATGTGACAATACAGGGCTAATCTCAGACGAAACATACTTCACGGTCGAGGCTTGTATGTCATCATAACTACTTGCCGCATTTGGCTTTAACTGCTGTATTAGTTTTTCAGTTTCCGCTGGCGTAACAGCACTTAGTACTATAGACTTAATTTGTGAACATACATTGCTTCTGTTGTCGGCTGGGTGTTGGGGGCGCATTGCTGTATTGATAAAGTACTTATTCATTTCATCTGCTAACTGTTTGCCGCTGTATACATTCTTGTTTAAAAACATTTGTTGCAATGGGGGGGGAATTTAGGTTTTTGCCGACGAGGGCGTTAACCTGTTTCCATATTTTTGCAGGATTACTTTTTATTTTCGAAAACATTCCTTCATAATATTTTAACTTCGATTTCTTTATATCAGCGTTTAATTTGTTTCGAAATTTCTTGTACACCGCAAATAGGTTTACGTCTTTAGTAGCAAGAAATCTGTGGAACATTTTATTCTTAGCTGATATTCGTTTAAATAATGCGTTATCTATCCATGGTTTCTTTATTTTCTTTTTGCGCTTCTTTGATCTTTGTAGTAGAAACGCAGAATCATAGCAATTCATGAATATATTTAAGAACGCTTCGTATGCTTTATCTGCTTCAATCTCTAAGTATACTGGACATCAATCCACTTGTTGAATTAGAGCTTTAAATGTGTTGAGTGACAGCTCATTGATAGTTCTATACTGGAAATAATTGTCATTATTTGTCTTTTGTGACAGGGGATGCGTGACGTAAAAAGAGGTAGATGATCACTAATGTCGGACGAAAGCGTGCCAGAAATGAACTCTGAGCCACCATGATTCGTTACACAAACATCAATGGATGTAGAGCAGCTGGGAGTAATTCGAGTTGGTTCGGTTACAGTATTTACACAACCGTACGATGCAATAAGATTATTAAAATCCCGTGAATGAGTGTCATCAGAAATTGTATTGATGTTGATATCACCCATGATAAAGAATGGCTTTTGACAAGATTTACAGTATTCGTGCACCTTCTCAAACTTTTCCAAAAAACGTCGCTTATAACCGGTTGGCGGTCTGTACACAACAACAAGTATAAATTTATTTGTATCAATCCCTAAGAACTCAACGTCAGGATTTGAATCCGTAATGTCATCAATTACCCCACTTGCGTACTGGTGCCGCAAGTAAATGGCGACACCGCCACCTTTTCCGTTTCGATCCAACGACATGCACGAGTAATTATAAATTTGCGGGGAAGAATCGGTTCTATCTAACCAGGTCTCACAAAACAGCAATGCGTCAAAATTCACCTCTAGTTCATTCAGATAAGTAATCAAGTCATCCTGTTTGTTTCGTATGCTTCTCAAATTCAAACAAAACAGAGAAAAGCATGGTTTAAAAAGGCTGACCCTTTCAGCAAGTGAAACACATTCTGTAGAATCATCCATTGACACGTGCAGCATGAATTAACCAGTGGAGTTGATTGAACTGCGGTTACAGTCAGTGAATAAGGGCAGTGTCATTCTTCGTAGCAACATGAATGATATTGGACGATTCATCCTTGCGCGCAAACAGTTTGCCCCCGCTTGTCCAGACAAACTTCCATTTAGCTTGCTTTTTCTTTGCGACAGTAGCGCCAAGAAGTTGTTTGTTCACCCTTGTCAAATGCTCGTTAACATAAATCAGACTACTTGACTCGTCAGAGTCATCTATGGAAATCTCAAGGTCATCTGTGGCAATTTTCTTTTTCTTAGTCTTGGCAAGCAGTGCATTCCTCTTTGCGCGACTTACAAAACGGACGACAATGTTCTTATCACTTCCATTCATTGCCGGCACTCTGTGGCAAATATCTATGTCTACGTCGTGTATGGTCTCGCCCACCAGTTCACCGATTTTTTTTTCACAATGGCAGTAGAGTCGTGTTCTTCTGGAACACCCCCGATTTCCAAGTTATTGCCTCGATTATACTGCTCAAGCTCATTAAGGCGATTTTCAAGCCTTTGGTTTTCGGCTTTCAGCCTTTCATTCTGCGTAGTGAGTGCCTCTGATCTGAGGGCCTTAATGCCACTTCCTACTTCCTTGACCTCATCACAGGTGTCGCTGCAAAAACGTATGCTCTCCTTAAGTTCCCTGATGTCTGCACGTATCTCTCTGCGAAAATCTGCTAGCAACTTCTCTATTTCAACTTTGCCTCCCATGCATGACAGGTGCAGACAAAATGCGACAGAAAATAAACACTTCACAATGAAAGAAATCTTTCGCTGTGTTCGGCAGCAGTGCAACGCATTCTACTAGTTAAAAGAGCTAATCAATGATTGTTTGTGCTCACCTGTGAAAAAATACGTTGATCAGTCCACCGCAACGTGCGTGCAGTGCTGCCTAACTGAACAGCAATTCCACAGCGGTGGGCTTTTACAGCCAGTTGTCGCTCGGGTGGGCTCCGACTGCGCAGGCTTGGACGTATTCGCTGGTGACGTAGCGGTAGATTAGGGCAGGGCTGGTTACGGCGGTAGGGCTTCCAAATGTGGTGCGACAAAGGCCTGTGAAAAAATACGTTGATCAGTCCACCGCAACATGCGTGCACTGCTGCCGAACTGCTGCTCACAACTGTGCGTGCACTGCTGCTCCCAAATAGTTGCGCCGATGTGGCAGTGATTCGTTCCGCCATCGGACAACAATAAGTCCGCCTCGCGCGGCAACAGCCTTTTATGTGGTCCTTTTTTTTTCCTCTTGAACCAACATTTTGGTTCACGGCCCCTTTTCCCAAGCATTTCACCCCAGAAGAGCCGAGCACCAGGCCGGGGAAAACCTTGTATCCATTGGAAACCGGTGGGTACCCGGCGGCACAGGGGATCGAACCCCGTACCTCCCGAATGCGAGACGGATGTGTAGTTTAGACGACAGTTAACATTTCGAATCATTTATATAGAGAGTGACCTCAATAGACAAAAAGAAAAGAGTGAGCTGGGTTGTAGTAATAATCTCGATTTCCAGTAGATGTGGTTTTTTTGTTTGTTGGAGTGAAACATTGCGAATTAGATCCGTGCGGGAGAAAACCGTTCATACAAATGCTAGTGTCAGTTGGATTGAATAAGAACACAGCGTGGCAGAAGCTTCTGCGGAGGAAGGAAAAGAATGTAGCTGGAGCATGTAGAAATGCAGATGACAATGAAAGTTTTCCTTATGATTTTGGAGGACAGATATGCTCTGATGCAAGAATCAGGTTGGGGAAGCTGGTTTAGTGCGAATGTGTTCACCCATGTCGTGTATTTGTTATTTATCATTAGATGAGGACGTCAGTATAGGTAATAAGATGTTAGGAACACGATATGCTCGAATTGCTGCGCCAGTTTGCTTAACTTGTAGCTAACTGTCGTGGTGAGGTGTTTTACAGAGATGTAACTAAAAGGACCATATGGGGTTAATACCAATTAGTGACATGTTTATATTTAGCCGCTAGTGCATGTTTTCGTGGACAGGGGAAATTAGCAATAAATCCAGAGAATGCAGATTAACATCTGATTGATTGTTATAATTTGGTTGGATTAAACATTAGGATGCGGAAAAAAAGTGGAAAAACCACCAAAGAGCAGAATTATGTCACCTGTTCAAGAGGAGCATTCTCCATTTTTCTCAATCTGTTAGTTTTTCAGAGAGCGTGTGAGAGATAGGAACTATGGTTTCCGAGACGATGATCACAGTTTGAGTTTATTAGCTACTATGCCGATGCAGGTTGCAAGGCAAGGAACTCTTAGTAGTACCGAAAAATTTAAGTGAGATGTGGAGTTACTTGCGAAAGTCTTGAACTGCTGATGCCAGTTTTCGCATCTTGTTATAGATTCCTGTTTGCAACTGAATTGATAAACCAAAAGAACTGAGGAGGTTAAGGTACTTTTAAGGTGGTGCCATTTGGAGTGCTTTTAGCTCTGTGTAAAGATGAAGCTTTTCGAAGAGAAGGCAAAATAGAGCTGGTGGTGTGAAACATGTGATTCATGTCTGCGTAGTATAAGCTTTTTCTGTTTCTAAAAGGAGCGAGACAAAGAAGGCGTATCTAAAATAGCCTAAGAAGAAAATTTCAGCCACGACTCTGATCACACCTTTTCATGCGTGAAATAATGTGAACAGCACAAATTATAGACAAAATTGGCGTAGCGTGCAATATTATCCTTGTTTCGAGTGGTATTTTTGTCAGATGAGTAGTTAGTATGAAGCAAAAGGTTGGCATGTCATGAACGACCAGCCAAATGAGTCCACTACGCTTTATTGAGAAAATTCTCGTAATATCTGACGCGAATGTTTTCTGTGGTATTATGCCCTCTTATTTTCCATTCAATGAGCAGTGGCTGGGCTCGAAGGGCAGTATGTGCTACCCGTACATTAAGGCTGGATTTATGTCACTCAGAATATATGCATAGTGTTGTCTCTATTAAAACGCTGGGCATCAACGTGTTACATGTATTCTGTTTTGGGCCTTCCGTACTTGTGGAACACAAATAGCAAACATTTTCCTTGGAATGGCGGCCAGCACCTGACCGACACTGTGAGAAAACGAAGCAGTTGCATTATTCGCCGAACTTAAACTCCGAAGATCATTAAACTCCTGCCTGAGAAATTGGTCGAAATCAGTCCGCTTCAACATGCGCTTTTTTGACCTACTCCTTGAACAAAAAGCAGGATAGAGACCCTATATTTTCGAACAAACCCTTAGCTATTGCTGCTTCTGTCACTGACACTTCCTTCCTATAGGACTAGAAAGTTGTAACTCGCCCTTTCTGTGGTCTTTCAGTATGCAGCAGATTGCACAATATGTTCTATTTTTGTGTAGACGTAGTCGTGCACAGCGCAAGGCAATAAACAGAACATATAACACTGCGCGCCTACCACTTTGTCACTTTCCTCCAAGGTCATTGTCATTATCAAGACCAGGAAACTCACATCAAATGCATTATTTCTACGGTTGATGAAGATTTTAATCCCACTTTAAAAGTGATGATATCCTTACAAGTGACCGAGCGAGCCACGCACGTAAAGTGCAAAGGCCGCTGATTTAGCTTCGCGGCAAATATCGTACTGAACAGCGATGGGGCGCTAGCTGCTTCTGGTTGCAAAGTGCATGATGCTTGCCTCGGAAAGAACCTACTGCACGCTCCTACAAACGAATATGTAGGTTCCGCTACTCACCAAGTGATTATAAGCCAGACGATTGAACAAGAGATCACGTTTAACACTGATGAGGGCCGAGTTCTCAGAGACGAGTTTGATGCTTCCCACCAGAAGCAAGACCCGGATGGAACTGAGCGAATGCTGCTCCTCTCAAGGGTTATTTCCACGGGGAGCTGCTAAAACAATGGCTCTGCGGAAAGCATGTCTTATTGGCTCCTCTTTGGCAAATCAGAATTCGTCAGTGGGGCTCCGCAGTTGCTAGGCAGCTTGGCGACCAATGCACGCTAGAGAGAGGAGAATATGATGGAGCGTCAACCAATGAGGACGAGTGGAAAGTTCGCTAGATAGTTTCCAACCTCGGAAGCTGGCAGCGGCTGCACCTGCTCGGGATTGTTTGCAACAGTAGGGGTCGTAACTTCGTTGTATTTATTTGGCTGCCAGGCTTTCGGTGGAATGAACATTTTATGTGAGCTCTAATACATGATGATATGTCGGAATTATAAATCGTTTCCTACGTACATCCAATACCGCTGGTGCAAACTAACCTATAAAAACTGTAATGATGGACGAGTTTATGAATAAAATATTAGGAAGACGTTACATGTTGCATACCAGATTTCGGCAGCATGATGAATGGCCTCTCTGCGCACTCCGCGCACTTCTTGTGTCATTGATATGAGTTTGAGCCTGTGTTCTTCAGCTTATCAAGCACGTGTTTTATACCTTATGAAAATATAGTGACACTTGGGCCGTTTTTGTAATAAGGCTATCCACAATGAAGCTGAGATTAAGGTTAACATTTACACCCTTATGAAAACTACAAGGGGGCACGAGGTTTCTTATCAGTGCTCGAGTGCTAGAGAAAACGCCTGTTATAAAGGATTCAAACTGTTTCTTTTAATGAATTTTATCAGTAGTCTGCCTAAACAATATGGCTACACTTGCCGTGTTGACCTGAGTGCTATATCACACATCAATGGATGCCAAGCGACCAGCTCCTGGCACGACATTTTGTCTCACAGTATGTCAACTTATTAACAGCCCTTCAAGAGAAACTGGGAAAGGTGTTAAAAGTAAATGATTGCTCAAATTTCCTTCGGAATTCGTCAAATATCAATTTGTGCGTGTTCTGGTCCTCAACGTCTCTATACACTTTCATGTAACGCACAGCTTTTATATTTCCAACCTCCTTGGACGATTCGCATCGGTGCACGAAGGCAACACTGATCTGAACTATAAGCGGGATAACACTACCAAGTTGACGGTACACAATTAAGAAGTTCTATGGCGACATCACAGAACACTTTAAATCTGCAGAATTTACGCGTTTCCAGTGCATATTGGTCTGAAGTATTCCTGTGTCATCATACAGTGATGTCACTAAGTTTAGAAGCTGGTCGATCATATCATGCGCTGCGACAAAAATATATGCGCGATTTGAAGGTAATGATTGCAATGCGAACGTACTGGACACAAACAGCTCGAGCATGGTTATTTCGCATGCGCGCCTTAACGAATACTTGAGCTTATGTAGTAAAATACTCATCAATGCTGCGCTCAGGTTGTAGTGGATGAAACTAGAGTCACGAAAGAAAGCATTGCTGTGCAGAAAAAAATCATAAGTTTATTTGCACATACCATTTAATGACCCCTAAGTAAAATATGAGAATTTATATGGACACCGTTGATCTGATTCAAGCTGCTTAAATATTGTAATCTTTTACTGATTTGCTGACTCAAAATGACTATAGAGTTTCGAGTTCATATTATGAAATCCGTGATTCTTGTTTGTAGTTCAATACAGGTGGTGAACATTGTTCATTTTCATTGCACCTAAAGTATGCTCACGTTGTTGAGTTTCTCCAAAAAAGGCAACGCCGCATCGTTGAATTCGTTACTGTCATTGACTCGGTAGTAAAGCTACAAAAGAGCAAAAATATTTCCAAGTGCTCTGAAAAGCGTAAATACAATGGTTTTGCGTCACAGACAGATGGTTACTGCTAATGCTATCTTGACTGCTCCTTGGGCTGTCACTTTTTGCTACCCCATGCTTGTAAAACATTGGTAGCGCACTAATACCTTAAAACGAAAATAAAGCATTGTATGGTCTGAAAAGCTTGTTTTCTTTGTATTATTTAGGGACCTGAATTGACTAAGGAAGTTGTAGTACAATTTTATGGGTTTCTTTCTGCAAGAAGATTTCACATCCCTGTTTGACATCACTGTGGTGATGTCAAATATTGATGCACAATCAAGCTGTGTGCAACCTATTCGGTATCACTGCTGCCCTTATGGCCTTTTTTAGAATTGCTGATGCTGTTGTCCATGCAGCTTTTTCAAATGCGGCAGGAAACGGTGCATTTGATGGGATAGAATCCTGCGTGTTGCCTCAGTCTATACGCTGGTTGCGCAGGTTAGCGTATTGGCTCAATACATCGAGCCTGCGTTCAACGGATGGCAGTCCGTTGAACGTAGGCTCGATGTATTAAGCCAATAAGCTAATGCAATTAACGCAATAACCAGTTTGCAATTAGAGTTTTACTGTTTTACGATGTTTTTTTTAGTTCATTGCTGGTTGTATTATTGATGATGACGATTCTTCTATTCGGTCACATGTCTTGACATATTGATAATAATGAGATTTCCACTGATTTTTATGGCATGATGAAAAACAGCGCTACAGACGTGGACGGAGGTCAAGAACAAACAGGACGGGCGCTGACTCGCAACTCGAGCGCCCGTCCTGTTTGTTCTTGACCTCCGTCCACGTCTGTAGCGCTGTTTTTCATCATGTCACCGTGCCAACTCGCCCAGATGTCTTCTATTACTGATTTGTGTGATAGTGCCGAGTAAATGATTTCTTGGGCCTCGTAAAGCGTTTGAGTAGCTTTTAAACCAAGCTACCAACCATTTCTTTCTGGAAAATAAAGATGTATTATGTTGAAATATACCTGCATACTGTTTGTTTGACGCATGATGTGACGCCACCAGCTCTCATTAAATGGCAGACGGGGGAAGAGTTTCTAATGATTAGCTATTTGAGATGAGAATGTGAAGTGACAATGGAACCCATCGGAAGCCATGAATCTTGAATCAGCTGCACTGATGCTGGGCCACATGGGCACTTTTTATGGGCTGTATCAAGCAGTATACTGTATAAATTATTTATATACAGGCAGGTAGCTGACTCCTGATCAATATATGTGAGAGAATAGAGGTACGGAACTAGTGATGAAAATTGTAGCTAAATACGTGTGAGCCGAAAGGACCGACAAGTGGATCTAAGGATGGGAGCGCATATCACGGTTCGTAATACCGTTTTCAGCCTGTGCCTTCTCTAGTACGAGTTCTCCAGCCACTGTACCGCTGGAGAACTCTATCTTGGGCCGGGTGCCGTTTTTTTAAACATTGCTGAATTCAAAGAAATCACAGTGTAAATTATATTTGAATGCATCTTGTTTTCCAACCAGTGATCTGCAATCATATTGTGCAAATGTTTTTTTATTTGCGGAGTGTAACTAACAATCATGTATTATAGCAGGCTTAATAGAACTAACAAGCATGTATTACAGCATGCCCAGTAGAGAACTGGAGCTTTCGTGCAAGAAGGCGTAGCACCACGGATCGTTTTATATTGGCCATTGAATACCTTGGACTCGTTATACATTTTTGCATGCTTCGTAAAATACATGAGGTCTATTTATTTCACTTGATTCGCGCCTGTGCTTTAGGGTGATATGATGTTTTTCGTGCTGCACACAAATAGGTTCACGGGTTTCATTAATATATTAGCGGGATTTAAGACGTGTTATACTTATCATACGTGTAAACGCACTGATTGGCCTAGTTTGGACCCAGATATGATTGACGTGTTAGCATATGAAAGACTCGCACTGACAGAGCAACACCACGACTTTACTTATAAATTATATTATGCCTTCGTTACTCTGCTACCAATGTCACATGAAAGTACCAAAATAAAAGCTATGCAGACACTTCAGCTTCACACTCAGCTGCATGATACGGAAATCTTATTGTCTGCTGTAACCCCGCTCCACTTGAGGAACCTCAGTCGCCTACATAAATTTTTCTCTTGTTTCGTCGCTATGTTCATTTATTTGTGCATTATCAATGGTAGGAAAATTTTGAAATAAGGAGCATTTTGGGCTTTGAGCTCTTGCTTCTGGAGCATCATTGTGGTTATTTCTTCAAAATAATCCATATCTTTATTCAGATAACCTGCACTGCTACATCATGGTATCTTTCCTGCGGTTCATGTGGCTCCGCTGATGCCTCATCGTGGCTCGTCAACCCAATGTCTTGCAGTCCGTCCCCACTAAGAAAGCCTTGTATTCGGTCTGGACCTTCTCATTTTGGCAACCCTCAGGCAGAATATACAAGAATTTCAGGACTGACAGCTTCAGACACTGTTCTTCAATGCACAGCTAGAGTCAGCTGGGCATTGAAGAACAGTGTCTGAAGCCGTCAGTCCTGAAATTCTGTACCTATAACCGGGGTCTTACGCTACTTGAACACGAAGAAGGATTCAAGGTGGTACAGATTCATCATGTGCCATCACGTAGATGTATACGACTGCGATACCTGCCAAAGAGCCTTATATATGTGAACATGCGTTCGAACACCGTCACCGCTCGAAGAGATCAATTTTGGGTGCGGACATACCCAATGCACCTAGGCACAATCTTATCAGTGTCGTCTGGCAAAATTATTCTTAACTGTGCCTTAATCCTCTGATAGTGATGGTAATGAAACAAGTATTCGAAGTTTCGTTCCAGATGGCGTTTTTATATTTAGCCCAACAAAACCCTGCATGATCTGGCAGCTAATACTAGTGGCGCTGCCGCAAACATGCGGCACTTCCAAATGCGTACCAAAGCACGAATTGTGGTTCAAGCAAGCAAGCCTGGACCCAGATTTTATGTAGTGCGGGTCATTATTGGTTTCTCTCAAGATATTCCTTAAGAATGTATCTTCTCGGCATTGTTGTCGAGATTTGTAAAGAAATCTTTAGGTACCCTTCTAAATTCGCAAGATACCGCGGAGTACATTTTAGCCTGCATCAAATTCCCTTAGACGTTTCTAACGCCATAAATATTTTGATAAAATCTGTATGTCAGTGAGACCACTGCGCTCATTATTTTATGTCAGCGGAATCTTTCACAGTTGATTTGGAGCAGTGAACGCATGAATGCACACCGCAAGACATTAGGAACTTACTTAGGGCTGGTTCAAGACGGAACCTTGCGTCTTGAGTACGTCCCCCGTCCCTGGTTGGTAGGACTGCAGTTGCACGTGGCCCACCCTAAAGCTCAATTGGACGCCGAATCAAACACCTACTTATTGAGTCATTCCCTTAAAGTGAGAGCTTAATTGTTCAATAAATACCTTTTCTCGGTTGTTTGGCTGATGTCGAGAGCCGAAATGGCATGGTCGAGTTCGAAGTAGATGATAATCCCGACAGGTTCATTCAGATACAACGGTGTGATGAGAAGTCAACACACTTCAACTTATTTCGATTCCTGCAACAAAGTTATGATGATCGCTGACTTAAATACCGTAATCTGAAGGAAACATGGTGTCAAAAGAATGTCTGTTGTTGTCTGTGGCTCCATTAAATAATTTGCTTGCGCTAAATAAGTGGTTCAAAAAGAAGAAATAGTACCTTGATTCTGTCATTTGCGCGACAACATAATCTGGTAACATGTTGAAACGGGACAGAAGGCTAGCACAGGAAACCACAGTAGGCGATGAGAGACGTAAGTGTTCAGGCAAGCACCAACAGTTGAATCTGCTTCATCATCTCCCACTCTATTTTTATCGTCGTCCTCTTCGGTGGCATATATGTAACATTACCCGCCACGAAAAGCGCCATCCCGGTGCGTACATAGTTGGGGAACTACAGCTGGAGTAGTAGGGCTTCATGCGAGCGACATGAATGATTTCGGAACGTAGCATATCGAACTGTCGGCGCGGGTGCACAGAGCTGACTTCGCATGTCACAGAAGAGACTGGCCATAAAATACGGTAGGGGCAGGGGCCTGTGTACCGCGGTAGGAGCTTCTCACAGAGCCCAACTCTACGAGCGGGAATCCAGAGCAAGACGAGAGAGTCCGGAGAGTAGTGGACATCGCGATGTCGAGAATTATGGTGCTGTTTTTGGGAGTTCAGGGAAGAAGCCAGTCGGCGGCGAGCAACAACACGGGCGGCGTCATCTCAGGATATGGCGTCACGAACATAGGAGCTTGCATCAGCGGTGTGAGGCAGTAGGCTGTCAAACGGGAGAGAGGGTGTTCATGAATTGGTCTGGTCTCCAGTATCGATGCGATGAGTAACGAGGGACGTTTGTCCCAATGGTCGGTTACCAAAATCAAAAATGTCACTGAACGAACTCAGAAGGCGCGTAAGTGCTTAAGAATGATCAGGACACAAGTCAGGAGCTACCATTCCTGATATGCGGCCTCCGTAGGCGGGGACTCTGCAGGTTGTGTCGATACCCCAGCAGTAGTGTCAGGCAGATTGCAGACACATTAAAGTCAAACAGTGGGGTCAGTTCGACGAGAGAAACGCCCTCAAGAATTTGTATAGAACAGCTGAAGTTCAGGACGGGAACATAAGTGTGGTTATTCGCTACGTGCGCGATGTTATGAGGGAGAGCCATGCTACGCTGCAGAGTAACGTCGGTTAAGGGGGAAACAACGTAGTCGCCATCAGAAAGGGGGGGGGGGGGGGAAGGTGACATGAGCACATACACAGCGGCTTCAGGTGGCAGACGAGTAAATGCAGCGGAGCGAAGACAAAGCGTTGAAGTTTCATGAGCTTGTTGGTCAGGACTGAGCGGCAGGTCTAGATGAAGCAGTCCAGAAGAACAGTCAATGAGAGCAGAGTGTGTAGTTAAAAAGTCGAAGCCTAATATAACATCTTGAGGGCAACTGTTGAGGACTGTAAATAACACAGGGATGTTGCGGCCGGCATTGTTAATTCGTGCAGTACATATACCAATAACAGTAGCTGTGTTGTCATCCGCAACACGGATGATAGATGAGGCATCAGGTGTGAGGACTTTCCTGAGGTGTCGGCGGAGCGAGGAACTGGGGACAGAAATGTGGACGCCAGTGTCAGTAAATGCTAAAATTGGGACTCTATCCACTGGAATATCAATGATATGTTATGTCTAGGTGCGGTGGTCAGTACCCAGGTGCCGTCCGGGTTGGTAATGCAGCGTCACTCCCGGGCGCTGCATTTACTAGTTTCCCGGGTAGATGTCGGCATATGATGGGGAGGAGCGGCGACGAGGTACCGGTGCACGGGATCGACTATCATATGGAGATGGAGATCGACTGGAGCGACGAGTAGTTGGGACGGTTTCGGTGCGAGGCTCATCCGGTTGAGAAGAAAAGTGTCCAGGTCCATCATAAGCGGGGCGGGGCTCGGCTGGTTAGACAGCAAAGCGTCGAGGTCCATAATAATCCGACGGTCAGCGTTGTAATAGGAGCGAGGGGTGGGGAAGGTACGGCTACGGCAATAACGCGAATGTGGCGCGCGCGGCAGCAAATAAAACAGATTAGCCTGTCATCTCATGTGCGCCATTCTGCAGGATTGTGACCAACGTAGCGACGTGAGGAGGCTGGGCTGCTTGTTGCAGCAGCCACTAAAGCAACAGGATGCGATGGTGACGAGGGCGGCACGAGGCTGGAGAAGAGGCGGACGTTTGCAAGTTCCTTGAGGACAACGGCTTGTATCATGGCCATGGTGTCGGGGAGCGGAGACGGGAGTGGCGCAGGAAATATGGCCTCAAATAGTTCTCTCCGGACGATCAGAGTCACGGTCGTGGGAAGGAAGGGATGGTGCAAAGGGGCCACGTCATCGCAGGATGATGTAGCCACCGTGTTCGGAAGACGCTCATAGCGATGTACGAGGCGTCCTTGTTTTGCCTGATCAAATTTTTGGCAGACTTGAAGCGCCGAGTCGAAAGTAGAGCAGTCCATGCAGAATAGGAGGTTGAATGCATCGTCCGCGATACCCATGAGGATATGCCCTAACTTGTCACTTTCCGGCATGGAGCTGCTGACTTTGGGACGCAACGCAAGAACGTCCTGAATATAGACGAGGTAGGACTTCGTGGGGGATTGAACCCGAGAAGACATTTACGTGTTTTCAGCAAGAGGCCACCCAGTAAACTTCTCGGACAAGTCCTGAAGCTTTTGCTTGCAGATGACCCAGGTAATGAGCTCTTGTTCTGGTTTTGGAACCATGTTCGAGCTGTTCCCGCCAAATAGGAGATTATATTAGCGAGCATGATGATTGCGGTCCAGTGGCTTTCGGCTGCAGCGCTCATACTCATCTAGGGGTGGTCGTCGTCAATAAAGATGGGAGAGTGGCGAATTTTCGGAAGTACAACTGGCTGAGGCAATGTTCCCGTGGTGGTAGAGGCTGCTTCAGAGGTTATCGTGGCTGTTTGCGACGTCGTTGTGAGCCCAGATAGCTGACGACCGCTGCGCAAACCCAGCTTTTGGCAGCGTAAATGGGCTAATCGGTGCGTACGGGGATCTTAAATCACCTCCACCAAGATGATACAGGGCAGAAGGTTAGCACAGGAAATCACAGCAGGTGATGAGACACGTAGTTGTTGTGGTTGTATTCTAATTTGATGGCACATACCCACACAGGGGGATCGGCCAAGAATTAAGGTGCAGAGATATTAGATTTTGAGATGTATAACTACATCGCAGAAATAAATAGAAATAAATGCTAGGAAATAGAGAAGGAAATGTAAATATGAAAAACCAAAATAAAAAAGAGTAAATACTAACGCAGAGACGTAAGTGTTCAGGCAAGCACCAAAAGTTGCTTAAGCTTCGTCGTCTCCCACTCTATTTTCCATCGTCGTCTTCTTCGGTGGCATATACGTAAAAATATCGAATGAAAGTAATGTTCTCGCGTGTATGCCACGTTATCTAATTGGCCAACTGTGACCCCTTCGTCCTACTGCATATTCCCTTTACAAACAAATTTCTTTCCTCGGAGAAAAGCCTCTCTTTTTACTATCGTTTTATTAAAATAGAAGTTTATCAGCATATGGCATGCACATCTGCAGGTGGTACTTGTGACCACCTGCAGTGCTTAAGTGATAGAGTGAAGTGCTCATTACACCAAAAAACCACCATAGCGCGTTGGCGTTCGTTCGGAACAATACTTCGAAAACAGATAACATTTTTTATATAAGTAAATTGTTGCGGTGAGTGTTGTTTGCACCAAACGTAGCCTATTTCTATGCCAGTGCAACGCTCTAACATTTCCCAAAAGCTGACTGGTAAGAGCGTATAAAGCAGAATCCATTGTTCATGGGGTGTGGCGTGTTACCGTAGTAGGATGTGTGTGAGCACTGCAATGGTGTAGTAGGTCAGGTGCTGTATTGAGCACCGTAGTAAAAGCGCTTCGCGTTTTATTCCTAATGCGGAGGCGAAGGTAAATCCAAGCATGTTTGGTCACTAATTCTCACGGTTGGGCTGGTGCGACCAGCGCGCTGTAAGAAGGCTCGTTTATTGATTAAGAGCTACATTTCGTCTTTACATGCATGTTTCGAGGCATGGAGGTGACCAGACTTAGCATTAGCTTTTACAGGTCAGTTTATTTTAGTTATCGCAAGCAGGATTGACTGCTTGCATTTCGAATGTTGGAACGTCGTTGAAGAAATGTCATAGTTTAAATCAGATAGTACGAGCACATTATACTTGGTAAGTGTGGCGTCATCGTGAGACGCATTGTGCGCGTCCGTCATTTCCCTTTCCTTTCCCTCACCCAGCTCTCACAGAAGTCATGTGACCATTCTGGCTGTGTATATATTTGATGGTTAAACATCAAAGAAGTTCATTCTTGGTCAGGACACCACGTGCGTCTGTCTGCTTGTCAAACATTGCGTCAGAAGTGGGATCAAAGCCGACCCCGACGTAGCACCGTTGCAGCCCCGTGAACCGGCGAACGACCAGCAACTGCATCAAAGCGTTCCGGAGGCAAGCGACAAGCAACGCTTCGGAATGCCGGAAATCAAGCCTCTGAGGCCTTTCGACTTCCATAACGCCGCGGACTGGCCTGCCTTGATGGATGAAATTGATGACTGCAAGTTCGCGTCCGGACTGCACGAGAAGCCAGACGAAGTTCAAGTAAGGACTCTTCTCTATACAATGGGCAGAAAATCGCCGGAGATTCTTCAATCGTTAAAAGTCACAGAAGAAGAAATGGAGGACCTCAGCTTCATAAAGTCGAAGTCATAAAGTCGAAGCTACTTCGTCCACATCAAGAATACAGTCTAGAGAGTGCTTGCTTTAATCAACGCAGCCAGCAGCTGGGCGAAACAGTAGAAGAGTTCGCAACCGATCTTAACAGGCTAGCAGACAGATGCGGGTTTAGGGACATGAAGGAACGCCTGATTAGAGGCCAGTTCGTAGCCGCTCTGCAGGACCATGCGTTATTGGAAGACCTGCAGATGGATCCGAATGTAACGCTGAACATTGCTTTGGCCAAATCGCGTACGAGCGAAACGGTGAAGAAACGGCAAGCTGAGGAAAAAGGGGACGACAGTGCGGCCCCAGACGCTTTTTTTTTTTAAAGAAGCTCCGCGGGCGATCTGACCGCAACCCCCGCCACTGTAACGGCCACACCCAGGTTTTTTTTTTCTCGGAATGTCAGACAGGCCAGGAATCCGGACTTTCCATGGGACTGCAATGATCTCTGAGAAGTGAACGTCATCAGTGACAGTGAACCTTTACGTCTTTCGACACGCTGGCTTAAAGCGTTTCGCACTTGAAACAAGGCTTTTCTGAGTTTTCGCGTGTGCAGGACACGACTCGTTTTCAGTTTTGAACCCCGTGAAACACGGTAACTCGAACAACCTTTGCAGGCTAAGTGTTCGAAGCTATTTTGCCCCAAAGGGAGAGCCTCTTCCAAGCGCATACCCCTGTGAGAGCCGGGCGCCAGGCCGGGGGACGCTTGTACCCATTTTTACCGGTGGGTGTCCGGCGCCGGGTTTCGAACGAACCACCTCCCGCAGCCGAGATGGAAGCCCTAACCACTAGGCCACGACTGCGGTAGACGGTAAAGTCTACGAAAATGTCGTGTAGAAACACGTTTACAAGCAGGCAGTAGACTGCTAACCGCCAAAACAGCTGTAGTTTCTGCGCCGGGACATCTCATCCGAGAAGCAATTGCCCAGCGCAACAAGAAAGGTGTAGGTTCTATCGAAAGTTAGGCCACTTTAAAAAGCATGCCGAAAAAAGAAGCAAGCTGACGTGAATCTCGACGGCGTTTCCGAACCCGATAAGAAATTTCTCGGCACGGTCGAGCAGTCACAGAAAAGCGTTTCTGCGCACTTCATCAAGGTGGCGATAAATGACCACGAGGTTTCCATGAAAGTGAATACTGGAGCGAATGTGACAGTCGTAGTTGAAAATTTTCCTTTCCTTCTGCGTTCCTTGGACCAAGCGGGCAATCGTGACGGCCCGAACAATGTAAGCATCCGTACAATCGGAAAGCTTGTAGCCTAAATTGGTTGGAAAGACAGCCGCTCACACCAAACTATTGACGTCGTGCACAACTTGCGCACGCCCCTGTTGGGACTGCCAGCTATCAAAGCACTAGGAATTGTACATTTTCTGGATAAGTTGTCGACGGCTTAGGATATGGTACGCAAATATTCCAAAGTGTTCCTGGGAACAGGCTCCATAGCTGGGGAAATACAATACGCCTCGTGCAAAATGCAGTCCCGCATGCTGTGCCTACACTACGACGGATTCCTATACCCATGAAATAAAGGGTCAAGAAAGAGCTCAACAGGCTAGAGCGAGAAGGAATGATAGAGAAGGTCGAGGAGCCGACAGAATGGTGCGCGTCTGTTGTTCCCGTGGTGAAGCCGTCTGGAGCGGTTAGAATATGTGTCGACTTCACGCAACTGAACCAGTTTGTAAGACGGGAGCGCCTTCAGCTGCCGTTAGTAGAGCAAGTCATGGGTAGCTTTCAGGAAGCCAAGGTCGTCTTCAGACTGGACGCTAATTCCGGTTTCTACCAAGTACAGCTTTCCAAGAAGTGTCAAAAGCTAACCACTTTTATTTCCCCGTTCGGGTGGTACTGCTACCGTTCGGAATCACATCAGCACCAGAAAGTTTTCAAAGGAAGTTCTCGCAAGTCCTAGAAGGTCTAGATGGTGTGCTGAGCTATATGGACGACATTCTGGAGTACGGCAAGAACAAGGTGGAGCACGACAACCGCCTAAGTAACTCAGAAGTTCGCTTATTATTGGGCATGATTAATCACCTCGCAAGGTTCCTTCCCGATGCTGTGTCGCTATCGGCGCCTCTGCGCAGCCTCCTCAACAAAAACAGCGACTGGTCTTGGGGAACTCAACAGGAGGAAGCCTTTTAGAAAATCAAGGCAGCTCTGAGCTCGAGCAGGTGCCTGGCAAGGTACAACCCCGGGCTCCCGACAATCTTGTCAGCAGACGCGTCTTCGCAAGGGCTTGAAGCAGTTCTACTCCGGGACCAGCCGTCAGGCTAAAGAAGGCCTGTAGCGTATGCCTTCAGATCACTCACGAAAACCGAGCAGAGATACTCGCAGGTAGAGAAGGAAGCGCTGGCTTTGAAGTGGCAGCAGAAAAATTCGACGAATTTCTGCGAGGTCTCACGTTTTTGTTTAAAACTGATTATAAGCCTCTGGTTCCGCTACTGGGTCGGATTCTCTCGGCTCTCTTCCACCGAGAATTCAAAGGTTCAGGACGCGTCTTATTCGGTACTCGTTTACATTTACGCATGTCCCAGGAACAACCATTGCTACGGCGGACACCCTTTCGCGCGCCAGAGGGATGCAATCGGGACTGACTATCGGAGAGCGGTCCGAAGCGGACGTCTGAGCTCACGTGGACGGAGTTGTTCGATTTGCGCTCTCAGATGGCACGCTTGACCGCATACGCTCCGAGCAGGCAACGAACTCAGAGTGCGCCTTGTTGCTCGAAGCGTGCACGCGGAGTTGGCCTGCAAAACACCAGGTACCACCACTTCTAAAACAGTTTTGGGCACATCGTGGCAACGCCATAGTCTGCAAATAGCTACTTCTGAAGGATTCCAGACAAGTGGTTTCACAAGCTCTGCGGATAGAAATGCTGCAAACAGTCCATGAAGGACATCAAGGCATCGTCCGCTGCCGCGCGTACGCAAAGGAGTCTTTCTGGTGGCAGGAATCAGCGCAGAAATTGCAAGAACCGTAGAAAACTGCCAAACGTGTGCGCAAAAGAGTACCCAATTTTGTGAACCAATGATGTCCTCTGAAGCAGCAGAGCTCCCATGGAAAAAAGAATTGAGTTGATTTATTCGAGATGAAAGTAGCTTTCTATCTTGTCGTTGTCGATTATCACTCCAGGTATCCCGAGCTGGCCCTTCTGGATCGAGGAACATCGTCGGAGATGGTTATCCAATACCTAAAAAGCATCTTCGCCAGGCACGAGATCCCGAGAACTGTGATATCAGACAACGGACTACAGTTCGTATCACTTGCTTTCAGTAATTTTTAAAGACATTACGGCTTCAAACCTATCACAACGAGTCCTCGTTACCCACGGGTTAACGGGGAATTTGAGCGCTCCTTGAGAAGGCGCTGGAACTCTACGTTGCCTTGCTGAATTATAGATATTCACCGGGCCCAACCGGCTACAGTCAAGACCAACTGCTCATGAGTCGTCGCTTACGATCAAGATAACCATGCATGCCAGCTGCACTAAAACCTCGAGTAATAAGCGCCTCTTGGAAAAAGCAAGACGAAAATACAGGCATCAGCAAAAGCTGTTTATTGACAGACATCGTGCGGCTAAACCGCTTCCCAGGTTATCCACAGGGGACCATGTGTAGCTGCGAGACAGATGTGCCGGAAGCACAGTCCTTCGTCCTGCCTCGACACCCAGGTCTCACTGGATCCAGAGTCAAGGGGGAGTCCTACGTCGAAACAGATGTCATCTGTTCCTCCTCCCAAAGGGAGAAGAAACCGTGCCCTCAGCGGACGACCAGGGTGAAAAAGCCAGTCAGCCTACGGAAACAATCGACGAGGGTGTGAAACAAGCTGTTTCGAATTCGCCTGGCAAGTTCACCATGACAAAGCAGTTGTCCAACAACGAAGAGAACGTACCCGAAGAGACACCTTCAAGCTCAGTGCAAATAACGCGATACGGGCGCGTCGTACCACCACCGATAGGACTCGGCTTTAATGAGTAAATTGAAAAAGTACTTTTTCCTTCCTTGTGTGCGCACACAGTGCTTGTAAACAGAGGAAAATGTGGCGTCATCCTGAGATGCACTGTGCGCGCCAGTACTTTCTCTTTCCTTTCCCTCACGCAGCTCTCACAGAAGTCATGTGACCGTTCTGGCTGAGCATATATTTGATGGTTAAACATTAAAGAAGGTCATTCTTGGTCAGGATACCACAAGCGTCTGTCTGCTTATCTGAGAGTAAGAGCATCGTATAATAATCATAACTGGTTCACAGGAAAGGAAAAGCGCGGTATCTTGTCACTCGTTCTGTGGACAGCTGGACCACGCCATATGTGAAGGGACTAAAATGAGAGTGAAAGCCGAAAGAGAGGAAGGAGTGCCATAGTGGAGGGCTGCAGAATAATTATGACCACCTGGGGATCTTTAGCGTGCACTGACATCGCACAGCACACGGACACTACTTCGTTTCGCCTCCAACGAAACGAAGACGAAAACATCAATTAATCAGTATTGGTGCACCTTTGGCTGCTGCGTAAGAGAGGCGTCTCAGCTATATTTCGCCTTCTTGCTATTGTATTATTCACTGTTCAAAAGATATGAACCTGCCTCGCAACAAATCCTTCTATAGTATCTCTATTCTCGGATGACAGGCGCCACACTCGGCAGGATGATGGGTTTGCAACAATAAACCAACTGCGTAATTTCTTACTCTCGCAAAAGTGCATAGCGTTTCGCATAAATATCAGCTGGAAGGAAATAGACACCGAGCTATATTGCTTCTTTTCAAGTAGAGGTGCAAACGTATTTCTTGATATCCGTTAAACCTGGCTTCTGCGAAATACTTTAGGGACTTTTATTTGAATATAGTTCGAACAAGCCTTTCAATTATAGCAAAGTCTCTTCTGTTAAGCGGGTAAAGATAACCATCCTAGGAAGATAACTATAGTAACTGAAGACAGCTGCGAAGACAACAATCAGCAGTAATTGCATCAGTTCACAGTGCATGTTTGTTATGAAAACAAGATAGATTCGAACACTGTGTGCATCCGCTTTATTTATTTTTCTAAAAGCAACACGTGGCTACTATGTGGCTTTGTATGAAGTAATTTGGCAACTAAATTGAAGATTTTTTCTCACACCATGTCGTAGAATTGCACACTTCTTACTGCATTGAAATTTAGAGTTCAGATAGGCGAAGTTCAGTTCAGACGAAGTAGCATATTTAACTGCCGGCATGGCGTGCTTTCGTTCTCTCAGTGGTGGATGGATGGATGTTAAGTGTCCGTTTTGAACCGTAGTGGTGATAGTCATCACCATGGTCTACAAATGGATGCATGACAAAGGCCTTTTTGTTTATAAGTTGACGAGCTAACGTATTCGTAAAAATTAGAAGCAATCGAACGCTGTTTTCAGGATCACTGGGAGGCGATTTGTTGCGGGACATACTTCAAAGAATATTGAAGCTTCCCTTACTTCTTCATGGCACCAGGTTCTTACCTGTAGAAGAGATGGCGTTCCTTCTGATGCTATTATGATCCTGGTCCTCCACGGTTTGTGGAAAATGAGGATGAGGTACAACGCAGATATCAGTGTGATCGTTAGGTGAGCACTTCACTGAAAGTGTCATACGGTTCAGCTAAGTGCATCGAACTTTATGAACTGGTGCTGTTGGAAATAGTTTAATCCTGTTACGTCAGTAAATGAGTTGTTGGCGCGTTTTGCCATTACGTTTTCTACCTGCCGCGGGCTAAAGTCGGTAATAAAGAAAGCTTCTGAACGCGATGTATTAATACTCCTATCTGAGTACTCAAAACACCTGTTCAAATACTCTGGGTGCAATTGATATCTTTCCTTCGGTGTGTTTCCCTTTAGGTTGCATTAAGCACTTTTGTATACTTAAAAGCCGTAAACCTAGCCGTAGACAGAGATGTTAGGTGAGGTATGGCAACGGTTACTGTATGCAAGCATCTCAGGGTAATCATTTCCTGCCTTCAGTGAGTGTTGCGTTCAGAGACACATCTTAGCAACAATCGCGATTTAGCTCGCTAAGAGACAACAAGTGAGGAGAAAGAAGTTGTGGGACCTTACCGTTGAGAAAACGGAATTACGCATCCGTACCGTATGACGGAAATATTCGGGGGCTGGAAACAACAAAAATCGCTTTATATTATTATGAGGTTCAAATGGCTGCTAGACTGATTGGTGTGTGGCACGCTAATGCGAGTTAATGAATTCAGCATATTTAAATAAGTAATTTTTATTATAACTTGGAGCCGGTCAATCTGGTTTGTGTGCAGCGTGTTCCCTTCTTTTCCTCTCAGCGTTGTACTTACATGTTTGGGCACATGAATAAAAAAAATCAAATTAAATAAATAAAGAAATCGCAAAAATCAAAACAAATGATTTAACAGTGTGAAAACGCACCGAATCGAAAGGCTGAATTTTATCCGGTAGTCGCAAATTACGTGATCTTGAACAGAACGCAAAGCTTCATGGCAGCCGTACAATTTGGAGCCCTGCCGTCTAGTGTATTCGATGTAACTTCACTACTACCAGCGCTATGAGCTGCATAGAGGCAGCCCTAAAGGTTTTCGAAGAAATCATCTTGAAGTTATTCTGATCTACGTTTCATTAAAAAACTCTCTCGGTTCAAGTGAGTAGCATTCTAAAGCGACCAAAATTCGTCTTCGGCTTCGTATTGTGAAGCCTTCCAAAACCAGTGAGCAGCAAGCCGCAGAAATCGAAAGGTACATAGATAAACCATCAATGCTAGCTATTGCACTGGACGCGTGCGTGAACAAACCACTGGCTGCGGGATGTCGCCAATGCTGCGGTGTGTTTTGCGGATAAGGTAATTTTAAGTTGCTTTTTGTGGTTGCTTCAAAGTCTCGAGCTTTTTTTCTCAAGGTCCATGGTGAATACCACAACATCAAACTCTATTAAACGAAACGAATAATGCGGCACTCCGGGTATTATTATGCAATAATGCAAATATGTTTTACCGGACGTTTCTATAAATTTGCAAGCTATCTATCGTCTATAAACTTGAAAAAGGTTCTCCTGCTGTGTAACCTAGAAAAGCTTAACTAAATGCCGTCATTTAATCTTCGTTTCTTTCGCGTTCACAGCAGTGCCTGCTGTTCTACACGTTGTTTTATGTGAGATGGGACGAGGATATGAAATGCTGTTTTGCGTAGCTTCAAGACAGGAACGCTTTGTTCTTATTTCTTACGTAGTGCTCCTCAAAATGTGTTATGTGCAGTTTACGTGTTCATAAATTAGGAAGCTTAAATTTAAGAAATCAGGTTTTATTATGCTGCAAGCGTTAGCGCTTTACTAGGTGGAGATGCGGTTTACAGACAACCGAACGAAATTTCTGTGTGAAAGAACAATAAAAGAAAGCCTCCTGTGAGGGCGCTTTGTTGATAGATTTAAAAAAACACCCGCCATATGCAAAAAATTATACCTGCTACTGGATTCACGCACTATCATGTTAATGTGCTTTCCACTGGTTTTCAAACTTTCAAAATATGAGCGCAAGTGAACGGTCACCGCTCATTTCGATGGACGGCTCAATGAATCGAATAAAGAATACACAGGCAGTCGAATTTAGCGACTTCAGTTTTGGTCTGGTTTTCTTTGGTAGTGCGGTTTTTGAATAATTGCTTCATCTGAATGGCCTTTCATTTATCGCCCGTCTTGGCTATCATTTACTATGTCTCAAAAAAACCTTTCAATCATTTCTATATTCCAATGCTTACAGCGACGTCACTGACACATTTTAAGGCCGCTACCAGGCATGCTTCGTTGATTCCGAACGCGTTTGGTTCAAAAATGCACCAGTGCCATTATGCAGTAGCGTGGCACATTAAGGCCAAAGGATGTTCAGCCCTGCAAGATGGATTTAGTCGATATAAAAATTACACCCACATAGAGAGTGTCTGAGTGGAACGAACGAAGCCTAACTTAGCTACCCATTGCTATACAGCAAATTACAATGAGAGACCATCCTGCTATGAATACTTTATTATGGCAAGATTAAATCAAATTAGGTCCCTAACATTAATTAAACATCTAGTGTGTGAAGCATAGGTAGGTATGGAGGAAGCCCAGTCGAAAAAAACTACTGATTTTTTGTTGTCAGTGAATATTTTGAGAACACAAATTTGTGTAGTAACCTTACAAATTTCTCTAGTTACGACAGAAAGTGCTGCAGAACTACAGACCATAGAAAAGTGCAAGGTAAAGTATTGCAGACCTATATGAAAGTGTGACACACCTACAGAAACTTGTGGTGTTTACGATATACTACAGAATATTGTTTCGTATTTTTGACACTGTTTCTAAGTTTTTTTTTTCGACTGACTGCCTGCATAGTGGTGCCATGCGCTTCACTGAGCATGGCAGTCTTAAATAAATATAATAGGCCTAGCTAAATTAATGTAGATCGTTGCCACCTCAACACACATTAGGCTTGTTTGTACCCTGCTAACTTTTGATTAAGTCCCTCAAATCTTAAGAAGCTTAACTTAGCCTATTAGTGCGAACGCAATGTGATTTTTTTTACAAGTTAACCAGATCTTCGGCATGAATACACCACCAGCAGTTTTGTATCACTTGGCGGCTCTATTTAATGTCCTGAAAACAATGACAGGAGAGGTGGATTAGTAACGAAAGGGCTACCAATGAATGAAACGCATTTGGCCTGAATTCCGTATACATTTTGCTGAGTTTTTCGGTATAACCGGAACATGAACCATCACTCCGGGGCGCTACATGACGGCAAATAATATTGTCATGTGCTTCGACGCTAGGAGAAGGAAGAAGAGACTGGACAGAAGAAGAAGAAACAGAAGCGGCTGATTCTCTATAGTGGCCTTTTTGTCGTTGTGGAGCGCCTGAGCGACGTGAATAATGTGATTTCACGGCGCACCGAAAGTAGCCGATGCTCACGCAGGGCCGAGGTGGTGCAAGTTGCTGGGCTAAATAGGTTTTCTTTTTGAACCTGTTAAAAATTTGTTTTAGTGCATAGCACTACTGGCCGCAATCACGAATTTCGCCCATGTCTGTGCAACGCCGCTCACTCTCTCTTCGTGAACTTGAAGTGGAAAAAGAGAAAGTGGCGACGCGCGCGTGGCGCGGCCCAGTATTGAGGAGGCGGAGTGGTCGCACAACTGCAGCACAAGCCGATCGCTCTCTCTCTGTCTCTGTCCATCCGTCTCTGCTTGAACTTGAAGAGGAAGAAGGGGAAGTGGCGACGCCAGCCTCACGCGACTTAACACTGAGGGGGTCAAGCGGCCGCATAGATGCACCCTGTGAGAGAGTAAGACATTGGAGAGAGGGGCGTGTCAGTTTCGGACGTGGTGGCCGTCTCTGGGCAGCATTGCACAAGAGCGTGTTACTGCGGAGTGAGCAGTCGTGTGTCGCTCGCGTGTCCTCAACTTCGGCAGCTCTCCCCTAGTATCAGTTACTCCTCAGCCTTCATGGACAGCAGACGTGCACGTGCGGTTCTCCCTGGACATCGGCTTCGAGCCGCTCGCCGTTTCTTGAAGCAGCTTGTGCTTACCTTCGTGCCTAAGCAGTGCTACGCACCTACTTCGCATTTGCTTAACTATGCAAATCGGCCGTAATTTTTTTTTAAGTAGCTTCATTGTAGCGTTGCAGATTTATCAATGGTTTACCGAACAGTAGGGATCTTCCTGTTGTCAGCTGTTTTGCAGACATGTAAGTGTCCTGAAGTATTATGTTCTATGTGCTCAAACTGACTCGGTGAACATGCTTCCATTTTCTCATGAACCGTGCAGCTTCATTATAGGCTTGAGGTCTATAATGAAGCTGAATGAAATCCCAACACCTTTGAGAAATAAGCACACTCTTTGCCTTGGAAAGGCGGCCCGTTGTCTGTGCCGGGATTCCGAACTGGGAAAACATTGTCACAGGGAGAGGAGCACAGTATTTTCACTTGTGGAGTGTATTTATTATAACACTGGGTATAGTGAGAAGTCATCTATTACAACCATAGCACAGGTTCTATCTGGAAAAGGACCAAAAAGTCAATTGACACTTTTTCTCAGGGGCCATCATGTGGTTCAGTGATGGCATGTGGTTCTTGCTTAGCTTGGAGAACAGCTGCTTGGCATGGTGGGAAGCTTTGATCGATGCGTTTACAACTTTACAACGTTGTCGATGCCTGAACACTATAACTTCTATTACTGCGTTAACATATTTTGAAGAGCAGAAGTCGTACCCAATATAGAAAGTGACATATTGTCAAAAATAGGTAAAGCATGATTTGCTTTAGCGGTATCTGTTGGTGAACACAACAAGCAAATGTTTTAGCATTCAAGGTCATCAAGGAGTTCTTGATGTATATTTTATTCAAGTCTATTTTGTGCAGCCAGTATTGGTCCCGTTGAAAACAGCAGGGTCGCGATGACAAAGGGAGCCGGTGCAGATGACAGTTGGACCCGCCTGGATGCCTTGATTTTGGACGTCGTCTGGCATTGCAGGTGTAGGAATAGTGTGGCTACGGAGCTCCAGGATTGATGTTTCTAACCCGTGACTCCGCCAAATGAAACATAGGGGTTTATTAGAGGTACTCGGTCTCGATCTAGAAGCGCGGCACGAACAGTCCGCGTACAAGCAGGTCCAGCGCACACACCAATAGCGATGTTGCTAGAGACAGCGCACCGAAACTTCTTCTTTACCTTTGCACGTATATCTTCATCTTTAGAAAAGCAATTATTTTTGATATTTTCAACTCCCTGAGCTAACCTCTCTGCGACTGATGAGGCGCCACCGTTGAGGATATCATGCAGTCCCGCCACTATCACCACTAGGCGGCGCCTTGTGGAATTCTTCACCTGCCTTTGCTTAGCTTCTTTCAGTACCGTGTTCATTATCCAGCCTTGGAATGTTCCAACTATTACTCTCTTATTAACCTTTACACGTGGACTATTGCTCGCCTGAGTATGCTCATGCTAAAAACGTCAGTGATAAGCGCCTGGGCACTCTTGTTGCATCCCTGCAAGTGCTGTTTCTTGATTCCGTCTTTCTTTGCCGTCTTCTCTAGCAATGCCTTTGTTCTTTTCCTCTAGCTCTTTTAAGGATTTATTGTAGCTGCTACCGTTGAATTGGCCTCCCGTTTCGGCCCCGCCTGACCAACTTTGTGTTCGCTGCCCTTGCCAGTGCCTCACAGAGCCATGTTAGCCCATTCCAGAGAGTCCGCCACTTTTGTCTGCAGAGGCTGCTATAGACATTTTTTTCCTCCCTTGCCGGAAGCTGCCTCTGTACTTTGCTCTTTCCTGCTTTTACTAGCTCGTGCTTTTTATCAGAGCTGCTAAACGCGGCATTAGGCCGGCGTTGGCTTCCTGCAAGATGTTAAGGTGCACACTAAGTCCGCAACACTGGCCCAAAATGTCCGAGCCTTCCACCTCCTTTATTGTTCAAAACCGTGTTTCCTTCCGATTACCCAGTACCTCACACTCCTTGCATGCCTGATGTGCAGCGCCTATTGGGGCAGGCGATTATAAACTGGGACGCTGACCGCACGGCTAGCTCTTTGGTCATGGGAGCCATTAGCTTCTGTTCGCAATTGTTACGCAAAGAAAACTGAAAGGAAAGAAACTTATAAATCACGTCTGCTTTTTAGCGCGGACGCTTGACGCGGAAGAGGAGCGCTTGAGCGCAAATTATTTTTTTTTTTAGTTCAGGAATGAACTTAGGTTTATGTCCGCTACGCGATTATATCAAATCATTCATTATATTTTAAATGTTGAAAAGTGTTGGCAGCGCTGCGAAAAAAAGCAGGACACTAGTTGATAGTCCTAAACGGCACGTGTCTTGCATATGTACTGATGAATTACATTACGGAAGTTATGCTGCAAATTGTATTCTTCCAACGAATAAATATGCGAAGCGAAAAAAGTACTTCTCCACTGGAAAGGATGCGAGCAGAATAAAACCCTTGGTAATTTTTGAGACATATGCTTGGTTCGTGTACTGGAACATGACCCTGGTGCTGGTTATGTGGCGAACGGCACTCAAGCTCAGCGAAACCCGGAACACGGCATATTTTATTTCTGTAGAATACTTTGCAAAGCCTGTACTTCATTTCTAAGACAACAGTATATAGGCAGTTATGAAAATTTTGCGCAAATTGTTCATGCGTTCATGTTCCCTGAGAGTGGCAGTGATCCACAGTCATGCCGTTGCACTGCACTTAGGACTTGTTTTGTAGTTGAACGGTTTGTATATTGGTTATAGTGGGTATAGTGGGTATAGTGGCTTAGTGGTTAGAGCGCCCTTCTCGGCTGCGGGAGGTGGTTAGTTCAAAACCTGCCGCCGGACACCCACCGGTAAAAATGGGTACAAGCGTCCCCCGGCCTGGAGCTCGGCTTTTCTAGGGGTGTGCGTTTGGGAGAAGCTCCGTAAACCCCGCTGAGCGCCCCTCCTCCGCAGTGGGCGCAAAGTCAGACAGCCGGAAATCCGGACTTGCCATGGGACTGCAGTGATCTCTGAGAGGTGAACTTCATCAGTGACAGTGAACCTTTACGTCTTTCGACACGCTGGCTTGAAGCATTTCGCACTTGAAACAAGGCTTTTCTGAGTTTTCGCGTGTGCAGGACACGACTCGTTTTCAGTTTTGAACCCCGTGAAACACGGTAACTCGAACCACCTTTGCAGTCTGAAGTGTTCGAAACTATTTGGCCCCAAAGGGAGCGCAGCGGGGTTTGCGGAGCCTCTTCCAAGCGCACACCCCTGTGAGAGCCGGGCGCCAGGCCAGGGGACGCAAGTACCCATTTTTACCGGTGGGTGTCCGGCGGCGGGTTTCGAACGAACCACGAAATCAGCTTCTCAGCAAAGCCTAATTTTGTACCAAATATCTTGTTCCCCACTATTTTATATCGCTTTTGTAATAAAAGGGTACATGGCAAGACGAGAGTCTGGCTACTAGGGCTCACACAAACTGGCGAGTAGTGGACGTCGAAATCAGCATTTCGGTGTAATCTTCTGGATTCGCGCTACCAACAGCAAGGCAGTGATTGAGAGCGTTGCGAATAGCTCAAGTCCTGGCACACTCGAAGTTCGAAGCACGGGAGATATTCATGATGCTCTTAATTTTAGCCGTCAAACACGTCAATGTGCACCTTGTAAACGCCTCTAGAGGCAATTTGATGTACCGTCGATATTTCAGAGTTTACGCAGACGTGAGAGCTATGCTGTTTTCTTTCTCACAAAATGCGAGACATCTCTATATGAGGTTCTTTGGTTAAAAGTAAACCCTTGCAGTAAGGATGAGAGAAGAACACTTGTAGTTTTCATGTCTCGTGAACGATTGCGTCTTCCCACATCAAAGCAGTATCTAGTACTTCATTTCGGAGGGCACTGCTTTAGTCATCGCGAAAGTACCGTCGGTAGAACGAACCCTTTTCGGCGCAAGTGCCCTTAAGACTAAACGAGCTTCTGCTCCAGCTGATGCTCAACGTTTCACGGCTCACCCACAGCAGAAGTGCGGCGCCCTTGTCGGCTAACCAAATTTGTCCTGGGCTTCGCTATTACTTCGTGCAGCTCTTATGCGATTATCATTCCATCATACTCATCAGTGAAACCGAAAGCTGCGGCAAAAAAACCTAGAGGGCATCGGTCGGGTGCCGACCACATAATTTGCAACTAATCGCTGTCAACAGCGATCAGGCAGACAGAAGGAGCGGAGTAACAAAACCACGACGGCACAGGCGCTGAAAGTGAAGTTTGTTCCATGAACCGCCGAAACATTCCATATGTGCCAAGGACAAATGGCACCGGGGAGAAACTATTGTTAACACAGGCGGCCATAAATGAGTGAAATCTAACAGAAGACAACTGAAGATGAATAAGGAAAAGGGTCACCAGAACAAAGTAAATTTCATCTTCCATATGTTATGCTTCGGTGGCTTCTAGAATAAAGCTGCTGGCCAGGGCTGGGCCGTCGCCATTTGTGTTAACGTACCTTTTTCGCGTGCTTAAGCGCTGCCAACCACATTTAACCAGCAACCCATGTCCATCAGCTTGTCTTGTTTTCAAGATGTCTTGACTATTCCTTTGTTTTGTCATCTTTTTGCAAAGGATGATTTTTATATATGGTTCTGATATTTGGGGTGCGCATTAGTGCTTTGGAAATAAGCGCGAAGAATGCTTCACAAGCAGTGATAAAAAATAAGGAATGTACGTTGCCAGAAAATGTGTGTCGAAACCTGTTCGAAACGGTTCCTTCGATTTGCTCCGGACGAAAATTAGGGTTTATATTTTTTTTTTGGCCCGGTTCCGGTTCGACATCCTGGCACTGCTGCATATAAGGGTAGAAAGGTATAAGACCTCAACGCGCATATTTACTGTAACTTGTTCACCACGATCTACTATCTGGAGTACGGTACAGGAGATGGAAGCAGGGCTGCATGTGGAGACCATTGTTGCACATTGAAAACTATGGTGAACGGTAAGTCAATAAGTTTTGTACCCGAAAACTGGGGGATCAAGTAGCTGAAAAAATATTCTAATTGCTTTTGTGAAATTCAGGCAATTTCTTCTAGCATGTCATGAAATATGTCTACTTTTATCCGCTGTGTTGAAACTGAAATAGTCCGCTAGCTTTCTTTATCCATCATGTTGAAGCTCTAATCATCCGCTAGCTTTCATAGCGCAATGGAATTTCATTTCTACCAGCAACGCGGTTAGTGTCTAAAAAAAAGTGGTTTAAGAATGCGCCCGATATGGTTACCGTTAATAAATATTATTAGTGGTGCCAGGTAGATGCTTTCTCTGTAAACTTTGTCAGCATTTATTTATAAAACAATGTCATGACCAGAGGAAGACCCTTCCGGAGGCTACAAGATTGAAGTCACCTTTCAATAACGTCATCTGCGCTATTTGGCATGACTTCATTGTTAAAGAGAGCTACTAGGTATACTTTAAAATATATGCATCAAAGGGAAAGGCACAAAGAAAACAAAAAAATGATGAATCCACAAAATAGCTCACGAATCACAAAAGATAAAAAACATACAAGACATGATGGCCATGGTTGCTACATTTTAACGGGGATAAAAAGCAAGTCACCCGTGTACGATGCGATCTCGGGGCAGGTTAAGGACCTCCTGGTGGCCGACATTTGCGGAGCCCTCAGCTGCAGCCTTTCTCATAGCCTGAGTCGTTTTCGACTTTAAATCTTATGCACGAAATAAAACCAACCCTATTGAAAAAATTGCACGAGGCAATACCCTCACATTTTCTCACACAGTCTCACTCAATTCACGTAAGAAATCACATACAAGTCACATATAATTGCGTAAGATATCATAGTTTCTTGCACATTAAAATAAATATGAAAGATATTTTATGATAATGAAGAGCACTTTATGTATTTGTGATTTGATGAGATGGTGTGAGGTTATTGTCCCATAGAACTTTTCGTTTTTGAGTAGGAAAGCGTTACGCAAAATCAATTTGCCTCAAGGAAAGCTGTTTCGCCATTTATTAGTCTGACTTAAGGAGTACGGATACACGACTCTAACGCCTTGTGGGAATGCGAGCGATTGTTCTGTTCGAAATCGTCGCCCTTCTAAGCGTATAATCTGATGTTTCTTTGCTGTAAACTTTTTGTTGCATTGAGTTTTGAGAGAACGCTTGTGGTCTGTCGTCGCCGTTCTTGCCGTCCTTTTTAGCACTTGTGAACAGGAAGCCACACTTGCTTTCAGCTTCCAGGGTATTGCCACTGGAATGAATATACCACCCTATAGGATGACTGTAGTGCGTTACCACGCCGGACTAATTTCTTCGTAGGTGTCGATTACCCGATACTTCTGAAAAGAGTTCCTCTGGCAGGCGTTACTTCCTTACTGAAAAAACTGTAAGGGACAATAACCTCGCATTTTCTGACACAATCTCACTCAATTCACGTAAGAAATCACGTACAAGTCGCATGTAATTGCATAAGTTCTCATAGTTTTTTGTACATTATCATAAATTATGTATGATATTTCATGATAATGATGTGCGCCGTATGAGACTCTGTGCGATTAAATGAGATTTTATGAGGTTATTGCCCCGTAGAACGTTTTGTTTTTCAGTAGGGTTGCTATGTAAACTAGCCAGCAGCAGATTGGTGGCAGGTTTTTATGAGTCATATCAAGAGTACAGTTCATGGTAGAACAGTGAGATTTCACACAGGGTAAAAAAGGGGGTAACAGTTTTTCTAATAATAAGAAATAAATTTCATCGGTACTCTTCCATATCTACTACATCTAAGTGAGGTATAGCTGGCTCTCATATATATAGTGATACAGCTTGGTAAATGATGGCAATATGTTAAAGCCTGCTGGCTGCTCTTTCATACGATGTTAAGAGGCTGTGTGATGATGAATATGTGGGCCTGCTCATTATTCGACCTTTCTGGTTTAAACCAGTAATCATTTGTTTTACATTTAACCAATTCTCGTCATGCCGAAACTGAAAAGAAATGAGCAGGAAAAGCAATATTTTCCCGGCTGACAATATTGGAACACAAAACAGTTGCAGCTGAATTATTTATTTTTATTAAAATGGGGGCACGTATTCACGACGCATGATAATTATTTAGAAGTATGAGGTTACATATCACACCAAGTGCAGTCATTCTAGCATAATCACCTGTAAGAAAAAACAGGATATGTCAGATCCTTCAAAATATTTTGCACCTCTTCCTTAAGCTGGAACCAACATGCAAGTGAGAGTTCAGAAGACTGCCAAATTGGAGTGAAACTTTAAATGCGATACGTCTAAACTTTGTTGATGAAGGCAATATTGTAAAAATGCAAACAAACGTTATAAGCCTTTCCTGGGCAACAAGAGTATTTTGGGATGTGAAAAATTGTATTTAGGACAAAAACAAAAAATGCAGATTTTAAGAGTTAAAATCGGCTACGCACTCTCCTTGTTTATTATTCCCGATGAATTACTAAGCAGCAAGTGCTTCGCACAATCTTTAGGTAAACTCTCATATTTACATATCAATGTCCTAGCACTTTGCAATTTGTAATAATATTGATACACGAGTTGATTTGGGTGCTGCAGTTAGAAGCTAGACATAAAATGACCTGCTGTGTACTATTCTTTCCACGCGTAAATTGGTATTCTCGCTAAACCGAATTAGGATGCTTAGCAGCAATACGAGAAACAAAAGCCGACATGAAGTTTGTAAGGAACCGTTTATTCATGATGCCCACATGCGCCTAACCAACTGCAACTACCTCTACATGTCGCACGCAGTGGCTGCGTTCATATGAAAAGTCACCATACGCGTACATTAAATATCGGTTCTAGCAACAAAGCTGACCGTAGCATAGGTAGAATTTTTTTTTTTTGGTCACAGCTAGTTTGAGGCACTGTGGCATAACCAGGCACTGCATATTCACACCAGAAGCAGGTCGATCGTGCTGGGAAGCTCTTCGTACGTAGCTTATAGACAAAACGCCCATATGCGATACAAAAAAAAATAAACTAGCACTGCAGAATCTGCCTTGGAGTAATGCGAAAGCACGGATACTGCTGTTGGCTGAGTCTGGTTGCTTCTAGTTGCTTAATTCACTTCCTGTTTACCCGTTTTAGTCTGGTAGTTTAAAATTTGCGCGCCAATCCCTTCATCATCATCATCATCATCATCATCATCCTGACTATACCCACTGCAGGGCGAAGGCCTCTCCCATATTTCTCCACTTAACCCGGTTCTGTGTTAGCTGCATCCACTTGACCCCTGCGAACTTCTTAATCTCATCCGCCCACCTAACTTTTTGCCGCCCCCTGCTATGCTTTCCTTCCCTTGGAATCCAGTTTTTTACCCTCAGCGACCATCGGTTATCCTCTCTTCTCACTACATGTTCTGCCCATGTCCATTTCTTCTTCTTAATTTCCACTAGAATGTCGGTAACTTGAGTTATTTCTCTGACCCCCTCTGCACACTTCCCATCTCTTAATGTTACTCCTACCATTTTTCGTTCCATAGCTTGTCAAATGCGCTCCATCCCAATCTCATTCTTCTTGTTATTTCCTTTTCATGGTCCGGATCTGCGGTTACTACCTGTCCTAAGTAGACATATTCGCCTACTACTTCCAGTACTTCGCTACCTAATGTAAACTGCTGTTCCTTCCCGAGGCTGTTGAACATTACCTGTCTTCTGCATATTGATTTTCAAGCCTACCTTTCTACTTTTCCTGTCTAGGTCATCAATCATTATTTGCAGTTCATCCCCCGAGTTGCTTAGCAAAGGAAATGTCATCAGCAAATCGCAGATTACTGAGATCGCCAATCCCTTGATATGCCCTTTTCGGCGCTACTTACGGTTGCGTGATGTCACATCCTCTACGTCACATTAATTCACTTCTTGTTTCCCAATTTTAGTCTTGTGTAGTTTCAAATTGTGCGCCAATCACTTCGTATGCCCTTTTTCCGCTCTACTTCCGGTTGCGTGAAGTCACATCATTGACGTCACAATAACTGACTGCCTTAATTAGCTACTTTAGTCTTCGCTACTTTCAAACTGCGCGCCAATTCGTTTCTATGCAATATTAGACGCGACGTCAGGTTGCATGACGTCACATCCTTGACATCACCTTAATTGACTAATTTAATTAACTATTTTAGTATTTTATATATGATAATGTGGCATCAAGTCATTGGCTAATGAGCCCGTTTACTTCTTTACTGTTACATTTTTGTCTCTAAATAATTTCATAGTTACCTTTTTGGCCTAATTACTTTTCGGACAAAACAATACGTCACTCTCTATCGATTGACACCACTCATTAACCTCTCAATTACTAACAACTGCTGCGAACACGATCTTGGGTGTTTAGCCTCTATTTAATTGCGTAATTAACTTATTGGCCTAAATATTTTTTAGACACAACACGTCACCCTCTCTCGATTGACACCACTCATTATTCTCTATCGCTTTTCAATTACAACTGCTGCGGACAACTTTTACATTTTTTGCCTGTAATTATTGACCAAAATAACGTATTCGCCAAATTTTTGCGGACACTGCATTAGGTCACCCTCTAACGGTTGACACCGCTCATTAAACTCTACCACTTCTCAATTATTCACAACTGCTGCGAACATGATTTTGCTGTCGAGGTCTGCGGAGGTGGCCTGCGGACAGAAATCTGTGAACATAGTGAAGTAGTGCCTTCGCATGAAAACATGCGGTCGTTGGTACTGTCTTCAGCTAGGCTGACTGATGGGAAGCAAACGAGTAGGACTAGCCCCTCCGTTCGTATTAGAACAAATGGAACTGAAAATATCTGTGTCACTCTGCTTTCGTAGTTCGCCCAGAGTTTAAGCAATTGAAGTAGAGTAACTAATAGCATCCTAGAAGATATTGCAGACTCTGAATGTATCAAAGCAAAGGTGACAAAGGTTTAAATATCGCGAAACGTGCTCTTGCTATCAGCTCAGTGAGAGCTACGTTTGTGGACTGCAGCCGTTAGAAATGTGTGCGGGATCAGAACTTTCCGAAATATTTTCACAATTTCTCACAGCCACCCTAAAGCAGGGCGTGGTTATTTGGCGGACGCATAGAAAAGCGTGAAGAGGATGACAAAGCAGGTGACGAGAACTCAAGGATGTAGTTTTAAAACGCACTCATAAACATTATTTGAAAACGGAAAATGCCATAAAAGGCGTTTATGCATGTTTCTCAGACTTGCGGCGAATCTCGAGCAGTTTGAAACGCTGTCGCATCCGTGTGTACGGTCAGCAATACATTTCTTCGGCCCCGCCGGGGTGGCGCAGTGGTTACGGAGCTCGACTACTGTTCGCAAGGACGCGGGATCGAATCCCGGCCTCGGCGGCAGCTTTTCGTTTGAGGCAAAAAGCAAGGCGCCCGTGTGCTGTGCGATGTCAGTGCACGTTAAAGGATCTCAGGTGGTCGAAGTTTCCGGAGTCCACTACGGCATCTCTCATAGCCTGAGTTGCTTTTGGACCTTAAACACCACAAAAGAACCAAACCAAACATTTCTTTGATCAAACAGTGGCCAAACAGCATTGCACATAGAACAGTTCTCAGGCGGCATGACAAACCAATGAAAGACAACTGTACCGCATATTCATGGAATGCCGTACACCGCTGAGTATGCTCGTCCTTACAAAGCGAAACTCATTTTGATAAATAATTTGTTCATTTCTTTTTCTTAAACCGATGCATAAAGCGAAACATTGGTGTTCAAAAGGAAGTTCTTTGCAAAGCCCAGAATGTTCTCGTTAGAGTGAAGACAGCGGTGACAATCTCAGCAGATTCACTTCCTTCTGACAGGAAGTAGCCTACCCACCAACTGCGTTAGGAGAAAGACATGGAGTAAAAGAGAAGCTTGGATTACTGCTCCTGGACTACCACCTAATGAAAGCATTAATCGTCTCATATTACATTATTATAGGCCGATCAAATGTATTAGTGTGAATATTGATCTCATGCGTACGCCCGAAAGACAACCACTTTTCGCATTTCATGCAATATTTAGGTAAGGACACTTTTGTACTCACCATATTAATGCGTTTAAGATAAGCGCCCGTTTTAATTATTGGGTCTGTGTAATTTCTCCAATTGCTGGACGTTAACACCTGTGGTGTGGGATCAAATGATGTGTGGACAACCCAGTGCGTTGGGTGGTTTCGTATCACCAGTGTAAACTCATCGTTTTTCTGGAGAGGTACATTCTCAAATTTCACAACATTTCCGGCTTCCCCATTGTAGATGGTTATTTCAAAACTAAAAAGGAAGCAGAGAAACACGGACATAAAATTTTATTAGCACCGGGGTCTCTCTTCGTTTCTGTCCCCCTAGGCTTGAAGCAGTATATGATTTTCCAAAGAACATAGTAACTAAACAAGATTGAAATATTTCTTCCATTTTCTACTTGTATACTTGCATCTTTATGCTTCACCAGAGAGTGTAGCAATGATTTTACTAATCCACACTACTATAAATAAACTACTCTCTATATAGCAAATTACGCTAACGTGAACGTTGCAGAGACACTTGGTTGGTTTACGTATTGGATGCAAAACAATGCCTTTATTTTCTCTTTTTTGAAATCGGAAATTATAAATTCTACCGAGTATTCTTCAAATGTACCGTGAATGAAGAGCCTGTTCCCTGATTTGGGTGTTTTTATATTGATTTTCTTTGCCCATAGCATTTGCCGCACCGCAATTCACCTTTTTTTCTATTTGCTTGCTCGAAACGTCTTCAGCTTGGAGAGCCACCAATTCCGCCATGTATTCCTGAAACACTGAACCGTGTAAGAAGTCCATGTGTTGTACTATGTCACTGCGCATTTATTAAACGCGGGAGGCCAATATTGGCGCTGATACTTAATCGTAGCACTCGTTTCTATTTTCCAACTCTCATGCTTTTTTTTATTCATTCAATCGAGACGACGTTGAAATATCGATTGAGACAGTCACTGTTTATTAACTTCATTTTAATGTTTTGGTTCTTAAAGCGCCATCGCATGTCTATCGTCTTTATTTCCACGTGTCCACCTCAAATATTTCCCAAAGGCAGAAAAGGAAGCGGAATAAAGAAAGATGCAACGTCATGGCGCATCGAAGTAAGTCAAGCACATGCTAAAATGCTTCTGAACGGCAGCAGTGTTTCATCTCTAGACGCATTATTTTTTGCAGCGTGTGATATTAAACAGAACGAGGGTTCTTGCGCTGAGACGATGAGCGGCGGGGTTGGAAACTACTGGGGATTGCCTCAATTCTAGGCAAGGTTTTGTGCGCTGAACGCTGCTAATGGAGGTCAGAGCTGAAAATGAGGCAAGTAATTCAATAGATGTGAGATCGTCTGAAAGCACGGGGCGTTCAAATATTTATAATCTCACCGGGCATGCGTTCAATCTCCGGTTTCTGTAATCCTTGGGAAATCATCTTCCTTTCCCAAAATTACACAGAAGAATTTTGAAACCCCGCGTCAGAAAACATAGTAATAGTGGATTCACGATTATTGTCATAGCACGTTGTACAAAACAAAAAGGCTAACTGCCCACTGGATTGAGTACGCCCAGGTTGGTTCTTTCGCAAGTTGAGAGGGCCAGGGAGGAAAGGGCCCTTACGCAGCGGCGTTGTTACGGATTATTGTCATAGCTGTGAAGAATTTGTCGTATACAATCTTGCGATTACCATTTCAAGCATCATCAGAATCGTGTCTACAATCACACAGAAAACAATTCATTTTAAATTCAAAATTTCGATTTGGCAAGGCATTATTTATGCATTATGGAGCTCAAAATGCACGTAGTACGCATAAGCGTCTACGCCTGCAGTGCATTGCGAGCAATAACTAATAAAATTATGAGCAGGTTTACATGTCAGGTTCGCACTCAAATGGTGGCTGCAAATAGGGACATATTTAAAAGAAAATGTTACCCTCTAGAAAAAAGCAAAGTTCTATCAACTGGACGAATACTGGTGTAGGAAGTCAATTTCTCTTGTGCAGAAATTGTGCAATACAATAATTCAATTTTAGAGAACAGAGGTCTAGCCAGTGAGCTAATAGTGTAAGAGAGCAATGAGATAATAGCAGAAAGGCATTATGAATCGTGGAGCAACTTGACACAGAACATGCTGATTATGTTCTGTATCCTTATGTAACCACTCTCGCAAAATTGTGGGTGTTAGCGAGATAGGCCGCAAAGATTCTAGACTTGTGGGAGGTTTCCCAGCCTTTGGTATTGTTACCACCACCGAGTGTTTCCAGCCGAGTGGAATGTCTCCTCCTTGCCATACCTCATTTACCACATCCAACAAGCCGTCAACTGCGGCTCCTTCTAAATTCTTGAATACTTCATAAGGAATATCGTCATGTCCAGGCGCAGTTTTACCATTCGCTTCTTCTATAGCAGCCAATAACTCCAATTTTGTAAATGGTAATGTTATTCCTGTTTTATCAACCGCATCCACTGTCGGTGAAGGCGCCGGATAATGTGCGTGGTTCGGGAAGAAAAGGGCAGCAGCCTGATCTGCAAACTCTTCTGGTGTAAGCTGTAATGCGAGTCTAATACTTTCTGCATGATCTTTAACCTGCCGCCTCTTTTCCATGCCATGGAAAGTCCTCCAGAGGGCCTTGTTATTCGTTCCTGAGCCCAAACGACTGCACCACTCATCCCATCTCCTATGAGCCAGCTGTTTTTCATATCGGCGTGCCTGTGCCGTCACTCTGTTTACCCACAATTTGCAAAATCTATGAAAAGATGATAGCCACCCGCCTGTCATGGTGGTTGGAAAGTAATAAAAAATACCATGCTCGACAAATTGGGTTCCGAACAAACCTTGGGACAGAAAATGGACTGGCTGTGCTCGCTGAAGAGGTCATACACGTGTCGCCTTATAGCCACCTAGTGCGCACTGTAGTGGCTACCGACATGGCGAAGGCATACGACAACGTGTTACATGCCAAGATTCTTAGCAACATGGAATGTATGGGCATTCCCTTGCAGGTCATAAAAGCAGTACATAATCTGCTTAAGGACAGGACGTTTTCTATCCGGATAAACGGAAAACAAATTGGCAATTACACCTCGAACAGAGGCGTGCCACAAGGGTCAGTGTTAGCACCTTTATTATTTAATATCGCACTGATCCCATTGGCGTGGAAATTAGCTAAAATACCAGAAGTGGGGTTCATGATATACGCAGATGATGTCACGATTTGGTCTGTTCATAAACAAATTGACAGACAGATTCGGCATCTGCAAGAGGCTTTAAATACCATGATGAGTACGTGCAAAGTGCAGGCCTGGAATTATCACCTCAAAAGTCCAGTTACATTCATGTTGCCAACAAGAATGGAAGAAAACAATTGGCAACGCAAAGAGTCTCCCTAAAGATTGGAAATCAGGCACTGGAAGAGGTGGACGAGTTGAGAGTTCTTGGCCTAGAAATTCACAAATCCGGCAAAGGAACACAATGGCTTCATAAAGTGAAAAAAGTAGCTGCGACTTCCTTAAACTTGATAAAACGCATTTCGTCTAGGGGAGGAGGAGCTCGAGCGGACATGGCAAGACGTCTTGTACAATCAGTGTTACAGCCGAGGATACTATACCAGGCCCAATTCCAAAGACTCACGAGGCGGCAATGGGCAAAATTGGAAACAATAAATAGAAACGCAATGCGCACTATCACGGCCTTACCAAAACTTACCCCTATCCCTATTCTCCAAGAGTTTGCACAGATAAATACGTTGACAGAATTAATTGAGCAACGAGAGGCAACAAGGGATATGAAGCGAAAGTACGTTACGCCCATAGCATCCTTGTACAACGAAGTGGCAGTTCGAACACCACCAATGGCTGACCCCCCTCCTTGGGAATTCACTACTATCACGACAAACAAGACCACTCGGCTTCGTCGCAAAGAAAAGCTGGCATCTCGACCTCTGGTTGATGCACTTCCAGGTACCTTAATTGCATATACGGACGCATCAATTATAGAAAATGGCGGTAGAACAGCAGCTACTAGTCCAACACACAGCGAACTAAAGGTACATAAAGAATATCTTTTAGAATACCCGGATCCGCTTGTGATGGAACTCTATGCAATCCGCGATGCTATGGAGGCCATAAATAAAATAGATTCGATAACAGAAGCCCACATCTATACAGACTCCTTAGCCGCCATAAAACAACTAAAGAAAGTGACGAAGACGCTATTTGTTACCCAGGAAATCCACGCACTCAATAAAAAAACAAAGATAAGCATCCAGATACATTGGACACAAGACAATGCTGAGAACGCTGAGCAGAGAAAAGTTGACCACCTCACACACGAAGTTCCACACACTAATGCGCCCCCCACCAGGCTCCCTTTCGATGCCCGCTCCGCTGTTTCCATTTTAGCATCCTCTTTAAGGAAAAGTACACGTGCCCTCATTCCCCCGTGTACATTCCCACTTCCTCGTAACTTAACGAGATTGGAGGAGGTTTCCCTTAGAAGGATAAGAGCTGGGGCGGCCCTTACCCCGTCGGTAAAATGCCGATGGGAATCGCAAGCTGAAATCCGACCAACAACATGCCCAAAGTGTTCCACACCAGCTGCAGAAGTGGATGTTCGTCACCTGCTATGGACTTGTGCAGGGACAAGGGAATCAAGGACAAAGATTCTGCGCGAAGTGGGTCTAACCACAACAAGGGAAGATGACTTTTCTAAATGGCTCACCGACAACGCTAAGAGCGGGAGCCTGCTCCGGTTCCTCACGGAAAACCATTTACATGAGTTTATATAATATGTCTTATGGCAAGTTTGCGTACAAAAAAAAAAAAAAAAAAGCTCTCGCAAAATAGGGCTAATTAGCTTCTAGTTCATCATAGTGTATTAGTGAGAAAAATATATAAGGAGCTTATTAGAAATACTTTAGGTTCAACGAGAACAATGAGATATAGACTAGGTTAGAACATTTTACAACATCTGGTTAGTTTTTGTCGAATAGAACGAAGGTACATTACCCTGAAGCTCACAACCTCTCACATAACTATTGAGGCATTGCCACAAAAATGTTTACCAAACCTCGCAATCAGCACAGATTTTACGAGCAAGTATATTTTTCGCCTGAAAAGGAGCATCGGATGTCAAACCAGTCCCCTTGCCAGGCATTTTATCACAATATCAGCGCCAATCATTTCCAGCTTTAGGACTTACAAGAGATCTAAGCCATTTCGCAGACGAAAAATTTTCGCCTCACACAACATGATCACCTTTGATATACCAGCTTGGCTCGTCTGAGTGGAGCAAATCTACCTCTTTCCTGGAAGATTAAATTGACAACCTTATCGCCGGTGCGCAGTATTTAGGTAAGCAGCATATTGACAGAAGTACATTCCATCCTGAGCCTATTCTCTAACAAACCCGTAGAAAGAGCCTTCCTTCCGTCGTTTCTAGTCCGCAGGACTGTATCTACCATTTGTACGTATAATTTCCTGTAGCAGTATGCATGTTTAGATTTTGGCAAAATAGCTCGGAGACGTAAGAAGCAGATGCTAAACAAAGAAGAACACAAATAAGAACACAATATCACTGTTCCAGTTGTGTACATTTGGGCAAGATCAATTCGCTATGCGATTTCCAGAGTAGCTCCGAGTGGAATATTTGAGAACGCCGAGAAAACCTAGCTGGATAAGCCTGACGTACGACAAGGAACCTAAGATTGCGAGTCAGTGATTTTACATTTAGTAACGATGCTTGAATTGAGCCTGGACTAATCGCAAGTAGAAACTCAATGTGAGACAGCCAGAAGAGGTTCCTCGCGGGAGCTTGGGGGCAGCAGGCTTTCAAAATAAGAAATCATTGCAAATGTAGAATGGTTGGAAGAAAAACCCTACCGTCAATCTCATTATGATCCCGACTACTTTGGCTACTGTAGACATCTGTATAGAAAAACTATATTATTCTCTGTGTGTACAAGAGAGATGGAAGGCAGCGCGTTAAAAATATGTATATTGACTAACGGTGAATCGAAACAAACCTAAATGAAGGCAAGACTTTGAGGGGCGTCTCTGGCGAACAATTAGGGGGACTAGATGATAGTCGACAGATTCTTGGTTCTCAGTGAGTCCGGTGTGTTCTAATTTGGTAAGTCACATTTAGCAGCAGTTACATAGCTGTATTCGTGCCTTTTTTTAGTTTCGGTGTCGTACGCTACCCGCAATTATGGGCAGTCTAACTAGTGTCATCGCTCCGTGACCTTCAATGGGTGCTGTCGCGTACCGTGCGCAATAAGAAATTTTATCAAGGTTTAGAAAATGGCTGTTTGCCGATGCTATATTGATTTGAAGTTCCACGTAAACATAGCGAAAAAATGTATTTACATTATTTATTTCTCCGTGCTTAGAAACTCTTCATCTGTTTCAGATTCTAAGCGAACTCTAAACATTTCTTTATTCGCGCCACTGTCATCGCCGGTTGGATACGAGAAGAAAATGCAAGAGCAGGTTATCATTCATGCATTAGAAAATGCCACTGAAAGCAAGTTCAGCACGAGAGTGGCAGGCGTGGTTGGGCAACCTCTCTTGAGGCGGCTTACTACATCTCGGCTGCGAATGTCTGAAGTTTAAACAGTCAGGGCTGGCTGGCCCACTTAAAACAAATAGCCGTAACATTCTTTATAGTTTGAGTGACCGTTTTACTCTTTATAATTGGAATATTACAGAATATTGGTCTTATTAGCTACGATCATTAGTAAACGCAAACGATTTATTGCCACGAATATCATTCAACGTAAATTATCGAAAATGATATCCCTTTCTATATACTCTTCCAAAAACAAACTTGCCGAATATTTTGGCATCGCTACTACTGAAAGTCTCCAGTACACCGGTTCTTTAGGTTAGAGATATGATTTTCACAAGAAAGTCACAATTCATTTGAAAAAGGTGCGGAAAATATCTTGCAGCTTATTTATTACACTAATATAGATAAGCACATATTACGTGAATGAAATGTACCTTAAATTTACGACTCAAAACAGTGTAAAATTCTAAATACTCAATGCACATTCGCTGCTTGGAATTTGTTTTTGAAGATGTATGCCTAAGAACCGAAGTGTAACTGCACTGCACATCGAAGAAAATAAGGTAACCTTGACAAAACATATTCCACGTTATGTTCCCAACATTTCAAAATGGGTACGGCTCTTTCAGCAAATTCATCAAAGTGGCCTAAACGCGTGCGTCGCCGGATTTATCACTCGAGAGTAAAGGAAAAACGAACCTTGATATAGCCTGTTGATTCTAATTGTAATCATACATTTAGATAGATTCCTCTATTAAGTAACGAAACATTTTATTGCGCGCACTTAACGGAAAATCGCTTCTGCGCGAATATTTTTGGATGTATTCTGAGGTAAAATAATGGTGAAAAAATGAGCACTCTCAGTATCAGAACGATATAATGTTTATGGTATAAAATTGTGTACGCCCTACGCTATTCGCGTTTTATGACAGCCCTAGTTGCTCTGTGAAAATGCAGGACGGGTATGAACAGTCATATTTTTCCATTCATCACAATTGATCATCACTATCACAATTTTCCTAAAGCTACCTTTTAAAATATTTTAGAGGGGCGTCGTCGCTATTCTCAGAAACAGTCACTATTAGATTCTGTCCCGCTGATAACTACATGATAGTAAATAAAAAAGATAGGCTTAGTACCGGTAACTGTGATTACTCTTATGATGTCTAAGAGCGATGCTACTGAAACAATAACACTTAATAATAAAACCTCATAAATAGGGCTAAATTAGGAGGCTTCTTTGAGTTGAGGAAGCATACAGCCCTCTTCATTTGGAGGAAAGAGCGTATAATGTATGAAGGTTTCTGAAATGTGGCCTTAAATGCTTTCAGGGGAAGCACTATTGCTTCTAATCTATGGAATTTGGCATCACGTTCTCTTCTAAACAATGTTGCAGTCACGTTGTGCGATTCAAACACAACCATGATTATGCTCAATGATTTCCACTCCGAAGTACTCCTTTTCCTACTCGATTGTCTTCACAATTTGTTCGCTGTGAACTTGAACTTCTCTTTTGTTGGCCCCATACTGTAATGCCCATGCGAGCGATTTGTACCTACTGAAATAAAAAAATATATTTACAAAAATTTTAGGTTTCAATAAGACAATTTTCTCGATAAAACAAGTGTTTTTTCGATAATATATCTTTTCGGCATTCATATATGGACACTCAAAAGCCGGTTAGTTTCAGTAAAATACGCACAAACTCTTTATTGCTGTCCTTAGCTGCCACTGATGGCATCCCAGACCATCGCTGTGCTGGGCGTTTCATCAGCCCTCTGTAAATTCTTTGTGCCATTTGAAGTCTCAGGCTGCACATTGCATTGTTACCATAATCATGACTTTTGCCTCGTTAGGTGCGTTCCTCACTTATCGCAAAGCTCATACGTACTGCGCATTGTTGTTCCGGTGTTCGCTCCAGTTTCTTCAACGCAGCGAAGGGACAGAGCCATAAGTTCAAGCTTGTTTACTCGTGTCTGCTATTTTAAGCTAATGTAAACCGGTACACTGCGAAGCTCAGGTGTCCCCCAGATCCCGCGGAACGCATTTCTCAATCTTACAGATACACGGTCGACTCCACGACCAGCCTGATTACTTTAATGACAAAGCCTGTATATGCGCTGTGCATGCCACATCTGTAATAGTCGTTAACAATGTAAGCTACACTTTCTATCACCTGAAATCGTACTGTTACCATGCTGCCATTAATTATTTCACAGAGCGTATTTACCTGCAGTAAATGTAAGGACAGGAACAATAGACACTAGGACAGCAGAGGTTGGCTGAAGCGGTTATGCATAGTTAGAAGTGTGCATCAGCTAACGTTACACAGCGTTAGTAGAGTAACTCAATAAAATATCTGAACACAATACAGAGAGTGGCTATGGCCAAATTGCCGTACAGTATCAATCGCTGGTTATCAGCCTCAACTGTGGTTGCGTAGGCTGCAGGATGTACACCCCCTTTCAAGGGGCACTATACTGATGACCGATACCTGCCGGAACGATGTCGAAGAGTTGTGACAGCGTGCAGAAATATCTGATTTGCCATCAATTTCTTGTTTTATAGCACACTGCATATGTTAACACGTATTGCAGCGTTGCTAAATGTTTTTCAAGCGTTCGCTGTTATCAAATAATGCAATATTCGTCAAAAATGTGCCCAACATTAACAATTTCTTTTTAATTGGGGCAATACTTTAAGTTCACTTGAGGCTTCTAGTTCACCCTGTTTAAGGGGAAAAGTCAAGCCTAGGAAAGGCATGCAACCGGAAGGCTCGAGAATGCGAAGGTAAATGTTTCCACACTCCTACTTGCCACCGCTTATACAGCGACACGAGTAAACGTGACAATCCTAAACCAGTTGTGAAAGCATATTTGATACCAAATTTGTGCCGTTGTACCATTAGCCATATATCAAAAACGATAACACCCTAACTAGAGCTGAACATGCCCATATCTGTAGCACCAATCTGGAAAGACAAAAGAAAGTTCCCCTTCCCGCGAAGTGACAGGAATCTTCTATTGGTTACATTGAATTTCTGCGTGTGAGGCCGTCGGCGATGTCCAGTGCAAACACTTGTAGATTCCACTATTGTGCAATGGCTCAATTTGTTTTACCAAGCTTGATTCTGATCATCACTGACACGTTCAAGTTGTTACACGGCGACGCACGGATGTGTCGCGGCCGGATGGCGTTAATAAAGTGTTGGCGCTGAAAAAGCATTGATAATTAAATGCGGCATTTCTACCTGGCCTGCTAATTGTTATCGACAATCTTTAGAAAAATATAGCAATTTTCTTCCTCGATTGTGTTCTTTACTACGAAACATTTACTTACTTCTCTGATGTGCCGTCAAATACGCAGATTGCACTGTAGTACGATCCAAATGATGCCCTGGTACCGGGGAAATGAAAGTGATTACCCTGCGTAGAACGAGTTAAAAGGGTATTTGCACACGAATCTCATAAAAAGCTACAGAGTGACCTTTATATTTCAAACTCATTCCTCATAAATGCAATGACGCTGTGTAAGGAGGGTATGTGCAGAACTCTTCGCCATGTAAAGAAATACGGGCACACTTGGATTGCGAATGCAGCTACGCAAATTACCTTCGGCGTTGGTACATTGTATACATTCTGATCCCAAATTGCGAAATCATTCTGCATCCTTATAGTGTGAAGGATGTAGAGAAGTTTAGGTGGACTAAACCAAGCTTCCCTGGGAAGTTAGCAGCTCAGTAGCACAAGAAAACGTGCGTGAATAAGATAACGCCAGCAGAATTCTGGCTTATGCACGTGTTGTCTTCAGCAGCAATATATTCTTTATAGGTATCCTAAAGGTCCCACTAGCCACCCCAACGCCAATGGGCATGAACTTCGTTTGAATACTTGATGAAATATTCCAAATGAAGAACGCAAATTCATAGAGGATAACTTGTGGGTCAAAGTGTAAACTAACAAGCCTCCATTTTTCTTCACTTCAATGTTGTGTCGGTGCATCTAGACCTTTTTAGGTATGGCGTGAATGGAAAGAGACTTAATGTGATCCAGCCGCGTATTTTTTATCCACCGAAATTTAGGAGCACACATTGCTTCAGCGATGTGGTGTATTCTGCGAGAACCAACGCATCTAAGTTTATTAGGCATTGTTTAAATTTTTTCCATGCAGACTAAATAGTAGTAAGAAAGTTTACCTGATATGGTCACTAGCCGAGCATGGCCACTCTTGACGACATGTGAATGCTTTTCTGCCTATTCTTAATATGCGGAAATGGAATAGCATAGACACATGTGACTAAGTCAGGTATTTCTGAATTCCCTGAGAACGCAATAAACTGTCGCATGATTACGGGTCTCAGTAATCGCTGATATTGCTAAGCTTTTAAGGCGGTTCGCTTTTTGCGATATGCTGTGGTAAAGATCGACGTTATGTGTCTAAGAACGTTGGCCTAGATGCCTTTTCTGCATCGAGTTAATACCCCATCTTCCGGAATAAACTCACCCATTCGTAATAAATTTGGCGGAGGTCGGCTAGCTACGTCGCCCTCGATACGCTGGCCGTTCGTCACAGCCGCCTCTTAGCTGCTTTGCATTTTTCCACTTGAAAACTAACGTCATGTCAACTCAAGAGGCTCAGAAATAATCTTCTGCGCAACCCAACAATTAGAAGCCTACTAATTTTCGCTGCAGGCAAAGTCTCCCGTATCTCCTTTGTATCCACAGGTATTCCCCCATGTTTCAAATCAAATAAATTTATTTCAGATTTCTTTATAAAGAAAGACGTTGCGACCACAGTTTTGTAGCGACTGAAAGGGCGACGTAATTGTATGCTTGTTGTAACACGCGGAAGAGCTGCAACCGGCTGAGACATAGTTCTGCAACCGGTCATAAAACGGCGCGTTCAATTATTTGGGAAGCATAATTTTAATGTGGAAAACTAGTAATTTGTTCTGCGTCTGGATAGGTGTAGGTAGTAGTTTTCTTTAATCTCGTATACAATGTTTGGTGTCATGGAAGTTACACTATGCTGGGAATGACTGAGTTCTTATCAGCTGTTCTTTTATAAAAAGATGCAAACCTGTAATGGACCCTTTTCTTTACAGGTATTATTTTGCAAGTCTTTCGGGCTCTTGGCTAATAAAACAATGTAATCCGCGTACATTAACCATGTTATCTGTATTTATACGTTCATTCTTCTTAGCCTACAGGGCAGAATTGTACCACTTGCGCACTTTCAGCTGGCGCGCTCCTACTATCGACCGCAAAAATATTTGTCGTGTCGGCGCACTCGGAATGGGAACTGCAGGTCGCGTGGAAGTCGCGCGTTAAAAGCGTGCCTGTGTGAGAGCGTCCTTCGATCCTGTCGTCGTCACGTTCTACCATCTCGACATGCAGGCGTTTGCTACAGAGAGTTCTAAAGCTATTTGAGGCGCCTTATAACCTCGTTGGAACTATGCACAGCCTTCCAGGCATTTGAGGAATTGAAGTCGCACTTCATACGCACACTTATGCGCTGATTTGTTTTTATTGTTGTATGTGTAGCATGCCATCATGGGCCGGCCGCAGAATAAGACGACAGCCTCAGTGCGACTGGCGAGCGCGCACAGATTGTTCTTCGTGGCTGCAGGACTGAATTCCGGCGGTTCGCTGTCCCGGTCCTGTCTGGCTTAGTGGGTCCTGCCAAATATATTTATAGAGACCCGACAACGAGTATGTCTTTGAATCATCTCCACAAATTTGGTGACCGTGGACTTTGCGTCTTCGCTTTGTTGCGACTGAAGGAAGGAAGAAAAGAAAATGCACGGGCCTACTACTGACTCTGTAGCAGAACCATCTCCGCTGCCTCGTGCGGACAGAAGAGAAAATAGAGAAGAAAGAAAAAGAAAGGGGGGAGAAAGACGCGCGTCGCAACAGCCGTCGTCCACAACCGGAACGGTAGCGGGTGCAATGACGACCTCCAACAGATAAAAATATGGTGGCAGGCTAGCCCCCGCCGCAAGCGGCAGTGACCTACCAGTTCCATCTCCATAGAGCCAGGAGCATCCACCAACCTCCCATGAAAGGGTGTACCCACTACTTCGCTCTCTTCTCCCGCCCTGCTCCTTCGCGGGAAACGGTCCTGCCGAACACTGAAGCTACTAGTGTATTATTTACGTGTGGTAAGTGCATGCGCGTTTTTCCATTGATGTCACGCATGACAATGAAAACATTGATTTCTCTGGATGGTTTCGGAAGTAGCCGAATCGGCGAGATGTAGGCTGATTGGTGTGTTTAGATGAAGCGAAAGTTTTCAGTTATCAAACGTTCATCTTCGTCTTCATTCTACCCCTGTTTTACGGCAATGCAAGCATGACTGCCACCGGTATAAAAATTGGTACACCCGTTATGGTAGTGTCCGTATGAAATGGCCAAGCGCATAATGTTTGCAGTCAAGCATCGAAGTGAGTCGCACCAAAATAAAGATACCCTTTTTCTATTTTATTACAATGTTCCAAACGACTACACGGTGCTTATGCGTACAGAAAGTTGCGTTTTCTGTTAATGTTTATTCAAGTTAAAATAATGAGTAAATCTGTTGTTTGCTGTAAGTGGTGGCTTAGATACAGCGCTCGAGTGCTGTACCCGAGGAGGTGGCTTCGATGTACCAACTCGACGGTCTTGTTTCCATAGAGAAAACCGGGACACTCCCATTGCCCAAATTTTGAAATTGGTGGTTGGAATAATTAACGAGCCATTGAAAACAGCGTACAACATAGCCTATACCTCTTTGGGGCACTGATGCTCATATATCGTATAAAAATAAGTTCTTATCCTCTATCATCCTGTTACTCCTGATTTTAATATTTGCTGCAGTGTACTTGCATTGAGAGTTCGAACATATTGATGCCTCATGTGGTGAAATGCCGGTGCCACAGTTTTATGGGGCTAGATTTTACAGGCACAAAAAACAATGCTTATGCAGCGTTCTTATAATAAAACGCTAAAAAGCTCACATCTGCCAGCTTTGGAATTTGGTTAAGAAAATGGCGAGAATTTATTGATGTGACTTAGGTATCAGGAGAAAAAGCGTTATTCTGTGGGGTTCAATATTGCTGCCAAAAAGGACGAAGAAGGCACTGGAATTGGAATTGCATTTCAACCGTGTGCATATGACAATTACATCTGTTCAGAAGCGTTCCTCGGCTGTTGGGTGCCAGATGGCAGCAGCTCTGCCTGCTGAATGCCTGTAAAATTAATTGAAATGTCAAATCGCATTTCTAAGTAACTAGTCCATTTAACGGAGTGACCGCTAAAATAAAATTGGTGCTAAATACCAGTGCGGAGGAAATCCTTCGGGCGATACTTTGCAGTGCTCGAATCCTAGCAAAACGCTACTACCACACAGAAGCGACAGCTACCTCGATGAAGTCGTGAGCTCTGCTGTGTAGGGCCACCCAAGGTATACAGCTCACGGCAGAGAGTTCTGACAAATTGTGGTTCACTGGAGAAGGTAATGGCAACCCACTGCAGTATTTCCTGCCAAGAAAACCCTATGGTCAGTCACAATACCATTAATGATATGGCGCCGGAAGATGAGCCCCCCAGGTTGGAAGGCGTCCCACATGTTACTGGGGATGAACAAAGGGCGATTCCTAGTAGCTCCAGGACGAATGAAGCGGCTGGGCTAAAGCCAAAAGGACGCTCAGTTGTGGATGTGTCGGGAAGCGACCGGAAAGTCCGAGGTTGCAAGGAGATATATCATATAGCAACATGGAATGTAAGATCTATGACGCAAGGTAAATTGGATGTCGTCAAGCGAGAAATGGACAGATTGAACATTGATATCTTGGGTATCAGCGAGCTCAAGTAGACCGGAATGGGAGAATTTAACTCCGGCGACCATTATGTCTTTTATTGTGGGCACGAATCCAAGAGAAGGAAGGGGGTCACTCTCATAGTAAACAGAAAAATGGGCAAAGCAGTGCTAGGGTACAACCCCAAAAGCGACCGAATGATTTCACTTCGGGTCCAAGGTCACCCTTTCAAGGTCCAAGGTCACGTTGAGAGATTTTATAAGGACCTACAATTCCTTTTAGACCGCACCCCATCATCAGACGTCGTTTTTCTTATAGGAGACTGGAATGCTAAGGTCGGGAGGGAAGAAATATCCGGAATTATAGGCACGTTCGGTGTTGGCGAGCCAAATGAAGCTGAGCAGAGGCTAGTAGAGTGTTGTCAAGAAAACAGCCTGACCATAGCGAATACTCAATTTCAACAGCACAAGAGGCACCTGTACACATGGACTTCACCGGACGGTCTGTACAGGAATCTGATCGATTATATTCTTTGCCGGCAGAGATGGAGAAGCGCTATACAATCAGTACAAACAAGGCCTGGGGCCGATTGTGGCACCGATCATCAGCTTCTTGTTGCCAAAATTAAGCTTCGATTGAGGAAAACGCAGAAAACTAGAAAGCCTTTCGGGTATGATCTAGATCAAATTCCATTAGAATATACTGTGGAAGTGAGGAATCGATTTCAAGAATTAGATCTAGAAGACAGAAAGCCCGAAGAGATGTGGACTGATGTTCGTGATATAATACAAGAAGTTGCTACTAAGGTAGTTCCAAAGCAAAAGAAATGCAAGAAAGCAAACTGGTTATCTGAAGAGGCTTTGCAAATAGCTGAGGAAAAGAGGATGGCAAAAGTTATAGGGGAAAGAGAAAGATACAAGGTTCTTAATGCGGATTTTCAGAAATTAGCAAGGAGAGATACGAATGCCTTCGTGAACATACAGTGCCAAGCAGTTGAGGACAACAGCCAATTAAGGAACACAAGAGCTCTGTATAAGACAATCAAAGGTATCAAAGGAAGCTTCTGTGCTAAGCTGGGCGTGATAAAGGACAAACGAGGCAGGGACCTCACTGAAGCCTCAGAGATAAAGAAGAGGTGGCAGGAATACACAGAAGAACTGTACAATGAGGACCCGAATGTGCAAACCCAACATAAGACGGTTGTGATTACTGATCTCGAGCGGGCATCCTGAAGAGTGAAGTTGAATGGGCCTTAGCCAGCCTTGATAAGAACAAAGCTAGCGGAATTGATGGCTTTCCAGCTGAGTTGCTTCAAAACTCAACCATGACGCTGTTAACATTCTGCATACATTATGTCAGAAAATTTGGACAAGCCTGCAGTGGCCAAAGGATTGGAGGAGGTCAGTTTACATCCCCATTCCAAAGAAAGGCAGTGCCAAAGATTGTTCCAACTACCGCACGATTGCGCTTATTTCGCATGCTAGCAAGGTGATGTTGAAAATCCTCCAAGGTAGGCTGCAGCAGTATGTGGATCGGGAGCTTCCGGACGTGCAAGCTGGGTTTCGCAAGGGCAGAGGAACTAGAGACCAAATTGCCAACCTTCGCTGGATCATGGAAAAAGCAAGAGAGTTCCAAAAACCCATCTACTTCTGCTTTATTGATTATGCGAAAGCGTTTGACTGCGTAGATCACAGCAGATTGTGGCAAGCTCTCCTAGAGATGGGAGTTCCAATTCACCTCATCTGTCTCCTCAGGAACCTGTATGAAGGACAAGAGGCCACAGTCAGAACTGGGCAAGGTCTTACTGATTGGTTTCCGATTGAGAAAGGAGTGAGGCAAGGCTGCATACTGTCGCCCTGCCTATTTAACCTATATGCAGAGTGCATCATGAGGAAGGCCGGTCTGGACGAGTCTTCAGCTGGAGTGAAGATTGCTGGAAAACGTATCAACAACCTAAGATATGCGGATGATACCACTTTAATGGCAGAAAGTGAAGTGGAACTCAAGACACTTCTGATGCGTGTACAAGAAGAGAGTGAGAAGTTTGGGCTTAAACTGAACATTAAAACGACAAAGATCATGGCGTCTTGCCCTATCAAGTCCTGGAGCATCAATGGACAAGAAGTCGAAGCTGTGACAGATTTTCTCTTCTTGGGCTCCAAGATTACCTCGGAAGGAGACTGCAGCCATGAAATTAGAAGACGCCTGCTTCTGGGAAAGAGAGAAATGGTTAGCCTTGACCACCTAGTAAAGAGCAGAGACATTAGTCTGCCAACCAAGATCCGTATAACTCGTGATATGGTCTTTCCAGTTGTGATGTATGGATGCGAGAGTTGGACTGTGAAAATGACTGACCGCCGAAGAATTGACGCGTTGGAATAGTGGTGCTGGCGAAGACTCTTCAGAGTTCCTTGGACTGCCAGACGATCAAATCAGTCGATATTGTCAACCATAAACCCTGACTGCTCATTGGAGGGTCAAATTCTAAAGTTAAAGCTCAGCTACTTTGGTCATCTGATGAGAAGAGAGGAGTCGCTGGAGAAAGATTTGATGTTGGGAAAGGTTGAGGGTCGCCGGAGAAGGGGTAGGCAACAAACGCGATGGTTAGATGGCATCCTCGAGGCACTGCAGATGAAGTTATGTGATGTTAGGAAGATAGTGAGAGACCGGAAAGCGTGACGTGACATGGTCCATAGGGTCACGAGGAGTCGGACACGACTGAACGACTGAACTGAACTCTGGGTAACTATTCTCCCAGTGAGTATTCTGTTTGGAAGTTGCGTTTCGGTTTGATCAGAAGCTTGAGGTAAAAGGTGGAGGCTCGCTTACGCTCCAGGGTTCATTGAAACCGACATGAAAATTTTGCGGAGTGCACAGGTACAGCAACACAACATTTTTAATAACACGTCTACACTTACCAGACCATTCGATGGAAAGGTATCTTGATGGTTCAATTCATCACTAAAGTGTACGGAGAGTAGAACTTGCTTTGTAGAAAAATACCTCATCAGCCATTTCTTATCTGCAAACAAGAAAAATAAAGCATTTTGTTTCTTTAGATTGCGGGCTCCTGTGTATGTATATCATTCACTATATCTATGCCAACATCGAATGCAACTCTGCTAAATTTGGCAGTTACCTCACACAATCGGCAGTTACGCAATTTGGAATTTGAAAATTTGTAGCAACACGTAGAACATACTGTCATTCAGTCCCCTTCCTCAAACCCCCTTAGCTTATACCGCCATTCAATGAAAGCCGTGGATAACTTAAATGCCAATTTGAAAAAGGTTTGAACATGTGGCCACAGGACAAGGTTGGCCATGAGAAACATGGGGTGCAGCTTTAAGCTTTAGCCTCAGTGGGGACGCCATAAAAGTATTTTTTTGGCTCTCGCCTAATAATTCGGTTGGCTATGAGAAGGTTAAGCAGGCTTTACTGCAGAAATTTAGGTTTACTGCTGAGGGTTATCGAGAGAAATTTCACCAAAGCAAGGCCCAGGATGGCGAAACAGTGTCGCAATACGCTACTAGGCTTATTAGTTTCTTTGACCATTGGGATGAAATACGGGGAGAGGACCGTACATTTGAGAATGTTCGTGCCATAAGTGTGACCGAGCAGTTCAAAAATAACTGTCACTCCCGTCTTTCTGTGATTTTGCGTGAACGAGACAGTAAGACGGTTGACAAACTGACTGAGGCGGCCAATCACATTCTCGAGGCACAGCGGCAGAGTGATCTATTGATTTTTAAGGAGAATTTTAGAACAACATGAAGCGAGACCCAAAACATATGCTTCTCGCTTACAGTCCCAGGTTCGGCGCTTCCTTTGTGAGAACACTTAGTAGAGAACCGCAGATTGCAGTATGAAACTAAGTCAACCTTACTGTACACTCTGCCGTAGGTCAGGACATGATGCACAGTCATGCTGAGGTCAGGGAACCATGCGGAGTCTGCGTGTTCCATGAATTCTCGGAGTTCTTCTCCAAACGCACCTCCAGAATACGGTACCCAGAAAGCCAGCTGTATTGGTGGTTCAGACTTCGACCCTTGTGGATACCGATATGCCTGTGATGCACGGTGAGCTGTTCGGACAGCCAGCTTCCGTTTTGCACGATACCCGTATCAATAGCATTGTTGTGCGTCAGGCTCTTGTACCTTTCGATGCGTTTACTGGGAAAAAAACATTTTTTTCATCCACGGACCGAACTAGCATTGAAAGTTCAGAGGCGGAGGTCGTGAATCGTCACCACACGTCTTGAGCAAGGCCATTGCACGATGTCTAACCAGTCCCCTTTATGATGTCATAACTGGCAATATTCCGGTGAAAGGCTTCAATTTTCTGATGCACCAGTTCCTACACAATGGGTGGTTTCCCTTGCCACGGTAGGAGTAGTTGATGTTCCTTCCCATAATGCAGCATTTCGGAGGGCCGCAAAGATGTCGCCCGCAATGAGCTCACTGTTTCACTTTCGGTGTTACGTTTTCAGCAAGAAATGAATACCACCTTAGAGAGGTGTCGGAGAAATTAGTGAAAACACGTTTTGGTTAGAGTCAGGCAGCTCATTCTTTTCACCTTGAGAACGGGGTTCCTTCTCGGTCGTACCAAATGGGTCCCCACCGAATAGTTAACCAGGTAGTGCTGCCGAAGTGCTTGAGTTCTAGGGTCCTTATGCTGGCGCATGAGAGTTCACCATCAGGCCATAAGAGCATCCGGAGAACCAAAGCTAAGTGCTCAGTGAATTATAATGACCCGGGGTACATGCGGACGATAAGGGTTTCGTCAGGTCATGCGACACGTGCCAACGTGCCGTGCCGGAGAGGGATTCCGGGCTCAATAACGAGCGAAGCGTATTGTTGAATGAGTTTCCGGGCAGGGAGTTAAGCAAAACAAGGATGATGGTTGCTTCTCGTGAGGGTCGCAGTGAGAGAGCACAGGCAGGCAGCATTGTTGTAAGGGAGACAGACTGCAGTCAACGTTACAGCGGTCACGGTCTTAATCCCAATTCAGTACAGTCTAGTATTACGGGATACTATGCTGACGTGTACCTCTCTTTTAGAAGTATTAAGGCCAAGAAGAGCAATACGTCATTAACGCGAGGCACAAATGCCTTTCCGCAGGTGACTTTGCATTCGAATTCAAGGAACACATGAAGGAAATGCAGGGCGATATCCATGATACACTGACTGAAAACGGCTGTCTCAGGATGAGCAAGCGTACAGTCAAGGGCCCAGAGAGAGAGAGAAAGAGAAGCAACTTTATTGGCCTCAGATTTCATGAATTTTGGGCAAGTGGGGCCTGTGTGGCCCCCAGTTTGGGGCGACATAATTGGCCCATGTAGGTTTCACGTTGTGAGAGGGAATGTTTGCTCTGAGTAAAATTGCGACAGTATGTGTGAGTGCTATTGTAAAAGATTGTGTGTTTCTGCAGTGCCTGTGGTGGTATCGGGAGGTATATTATTCAATGTTTACAGTGTTGGTTTGGGTGGTTACTGTATATAAGAGGGTATGATTGCAAAGCCAGAGTGCTGAGCATTTGCAAATCGGAAGCGTTCATGTGATTCGATGTGCATCTTCGCGTTCGTTTATTGAATTTTCTTCAAGTTTTTTCATGTTCGTATGACCGCCGCGTTCTGAGAACATTGCGTGTACATGACATGGACTTTGGGAGCGTTCTGCTGCAATTAATGTTTCGTGCGAAACGACTGTGGACACAGTGATCTGAACGCTAGTGACCATGTAAGGTTTGTAACGTACGCGGTTTACTGTGTGTTTTGTGGACGAATCATCGAGAACACTATGGGCCACGCTCCTTTGGTTGAGTTTTTTTCGGCCCTAGAAAAACTGTTCAAAAGGGGCATTTGTAAGGAGCTTGTGCCGCATGGTGTTAAAATGCCCAGCGCGAGGGAGAAGAGAGGAAGACAACGAAATATGTGGCGCACGGAGAAGTAGGTGCTAGACAAGACATGGTGACACGTTGGTCAGAGATCGGTGGAGCATCATTGCAGGAGGACGGGTGGTGAAAGAGCTGTGACTTATCGCGTCCCGCTTGGCCTACGACCCGGGATACCAGACCTGGGATTGGCCACGAATCTCCTGCGTATCGCGTCCCACCTGTCCTATGACCCGAGTGACCAGACCTGGCAGTGGCCGACTCCTGTTGTGCTCTTGGAGCACGTAGCCAGCACGCACATTCGGCGTCATGCTGGTTAGGTTTAACTGGCAACTCTGTCCCATGCTCGGCCGAGCCTCTCCCTCCGCCAAGCCACCAACTGACCCGAACCAAGCATTTGTGACACCGGGCTTTCCACACACTCCGAGCCCATGCAAGCGGGAACGTCCACATGGACTTCCTTCTTCCAGCTTTCAGTGTTTGTTTCATATTCATATTCATTTAGTTTGTTAGGTTTCTTATTTTTATTTGTTGTTTTTGTCTAATCTAATGTGTGTATAAAAAGATATGCTCCTAGTTTGACCGGTCTGATCGTGCGTGTAATCCCACTAAATCAGCACTTTGATTTGGGGGTTCTCCTCCTCGGAATATTTTGCGCAGCATGACACCTATAAGAATTTACTGAAGATAACGATGAAGCATAGATGTACAAAGCGTGCATTCACCGCTCTTTAACATACATGCTATACGAGATTTTTATTCGTATATAGGCTCATGTGCTCCAGGTTACATTGCCATCATGCATGTTTTGCAGTAATACATCCCATTCGTTCCACCTAAGTGTTAATGCGCGTAGAAGCGGCGCTACTGAAGTTTTCTAAATTTGGTCCAGAAATAGCACATGATTCTTGTAGCTATACCCTCTACCCTTGCAATTTTATATCCTTATCCTGGCCAGCAGCAAGTTTTAGGCAACGAACGGCTCATGTGTGGAGCATAATCCGGTGCTATGTTCTCTAAATGAGTATGAATTACAAAATTTCTTGTTTAGGCGGTTTTTTTGTTAAACTAGCCATCACGTACCAAGCGATGCAACCCTTAGTCCCACAAACCCACCATTTCACATGTTTACAAACCTGAACAACATACTTTTAACTTTACTGGAGGGTCTTGAAGTATTTGTTCTCTACAATTTTTCTATCCACCATACCACTCTCTTTCCACACCACAAAATACGTAGTCCACAATTCTCGGCGTGCTGCACGGCATCTATGCGTAATTTCAATAAATAAGGTTGCGGCTGCGTTCCCTCTGAATGTCATTACACAGTCCGTTTATGCTTACGTTGTATATTCTTGATAGACAGAAGATCATATATGCATTCCTTCCAAAGTACAGGGTGCATATGTTCGATGAAGTTTAATCAATTGGCTGTGCGCATACTCTTCTTTACCCTCAAGGTTGATGCGAGCGGTAAGTTTTGGCCACATGTACATTGCAATCACTATCGAACACAGCAGGCGGCAGAAGCACAATCTACGACTGTTTTGCATATCTATGGAATATTTTGCACAGACATGCAACTTATCAGGGGATATATTATTGCATTTTCACTAACATGCCAAGATTGCCGCTTAACTGGCATTTATAATCCTACTAATTCTTGTCGCTTCAGTGAGCGTGAGCGAAGGTAAACTCTCACATCTTCGTTTGCCGTCCGTTGATAATAATATACCCTGTTATAGCATTTTATCTCTCTAAGGAATTGTTCCGTAGGTATGTAATAAAACAGATGTAAGGTTGAGCATGCGCCATCTGCACTGATCACTCGTATTCCTTAAGTAGCGCTTTGACAACAACGATCAAACAACTGCCCCTTTGTTGGCAGCGATAGTTCACATGATATAGTTTGGAGGCCAATCCTCTGTAGGTTAACTGCGGCTTACCATGAATCCTTTCGACACTCACGAGGTATATTGTTCTCTTAATTTATTGATGCATAGAGTTCTACTGTCTATAAATGGATGTGTGTGAATATGTGAGTTGCGAACGCTTTCGTTTGAAGCAGTCTCGCGCATATCTCGTTGTATTCTGTCTTCCTCAGGTGAACATAAACAGGTAAGGGAATCTTTAAGGATATATCAGTACCACCTATTCTTTTTTTAAAGTGTCGGTTATTTCGCTCGATTGAACCCTAAGAAAAGGTCAGCACCTGCCATCTATGCTAAACATGGAATGACTACACAGGCAAAACAGGACATATCTTCTCACGGCTTCAGTGTTGCATAAATAAATCTACTTACTGAGGTCCATACTTATCGATGGTCCAATGAAATCATCAAACACGCTCTGGAAAAGGGAAGACATTTATTACATCAGTGCACAGCACGCAAGCTGATTGACAAATGCGTACAAAAAAATCTAGAAAACCTGAATGCACTAATTCTTGTCCCGCAAATCATGAAAATTTGTGAAGCGTGGCGGATGTTTCCTTAGCCTAATATTTATTTAGCCTTCCAACATGCACGCAGGAGCAGGCGGAGCAGTTCAGCAAGGCCTCGAATGGCCAGATAAGCATCGTCCTCCTCGCCCGTCCAGCAGCAAAAGCCAGCAAAAACGGAAGAAGCGGAGATACGAAAGACAGCAGTATAAAAACTAAACACCTCATGTGATTTACCGCTCTGCGGAAGTATATTGTGCAAAAGGTTGTTTCTCTAATGAGAAGCTTTTTTATGTCATATTTGAGTAGAAGCAGCCTGATTGGTCTGCGACAAGCTTATCGTGATCCTGTTACCGCACAACTGTGGTGTTTATAGTTCCTTTAACTCATTCAACGTAAACATACTTTCTAATCTGCAAAACTGAAAAACCAAGCATCATGCAGCAGTCTTCTGTTAGTATCCTTGATATTATTTTACGGGAGGTGGTGTATGTTCTTGCTTGGTTCGAAACTAAGTTGACATCACTTACCCTAGTCTGGGTGCTAATCGTGATGAAAATCGTCCAACGGGTCATTTAATGTTGATTCTGTGATTTTTAAAAATGTCGTGAAGTGCATTTTCTTCAAACATCGCGTAGCGACAACGGAAATATTGAAGGTAATTCGTTTTGTAGTGCATTACAATTGTAATTCCCTAATCAATGGTGAGCCACTGAAACACATTTGCGGAAGTTCTACAATCATTGGAAATATCAAAAATATTTGGTATCCTTCATAATAAATTCTTATTGCCATAAATCATGGAAAATTAACATTTGATATTGTTAGAAGCCATTTAAAATCCCACAAATAAGTCCAAATATATGAATATTAATTTAAAGAAAATTTCATTACGACACTACTTACACGCAAAAAGCACTAAAACAATTTGAAAGACATTCATAGCTACAACTTGAATGATTCGACGAAAAAAAATCACCTCTAATGTCAATTTTTCTGTGTTTCTACTTTTACGGGTATTGCTTCATTAACTCTCGACCCAGCTTAGTAACTTGTCCCCCTGCCATGATGGGTGTATCTTATCTGTGCCTCGCGATATATATTGTAACTTCAGATTTATCGGCACAAACCACAAGGGTAAAACTATTGTTTTTAATATTACATTTGAAAAAGTAGTTGGTCTCGATGGCATTGAAAGAAAGCAATTAAAGCTCACAGGCTCTCCGCCGGACATAATGTCTTACAGGCTCAATATTTCCCTAAAATAATTTACCTTAGTACAGTCAAAGTTGCAATGTGTCTGCCAGATATAAAGCAATCTTAAAAAGTACGGTAGAGGAAGGACCACATAAGCTATAAATGTGACCACAGCTTTTTCAAAAAGCTAATCCTGGAACTTGTTAATTCGTTTCTTTTGAAAAAAGTATATTTCTCGGGCTCAACAACACAAGTACATTAAAATTATGTCAACATCTAAGGCTATATTTCTTTTTCATAAGATGTTAATCCCAGCACAGTTCAGAAAGAACTGCATTCGTTTTGTTGTTTTTTTAGTAATCAAAACCCATTTAGCGCATTGTCATCCGGGTTGTTGCAAAAATAATAAAGCAAAATTTTTCTGAGCCGTCAGTCTTTCCAAGGACTGTATTTTGCGTTATAGAACAGGTTGTTATGAATAATTTATTATGCTATAATATTTAGGTTATGAATGACTTGAAAAAAATTACTTCCGGAATACCGCAATGTTCTGTTTTGGAATACATAATTGTTTTCGTTTTAAGTAAATTATCTTACTAACATAAATTTCTCTACCATACTGTACTGTACTAAGAACTCACTTCTACAGTAGTTGCTTAAGAGTGAGTCTGGTAATTCAATCCAGAATATTCAATTATATGACACTGCTGGCTAATTGGTTCTATAGGAAAATCTCAGCGTGAGATAAACCCAAAACTAATCAGTCCATCGTATTCAGATATGTGGCGCAAACACAAACACAGGAGAAGATACACACCACACGCGCACACTACCAACTAGTGTGCGCGTGTGGTGTGTATCTTCTCCTGTGTTTGTGTTTGTTTGCACCACATATCTGAATACGATGATGCACCAACTAGCCCCTCAAGCCGTTATTTTAATGAGTCCAATCTCCACTCCAAGCACAATACATATGCAATTTATTTGCGGCCTATCTAGGAAACTTCTGTTAGGTCTTCTGCTTATTCCATTTTAAAAGTTACTTTTTATTGCGCCTTACATTAGAAAAACTAATCTAAGAAAGTGCTTAAAACTTCAACGTAAAGAACATTTACAAGTAATGTTGGTAATTGATTATCTTGTTTGCGTTACAGCATAATCAGCTTGCACAAGGCGATTTGCTGTGGCTTGCAGCTTCAAGATGTGTTCCGCCGAAACAAAACGCTCTGTGGTTTGTTGAGTAGCCGAAGCCGCAATGTCACTATAAATGCGCTCTTCACGATAACATCTGACTGTGGCATAATTAAAATGAAAAATCATGAATAGGCGAACATTGAGCTCAGCATTATAGACAAAGCCAGTCTGGCTTCTTGCTTTAAGAGCGTGAAGGTTAAGACTGCACCTAGACTGTCAATGGTGCGGTCCAACACTAAACACTGGTACGGTTTATTAGCGTGACCTAATGCTGAACAGACGAAGTTTGAGGGCAATGAGTATGCTGATTGGCAGAGCTCGGATAGGGGGTGGAATATAAGACCGTCTCTAAAATTTTGGGTTATAGCAGTTACCACCATGATCAATATTTTTTTCTGTCTTCTTTTCTGTGTGTAATGTTATCATTCTTTCAATAACTTTTTGAGCCTTTGAGATACTATGTTTAGTTCTATTTCTACCCTTCTAACCTTACGTCGTCTTTCTGCTTTTAATCCACCAAACTTTGAATCTAGTTTTGCGATTTTGTACCGCATATTCATTCACCCGACCACTGGTGTCTCTGAACCCGGGGGCATCAGGGAGGGTGACGGGACTGCATCGACATCAGGAATGATAACATAAAATTCGCGTATACGATGTTCAATTGTTTCTTCGGATTTATCGCCCGGTGTACATGTGTCATTTTCTAGGTTAACTTTCTTTTTGTAGCTGGGTGTTCTAAGGTACGCAGGTATAACTTCCAAAAGCAGGGCACTGCCTATTGAGTCTCAAAATATTCTTTTTGATTTGCCTTTACAGGCTTCGATATATTTTCAAGTTCTTTCCTTCATTCTGAGTCTACGCTTTTAGGTGAATTTTTTTAAATACTTTATATTTTCTTTGTTAATGTCCATTTTTCGTCAATGTCCGTTTTTCGACAGGGGTTCTTGAGTTATATCTCCTCTAGGAGCTATGTTGCCCTATTGTCACCGTCAAACAGCCAGAGCCGCCAAAGTATGTTCACCCAGAAGGTAGGTTTAATGAGCGAACGTACGTGGCCAAGACAGCCGGGAGCGTGAGGGAGGATGACGAAGAATGCCGGGATGACTAGCATGGCTATGGACAGCTAAAACGTTCGGTAATGTAGTCCAGCCGCATGACGGCGCAACAAGATTGATTAGAAATGCGGTATTTCTCCACCACTTTGAAACGCGTCGGCATCGGCGCTAAGCGTTGGCGATCTAATCAACAAGGAACACCGGTAGTGTCGGGCAGCTGGGGAGAACACAGACGAAAGAACGGCTAACGGGCATGGTAAGGCTCCATTCGTGCGATGTGTACCAGTTCGGATGTAGGCCGTCCAGAGGAACAAACAGCTCCTTGGGGAAGAAGTTCATAGTTCACTTCGCTCAGCTGGCTTACTCATGCGGGCTAAATTATCCGCGAAGCAGCTTTTCAGAATACTCTCTGATACGGATTAGGCTCCAAATCAAAACTTGTTCTCCGTGTTCCTAACTCGCATTTCTGTGGCGTCGCTTACACCGGTAAGCGTCTTTGTCTTGCTGGAGCCAGATACGCTGTCGAGCAAGTTGACGTGCGGTCTCAGCATGCAGAACGAATTCATCAGCACCCATGACTGCGGGATTATCATTATCAGCAAGCAGAATTGCGTCATGCATAGTCATGGCTTCGCGGCCGTGGACTAAATGAAACGGAGTGAAGTGCGTCGTTTCTTGCGGCACAGTATTATATGCGAAGGTGATATAGGGAAGTATTGCATCCCATTTCAATGGTCCTGAGCCGTTCGGTGAGTCCATTTGTTTGCGGGTGATTAACGGTTGTGTAAGCACCGGTTGTGTGTAAGCACCGAAGTGAAATAACGACTGCTGGTGCACCGTGACGAAGTGCAGTTCTCTGCCTATAAAAGGTCGCAATTTCAGCCGTGGTTCCACGAAGAAGAGCTTTCGTTTTATTATATTGTCTGAAGTATTCGGTGGCGACCACAATGTACCGTTTACCGAGCGAGGGCTCCGGAAACGGGCCTAGTAAATTCATGCCGACTTGTTGGAACGGAACTTGTGGCGGATCAAAAGGTTGTAGTGCTCCGGTAGGCTTAGTCGGTGGCGTATTTCGACGTTGGCATTCCCGACAAGTTTGACATAACGCTTGACCACTGCAGCTTAGGCCAATAATACTGTTACGACGGAGGTTTGACGTCGTAGCGCTGCACAGGTTGAGAAGGCAGAGAACTCAGCTAATCAATGGCTGCGAGTCCGGCAGTGGCACGAGAGTCTCCACGTCTTTGTCAACGTCTACGTTTATGTTTTTCGCCTTCTTCAGGATCGCTACATTCCCCCCCCCCCCCCGAAGCCTCCCCTGGGCGAGGGAGTTAGTCATTCTCACGGGAGTGGCACGGCTTCATCCGGGCGACATGAGCGACTTCTGTTGTGGCTGAGCAACGACCACTTGCGGTCATGCGCGCGATTCTGTAGTTCAGGTCACTGACGCGGTCGAGGACAACGTAAGGGCCAGCGTAATATGCCAACATTTTATGGGCTAAAACACGTTTCCGGAAAGGTCGCCAAAGCGACACTAAATCTCCAGCTGCGTAAGACACATGGCGATGCTGTCTGTAGGACCTAGCTTTGGAACGCTCTTCCGAAGCGAGAATCGGCAAACGGGCGACACGTCGAGCTTCTTCGGCCCGACAGAGTTTCGTCGAAGCTTCTTCATGGACGAAATAGGGAAGATTAGTGTCGAGAGAATACCGAGGATCACGGGCATAGAGAAGAAAAAATGGACGGTAGCAGGTCGTCTCATGTATTGCAGTTTTGAAGGCAAACGTTATAAACGGCAGTATGGTATCCCAGTACTTGTGGTCTGATGCAATATGCATAGAGAGCATGTTAACGAGTGTGCGGTTGGTGCGCTCCGTCAAACTGTTGGTTTGAGGGTGGTATGGTGTAGGGTGTCGAAAATGTGACGAGCACAAACGGAGAAGCCCTTCCACGACATCTGCCATAAACTGGAGACATCGGTCACTGATGATCACTCGAGGAGGTCCATGGAGCAGGATGATGGAATGGAGCAAGAACACGAACACGTGGTGGGCGATGGCTAAAGGAAGAGCGGACGCTTCGCAGTAGCGGGTGAGGTAGTCGGCACAAACCACAATCCAGCGATTTCCGTCGGAAGACTTCGGGAAGGGACCCATAAGGTCGATTCCAACTTTCTCGTATGCACCATGTGGTGCAGTCACAGGATACAGCAGGCCCTGTGGCGTGGGCGTAGGACGCTTATGTCGTTGGCATTCTGTGCAGCTCGCCACATATCGCTCAGTCGTCTAGCGCATCTTCGGCCAATAAAACCGGTCGCGGGCACGGTGGAGCGTTCGTGCAGAGCCCAGGTGACCAGAAGTGGGGTCGCGTGCATGGCACGTAGGATGCATCAACGGTAGCTCTCTGTAACTACAAGTAGAAAATTCGTGCCGGTGCTTGAATAAGCCTTTTTGTACAGAAGGCCATCACGAAGACAGAAGGGGCTGGGAGCTGTGGAGTCCCGCGCCACCGCAAGAAGGGGCTCGAGGCTTATGTCGGTCTCTTGCGCAGTCCGCAGAGCCGAGGCGTCAGGAAACTCAGGAACGATGGAGGAGATGTAGTTATCGAAGTCAGCAGAGTCACATTCGGTCAAAGGAAAGGATAGACGTGAAAGACAATCTGCATCGGCTTGTTTGCGGCCACTCTTGTACGAAACAGTGAAGTCGTACTCCTGCAGACGAAAGGTCCAGCGTGCCAGACGACCAGATGGATTGCGAAGGTTGACGAGCCAACACAGGGCATATGGTCCATCACAACCGCGGAATGGCGCCCATATAGGTAGCACCAAAACCGCTGAACAGCGAAAACCACAGCGAGGTACTCTTGCTCCCTAACAGTGTAGTTACGCTCAGATTTGCTGAGAGAACGTCTTGCATACGAAATTACATGCTCGCCGGTTGCCGAACGTTGCACAAGCACAGCCCCAACACCAATTCTACCTGCATCATTGTGGACTTCCGTCGGAGCGGAGGATTCGAAGTGCCGTAGTATGGGATGTGACGTAAACTGAAAATTTGCCTGGTGGAAAGAGGCTTCACAATCTTAGGACCAGTCGAAAGGGACGTCCTTGTGTAGAAGGGACGTCGGAGGGTAAGCGACGTCGGCAAATCTTGGAATGAATCGTCGATAGTGAGGAGCACAGCCCCAGAAAATTGCGGAGCTCCTTTCGAGTCTGGGGTCGTTCAAATGCTGCAACTGCTGTGCTCTTCTGTGGATCTGGCCGAACTCCATCGCGGTCGACGAGATGTCCGAGTACCAGCGCTTGACGCTCGGCAAAAAGGCGCTTTTTAGATTTCATGACAGGGCCAGCCTTATGCAGGCAATCTAAAACAAAAGCGAGTAGCGTGTTATGTTTAGTAAACGTCCGGCGCAAAAATAACAAAGTCGTCCAAATAGCACATGCAGATTTCCCGCTTTAGGCCACGCAGTACGGTGTCCATAAATTTTTCAAATGTAGCCGGCACATTACATAGACCGAAGGCCATCAAATTGTATTCAAATAGGCCGCCCGGCGTACCAATGCATTTTTTCTTCTTTTTCTGCGGGGCCCATCGGAATCTGCCAATAGTCCGATCGCAAATCAACCGAACAGAAATAAGATGCAGAGAAAAGGCAATCTAAGGCATCGTCGATGCGCAGGAGAGGATACACATCCTTTTTAGTGATGGAGTTGAGGCGACTGTAGTCGATGCAGAACTTCCATGTTCCGTCTTTTTTTAACCATATCAAGGAAGCAGCCCAAGGACTGGAGGACTCCTGAATTACGCACCTTTTCAGTATCGCTTTAACTTGCTCGGTGATCACCTTGCGCTCTGATGGTGACACGCGGTACGGCTTTTGGCGTCTCGGATGGGCATATCCCGTGTCAATCCTATGGCGTGCGCGCTACAGCGGAAAACGTTGAGAGCTGTCGGATTCCGCTAAATCAAAGACAGACACACTTGATGGGACAAGAGATTCTTCAGCATCTGTCGTTGTGAGGTGTTCAACGATGCGCTCATCATCGGAAGAAGCTTCTCGTCAGCAGGTGAGTTAGTAGCGGGATTATCACGGGAAGGAGTAACGAGACTCACATAATTCGGGAGAGCTGCGCCACATGAAGCTAGTTTAGAGCCCGCAGGAAAAACAACCGGTTCCGGTGAGCAATTTATAGTCCACAGGCCGGTGCGGCCCTCTTCCAACTAAACAATGCGGCACTAGCACATTTTTCTTTACGCACTGTAACTTAAGAGGCGCCACAGTAACCTCAAAAGAGTCATTAATAGCACGGGAGCAGGACACCTGAACGCACACTGCAGAATGTTGCCGGTCAACGACTTCATCACACACACACAAAACGTCTTCCTAACTTGATGTCTCTTCCAAACGTTCACTAGGAAGAGAACCACTAACACTTAGCTCTCCCATCTGGCAATCAACTGCAGCGCCGCACATACGCAGGAAGTCAATTCCCAAGATTACATCGTGTGTATATCGGGGCAGTACTGCAAACTCCGCTGGAAATACTGTGCCCCCAAAGGAACTTTAAAGCTGCATACCCCAACCGGATACAATAACTCTCCACTTACTTTATAAACATTAGCAGTTTTGTCCCAAAAAAACAACTTTGTTCTTTAAAAGGCTCTCAAAATATAAACTCATTACTGAAACAGTAGCACCAGTGTCTACCAACGCCATGGTAGACAAACCATTAACAAGCACATTAACCTTGTTCTTTAACATACACGCAGACGGAGGAATAATAGGTAGCAGCGCACATTATCCAGCGACCTCACCTTCATTGGCCGCGCTGGCTAGATTTCCTGGATTAGAGGCGGAGATCGGCGCCGTGTAGACGGGGAACGGCCCATACGAAATAGCGGAGGCGGTGTCACACTACGTTCAGACGCAGGAGAATGGCTGTGGAGCCCTTCATTTTGAAAATGGTCCCTCCGGGAGGGATGTTCTGGTAGGGCTGGACGGCGCGTCGGTTCGATGCCGTCGGGGGATTCGTGAACGATGCGCGCCGATTGCAGTAGCGGGACATGTGACTCGCGACACCATACCGGTAGCACACAGGAATAGGCCGATCAAAGAGCGGCGTTTCATTGGACTCTTGCAAGGTAGGACGCGACGAATATTCAAATGTCGGTCCCGGGTCGACGTAGCTTTCCGGCGGTGGGCGCGGTGTACGGTTGGAATAAGGCCGAGGGTCCCTGCGCTGATTATAAGAATACTGCCGGTAAATCTGGTTGGGCCTTGGCCGCGGGGTGTCCATGTCTTCGCGGCGGGCGAAGCCGGTGTCATTGGCTGGGGTATAGATGGACAGTGGTGGGCACGTACGTGCATGTGCTGGAAAAGCATATTTATCGGCGAAGCCAGAGGGCCGTGCAAGCAGCTCACGTTGTGAAATTTCATCCCTAACTATTTCACGAATGGCGGACAGGAGACTTTGCGATGGAGATTCTTCGACGCTGGCTGCGGTAGTGACATTTGCCAGCCGCCCAAACTTTGGTATAATGCGGCGCGACTTTAGGGCCTCGAATGTCCGGCAGTGCCAATAACATCGGTAACCGAACTCAAGTTGTCCTTGGAAATGAGGAAATGGTGAACCTCTTCCGCGATGCCCTTGAGCAGATGGCCTACCTTGGCTTGCTTGGTCATCCGGCTGTCGATGATCTTGCATAATTTCAGCACTGCTTCGATGTATGTGGTGCAAGTCGCAATTGCTGTTTGAGATCTCTGAGCAAGCGTCTGCTCGGTCGGCCTCTTCTTCGCAGTTATATTGCCAAAACATTCTTTTATAGTTCCTACAAAGCCATCCCAAATGGTCAGAGAGCCGTTGTGGTTCTCGTACCATATCAAGGCGGTCTGCGTCAAGAAGAATACCACATTCGCGAGCTTCGCCACTGAATCCCAGAGATTAAAGCGGCTCACACGTTCATAATGAGTGAGCCACTCATCAACATCTTCTCCTGCTTGACCGGAAAAAGAACGAGGCTCTCGAAATGGTAGCGTCGCGTTTGAGGCGGTAGATGGTACATAACCAGACGGGGTCAGATTACCTCGCGTTGATTCTCGGGATTGCTCAGTTGTCTGTTCCATTCTCAGAGGAACGGGAAGACGACCAGTGAGGCCACGGCTCCGGCGAGGCTCCAGCAGTGGAGGATGCGTCGTGAGGGTATTCGTATCCAGCGCCTGCCACCATGTTGTTACGACGGATGGTTGACGTCGTAGCGCTGCACAGGTCAAGGAGGCAAAGAACTCAGCTGGTCAACGGCTGCGAGTCCGGCACGAGCACGAGAGTCTCTACGTTTTTTTTTTTCAACATCTTGTCCACGTCTTCTATGTTTTTCCTCTTCTTCAGGATCGCTACAATTCTTTTTGCATATACGTGTCAACGTTCGGGAAAACGTTTCTTGAAGTCTAAGGCTCTAGCGTGCTAACCGCCCTGAGGGATTTTAGAGGCTCGCCAACCAACAAAGTGGGTGGTGATCGCTCACTACTCGTAAAGGCCGACGATACAAGTAGGGGCGAAAATTTGTCACTGCCCACACAATAGCTAGACACTCCTTTTCGTTAGTGGAGTAGTTCACCTTGGACCGTAATAAGGTGCGCCTTGCGTTTGCGATTATGCGTTCAACACCATCCTGCAATTGTACAAGGACCGCTCCAAGGCCGGCGTTAATTGCGTCTGTGTGCAGTTCTGTGTCGGCTTGCTCGTCGAAGTGACCAAGTATAGGCGCACTTTGTAGACGAGTTCGTAGTTTCTCAAAAGACCGTTGTTGCTTTTGGCCCAAGCATAACGGTTTGTTTTCTTTTGTGAGGCGAGTTTGGGGCTCAGCTATCCGCGAAACGTTCTTCACAGAACGCCAGTAATAGGCACAAAGACCCAGAAAAAGAAGTACACTTCGCTTGCCACTTGGGATGAGGAAAGCAGCGATGGCCGCTGTTTTGTCGAGGTCGGGGCTAATGCCCTTGGCGCACACAATGTGGCCCAGAAACTTCAGCTCTTGGTAAACGAAAGGGCACTTTTCTGGTTCAGGGACAGAACGGCTGAACGAATGGCTAAACGAAAAACAACACCATGCAGGTACACCAGGCAGGATTGCCATTTAAGTTCAAAAAGCACAGTATTCATCATCCGCTGGAAGGTTGCAGGAGCCGAGCATAACCGAAAGGGATCGTACAAACCGTCCGAGGTTATAAAGGTGGTCTTCTTTCAGTCGCGCTCGTCCTCTCTATCTGCCAACAACCACTGCGTAAATAAAGCGATGAGAAGTATTTGGCGTGGCGCAGGTAGTCTAGGGAGTCATCTCTGCGCGGTAGAGGATAACCATCTTTTCTGGTAACTTGATTTAAACGCGGATAATCAGCTTAGAACCGTAAGGTACCATCTTTATTCGCCACTAGGAAAACAGGGGGCGCCCATTAGCTGTTCGACGACTGGATCACGTCGTCCTGGAAATCTTCCTGAACTTACCAGCGAATCGCACCCCGCTGCTTTGGAGAGACTTTATCAGACGACTGACATAATGATCTCTGGTTTTCGTCCACTATAATTCGATACCTTGTAAGCGGGGTCTGATTAACCCTGGAGGTCGTTGCAAAACACTCCCGGAAAGAGTAAATAATGATCTCCAGGCAGGAGGTCCAAGTTGACGTCAGTTTTAAATGGAGTCGTAAATTTTTCTAATGAGTTTCTGAATTCGTAAAACGCGTACAGTCCTGTGCATTTCGCGACTTCTTCAAAATACGCAATCGTTGTGTTGCTTGCCAAACATTCCGGTTCACACCTAAAGTTTGTCACCAAAGGTTCGGTTCACCAGTCTTTCAGTTCAAAAAGTCCTCGAGCTACATAGACTTGCCGATCCAGAAGCAGCGACATGCTGGCTTCGACGATGCAACGAGTTGCAGGGCTGCTATCGCACTCCACAGTCACAAACATGCTGAAACTTGACGGTATCACAACGTGATCGACACAAACTCACAGCTTCGGCATGTGTTGCGGGGGTTCGGCGTCAAGAATGGGGTGGGCGGCAAACGACACGCTTAGGTCCTTGAAGACGATCACAGCGCCATACTCCCGGAGGAAATCCAAATCGAGTATCAGGTCTTTGGAACACTCTGGGTGCATAGCGAAGCAGCCGGGGAAAGTTACGCCTCGGATCTGTGTTCGCGAGGTACAGACACCAATCGGTGTAACTACGTGGCCGCCAGCTGTCCGCATTTGCGGCCCAGTCCAAGGCGTCAAAACCTCTCTGAGGGTGGTGGCTAGCTGGCTGCTCATTACCGAAAAAACAGTCCCAGTATCCACGAGTGCATTCACGTTACGGCAGTCGGCAGTTACTGTAATTTTGGCGGAAACCAATTTTTCGCAGCTCGTTGTTAGGCGCGTCGTGCCATCGGTCGGCACGTCGAGGTAAATCGTCGGGTGGAGGCTCTTGATTTTTACAGCTGCGGCAGCCCTATCCTCAGAGGACGCCGCCTTTAGCCTTCTCGCCATTGGGACGTGCATCTGAACTGGCTAGAGGTTGACGGGCGGTTGGAAGAAGAGAAGTTTCTTGGAGACGGGAATCGGGACTGGCGTCGTTGTGCGGTCGAGGGCTGCACGTTAGCGGCCATGTAGTGCTCGATCTCCTGTGGTCGCTCACCGTAGCGCGGTCGAGGTGCGTCGGGAGAAAAACCATTGAGACCCATTTGGCGGTAGGGGCAGTCGCGCCGAACGTGGCCGGCTCCCTGCAGTGTTAGCACAATGGCCGGTTGTTTCGTGTTCGCCACACGTGTGCTTTAAGGATTACGGGCCTTTACGGATCACAGGTGCTGCACATGCGGTAAAGTAGCAACAGGAGAAAAGGCTTGTGGCACTGGTGCAGGTTTTCGTAGCACATCGCTTTAAAGGGGTCCGATTGCGGGGTTACTGACGGTGGCTGCTCCACTCAGCGGATTTAATCCCGGACCACGTCCGCTACTGCAGTGACGCTTGCCTGTGGAGCTTCGATGTGTAGTTTCTGGAGCTCTTCATGCACGATGTTTCTCATAAACTATCGACGTTCCTCTGCGGGCAGAGGCGTAGGCATGCAGGGTTGTTACAGCGGTTGCCACAGAAGCTATTGGGGTCATACTGTGCGCCCCGCTCTTGCAAGGAGCGCTTCATATCCGTTGCCTCTTTTGCAAATTTCGCCACATTCTCTGAAGATCGCGGGCAATTCAGCCAAATAACTGCTTCTTTACACTCCGTATTAAGTGGCGCACCTTCGTGGCCTCGGGCATAGCTGGAAGAGTCCCGTCATGTCTTCAATGAATATGGCAACCCTTTCATTCGGCTCTTGAAATCAGCACTGCAGGGAAAGTTCAGCTCTTTGTTTCCGCTCGTCGGTACAAAATGTCGCCAGCAACTCTCGGTGAATTTATTTGAGAATTTATTTTTGTAAGGAAAGCATGGCCTGCTAATCCGCTGAGGAAAATATCGCGAATGCTGAATGGTATGGCAGCGATATCTGCGGAAATATGACATAGAATGCTGTTCGATCGAGCTTATGTTGCTGCTGAATTCTCCTCCTTTACAGTCCTTCTCCCCCAACTAATACTTTCGTGACCTAGCAAGAGTGAATTGATGCTGAGGGTGACAGAGGTTATCATTGCCCCTTATCAGGCGCTCGAAATATGGAATTATTAGGGAAGTGTTATCCCTCATATAACTCTGCGTGTAAACTACTACTATGTAAGAATAAAAATTGCGCGTTGGTTAAGTTCGCCAAAGTTAGCTTGCGCCCCTATTTCGTCCTCTCTAATGTAGTATGACATCTTCCATATTTGCTGGTTAAAAGTAGTTTGCCCCATTAAAGACAAGACACACTAGAACGGCTGGATGCATTTTTTCATTTTAAAAAGTAGCACCTCCTGTCTTGAATACTGAGTCGTCAGCTTCATCAATAACAATATTTTTGACAGTGTTGTAAGAATCGAGCAGATTGTTCAATAAAATGGGATGATATCGCTAGTTGTGTCGCGCAATCTGCACAGGATTTTAGGTTCAATATTTTAGAGCGAAGTGCATCCCTTTCCTCAAATTTGTCTCAGGTCATCATGCTTTGTCGTCATAGGAACAATGACGCCAGCTGTTGTCGATCCAGCAAACCGACAAATGGAGCAGATATTTGTGTTGCATTCTGTCCTCCGTTACCGCTCTTAACAGAGAAATCAGAGTATAATGCAAGTAAAACGGGGACCTATTGCTTATTGAGCGGTATTTTCTCATATGGCATCCATAAGAGACGTTCACATGCCGCAGGTTGTTAAAGTGCGTTTTGCAATGCTAAAGCACGAAGAGGAATCTATGGACCATGAAGACGTGACCAAGCGTCAAAAGCTGAAGCGAAAATACTATAGGCATGTGACGGTACGAGCTGCAGAAACACTATAAAAACGGGTGGAGAGACAGGAACTGACAGTAATAGAAAGTGTGTAAATGAGCTTCTGCGTTTCCATTGCTTAGAATGGGGCGAGAGTGTAGTGGTGCTCGTGTGGCAAACACTAGTGCCCCTAAGAGTTGTTGGGATTTTGGCGCAGTTTCCCTGCGATATCGTTTAATTGTCGAAATATGGCAGTGCAGTAGCGTTTTGTTATTTCAAAACTCCTGCGTACTCTGTAGTAATACTGCCAGGTAGATTCCATATTTCTCGAGGGTATATACCTATCAATATATATTTTCTTGAGAAGTCTGCAGTCTCTTTGCAAGCACGACATTTTCCACTTCCTCCTAATTGCGCGCGGCGGCCAGACTGTGTGACAATGGCACCCATAGCCAGTGTACATCGAAAATGGAAATGCTGATCAGCCTATTTTCAACAATTACTTTCCTTCAAGGAATCCAGGCAATCTTTCTTTCTATCAAAATGTTTTCTTTCTTCATAGTGGACAGTTCCTTCAGGAGAACAATTGTTTATATGTGTACAAAAAAATTCTATTTCCTCAATTTTCTTAGGTTACTATAGGAATGCTGTAAGTAGAATGTGACAGCTTTTCTCTTCTTGGGCTCCAAGATTACCCCGGAAAGAGACTGCAGCCATGAAATTAGGAGACGCCTGCTTCTGGGAAAGAGAGCCATGGTTAGCCTTGACCGCTTAGTAAAGAGCAGAGACATTAGTCTGCCAACCAAGATCCGTATAAGTCGTCCTATGGTCTTTCCAGTTGTCATGTATGGAGGCGAGAGTTGGACTGTGAAAAAGGCTGACCGCCGAAGAATTGACGCGTTTGAATTGTGGTGCTGGCGAAGACTCTTGAGAGTTCCTTGGACAGCCAGAAAATCAAATCAGTCGATATTGCCGACCATAAACCCTGACTGCTCATTGGAGGGTCAAATTCTAAAGTTAAAGCTCAGCTACTTTGGTCATCTGATGAGAAGAGAGGAGTCGCTGGAGAAAGATTTGATGTTGGGAAAGGTTGAGGGTCGCCGGAGAAGGGGTAGGCAGCGAATGCGGTGGTTAGATGGCATCCTCGAAGCACTGCAGATGAAGCTATGTGATGTTAAGAAGATAGTGAGAGACCTGAAAGCGTGGCGTGACATGGTCCATACGGTCACGAAGAGTCGGACTCAACTGAACGACTGAACTGAAGTATAATGTTCAGTGATCACACACTTCTGGCAGTAGGGCTGTTTGCTTTGGCTTCATTGCATAGCCAATAATATCCAATAAAATCATTCTAAAGCAAAATTGGTTACGAATGAAGTTTTACCTATTGGTTACGGTGACGTACACGGAAGTAACTGCAACAGTTCAGTGTCAGGGACACACAGCAGTATCCAGCACAGCACAGCCTAGCTTTAGCGTCCGCTTTGTTTCTTTGTTTGCCACATCATACCAAACGCCTTCGTCGCCTCGATATTGCATACCTTAACACAACCCCCCACGAGAACCACTTTCTGGTGCGTGCAATACAAGTTAATTCAAGTAATACGCTTTCAGACGAGCGACTGGCTCGATTTCTGATTCAACGGTTGTAGAATCGTGCTTAGAGCGCAGAGGCGCCATCTCGTAGGTCATGTCGACGAGCTGCGGAAGACATGGTAAGAAGCCACGTATCAAGGCAGGAGTTTCTCGCTTATAATCTAATGACGACCCGGGACCCAGACGAGTACGAGGGAGGCAGGTGGTTGTGGGCGTCACGATTATTAATGTCGCAACGGAGCTATAGAGAGCATTGAGAGGTGCCAAGGCATTATCGAGGATTACGACGCGCGGCATCAGCGCTAGCGATGGCATCAGAAGCGAACCTGGAGGAAGAGTTATCAGGAGGCAGGAAGGTGTCAAAGTGGAGCGGAAAGCAGAAAGGTAAATAGAAGGGAATGTATCTGGCGGTATCATGGCTTTAGGAGGTATATGCGATTCTTAAGAAACGTAGACGGACGTCACAGCCATGATAGTAGTCACAAACATACATGGACAGCATGTAAGTCAGTCTATTATTAAGGAGCTAAGTAGGGCCATTCGTTTTTGGACGGTAAGACATGGTTTCTTACGGAACTGAAGAACGCAAACAGTAGACAATCCACAGAGAAGATGCGTTTCTTCTGTAGACTGTCTACTGTTTGCGCTCTTCAGTCCCATAATGAACCATCTAGTCCCAACCGAAATTTTATTGTAGGACATGGTGCACTGGCAAGCGTAGTGCCTGAACGAAGGTCCCGAACCTGTTGTGAAGGGTAGTAGCCGCGATCTGTGAGCAGTTATTTGGGAAATGTCATGTATAAAGATGACGTCATGCAGACGGAAGCCGGCAACGTCACACATGGAACTGGTGGGGATAATTCAAATAGTATAGTGGGATATATTATCAGCTCCCGCAGTAATCCATGTGTTCCCTGTAATTAATGTGGAACAATGCCGGAGCAAGTTGAAGCAAACGCAGAAAACGGCTCAGCTGAAACTGTTGTTGGTTGCAAGTCACCCACTAGGTTCAAACTGTGAGTCCTCTGGCCTTGACAAAGCTTACAAGCGGCAACGTAGCAGTGGACACAGCGGCAAAGATCTGGCCAAAAGAATCGTTGTCGCATACCGTCGTTCGAGAGCAATACCCGATAAAACATCTGCCGCCACGAGGTACACGAGGTCGGGAACGCGCGCACGGCTTGATCTTTGTCGAAGTCGGAATACACACCAGCCGCATCAGCCAAATGACCGAGAAATATGACTTCGTGTGGGCCGAAGTTAAATTTCTTGGCGTTCAGTTGAAGCCCTGTTCGCTGGAAGATAGTCAGAATGGCAGAAAGTTGTTCAAGGTCACTTGTGAATGTTGGGAAGGAAACGGCAATGCCATTTAAGTAGCATTAGAGTGTCCAATTGAAACCACGGAGGAGCGAGTTCATTATGCGTTCGAATGTTTTAGGAGCGTTATAGAGACGATATAGCATTAAATGTGTGACGGGCCAAAATTTTGAGCCCGAGCCCGGCCCGGGCCCGACGCTACATACCCGAGCTCGGTCTCGCCCGACTGAAAAAGGACCTGAGCCCGGCCTGGCCTGGCCCGTCATGCTATATTTGCAGTTCAAGCAATGATAGAGAAGAAAATAATTTCAGAAGGACAATTTTATCCAAGAGCTTGAAATGTTTTCTCCCGTTTGAAATGACAAAATTTGCTGAATATATAAAAAGGCAGCACATACTTGGAATTACGTATTGTGCAGAATAACAAATTATGCAATGAATTCAGGCATTGGCATGGTTCCTGGACCCCTCTGTAAGGTCACTGATGGCTACCAAAGATACGTTCTCGGAAGCTCTCGCGTGGGGAGGACGCTGGAAAATGCTATACATTCTGCTTATCACAATATGGCCGTATTCGCGCGCTTTCGCAAAAGCTGATTGGAGGGTCCAGCCCGGCCCGGCCCGCCTGAGAGAAATATACCTTGGCCCGGACCCGGCCCGAGTCCAAGGAAGAGGGCTTTTAGAGCGGCATGAGCCCGGCCCGTGGGCCTGTCAGGGTACGGGCTTTCGGGCCAGTCAGAGCCCGTGCACAACTCTATATAGCATCACTTTGACTTGATACAGTCCGGCGGGGCGAGAAATGTGTTTTTCTCGCGATAGCATTCGTCACCACCAATTTGACAGTAGCTGGAATGCATGTTGATGGATGTAAATGCTACAGGGGTATTGCGGCCGCAAATGGCCATGCTCGCAGTGTGAAGATTCGTAGCATAGCAGCGACCCTTTCATCGGTGACAAGAATGGGCGATGAAGTAATGGGCGTGACAGCACTGAGACGAAGCGAAACGAAGTGCTCGAATGGAAATCTCGGCCCAGGTGTAAGTGAGGGCACAAGAAGGGACACCATCCAGGCAGATATCTATAAAGTGTTGGGTATGAGCTAGGGTCAGCATATGATTTTCAGGCCGGGTCGCTATAGTGTTAACACCGGGCGCTGCATTGGATAGTTTACCAAAGACCGCATGAAAAGTGGGGGGTGCTAAACGGCGTGGTTGCGCTGGTGGATCTGCAGAGACGGCTAGCGCCTAGAGGTTTTCGCCTCCCAGAATAGACGTCAGCAGAAAGCTCATCACGCATAGAGCTTGGGTGGGGTCCATAAGGACTGCTACGATCATGGTAGTAGCGAGCTAGAGATGGCGGTGCCCAAATCTTGCCGAAATGGCGAATATTGTAGAAGACATGGGAGGCGATGAAATTGATGGAGCATTCATATTGGTGCCCCATTCTACCGGGTGATGGTAGCAGTAGCATGGAGATAAAACCGCAACAGGAACCCCAGCTGTTACCGCTGGCAGATTGAGTTGAAACCAGGGCTGTTCCAAAACATGGCCAGACTTAAAGCCCGCGTTCACGTGAAGCCCACATTCGCGAACTCTTGTCGAATGACGGCTTGGATTAAAGCTATAGTAGCACTTCCGGTTGAAGCTTGAAGGCATGCAGTCTTTAGCTTCTAGCCCTTTACGAATAACAATGGCCATGTTTCCCGCATGGAGCTTCGTGCGAGGATGTAGCAGCCGTGTTTGACAAGCGAACGAAGCTGGAACCAATACGAGTATATTTAGCTTGCTCAAGATGCCGGTACACATGGAGAACGGAAGTTACCACGAAGCCATCTCCTGCCCTCCTACAAAGCAGGAGATTAAAACGAACGTCAGTGATTCCCTTTACTACGTGGCCCACCTGCGAAGATAGATTATTTTAACATTTAAGAAGAATATTAGAAATGAACGATTTCGATGAAAATGAACGTTTCATCTTCGAGACGTGTATATTATTGGTACAGTTAAATAAGGTAGTCACCCCTATTTCTGAAGCCATAAAAACAAAATAAGCTTATTTTATGAAAATCACCTTTTTGAACTGTGTTTGTTTAAGGGACTAAATATACTTACTTGAAACGCGCTGCCAACAATTCGAACACCCATAGAATAGTAAGATCCTTGAGTAAGGGTCGGGGAGTTTTCCACGAAGGTATTTTTTCTATTTCCTCCATTCTGTTGAACACTTGTGTAACGGGCCTCCCAGAGTTCAGCACTTGTGTGATTATTGTCGTCAAAGTAAAACTGAATCTTACTATACGGCCTGAAAATATAAAACGCACATATCTAAAAATCATTTTACAGGCAATCTTGGGAGATAAGAATTTCTGAATAAATAAGCGCTCACATTTTATTTTTACTACTCAAGTCATCAAGAACAACCTTGTTACTGCGCTCAGACACTACTCGTTTATTACATTGTATGGATATTAGCTGCGGAGCTTGCACCCAGACAATGAACCTTGCAACAACATGCCTCATTCACATATAATATTTAGACCTGAAGAATATTCATTTAAGACTAATTATTTCACAGTGCTTCCACCTAGTAAGTTCACCTCTATTCAGATGGGACGTATGTAACCCGAGAAAATATACAGCAGCTTGTTCTCTTCGGTGTGTGTAATGTTGTGGTAATGATAATAAAGAAATTAGCTTTAGTATCCTGCTCGCCATAAGCATAGAGAAAAGTTGTCAAATCAAAAAAGAATTTTTGCGGTTCTGAAGATCAATCAAATTTGATTGTGGTTCTAGCTTGCAGTAGAGTCTGTTTTGCTATTACAGCAATTACAGCATTGTCAATAGCAGACAAATATATCCCGTTGAGGAGTGGGGATTGGAATGTACTGTCTTGGTCAAAAGTCCTGAAGCCTAAATATTTTCGTCTCAGCCGCAGAATGAAGCCGTCGCCGCGCCATCAAAAAATGAAGGGCCGAGAAATACTTTGAAGTAGTTTCTTGCGGTGGTGAGAAATTATTTCGCGCCATTTTAAATGCTATTTGGCCTATAATGCTGGTGTGACGACCCCATTTCGCTGCTGATCCTGGAGCTTAAGTTTTTTTGACCAAGACTGTACCATTGTACTTTTGATAGTGGGCACATTTCAATAAACTATGCCTTGCTGACAAATGTGCATAAAACTTAATAATAAATTTCATTTCTTACATAAATCATTGGACCTCGATTACATGCTATTAGTTTTGCATGCTATTCTGTAACACGCAAAAATATACTAGAACACATGGTGTTTATGTGCGTGACTGCAGTGCAAACACCGCAAATTGCAGTCATCCAATCGATATTTTAGGTGATCATGGTACATGTTGGTGATGCTAGCGGCATTTGCCGGAGCTAGCAGGCGCGGCCGCAGCCTGCAAAATGGCCGCATTACCTGCAACTTGGTGTGGCCATAGCGCATTTTAGACAGCATGTATACATATTATGAAGCATTGTTTACGAATTAAAGAGCTTTGTAGTAATAAACGGGGCAGTGACTTTCTGTTACGCGCCTGGTGCGGTTTGTACGCGAAAACAAATTTAGTTGTGGTGTAGGCGCAAACCCCAACTTTGCCTTTGTCTCAGGCGGCAAATAGAATTTCTGAACCGTTTTAGAAGCACACCGAAGAATGCAATGTATGGTGCTTCTGTGGCGCAATACATTAGCGGTTTGATTTAAAACGCAGAGAACTGAAAGGTAATCCCTGGTTTTTAGTGAGCACTTCAACGCATTTATTTTCACAATTTTAGCGGAGTAAGTAATGTTCTCTTTCTTCTGAGCACGTTTTAGAATTTTCTTCGAGATGCTTCTCGGAAAGCATTCATTTAAATAAAGTGTTGGGATGTGTTTATTCGGACGACTCAGATAGATCCAGCCATTCAAGATGAACTTGCAGCAGATCGTCAGGCGTGGCGAACCATGAAAACAGCGACCAACTTAGTCCTCGGCGGCGCCAGCACGCGATGCATGCCAGTCGCTATAACGACGATCAACACATACAGTTTCCTTCCAGGTAGAAAAGGAGCCATCCTGACGACTTATGGTGCCGAAGGTACTGCTACGCGATGCCATCATCAAAGAATGCCGCCGTTTTAAAGACGCCAAAAGTCGTCGCATACCCCACTCATTTTCCCGCCTTCCAAATACTGCTCCGACTTCTTCGGGCCAAGATTTTCCGTCCCAACACTAGCCAACTTCGACCGAAAATGTGACCAGTATCATCCGCCGCGAACTCGAGGCCATAGCTCCCGCTACCTTGCCGCCACATTTGGCCGACGGCGACCACCCGGACGTTCCCCTAATTGAGGCCGTTGTCCGCCAAGAGCTGGTCACCTTAGGACTCAACTTCGTTGCTGCCGTCAGCCCACCCACTGTCGCCGACGTTCGCTCAGTTTATCCTTGTCGACCTCCTTATGACACCGACGTTCACACAGTTTATCCTGGCCGACTTGCTTATAACCCTGACGTTCGCAACCTTTATTCTGTCCAACCTACCTATGTTGCCCAGCGTGACGCAATCCTGACGAATGGCGCACATCTGATAACCGACCTTTTTGTTTTGCTTGTTTCCTGCGTCGGCCATATCGCCCGTTATTGCAGAAATCGTTGGTTCCAGCCACAAAGGTCTCGCTTGCCACCCTCCTCTATCTACGATGACCACTCTCGTCCATTCCCACCTCGTCACGACCCTTGAAGCACAGCCGCCGATACCGAGTCTTCACGCCTCAACCGATCACCCTACCCCCACCGCCGTCAGTCCCGTTCGCCCCAACGCCGTCGCTTTTCATCTCCCAGTCCATATGGCCGCTCGCCGACGGAAAACTAGGCGCTGCAGCGTCTAGAGGTGATGCTGCAATAGGGACCACGATCTCAAATCCTCGTCTAGCTCTTCGTTTTTGCTCACCGTGCTCGTGGATGGCACAGCCGTTCAAGCCCTCATTGATACTGGTGCGCAAGTTTCTGTCATGAGCCCAGAACTCCGTTTTCGCTTGCGGAAAGTGCTGACCCCTGCCCCTATACAGCTTGTGCGTGAGCAACTTCAAAGGTTATTGGCTTGTGCACTGCCCGCATAACGATTTCTGGCCGCCATACTACCGTCATCTTCACAGTTCTGCAGCACTGTCCTCACGACATCATTCTTGGCCTCGACTTTCTTTCTGACCATGCAGCCATCATAGAATGTGCTACCAGCATCGTTGAACTTGACCTGCCCTCTACTTTCGACCTACCCTCTCGTGTTCTGCACGGCCTTCGTAGTGTCGACTTTGTCCGCCTGCCACCTGAAGCCGCAACTTATGTTACGTTTTGTTATGTACCCTCAATTCCCGATGGACAGTATATTGTTACCCCAACCCTTGATGCTCCCCTAACCCGACGCATTGCCCTTGCTCATACAGTCGTCACAGTGACCACGAACCGAACATGCCTCCCTGTTTTGAACTTTGCGTCGCAAATCCAGCCACTCCCGCAAGGCATCTCGCTCGCCGCTTTGTGTCCTGTAAATGAATGTAATCTATCTGCTGTTACTATCGGTTTACCGCCCTCCTCTGACTGCTCTTTATCTGAAGTATCCAAGCTCCAAGACTACGCCAAGATGATCGCTCCGGACCTTTTTCCTCCACAAGCTCATGCACTCTGTCGTCTGCTGGCGTCTTTCAGAGACATTTTTGATTTTGATCAGCGCCCATTGTCTCGAACTGCTCTTGTGCAACATCGCATACACACCGGCGACGTTGCTATTATTCATCGCCGTCCTTATCGCGTATCCGGTGCTGAACGCCAGGTAATGCAAAAGGAGGTTGACAAGATGCTCGCTCAAGACATCATCGAACCCTCGACGAGCCCTTGGGCGTCCCCAGTCGTTCTGGTTAACAAGAAAGACAGCAGCTGGCGCTTTTGCGTCGATTATTCCCATCTCAACAGTATCGCTAAAAAGGATGTGTACCCTCTCCCCAGAATTGATGATGCCCTAGATTGCCTCCATGGAGCTAAAGACTTTTCTTCAATCGATTTACGGTCCGGGTATTGGCAGATCGCTGTTGACGAGCAGGACCGTGAAAAAACAGCCTTTGTCACACCAGACGGCTTGTACCGTTTGGTCTCTGCAATGCACCGGCGACCTTTGAACGAATGATGGACTCCCTTCTTCGCGGATTTAAATGGACAACCTGCCTGTGCTACCTCGACGACGCCGTCATTTTCTCGCCGACCTTTTCTTCGCACCTTGAATGCCTTACCAGTATACTCAATGTATTCCGTACAGCCGGCCTTCAGCTCAATTCATCAAAATGCCAGTTTGGTCGCAGCCAACTCATCATTCTTGGACACATGGTTGACGCCTCCGGAGTACGACCTGATCCGGCTAAAATTCAAGTCTTCAAAGACTTTCCGCGTACCCAGTCTTCGAAGGATGTGCGCAGCTTTTTCGGCCTCTGCTCTTACTTCCGCCGCTTTATTAAATATTTTGCCCGTATCGCTCGTCCTCTCACCGACCTATTTAAAAAAGACACCGCTTTCACGTGGGGCCCTGACCAGCGAGGTGCGTTTTCGACGCTTATAAGCTTACTGACGTCTCCCCCTGTCTTGGCTCATTTCGATCCCTCAGCTTCCACGGAAGTTCGAACAGACGCCTGCGGATATGGGATCGGTGTAGTGCTGGCTCAACGCCAACATGGCAACGACCGCGTCATTGCATATGCTAGCCGCCTACTCTCCAACGCGGAACGCAATTATTCGACTACTGAGCGCGAGTGTCTCGCCCTTGTATGGGCTGTCGCTAAATTCCGATCTTACTTTTTCGGCCATTCTTTCTCAGTCTTCACTGACCACCACGCGCTTTGTTGGTTGTCATCTCTGAGAGATCCCTCCGGCCGTCTTGGTCGGTGGGCTTTGCGCCTTCACGAATACTCCTGCAACGTCGTTTATAAGTCGGGGCGCCTTCATCAAGATGCCGATTGTTTGTCTCGCTATCCTGTAGAGCCCCCTGATCTCGGCGACGCAGAGGCGATTCCCTGTGTCTTCGCCCTTTCCAATCTCGCCAACATAGCAGGCGAGCAGCGCAACGACCCATCTTTAAGAGCCATCAATGAAGGCCTGGCATCTGGAAGAGCAGATTCTTCTCTACAGGTTTTTGTTCTACAGGATGGTATCCTCTACCGCCGTAACTTTCATAATGACTGTTCTCCCCTCCTGTTGGTGATTCCCAAAAAGCTCCGCTGCTCCGTTATTCAAGAACTCCACGACTTGCCCACAGCTGGCCATCTCGGTGTGTCTCGCACTTACGACCGGGTACGGCGTCGTGTTTTGTGGCCGGGACTATACCGCAGCATCCGCCACTACATCGCAGCCTGTGACACGTGACACAGGCTGCGGTCACACTGTCACTGTCACGTGGCAGTGACAGGAAAAAACCATCGCGGTCACTGCCTGGCCTTCTCCAATCTATTGGCGTGCCCTTGGAACCATTTTATTGTGTTGGGCTTGACCTTCTTGTCCCCTTCCCGACGTCACGGTCAGGTCACAACTGGATCGCAGTGGCAACCGATTATGCAACACGCTATGCCATCACCCGAGCTTTACCTACGAGCTGTGCTAGGGATGTCGCTGACTTTCTTCTACACAGCGTAATTCTCCATCACGGCGCTCCTGGTCAATTACTCACCGACCGCGGTCGCTACTTTTTGCCCCGAGTTGTTGAAGACATCCTGGGTTCATGTTCTACGAAGCATAAGCTCGCGACCGCGTACCATCCCCAAACCAACGGTCTTACCAAGCGCTTCAACCGCACACTTACGGACATGTTATCTATGTATGTATCACCTGGTCACCACGACTGGGACCTAGCGCTGCCCTATGTTACCTTTGCTTACAACTCTTCTAAGCACGACACGACGGGTTGTTCACCCTTCTTCATGCTCTTTGGCAGTCACCCCGCTTTACCTTTGGGCACGTTGGTTGCGCCTGCTGGCCGCCCCATAACTACCTACGCACGTGACGCCATTGCGCAAGCCACTGAAGCGCGCCAAGTAGCCCGTAGTCGGCTCATCGCCTCTCAGACTTCTCAGAAGTCGGACTACCACAGGCGACATCGCCACCTAACCTATGACCCTGGGTCCTTGGTTCTTCTGTGGTCTCCTGCACGCCGCATTGGTCTCTCGGAGAAACGTTTGTCCCCCTATAGTGGCCCTTATCGGTTGGGGCGATGTGACGTATGAACTTGCCCCTCTTGTGCCCGCGTCCTCCTCCTCTCGCCCCACTACTGACAATGTCCATGTTTCGCGCCTGCAGCCATACAAATTCATGCCTTCCTTACCAGTTTAGCGCCGGGGCGACGCTTACACCGCCGGGGGGTTATCCTACGCGATGACGACGACGAAGTGTGTCCTCTTGCCTCGCGGAAGAGACAAGGTGAAGAAGTGGGATTGGTTCCGTGTTGCTGGTCGCTGCTGTGCCAGTTCTAACTGTGCTGTAAATATACCGTAAATACATCGAGTTTCCACTTAACAGTACTGACGGATAGTAGAAGGGCTTGAATCGGTTCACAAGGACTGTTTCGCTTCCACGGCGACGCGAGTCCGCGCAGAGGGCGGAACGGGCTCAACTACGTGGTTGATAGATGTTTTTTGAGGGGCCCGGTACGGACAGTGACACCAAGCAAGTAGCTTCTTTGAAATGACGTTGGTTGTGGCAGTGACCCAGAGCTACACCAGGGAGTTGGAATCTGAAGAATCTTCGGCGGCGCCACGGCGGTGTTTTAATGCTACTGGTTTTCCGCTGTAAGTCAACGGGTGAGCTGAAGGCATTCTTCTTCGTTTGAGCGGCGTCTGAGTGTGGCGTCAATTCATAAACATCGGGGCGGTAGGGAAGAAGCGTGTACTTTTTGCAGGTTGGCTTGTGCGCGTAAAGAAGAAAGAAGGGAGTGAATTCAATGGTGTTCTATGTGGCAGTGTTGTACGCGTAGGTTACGATGGGAAGCATCTGGTCCCAGTGGAATGAGCGTCGTTCACGTACATGGCCAGCATGCCACTCAGAGTATGGTTGAAGCGTTCTGTTAGGCCATTCGTCTCAGGGTGGTAAGAAGTAGCGGTGCGGTGACTGACGCGCCATTCTTTCATCAGGGCCTGAAGAGCGTCGGACAAGAAAACGCGCCAGAGGTCGCTGGTAGTTCTTTGAAGGTCCCGTAGCGAAGAACCAGATTTTGAGAAGAAACAATGCGACGTCTCGTGCGGAGGCAAAGGGTAACTATGATGTTTCAGTGTAGCGAGTGAGATGATCAACTGGCTCGATAATCCAGTGGTTGCCAGCGGGAGCAGTAGAAAGAGGGCCATAGACATCTATGTCAACGCGATCTAATGAACGAGCAGGAGAAGGTAACAGCTGCAAAGAAGCTGGGGACTTCTGAGGAGGCGTTTTTAAGCGTTGACAAGATCGGCAGGCGCCCACGAAATTCCTTAAAAAGCAGTATACTCCATGCCACTAAAATTATAGACGGAGGCGTGTGTAGTGTTCAATACGTCACCGTATACTGCTGGTCAGCATGGAAAGCATTGCAAATGCCGGTGCGGAGCTGACGTGAGTATAATAGGCGCCCTTTATGTCCGGTAAGGAAATAATTGCGGCTGTATAGCAATTCATCAAGAATGGAAAAGTGGTGGGCTTGGTGGGCGAGTTTTCTGAATGAATGTGCCGGAAGTAAGACTTAAAAGTCCAAAAGTGTACTGATCCACTGCTCATTCCGCTGTTCGGTGGCCATGTCGACAATGCCAAGCGACGATAAATCGTAAGCACCTTCGTGGTCAGATGACGAAGCGCTGGGCAACGACGAGCGGGAAAGAGCATAGGCGTTCGTGTTTCAGGCCTGATAGATTAATTACATGAATGTCATACTTCTTGAGACGGAGAGCCCAGCGAGGTAGGTAACTGGATGGATATTTCATAGACTCCAGCCAGCACAAAGCATGATGATCGGTCGCCACATAAAATGGTCGGCCATACATATAGGGACGAAATTTTCCGACGACCCAAATAACGACCAAACGTTCTCTGTCTGTTACAGAATAATTAGAGTCCGGTTTCGTCAAGGATCGGCTAGCGTATGCCACCACATACTCGATGAAACCAGATTTTGCTGCGTGCGGATGACCCCGAGCCCAATACCGCTGGTGTCAGTGTGAATCTGCGCAGGCGCAGTCGGATCAAAGTTACGAAGAATGGGAGGCGAAACCAAAAGGCGACATAAAGTGTCAAAAGCGTTTTCTCAGGCTGGCATCCAGGCGGAAAGGTCGGAGCTTCCGGCAAGCAGCTGGGAGATAGGGGTGATGGCTGAGCAGAAATTCAAGATGAAACGTCGAAAGTAAGAACCGAGGCCAATAAATATGTGGAGCTCCTTTAGGGAGGTTTGCTTCAGAATCTCGGCAACTAGGGTCGGGGAGAAGGCCGTCCTTAGAAACTACGTGGCCTAAAATGGGAGCTTCCAGGCTGCAGAGGGGCACGTTTCTCAATTCAACTGAAGCCTTGCGTCGGCCAGACACGTGAGGACATGCTTCAGGCAGAGAAGATGAGAAGAAAAGTCGGTAGAAAAAACTGCGATGTCGTCCGGATAACAAAGAAGGGTCTGCAACTTGAGTCCGCGGTGAACAGCGTCCATCAGATGGTCGAAACTTTCTGGGGCATTGCAAAGGCCAAAGGGCATAAACTTAAACTTGTATAAGCCGTCCGGTGTTACAAAGGCAGTTTTAGAGCAGTCAGCGCCAGCCATCGGCACCTGCCAGTACCCAGAGCACGAATTCCAAGAGGAGAAATACTCCGCTTCCTGTAAACAGTCCTGGGCGTCGTCGATTTGTCGCAGATGATAGACGTTATATTGCGCGATGTCTTGTTTATCCAAGTGTAACTGATGCAAAACCGGATCGAACTATCTTTCTTAGTAACCATAAGCGGAGAAGCCCATGCCCATGGACTGTTAGAAGGCTCTATGACACTGCGGCGAAGCATATCGTCCACGTTATAAGCAATGACTAGGCGCTTAGAGGCCGACACGCAGTAAGGACGTTGGCGTAAAGGTGCGTTTGTACCTATGCAGATAGTAGGCGTAAGAACAGACGTGAGACCTAGAGCAGTATGAAGAAGGTGGAAGGAAGAAGTGAAGTTCTGTTAGATGGCATCGAGTTGATCGCGTTGCGCGGGTGGAGGATCTGCATCAGTGGCCTGTTGAAAAACATTGGTCGCTATATCGTAAGAGCTGAGAACATTAAAGTCGAATGAAGTAGGAATGCCGGCAATGGTATCTACAATAGCTGGTTAGGTTCTTTATTGCGGCCAAGACACTCGCCGCTTGCCAGGATCAACGGGCAAAAAAATTGAATTCGACAAGTACATTGCACTAAGGCAATCTTTGAACTTGCGAACGGCAAATGAAAGCCGGAGGTATGGACGGCGTGAAGCAGCGTTGGAAGGTGTGAAGAAGACAGTCAAAGTAGAAACACTTTCACAAGAGAGTGGAACAAAGACAGCAGAAAATAGACGAATTTCTGTCTCTGGCGATAAGGAGTTTTGCAGGCTTGGCCAGGACGTCAGATGGGCCGGGCAGATTGGGATAATAACTGTGCTGAAGACTTTCTCTGCAGGCTTGATAAATTATTCCGTTCTAGAATCTAGGTTGTCAAGTGTGATTCTTTGGTTGTGGAGTGGTTTTTGGGCTTTTAAGCTAGCTTTGTTTTTTCGACAGATTTATTATATTGAATAACAAAGCCATGTTCAGGGGGCTCTGAGTAGGTTAAAGGCTTTCGGTGCGTTATTTGGTTTTCCGGCGAAAAATCCCTAATTACGAATTCTGCTCGCGAAATTAGTTATATCGCGGTGAAATTTATATTCATTAAGGCTATTCTTCGTTGGACAAAATGTTGTGCTTCGCCTTAGAACCTGTTTATCACTGTAGTTTAAAGATTCAGAAATTCATATGATGTTGATATCCTCCATGTCCTATCTCGAACGTGTAACAGGTCGCTGTTGTGAAACTGTAGGGGGTGTGCCTGGATTATTAGGTACGTCATTATCTAGCGGCAGCTTATCTCTTATCAACTGACGCTTTTCTTAGCAAGAAGTTTTTTTATTTCCTTTTCACAAATTCTTCTATTACTTGGTGCTCAACAGCAGTTAACAATATTTTGTCTAGTTGATCGGGAAGGTTTGTTGCTTGTTGCCAGACATTGTTGCTTTAAAATGACTATTAAAGCTAATGAGGCGTCATCTTAATTTTTCATTCCTGCGAATGAATAGTTCACGTGAAAGCGTACCAAGCGCGCAGTTTACATTAATTCTAAGCCCTTTCGGTATCATTAATTAATGTTACATAATGCTTGGAAGTATGAAAATTCCAGATGTAGGTGCTTGTTAATGTGTACAAGACAAGTCCACTTGTCGAAAAGTTGGCTCGACTTGCGAACTGAGGCTTCCCCTTTTCTCCTTGTTCAGTGCCCATTGACACTGTGTAGTCATAGTTCTCTCGTACTACATCGTATAGGTAGTGCCACTCCAGAACATTTCCTACCAATGTCCTAGTTGCTCAGTCAGCCCCCAATATTAGCCGAGCCTCTTCATTACCCTTTCAACTAAGGTCCCAGTTATCGATTGTCTGTCCCTAATCAATACCACATCAATACACTTCCAGCAAATTGCTTGGCTGTGCACTGTTCCCCCTTGTTTGCTATGCCACGTCATTGCAAAGTCTTGAAGGCCGCAGCTGAGGAACATGCCTTCAGCATAGTGTATGAAATTTCTACAGGGAAACGTATTTGACCCTGATTTGTCGCTGATCCTTTGATATTTCAGTTACGGGAGATAAGTGCATATTGGAATATGATTTCGAGATATAAAGTTTAGGTCAAAGCATAATATGTAGATGAACAGACATATATAGTTTTTGACAGCTGTCATTACATGAAACCGGTGCATACATTATATATAATAAACCAAAAGGACTCTACAACGATTCAGTAAAATGCATTTGTAAAGCGTCTACAAGTGTGGGAGGCAGCAGCGACATGTTTGAGCGACCTTATAGCAAATGAGTCTAGTTCGGCCTGGCTAAGCGGCTAATTAAGGCACAGTTTTTTCGGAACGATGTAATTACATCACAGCAGTTTTTCCTTGCCTGATTTATGGTCACAAACATGCGAACATGTATAAAGAGAAAACATCATGCTTATCAGATATTTTAGTATGTTTTTTATGGTACCGGTGCCTCGAGGATACCCCAAAAGTGCTTCTATACAATGAATTGTCTCGACACTGCTCAACCAGATTTTGTGTAAGGAACCAAAATATATTTATACCAAAGATTATTGGCTTCGTGTTAGTACGCGCAGTTTTAATATGTACCAGAAGCACAGGAAACCAATATCTCAATTACACGTTGGGCACGTGCGAAATTTGCGGCCGGCTTCATGAATACAAGCAGCCATGTAGTATGATTTCAAACATTGTTTAAGTAGCGCCGTGCGGCAGCACATTCACAACAGGATTAATCTCATAGCAAACAAATTCCTCGCCGATTGGCTTGCCGGAGTGAGCAGACCCAGATAGGCAACGCACATTGGGTTCGAGTCCCCGGTGCTGGGGTGGAGGGTAACACAAGAGTAGACAGCGTCGTCTAAGGTTTCACAAGCAGGCTTATGAAGCCATTTCTAGCGCCTTCCACAGCTTCAGAAACATACGGGGAAACAATAAGGGCTTGTAGGAAGAGGAGTAGAAAGCACGCAATTCTACATGACATACTAAGCTGACAGCAAGACAGTAAACTTTGGATCCGCCATACAAACCACATTAAAAGCATTCTCTTGTGTATTGAACTCTTTCACAGACTCTACCTTGAGTTTACCTCATGAGGTAAATTTTGCCCTCTCAGAAGATACCATTTCTCAGCGGGGATAAAAACCCTTGAAGGTCTGCACTACACAATCAACTTTTCTAGTCGGCCGTTGTCAGCTTGATGCGCTGAACACGTCCCTTGCCTGCGGGCTCACTAGGTTAACTAGAGTTTCGACCTGCTGTATGTAGTGTCGATAACATGTTTCCGAAGCCGAGCGGTAGCGAACGAAGCTCTCCACATTGAGACCAATTCCTAGGGGAGGCGAAATTATAGACGCGTGGAGGGGCTATCCGGAGGGGCGCCATTTATCTACCTGCTGTGGCAGCCTCGGAGAGCGGGGAGAGTCCGGATTCTTTTGTCTCAGTGACCAAACCCTAGGTAGCCATAGAAACCGAGATATCCAGCGCCCGCTTTGTAGGATCCTTTGATAAGCTCGAACACAGAGGATGTCAAGATGATTGCCAAGAGAAAGGCCCGAAGTTTGCTCAGGCGTCCTTACAGAGAGAGACCTTTTCTATATTGACAACATGTTGGTTGGAATGCACACGACGCCCGAACCCGAAGGCGCTTTAAGCATTGTTTTCATACCTAGCGTGCGTAGTTTAATCGCAAGTAAGATGCGCCCTCATAAAAGTGATTCTTATACAGTATTCTAAAATAAAGAATTTTCGAGTCAAGCTTATACAGCGCTGCTCTTCTCATTCAACATCCGTAATACTGGGCGAGCTATTCTGCGAGAATCTCTGACAGTGACCTAGATCAATTCCGAAACATAACTGATGATTACTGATCTGCTTTCAGAAAGATATGGCAAAAAAAATTGTGCTAGTTCTGGTTTTAGTATGCCCTTATATGGTCTGCACAAAAAAATCATGAGCGCACGCCTACAGGCAAACTCAGGTCATGCTTTTCAAGTTCAGAAAAAAAGCAGAAATTTTGGCTATACTTCTAATAATGTGCGAAAGTGAATTGAACAGAAATTGTGTAGCTATGGACCTCGTGCGCTGAAGTTTTAGCCGGACACGAGGGCCCATTCTGTGGCTGCCGTTTCAAATAGCGGTGATTTAAACACGGAATCTGCGGTAAGCATCCTGTGCGATGGCGCTCTAGATCGAGGAGGTCCCTGAATTACCACTAAATGTGGTGCAGTATCCAAGATACGCCGCACAAAGATGACAGCGTAAAGACAGCGACACAGCACAAGTGCACATTAGCAAATGGGAAACATGTATCCGTCCACACTCTATTTTTCGGAGGTACCTCTCTTGCACTCTGCACCCTGTTTCTTTTTAAATTTAACTAAGAGTTTGCAGTAGCCCCTTTTTCGGCGTCCCCTTGGGATGTCAACGATGGCAGTGGTCTTTGGCTATTATGCACCAACTAGATCAAACATTTGTGGCGCCATCTGTGAGCCACTGCATAAATGGCGAATGTTAACGCTACTGAAGCCCGGTTATAAGAAGTAAAAGCACCCGTTCCTGTGGCTAATAGGACGTTCGCGTTGTCGACCTGAGTATCTCTGTTGAAACCCGACCAGGTCGTACCAGAGGCAATTATTTTTTATTGTAACACCCCTACAGCTTGTCATGGTTCAGCTACTTGTGAGTACGGTCCACCGTGCTTGTGAGCCATTAGCCAGGCCACTTCCTCATGCTGACAAACTAATAACCTCTTCGTTCAGGCTCACGTAGTGCGGCTTCAGGACTTCGTTTGAACTACTGGTGCGACGCCATGTTTGTCACTTAGCGAATTGTTAGAGACGACACAATTTTGCTACGTTCTGACCTTTAGAAGTAGCGCTTACGCCCTAAAAATGCCTAGCATCGACATGCTGCGAAAAATACAAGCCTGCACAAAATAGCTGTCTAGACCAGCCTAGTCCGCGGCCGTCCAATTGGCGCTCCCGCAGCTTCACCGTAGTTCACACAGCGTGTCTCATTGTCCGCTGTAGCCTAAGAATTTGGAAACTGTGGATGAATCATTCCATTTTTCGCCCTGGTAAATTGCTGAGAGGCACATTTCCTAGGAATTCGCCACCGGTTGATGAGCTACTGGTGCACGAAAGCGGGGATTGTAATGACCTGATGCCTAGGTTCTGCGTGGCATGGTGAAATATCCTGTCGACAGTCAGGCAACCATTCTTGCGCAATGGTTCATCTGCAGTCACCCTTGATGTTTCGGCGACTTTCATAAAATAATGTGAATAGTGGAAATATGCACTATGAGTTCTATCAAAATCAAGTGTCATAGCTCACTGTAGATATCATAGGCTAGCTGAGCACCGCTTAGATTAGCTAGGCGCAACAAGCAAGCAGTGGAACGGCGGCGGAGCAGGAGAACAGAGACGGTGCTGCATTTATTTCATTGGTTTTTGACGTTTCACATAAAAGCGGTGCCTAACACTTCGTGGACGGCTAATACAGATGGCTAATCAATGGGCAGGAATTGTTGAGAAGAGGTCCGCGGGCATCACGTTTTCCGGATATGTGGCTGAATTGTTAAATAATGAAAGTTCGCAAAATGGCTCTCACCATAGCATTTGTAGATGAGTATACATTGCGTAAATGTACCTTTCCTTAAAAATTATCCTTCAGTAATAAACATCTTTAATGAATGAATGCCAATTTGCTCAGAAAAACTAAATACATTAGAAACACTCCCTTCGTCATGCTTCAAATGTTCCAAACATCCATAAGGATATGCTAGTGTCACTGGTAGAATAGAAGAAGCAACGCCACGTGCACCCATTAAATATTGGCTGAATAATAGCGTCTTTATCACGATCCTCTTTGTTAGAATAGCCATACTGGTCGAAAAAAAGAAACAACACCAAACAGAGCATTAACAATTCGGCAGGTTTGGCACCCGAACATACAAATACACATAAACCGCTTTGAATGAAACATCGCTTTTATATGACATTGGAGAATATAACACATATAGAGATATACGAACTGGCAGACTCCACCGAAATAATGATTGCGACTTTCTCTCCTGTCCGAAAAAATATTTTATACAATTTACAAGCCCACGTTATTTTAACATTTGTCACCTCGTTAGGTTGTGGTGGTGGACGCAAAGTGCACTTTGCCGAGCGTGTCTGGTTTGGGTAGGTGAACAAGCCAATAAGTAAAATATTTAGCGCAAAAAAGAACACAAAGGACAATTAAGAACACATAAGACGTTTGACGAGCGCTAATGTTGATCTTTCGCAATCAGTAATGGATAAAAAAAATATTTATTTGTTTACATCTAGGCAAAATTGCAGCGAAATAAATTGCATCAAAATTTTGAGCACTTTCAAACACGCATCTAAATGCAAGTGTATAGCCAAGATAGGGGAGATGCTGCATCCAAAGCCGGCAATAGGAGCATAAACGCAGGCATTATCGCACTTGCTCGTCAAAATAGGATTGGGCGACCGCGATGTAGTAATCAGTCACCATTTTCTAAATGTCAGGTGTCCAGCAACAGCGGTCGGACCTGCCTTTCTGCGGGCTGTACTAAGAAACACTTTAGGCTGCAATTAGGAAATTAGTCTGCAGAGTTTAAAGCCGTCTCTTTACTGTACTGATGGTTATCTTGCAGCACTTTTCTAAACTTCCGGAGAGCTTTGAAAAGTCCATGAGAAGAGTCCCAAGAGAGTGGCTATTGAATGCTTTCAATGTGTGCATATACTATGGTGAGGCAGGCCAAAAGTAAATAAAACTAATGTGCCTCTGCCTATGCCACTAAGTTTCAAGGAGGAGGAGAAAGATGAGGAGGAAAGGCAGGGAGGTAACCTGTAAAAGAAACCGATTTGTTAGCCTTCACTGGGGGAAAGGGGTGAGTGGATATAAAAGTTGTGAGAGAGGGATGGGTGAAGTTAGTGCAGTCTCATCAAATCACGTCACAGCCATATCACTGAACATAACAGCAAACTCATAGTCTTTCGATTAGGCCTGTGCTTTTCATAAAGCAGAGCGGTGCCTGGGAGGCCTTGACCGCAGATCACCGTGGCCAGGGACCTAAAATCTTAATTTCACTCAATGGGCGTCCATCTAGATGCTCCAGCGCACGGCACAGACACTGTCTTTTTTCGCTGTATATAGGGCACTCTCAAATAATGTGGTCTATAGACTCGTCGCACCCACAGTTTGTACATGCAGGGCTGTTTGCCATGCCTATCATAAAAGAATACGAGTTTGTGAATGCTACACCATCCCACAGGCGGAACTGCAAAGTTTCTTCGCGTCGGGGTAGGTAGGCCAGGTGGAAGCCGGAGTTTAGGTCACGGGCCAGGGATTTTAAGCGGCAGTTCGTAAACTGGCCTGTGTGTACGGTAAACACCTTTGGGAATAGATTGCAAGACCTCAAAGACGAGATGTTGTCCCAAAAATATCGAGAAACGTTCCCCTTCGTGCCCCGCTGTGCCCGACTTTGCCCTTAAGAGCGCACATTATGTCCGGTTCAGCAGGGGATGTTCACGGCTATGGGTTCCATTACTTCGCGATGCCAACGTGAGCCCCCTTTTGTCAAAATAAATTCTTGCTAATTAACAGCTTTCAATTCCTTGAAAGGGGTAAAAGCGATAAGTAGTTTCCCTTTATATGGTTACTTTCTGTGCAGTTCCAGAATTTTTTTATTCTGCATTCGAACGAGGGTACTTTTGGATAATAGTAGAAATTGGCAGCATCCATCCGGTTTTGAGTGCTTTAGTCAGCTCGCACTACCTGTGGCTACTTCATCTCGTTCGTTGAATACATTACTGATGGAGTGCTTCAGCGGTATTCCACAAAGGAAGCCACGCCTTTGGCCTACATAACTATCATTCGCCCAATTCTAGAAAACGCAAACGTTGCATGATTCCTGCATACGCAAGATCACATAACCATGCTTGAGGCTGTCCATCGAAAAGGTGTGCGCTTTATCTACAACAAATACAGGCGTACCGACTCGCCGACGCAAATGCTGTGTGAAATCGGGCTTGATACGCTAGCTAGTCGTGCGACGTTTCACAGGCTGAAGTTTCTGTATGTCCTCTTGCATAACAAGTTTAAAGTTGGTTTTGACACTTACATTACCTTCAACACTGCCAGAGAAACGCGTCACAAGAATAAACTCACACTAGAAAAATATTTCTGTGCAAATAACACGTTTACGTTTTCCTTTTTCCCGCGAGCTGTACGAGAGTGGAACTCTCTAGGCGGTACGGTGACTGCACAGCCAAACAATCGAGAAATTCTTAGAAATGGTTGGCAAAAGTATGTTGTCAGAAAACAAGACCTAATGTTCTTTTTTCTTTCCCATTCCGGGAGCTTTCTGTATTTTTGCAATCTCATGAACATGTACAGTGTGAAAAGGTGATGGTGTTTGATGCGTTTTTGTATTCTTTGTATTCCTTTTTCTAGTGCATTGTCACATTGTCAGAATATTTCCCAGTGCTCTTATACTTTTTTTCACAAGGTTATGCCTTGTCGACTACATGTCTACAACAAAAAACAAACTGACTCCTGTAAAAATGCCTGAAGGGATTGGCAGTATCTTTAAATAAAAAAATAAAAAGTCGATCGCAAGCGTCATTGCAATCAATCGTTTCCTTTGACTTGCTGGATGCCTAGTATGAGGCTATAAATGCTCCATACCTTGTAGCCAAAGCGAGGTAAGGCATAAAGGAGATGGAAGCTGCCAGACTTCAGTGATTCAGGGTTTATCAGTTATAGGAACGCAAGCACATCGTCTGCAAAACATTGCAGCAGCCTCGGGAGCTTTAAAGAGTCAAGCTTCCGTCTGGTGCATCTAAAGTAGGGAGTAAGCTTAGCACCATAACAATGATATTTCTTAGAAAATTCCAAATCATGTAACTACCTGCCTAAATATTTCTTAAAATGTACTTTTATTAACTGCTGGCTTGTTTCCCGGAACATAGTTTATGAAGCTCACACATTTGTAGCCATTCATACAATAGCGCCGAGAGCCCCTTGTATATATTTGTTTGCTCCTGCTGGCAGCCACTGGCATGCGGCTTTATAACTTTCTTTGTACCTCGGATAAATACGTCGGGATTGATTTTTTTTTTTTGTACTCTGTCTCACCTTGATGCGGCTTTCTGGTTTTTGAGCCGCGAACGATTCACCCGAGCAGTATCTCGAATGCGTCCAACCACTGGAGTTCATTTCCTTGATGTTCCCGACTCTTTTAGTCATCTGCGGCTGTTTTATCAAGATACTTCTTGCCTACTTTACTTTGAGTGCTGACGCGTGCAACGGGCATTTGTATTGAGACAAGCGTCCAGCACGCTTTCTGAGATCGTCGTTTCGAGCTGCGTAGTCCTTTTGAAGGGGCAACTTAGACCAATGCGAAGGTCATTTAATTGAAACTCCAGTATATGCGTTTGTTTCCTTCGGTATCGTTAGGGCCTACTTTACTGTATATTTTGCACGATGCTTACTTTTGTTGGCCCCACAGGACGCGATCTCATCTGAGCGAGATAGACCGACTGGAAATCATCAGCAACATTTGTGGTCTTCAAGGTAATCTGGTTCACTGCAACACTAGGCCTGATAGCACCAGTGTAGCCCTTGGGGCAAGCTGACGTTGTTGTTTGAATATGGCGCGGAGTATTATTATTTTGTATCCAGTGCGGCTGAAATATTTTAATACCGTAGTTAACCTATGTCGTCCAAAATATATCATGCCGCAAGCTACATTTGAAAGCAATGGATGAGGCAGGAAAATTTTCTAATAGTTTACAATACAATGCACACACAGAAACCTACTATTCCAAGTAGGCGCCAATGTAGTACCGAAAGATGTAAACCAGGCGAAGAGGGGCTTTCACATTCTTCGGAACTCATCACCATGTTTTCTGTCGCTGTTTGGGGTTCCTAATATGTCTGAAAGCATTCGCCCCAATAAAATTATTCGCCCGCAATTACAATATTTGAAATTGCCATATTTTTTTTGCACAGCTTTCAGGAATATTTGTTTTGCCAGCCGTGTTCAGTCTGTATTTTTCCATATATCCTATATTCAAAATGTGCGTGATACTTCCATACAATTTGTTTGCTACAAACAAGGAAACGGCAGTAAACCTGGTGGTTATCGTGTCCCGTCAAACTTAAATCAAGATGCGAAGCCACGACATATGAAGATTCCTAAATTTCCACGCAAGAACTTTTTTAGACATACGCCGACATCTTGTCATTCAGTTTCCATTACATTACATTCTCTCTTTCAGGCTAAATTGCCCATGATAATTTATGACTCCTAACGACACACAAGCGGGGAAGAGATGGCAATAAAGGGTCCACAAAAACTAGATAAAACCACTTTTGTGGACCTCTAATACGTTGTTTCAATTCACTTGGCCATCTACTGTTTCGTAATGTTCATGTCGCTCACTTTTATAGCGAAATAAACGGGATATCATTGCTTAATGTTGGCTATAGCTGCAAAGAAAGCTTATCACATACAAATGGAGCATGCTCCGTGCTGTTGCTTGTTAGAAGCGACATGAAACGTTTTGCGTTTGTAATCAATTTCCATGCAGAGTCACAGAGGCACTGACGCTTGGCAAGTATAAGAAGCATTGGGTTAGCGCCAAATCGAACAATTTACGCCACCATACTCAGCAAACACGGCTCCTCAGACACCTGCTTCATTGACTGATATGTGTCCACTCAAGCGCCCACAACGACATGTTCGGCACTCCCATTACCATCTACATCTGGCGAACATCCACACGCGTGCTCCCAGCCTTTCAGCCAAACAGGCTCCAAGCTTTTGGCCCGCATCCTAATGCAGACCAACCACAGCCACCAACAATCGCGAAACCTACTAAGCTCCGCCTCCAGCCGTTCGAATTCTAGTCCTTGGTGGTGTATTATGTACTTGGGGAACCTGTGTCATAAAAGAAGGGTGTAAGGTCTCCGGCTTGTCTCTGCCAACTCATTCGATTGGAAGAGCAAAAGTATTTCTTCTTCTAGAGTTTTTATTCGGTTATATCTTCGCAGAAAGAACTATTTTGAGTGCGGCTTGCAACAAGGAGGTAAGTGACGCGAACCTGAAACTTTGCTTAGCAAGGCTTCTGCGTAAAACGGTGCTTCTACACAAAAATGCCAACTAAATTGATTAAAATAATAGAATTAATGAGTAAGAATATAAGAATGGAAGCTACTGTGCCTGTTAATTTAATCTGCAGGCAAATGAATTATTTCAACATCCTGGAACTGTTTAATGCGTACATAACCCTGTTCGGCGGGCTTAATATTCCTACCAAGTTGTAAATTGTGATATGAGGTATCAAGAACACACACGCAGATGCCTACAATAAGAATACGTCTAAGCGAATTTTGTTTTTTCTAAGACATAATACATAGGTCAACTAAATATATGGGGCAGATAGAAACATCTGTTTTCCCCTAATATTTCTTTTAATTGGTAGTCGGCGCGCGATAAATTTCTTCGCAATTTTAGCATAATAATATAAGATTATATGTTTAAAATGTGTGCATGCTCGAAAACTGTTAATAATTATCTCGTTACTGAAGACTACCCTCGAACGTTGTCGGGGCCGGTTGTAACACATGGGTGCGAAACAAATTCGAGTAGGTATTTTTTTTTTTAGGTACAGCAGCTTCTAGCAGCTCCCAGATGTTACCATATATCACCCTGTCCCACTATGCCAACTCAAATTTGCATATTGTTCTGGCTACTCACGGGATATTCGATGTGAAGCCCATTTCTTCCCCGAACGTATATCAGCTTTTCGAGAACGGCTGTGGGCATGGGCGCACTGGGGTTGTACACAGACATTTCCGACTTTAGTATGCTGTTATGCTTCCTGTAAAACTAAAAAAGAACAAATGACACGCCGTTATTGTATTGAGCTTAGGAAAATAATACGTGTTCTAATTCTGATGTTAATAACACAATATGCTGCCTCATATGATATTACGTCCTCGGCGGCTGCTTTTCTATCTAGCCAAAAAGCAAGGCAATGTCAGGGCACGTTAAAGAACACCAAGTGGTCGAAATTTCCGGCGCAGTCCACTATGGCATCTCGAATAGCAGAAAGCTCACACAAGCAAAATGTGTAGATCTCAAATCTACAGCGTACCAAGAAAATATGCTAGTTTTTTAATAACTTTAATGTCACTGATTTTGAACATTTAATGGGATAGTTTGTTTCTACATTTGATATCCACTTAAAGCGAAGCTCATACAAGTACATCTGTGATTACGGAATACCTCAAGAAATCTATTGCTAAATATATCAAGTATTTCGAAGCATAGCGGAGTGTTCCAGATAATTTCAACCAGGTAGTATTGTCATATAACCACCGAGGCGGGCGCTCGATGTAGCACCCCTATAGCAACCTGTCGGTAACCAAAAACTCGGTAGGATCGGCCTACTTCTATCCGCCACAGCCATGACACCGCTGCTCGGCGACATCAGCAGGCCGCGGTCTACACTCTTGCAGAGATGAATAATCCCGCTATTGTGCGTGCGATGTACTGTCTGGAGACAAACTGATGTGTACCAATCGTCGTCAATGTGTGGCTGATGCTCCTTCGGAATCTTCCTAAGTTTTTCTATACCGCGGATTGAAAAGTATGTTCACACGTGCCTCTAGATACATATGATCACGACTCGCCTGTTGTGGTTGCAAGCATTTCCTGTAAGCGGTGAGGCAATGCAAACTGACCTCAGATGGAATGGTATATACAACATTTGTGTCCTGCAGTGCATCACCATTAATCTATAGCTTGTGATTAGTTACTTAACTGAGGGCAAAAACGCCGTGCTACGTTTGAATGAACGCTTCATTAGAAAACACTATTATTTGAGACAAAGAAGCTATTATGTGCCAGTTACTGCTAAACATCAGGGAAACCAAGGTAAATATGTGCAAAACCAGTAATATTTAATACCGTTCAATTCCCGTAACCGGCTTAAGCCCCTGCAAAATTTGTTGCAGGATATATGAGCTTTGTTTACAAACTTCAACAAACACAGCAGAACTTCATATGAAGGTAGTTCATGCCGCACATAGTCACTGTACTTAACAGCGTGCAACAGTTCATGTTTGTGCATATTTTTGTCATGTCTAAAGGAAAGCGGTCACTTTAGTATAAATTGCCATGTGCCCTGATGGCTCATACAAAGCTTAACCGTTCACAGCTCAAGCTCTCAGAAGCTGATGCCGGAACTGTTCGCTCATCGTTTACTAATTCCTACATAAAGCTACAACCAATATTTTGATGTCAACCCCTCCGGAGTATCCAGAGTTATTGAGTAAAATACATGCCATATGGATAATCTAACTATGAATAGAAATGAGATGCTATATTGAAGCTATTATTATTGCATATGGTTTATGCTCTCGCCTTTACTGAAAAACCTATTGTACGAAATAGAAGGTACATGTTGCCTGAAATGTTGATATCTCTGAAGATAAGAAGGGGAGGCCTGACTTTCGATAGACGAATGTTATATTTGCTAGCTGCCAGCGGTAGCTAGACAGGGACACTCAACACGAGTCCCTCGTACGGCGGCATCTTAACGTGTTGGCAGGACTGATTGATGCTACGCTGATATATCACGTGACTTGTTCCAGGGTGGATAATAGCTAGTGCACGGCGCTCCCTCCGTGGTATCGCCATGAATAGAGCGCTGGAACCACCGTGCTTGCGTTTGCTTCAGCGCAAGCGTCAGACGATTCCGATTATTCAGCTGATGAAGCTCGTCGGCAATCAAATCTCACTAAAGACAGTCCACGCATCCATGCTGGGCTGGCAGCTAAGGCAACAAAAGAAAAAGAATCTGGAGTAGACAGTTGCCAAGAAGCTTAACAATCACAGAAATATGCCCAGAGTGACCTGGCAGCAATGACTCATCTGAACTCATGATTTTGCTAGTGAAACTTGGTTGAACGATAGTTGCTCACCTAAAATTAGTGAATGAACAATGGCATTGCACAAAATACCATTCGACTGCGTTTCTACTCTATCGAAAAGCAACCACCAGTGACGAGATAAATGAGCATCCGCGACGATAATTGCCATGCACCCTAACCACTAAGCAACCATGGCAGAGTATGCGAACGCACTCGTAACTACTGGTTCAAATTATTACGTGAATAATGTGTATTGTATTCACCTTGCGCGCCTCCAAAGCAATTGCTGCTATTTCGATTCTTCATTGGTAATTTTTCGCATCACATCAACACTAGTTGCTTAATTTTCTATGAGTAAATTGTGTAAGTCATTGCAACGCAGAAAAAATAATAAAAGCCAGGTAAACGGCTCAAATCGTTACCCCCGCGCTACCACATCACATTATAAAACTGGCTGCTTGAAAACCTTATTGCGTGACTATGCAAGAAAATAAACCAGCAGCATGACGGCTTATCTGCAACGGCACCGCATGGACATATAAAGTTTCGTTCCATGGTTAGTGATTTGTTCTGTTTTCTCCTCGCCCTTAAGTGTTGTCCCCTATCTGTGTCTAAAGGTAAAGCGCTGGAGAGGACCACAGCATCGGAACGCTCCAGCCTGGCGATCGTCGCCTACAAATCTACAATTTCATGATGCGGACGCTCCTCGGTAAAGACATCTCCAACAATGCAGCGGTGTTTCGATAGCTTTTTTGGCAGTACTTCCGCATCCCATTTGGCTACCCCTTTCAGATGTCGGTGACATAGTCATTGATTGTATAATCGAGTTGGCAGACCTGGTTCCTAATTCGTTGGCCGAATCTCCCCGTCGGCACCCCCAATCTTGTAATAATTACCGTCTCGAGGTTCTTAATAACGAGCTCAACACGTCAGTCACTGGAAATAGGGGCGCGTACCTCGAGACTCGCGCGCCCTTTTCTGTAAGTTGCTGTCTTCCACGCGCACGTCACTCACAGTGCTCGAACTCTCCGCCCCCTTGCTGGTATGAGCGGTATTTGATACGTCGCACCACGATGTTCATGCCTCCTTGTTCGTTACTGGCAAACGCCCTCAGATATGACAAACGTCCGCTTGTGATCTTACTCGCTTGGACAACAGTGCTGCTGTAAATTAGATCTCTTATGATCGATTACACGTCGACACTAATGCTGCAGGTCAGCACAATTCCTCAATGAGATATAATTGTTTCTGGTCGACGGGACAACTGCTACGGGCTTCCAGTTTCCACACCATATTAGTGCACGTAATTTCTTCCCTCACCTCACTCAGTATTCGGTCGGAAGCTTCATGGGTCTACACTATCTTCGCATTGTCCACTTAATAGTTTGTTAAATTTTGTTATCGCACCTTTACTTCGATATCACTGTCGTGCGCCATCACCTCCTGACGAATCTTTTGGCTCGTATACTATCATTTTGCGTCCAGACTAACCTTGTGCCCGTCAACATCTGCACGCTGACATCTTCAACCTCGTTCGAGAAACCTGATAGAATTTTCGGAGCTGACGAGGCCTTTCAAATATCTATCAGCCCGCTCTACATATGGGAACTTATAATATCATCACTATGAGGCCGCCAGCAGCTTACGACCTTGCCGTTTTTTTTCTTACCACATGGCTATTTCTAAACAAGCGTTTAATCACAATGTTCAGTTTCGTATTATGAGACATGATCCAGCACACGGGTTTCACCGTTTCATTGGTGCACAACAACGATTTAAGTTTGTATCGTCAATGTGCTGACTACTAATTTTTGATTTCCAAGACTTTTCATGATAGCTATCTGGTATATCACAATACGGATTTCACATCGCATATGAATGACTGCAACATATTGAAAAAGAGAACTTGGCTACAGCCTATGCTGAGACAGCATTGAGCTTACTCAAGTAGTACAAACCTTGGCCCCACTATTGGTATAGTGTTGGAATGGTCCTGCGCTTATGGCTGGATATTTCACACGCTGTACTAATGCCATAATGTCCGGAAATATCCGCACAGTAGGGCAGGACATTTCCAGCCCTGTACCAACAGTGGGCCCATTGTTTTGTCTGCTTTGGCATCAAATACAGTAACAGTAATCATGAATTTGTAGCGACAGTTCGAGTTGCGCTGATGTCCTTTGGAACCCACAGCTCAGCTAAAGCAATTCACCGCATAATTACTGGAATTACGAGAGGTTACCCTATTCTTCTGGGATATTTTGAGGACGTCTTGTTTCCTAGCGCTACGCCTGCAGATGACAACTACTATCCGTCTGCCCTTTTGACCACCTACAGCAGTACAGCTTAGCTATGAATCCTGGCAAGTGATATTCGACATTCCTGACATGTGCGCCTGAGGCCATCACATCTAATGCTTGGTATGCACCCTCAAGCACCTCACGAGAGGTACATAACAGATTTTTAAACAAGCTACCTCATTCCTGCATTCATGGCGATGCCTGCCCTCATGAACGTCTCCCGGACCTTTCTACTGCAACGCCTTAGACTGCACCATTCCCTCAGCAACGTTCTTCGAACTACAAGTAGATTCAGTGCCTGGCAACAGAAAACCGAGGTCTTTTTTAAAGACCAGTTGTCGTTGTTGAGGCTGCTTTCAAGAGTCGAGTGGAGTCCGGCAGTATCAGATTTCAGCCCGCAGCCTCGCGAGCCGGTGGCTGCTCCCGTGGCCTGTAGGCTGTTCCTCCAGGCTGACAGGAACAGGTCTGTTGTCTCGGCTTGTAGGGCACACGCGGAACACAAAAGGTAGCACCTCCACCAGATGTCACGTGGTGGTGACAAGGCCCTAGGCTCAGTTGATTAGAATTCCCTTCAAGAAGCGAATTCGTTAGAAACAAATATTGGTGACTTCTGCCATGGTACCATTAAGCCGGGAATTCGCTTCGGCGTAGCGCGTAACGTAATCGCAAGCCATGATGATCCACTTCTTACCCATAGATGAAGTTGGCTCTTAAGGGGCAAGCGAGATCCATCCCAATTGTTGAAAGGGCATGGTCGGAGGCGGTCTCGGGCTTAGTAGCGCAGTTGGTGTGATTGGCTGCTTCTTGCGTCGCTGGCACTGACGGCGCGTTTTCACACATTGGGCAACGTCGCGGGTTATCGCTGCCAGTAGTTCACGTGAATTCGCTGCAACATAAGCGCAAACCTCGAAATGCCCTGCTGTTAGTCCATGGTGCCGATAATGAAGATTGTTCTACCTCAAGCGTTTCATTTACGACAAAAAGCGGCGGGGTCCTCTTCAAAGCAAAGTTCTTCGCGAGCACGTCATTGCTTGAGGCGAACAAAGGCAACTGACACCTGAGCACAGCAGAATGGGGAGCGGTCTTGCCTTCCAGAAACCAGCTAAGTCTTTCAGTTCGGCATCTGATCGCTGTTTTGCTTAGTTTTGCGGTAAAGGTCAGCCCAATAAAGAACCAAGCAATAGGCGGTGGTGATAGCTGCAAGCGTGCTCGGCGGTCACCGATTTATGAATGCCCGTTACATCTCAGTGCTCAATTTAAATTCGGCACCAAAACATTGCGATAAAGCAGCTAAATCATGCATGAAATGTCTAAAATATAGGAAAGCAGTTGTGTTTGCCTGCTGTCCTTCGAGAAAATCTCGGCAAATGTCGCAATATAAATAGTGGTGTTGTTTGTAGGGTTAACCGTCCCAAACTAACTCAGTTTATAAAACGCGGTGTAGGGCAGGAGAGGAGTCCGGAATTTTCGATAAAGTGGGGCTTTTTAACGTGCATCAACTTCGCACAGCACACGGACGCCACTCTATTCCGCCACCATTCAATGGCGCTATAAAGAATATGATAACACTACGTTTCGTGACAAGCATGAACAAACGAAGAGCACAAGGTTGTTCGTTCTCTACAGTTACAGTGGTAACGACACATGCCGATGGCTGTTGGCAACAACAAAATAAAGATTTCTAAATTTCGCAGCAATATCATGACCTTCCTCGTGTCGTATGTAGGGCTGTTGCAGGCAGCTTTTTCCTGGTGAAAAACATTCTGTTTTTCATAACACTGGCAAAATAGAGAACGTAGAAAACGTTCGTTCAAACCACCCTCGCTACATCGTCATCAAGACAACAGCAGCTGCCAAGAAGCATCCATAGCGAGACGAAAATATACATAACATTTTAATTAAGTCAGCCGCTGATTCGTACTTGCCACCTGCTTCAAACCGTGTGTTATCATTACATGGCACTTGGACCGCATCAACCATGTCTTGAGCTTGCTTATGAGCCAGGATTACAGTTATGCTGCTGTGCAACGTTTTTTGTGTGGTTACTCATAAAGGGTTCTCTACTCAGCCGTCAGAAAAAAATGTATTCATATTTGCTTCATAGGCCCGTCATCATAATTATCATCAGCCGGACTATGCTCACAGCAGGACGAACGCCTCTTCCATATCACAACAGGAATGAGCTACTTTCATTTGAACACTACGCAATTCTTAACCTCTTCCGCCAACCAATTTTTTCCTGCCCCTCCTATGCTTTCCCTCTTTTCTAATCAAGTTTGTTGTCCTTAGCGACCATCGTTTTCCCTGCTTGCTCAACATACCCTGTATATTCCCATTTCTTTTTCTTCGGCTGCTCTAGAGTGTTATTAACTAGAATTATTTAACTGACCCACTCTTCACACGTATCTCCACATTTAGGCCCTATTGATAGATACAGATATGTAACGCGTATAATATCTTTCCTCTTGAGCGATACCGGTAAACTGCCACTCACCACACGTGAGTTCATTCCAAATGCGCTCCATCCTGATCTTACACTTTTTTCCCTTTCACGATCCGAATCTGCGATACTTCGTGTCTCAAGGACAGCATGTCGTTTAGCGCCTTTCATCTATCTCCGCTTCATATCTAATTCCCAGCTGATTAATAAAAACGAAGAAGTTGTAACTCTCTCTGTCTCGAGCAAACGCGAGCAGCTTCATTTATTGCAAGCATTCGCCTAACACTTCAGTGTTGCGCTACCTTTATAAACTGCTGTTCCCTCCTAGGCTGGTAAACATAACATTAGCCTTCACCATTGTTTTTAGAGCTCTCTGCGCTGTCCTCCACTTAATTAGAACCCTTTTCGTTACCGTCCACGTTTCAGCGGATCAATACAAGTAAGATGCAACTGTTATATATTTACCCATTGAGCGATACCTGGAAGCTGCTAACATTAATCTGGGAGTACGTACGACATGTGCTCCATTTTATTCTTATTATCTATGTTTTTCCTTTCACCATCTGAATCTGCGGTTACTACCTGTGCTAAGTAGATATTCGCATACCACTTCCTGTGCTTCGCTACCTGTTGTAACCTCTGTGGTACGGTACTCACCCAATCGACGCCCGACGAGGTTACCGCGTCAGAGGATTCAACGCAAGAACAAGTTAAGCGCGAACTTTTAAGCGAAGCTTTGTTTGCTTCAGCTTTAAGCAAGCAACGAAGCACACTGCGCGAGCGTAGGGGCCTTTATAGGCAGTTTCGAAAGTCGGATATTATGGCTGGCCAATCAGAAATGGATGAGTCTACTGACCCTTGTTGTTGGGCAGCCTGGTGACCAATGCGCTTCAAGCATAGGGGTGTGAATATGGAGTGCGAACCAATGATGGGAAGTAGGCAGTTTGCTTAAAAGAATGGAGCCCACGAAGCTTGCGATGAATAAAGCAGCTCGCGTTTGTTCGAGGTAGCTAGAGTTATAACATCTTCGTTTTTATGAATCAGCTAGGCATTAGATATGAAGCAGAGATAGATGAAAGGCCCTAAACGACATGTGGTCATTCAGGCGCAGGATAAAACCTACCCTTGTTACAAAACTATACTATTAAATAATTGCTCCAAATTGAATCAAGAAAACATTTTAAAATCACATAATACGTATGGAAACGAATCGGAACAGATAATAGCTATGGCAGGCTAAATGTTTGACGTCCCTCCGCGGTCACATTTCTATTATCAGAAAAGCCTCAGAATTCAAACGGGAAGGAAGCAGGCACTCTTAAATAAGCCGTTGTTTGAATGGTATTGCCATTCCTCTGTTCACCACATGCCAATTGACCGCGCAATACTTTCTATACTCTCTCTACAGAACTGCCCCCTTGAATGTCAACAATCCTTTGATTGACCAAGCAATCTTCACTCCCTTCGCAACGAGAGTCATATTTTGAAAAATAAGATCTTTTAAACCCTCCGCGCTTTTCCTGTATAACCTGTGTCATCTCCGCCGTACTTATGTTGGTAGCAGGAAGCACGTTAGACACTACCTCGTTTCTTCTTTTTTGTCTTATGTTCAAGTTTCCTTTCAGTTGTGCCTCGCTCATTCCCTTTATTTATGCTTTATGTTTTGAAAAATCTGCGTTTATATTATTATAAATAAAAGTGTTTAAGCCCCTCTACACAACGCCCTGCTCTTTTATTTAGTTTTCCATAACTTGAATCTCCCCTCCCTTATTATGTGATTCAGTAGGAGGCATGTTAGGCACTATCTGATCTCTTCTTTGTCGTCTTATGTTCATTTTTTCATTAAATATTCCTGTCTCTCGCTCCATTTGCTCAATTATGCATTGCAGCTTTACCAGCTCTTCTGAGAGTCGCCTTCACCCTTTTTTTTTTTCATATGTGTGCGATTAGATATGGCAAGCTTGAGCCCTACAGGTGAACGTTTCCCTACCTTAACTAAGCGCCATTCAGAGGTGTGCCTCTGACACCATTCACTTTTATCGCAACATATCAGCGACTGAAAAAATTGATTAGATGCTGATGCTTTTGTAAATGCAGTACGAAAGGTTCTGAAGTTGTTTGAGAGTTTAACGGTGTGCTTTGATGGCGATGCTGCTGCCTAATTCTCATTTTACTAGTATATTCGGAAATTCTAGGAACACATTTGCTCAACTTCTGCGACAAATTCTACCTCCTAAATGGCAGCCTGAGCATGGGATTTGTCAGCGTCACCTTACAAATCTGAATTTACGTTGCAGAAATACATCTGCAGTTCTGTTTTGTTAAATCCTAGTGCTAACTTAAGAAAGCAGTCTTAATATTTGCTTCTTATCATTCAGATTAACCGAATGACTCATCTACCTGCAAATTAAACTGCAATTAGCCTGTCAGTGTCATTATTAGGCATGCCAAGCAATGCAGTGAGAGGCAGCTATTAGTAAGTTTATGTTTGTCATTTATATGTGATTTCCATTCAGACCTGTAAAAATATTTGCAGCCAAAACTTGTATGCTGCTCTGTATGTTATTATACTTTCATGCTCTGCTGTGATGCTAAACAGCCAAAAATAATATACGATTTTGGAAGAATGCTGCAGCTGGGCGCTTTGCAGCTACCTCAGCCATCACGCGGAGGAAGAGACCTGTTTACAGATTACTTTACATTTTGCTGAACCTATGGTAAGCAGGGGAAAAACTATGCACCAGATTACGTAATCTTGCATTGCTGATTTTGATACTACTATTGACTCAACAATAAATCTAGAATGGCTGATATCTATACTAAATGTAACTAAAATTTATCACAGAGAGTTTGGGTCTCTGTCTCTGTTCCGGCGAGTAGCCTTCTCGGCTACTCGCCGGAAATAAATTTGTCCTTCTTCCGAATATTTTTGCGACGAAGATCGGTAGTGGCGCGATAAGATTCCCTGCGCTAGACCAGCCATTGCATCACCATTCCCCTTGTCGCCATGTCGTGCCGTGTTGCTTGTCGCCACGTAACATTTGTTTGGCGGTGAGGGATACGTTATCCTCATCCTCAACTTAGAGCATCGACGCTATCCGTACGTCGGGACAATAAGACGAGAGCCCGGGGATATCTCCGCGCGGCTACGCCCCAGCGACTCCACCCCCAGTCCGGATCAGAAGACAAGGCGCACACGCAACCCCCGCCCGGCCGTCCGACGCAACCCAGAAGCATCGGTCCCGTGGATACTTTGCTGGAGGTTGGTTGAAGAGCTCCAGAGAGGCGGCTCAGCCAAGCATCGGGGTCATCATCATCATAGTGGCAAGCAATTCATTCTCTTCTATCTTCCTTTCAAATTCGTCACGTCCCCACCCACATCAATGACCCGATCGGGACGATCGCTTGGTGGAAGCGGGAAGTGTTGCAAATATCAGAGTGGTGCGAGAGGATCCGCTGTACTAGGCAAGTCATTAATTCATTCACCTTGTCACCATGTTGTGCCGTCTTCTTGCTTGTCACCACGTAACAATATCATAAAAAGGTACTTTAAAATCAATAACTTTGAAATTCCAGCATTATATGAGTGGGGAATTTTCTGTTCGTCTGATTAATATTTTAGGCCTTTAGTTTGTTTGCCTTATTACCGTGTCATGTTTGTCTCCGTAAAACAAGCCACCATAGCACCTAAATGCTGTAATCCTTTGTTGCTGTTTTCAAGCTGTTTATTCCATACCCTTTTTATCTCTCTTTTATCCTGTAGGCAGACCCTCTATTGGCTGTAGCGCGCTTTAGTGCGGCATTGCACCCTATGTTTCACTACAGCGAGCAATATGTCTGTTTTCATTAATCTCGCTCGCACAATTTGACCGACTCAAATACTCAGTAGTATCGTTTATTTAGTGCTACACCGCCTTCCCCCAGTCTGTCATCCGCTACCATGCCTCCTGTGTAGGTAACTTGAAATTTGTATCTCTACCATACACGCCTGGTGCTAAACGAGGCTTCTAGCATGAATGGAACTATGAAAAAGATGCAAATTAGATGTTGCTTTTGTTGTTAATTACCACGTATTCTTCAATACAACCAAACTTTTCTTTAGGTACTGCCAGAATACGATCTTATTCTCTAATTTGCCACAGAAACGTAATTCACACTTATCTCCTTGAAGTGATAGTATTAGCTCATTAGGCTAGTGAAGATTTATGACATGTGTGAACTCATGTGACAGCATTAAAGGGCTCGTTCTCCAGAGTCTGCAGTCAACGTCGACCTTTGTTGGCCAACTCAACAGCCATGTCACTGCCTAGTGGCAGTTTGGAGGCTTTGTAGACGACATAGTTGTCCAATGACTGATATGTTGGTTGAGTGATGCCTCTAGTCTACCGTAAATGGTTGATATGGCAAAACATGTTTACCTTTATAGTGCGCATCCGGAGCCCAAGCACCGGCACCCTTGAATGCAGAGTCGGCCACGCGACTCTTAAGCCACGCTGCCCTGTACTCAAGTCTTGCTAAAATGGGGCTTAATACAGCCAATATTCTCGTTTACAGACTGTGCTAGCTAACGATTTCGGTGATGGTCATGTGTGATATAACAGGCACGCAACTACCTTCTATTCGAAAAAAAACAGTAACAAATTACGTATATGCCAATAGGCATCAGCAAAGGCAGCCAAGAAAGGCAGACTACAGGTGTAGAGTTATAACCTCTGTAGTCGACTCCTAGGCAACGGGTCTGCGAGTTTCAACCTAACCTCACGTGACAAGTGACGCAGGCACTGTCTATGTGCCAAGCCACCGGTTTCTTCAATGTCACGAAGCGTCTGAAATGCACAGTATGACAGACAGAAGAGCAGCAAAGAAATTCGATCGAGACTCTAGGAAACAAAATTACCAGAAACCACTGGCGGGAATTTGTACGCGGCCTGACGCACTCGCTCACAACAGGGCGACGCAATGCACAAGAGGGCAAGGAATGGTCTATGTAAAGCTATCTATTTAACTGTCGCAGCCACAGATAAAATTCATCGCCAAAGATTTCAATTCTATCTCCTGTATTCGTTCTCACTAAGTAGCATTCTGGTACCCATTTATATCAGCATGGCTAGCAATGACCGTAAGCAGAGAAGTCACACCCCAGTAGTTATCCCAATGAAACCATCATGCCGTGCCTTCGCCTTTAACATAGGCCCGGCGTTAGAGTTGGCTGCTATGCAGTTGCTCTACAAATTCAAGAAAGTGGGCATGGTAAAAGAGTGCGCAGAATTTGAACTGCAATATTGGCTCTAGCAGTGCCACATAAGACCTTAGCAAGGCAGGTCACATGCCGTCGGGCCATACAAGTTAGAATGATGCCGATTGAAAGAGCGCCTCGATCCAGGGAAAATTTGGACAAGCAGCGTTCTATGTAGGTCATGTGCTTGCATAAGTTATTTCCACTTGTGATATTTATTTAAAATACCTTAAGACAAGTTGATTATTGTTTAAGCGGGTGTAAATTCTAAACAGTGTTATAATGAGCAGGACACATCTTTGTTCCTTTAGTAACACTGGTACGCAGCTCATTGATTTAAGGATGATTGGAATCAGAAGACCTTTACCAAGCTCCTATCAAAATGGTAACGTAAGATATGAGGCACGCGGAAAGAACAATCAAAGATTTTATTCGATGTGACAAGTTTTGGTGTTATGGATTTCTTTATCCCTAGGAGGATGCCACCACCATTCTTTCAATACGATCACGTCTGTATATGCTGCATGAAAATGCATTAGGAATATTTTCGTTTGAAAATTGTAAGAGTCTACCATATTTCGTAAGAATTATGATGTGTGACTCACGATCGTCTAGAAACACAAGTGAGCAGGTCGCGTTTTGTCAAGAGGCCGCACATATGGGCATATGACAACGATAGTGAATGACTACACCCTGTACTCGGCCATTGGGGACACTTTTTGGTGCGCTGTTGTCCAACAAACACTTGTTCGATGCCAGAACACCGCATTTAGTGGTATCATATAATGTCTTAGCCCCCATGTGCACTATTTTTAGCCTTAGCAAATTATTACAGATCCTTTCGTTAGCTTCGTGTTTTCAGAAAAAGGTCTTCAGGGATAGATAAGGAAGTGCCCTTTATTTACATGCACATGTATGAACGTACACTCCAAGCTTGGAAAACATTGTTTGCTTTTGTGGGCCTCCGCTTATAAGGATCATTTCGTTCTACTCTGTGCAGTTGATCAAAATGTTTACTTGATGCTTCGATCTCGAGCTTTCTGAACAAAACTGGGTTTAGTTTTTTCTTAAGCATCAGTCAAATCATCAGTATTATCGCTCATTTCAGATTTATCCGCAAACATGCAAGTTATTTCAATGTAAATGCTGTTTTCTGTCGAACTTGTAGCTCATACATAATCTTACCTATAATCACATAGTATTACCGTGTAATTTATGAAAGTGATTTAGATATTTGACTAGCGTTAAATTGCACTAATAAGGGTACACCTTATGTGAGTATTCGTTTTAATAAAATATGAGGCTATGATTTATTTCCGGGAACCTTCAGTTGAAGTAGAAGAGAGGATGCACTCCGACAGAGCAAAGAACGATCTCATTGTTCTTCACCTCCAAAGCGATCGCTGCTGTCAAAAGCGGCGCCATGTAGCCGCCGACCAGAGAAATACGGTGAGCAGACGTTCATAGGAGATTCAGTTCCATATCTCATCCGCTGTATAGAGTACGAATGAACAAAGCAAAAATATATGAGGGGGATAGTTTACCTTCGCTTTTAAGGGTCACATTAAATGGCGGGATTGCTCCGCTTTTAAGGGACATTCGAAATGGTCGAATTGCGAAAAAATATGCATAATATTGAGCCTAAATGTTTGACCATTGACATTGCCAACACTGATCCTTAAAAGCACTAGTCTGTTGCTTCTAAACCAAATGCTCAAAAAAATATCCAATGTCGATCTACAGGGACGAGAGCACCGCACTAAGTAAACAATGAATTCGCAGAAAAGAATTTTTATACAAAGAGCTCCAATCACTCCGGACGCCTCACCAAATCTTAAAAGGTCTCTCATTAGCGTCATTTTATTTTTGAGGTGTGGGATTTAGTGTCCTAACAAGACTGAGGGAAGCCCCAATGGAGGGCTTGTGACAACTTCGGGCGCCTGCTGTTTTTCTTTTCACCAAAGCTGATGTTGCAGCGTACATGAGAAGAATAACGAAACGAATTTAAGGGAAGGTAAGTACAGCGTGCAGCGGTGGCGTAGTGGTAGAACATCCGCCTCGCATGCAAGAGGACCGGGGCTCAAATCCCGGTGCCACGCAATTCTCCACCGGATTTTAAAAAAAAAATCCGCGTGTCGATGGAATTGCATAAACAGGTTTTGGGTGCGACCTGATGCTGGTGAACACCTCCGGAAACGCACTCCCTCACCAGAACAGGAGTTGGCCACCCTGGTGCAGTAATTGGCCGAAACCTCTCATGACAAGCCCCATAAAACCGCGGCCCTCAGTCACTAGCGGCTGCGGAACAACTGACCACGGCGGCGGTCAGACCTCTGACGCAGCAGGGGGTGCTAAAAATTCCTGGCTCCGCTGGACAGGCCGCCATTAGAAACTGACTCTGGCAACATTTAGTGCTAGAACCCTAGCTAGTGAAGCTAGTTTAGCAGTGCTGTTAGAGGAACTAGAGGGCATGAAATGGGATGTCATAGGGCTTAGTGAGGTAAGGAGGCCGAATGAGGCATATACTGCACTGAACGATGGGCATGTACTGTGTTATCGAGGTTTACCAGAAAGGCGACAACTAGGAGTAGGTTTCCTTGTCAATAAGTATATAGCGGGTAATATAGATGAATTCTATAGTATTAATGAGAGGGTTGCAGGCATCGTAATTAGGCCTAATAAGCGGTGCAAACTAAAGGTTGTACAGGCCTATGCACCTACATGTAGATGATGACCAAGCAGTTGAAAGCTTCTACAAAGATGTAGAATCGGCAACGCGAAAAGTAAAGACGCAGTATACTGTACTAATGGGCGACTTCAATAGACCAGGCAGTAGGTGACTATGGCATTGGTTCTAGGAGTAGCAGAAGGGCGTTACTAGATGAGTTTGCAGAGCGCAATAACTTAAGAATCATGAATACCTTCTTCAGCAAACGGAAGAACCGGAAATCGACATGGAAAAGTCCGAACGGGGAGACTAAAAATGAAATTGACTTCATACTGTGTTCAACCCCTGCCATTATGCAAGATGTAGAGGTAATGGGGAAAGTGCGATGCAGTGACCACAGGATGGTGAAGTCCCGAATTAACCTAAATCTGAAGAAGGAACGCAACAGATTAGTAAGGAAGAAACCCATCAACGAATTAGCGGTGAGGGGGAGGGCAGAAGAGTTCAGGATCTTGCAACAGGACAGATATTCAGCTCTAACCGAGGAAGGCGACATCATCCTAGAAGCAATGAATAATAATTTCAGAGATATCATTACTGAGTGCGCGGTAGGATAGTTAGAGAGAATACCGGTAAGCTGTCTAAGGAGACGAAATATTTGATTAAGAAACGCCAGAGAATGAAAGGTTCCAATCCCACTGACCAGATCGAATTGGCCGAGATATCAAAGCTAATCAATAAGCGCAAGGTGGCCGATAAAAGGAAGTATAACATGGAGACAATTGAGCATGCTGTAAAGAACGGGGGAAGCCTTAAAGTGGTAAAGAAGAAATTGGGCATAGGTAAAAACCAGATGTATGCGTTAAGGGACAAAGCGGGCAACGTCATCACGAATATGGACAAGATAGTCAAAGTAGCCGAGGAGTTCTATACAGATCTCTACAGTAGCCAAAGTTGTCAGGACCGTAATGAGATCGGCGGTAGGGAAAGACAGTCAGACGTTCCCCCAGTGACGAAGGACGAGGTCAAGAAAGCATTAGAAACTATGAAAGGGGGGAGATCAGCTGGAGAGGATCAGATAACTACAGATTTGCTGAAGGACAGGGGGGATATCGTGCTTGAAAAGCTGGCCACCCTGTACACGCAGTGCCTGGTGTCATCGACGGTACCGGAACCATGGAAGAATGCAAACATTATCCTCATTCATAAGAAAGGGAACTCTAAGGACCTTAAAAATTACAGACTAATCAGCTTACTGTCTGTTACGTATAAAGTATTCACTAAGGTAATCGCTAATAGAATCAGGACAACCTTAGACTGCAATCAAGCAAAGAATCAAGTAGGTTTTCGGAAATGGTAGTCTACTATCGATCATATCCATACCATCAATCAGGTGATAGAAAAATGCTCGGAATATAACCAGCCCTTATACATAGCATTCATTGATTACGAAAAAGCATTTGACTCAGTTGAAACCTCGGCGGTGATGCAGGCATTGCGAAATCAGTGGGTAGACAAGCCGTACGTGACATTGCTGAAAGATATATATAGTGGCTGCACAGCAACCATAGTTCTGCATAAAGAAAGTAACAAAATTCCCATAAAGAAAGGTGTTAGGCAAGGAGACACAATCTCCCCAGTACTATTCACAGCTTGCTTAGAGGAAGTATTCAGAGACTTGGAATGGGAGCAGTTAGGGATAAAGGTAGATGGAGAATACCTCAGTAATCTGCGATTTGCTGATGACATTGCCTTGCTAAGCAACTCGGGGGATGAACTGCAAATAATGATTGATGACCTAGACAGAAAAAGTAGAAAGGTAGGCCTGAAAATCAATATGCAGAAGACTAAGGTAATGTTCAACAACCTCGGGAAGGAGCAGCAGTTTACATTAGGTAGCGAAGCACTTGAAGTAGTAGGCGAATATGTCTACTTAGGACAGGTAGTAACCGCAGATCCGGACCATGAAAAGGAAATAACAAGAAGAATAAGATTGATATGGAGCGCATTTGGCAAGCACTCGCAGATTATGACTAGCAGCTTACCGGTATCGCTCAAGAGGAAAGTGTACAACAGTTGCATCTTACCTGTACTCACCAATGGGGCTGTAACGTGGAGGCTAACCAAGAGAGTTCTACTTAAGTTGAGGACAACCCAGAGGGCTATGGAACGAAAAATGGTATTGGTAACATTAAGAGATAGGAAGCGTGCAGAGTGGGTCAGAGAAATAACTGAAGTTACCGACATTCTAGTACAAAATTAAGAAGAAGAAATGGGCATGGGCAGGACACGTAGTGCGAAGAGAGGATAACCGATGGTCGCTTAGGGTAACAAGCTGGATTCCAAGGGAAGGAAAGCGTAGCAGGGGGCGGCAGAAAGTTAGTTGGGCGGATGAGGTCAAGAAGTTCGCAGGGATCAAGTGGATGGAGCTAGCACAGAACCGGGTTAAGTGGAGAAATAGGGGAGTGGCCTTCGCCCTGCAGTGGGTATAGTCAGGCTGATGATGATGGTGATGATGATGATGATACTAATAATTATTATTATTATTATTATTATTATTATTATTATTATTATTATTATTATTATTATTATTATTATTATTATTATTATTATTATTATTATTATTATTATTATTATTATTATTATTATGAAGTACAGCAATGTGCTGTAGATGCATGGATTGCCAAACACGAATTAAAGGCTCGAGGTTTTATACGGACGGCTCCAGGAAAATTAATTTCCATGCGGCGTATGTAGGTTTTATTGGTAATAAGAACAAGTTTTCCCACTGGACACAAAGTTGCGAAAATGCATATTCGAAATAATCACAAAAGCTAGAACACACTTGTAGCTAACGCCCAATATACATTACATGTTGGAGCTTACAACGGAAGCATGTACTGAAATTACTAAACCATTCAGGTGGTTCTGTTTCGTCTGGAATCAGGGCTTCGCTAGGAGATATTTGAAAATTTATTTAAAGTTTTGAGTCGTCTACAACCAGACTGATCATCCACAGCTGCAAGCTTCAAGAAGTCTACAATGCAATAGTGTGCTGTATTGCTGTAGTGGGCTCGCACTAGGGCATCTTTTTTATTTCGCAAACTTGCGGAATGAGATATTATAGAACATCATGTAGAGTATTTTTCTAGAAACCGGAAAAGGCTACTGGTTTCACTGTTGTCCATTTGTAACTTGTAGGTATCCTCCTCCCTCGTCGCCAATAAACCCGCTTCCTGGAGAGTCTGTGTCCTTGACGCCCTTGAGAGGTTCCACTTCGTCACAAAACTGTGTGCTGTACGTCTGTATTGTTCTCCTGAAAGCCATGTATCCGGCTGAAAGAACTTGGTGCCATGATTTGGAACTTTTCTGCGGGAGCTTTCGAGCCATCATAGGCTTGCATATCGTAGCCGAAATTTCAGGAACTGCCAACACTGCACTCAAAGCATCCACATATCTCGGAGCCTTCAGTAAAACGCGTTGTTTCTGGACCATGCAAGCACCCTTCCACATGTTGGTTAAAGCAGAGCTTTCCATTTGTCACCCTCCTGGGAAGAGAAACATATATAATATATGCTATTTGGTATAGGCGGCTTTTTCTCGGGCATTCCCAAAACAATGTCAATATTAACTATTCAAGCCAATCCAAATGTTTCCTCAGGGTAATTTGGATTCAAGTCCAGCTCAATGAACTAAAGATAATTTTATTCGCGCTTTCTCGTGCCTAATTATTTTAAAAATTTCTTCTGAAAAAAAAATTACCAGACGGCAAAAAAAAATTTTGGATGGTTTTGGACATCAGGAGTTTGTCATTAAACAAAGGTAGAACCTAGCGCCACCATGATGATGAATCGTGAGATCTCGGGATGAGGCCTTGGGATAAAAAGATTGCTCGATCTGCACTTCTTTTGCAAACGAGAGAGTATTTATTATTATAGGCTCAGTGTAAAGGCCTATAAAAGTTTCCTAAACTTACTAAAATTATCACTCGTTCATGATCGGAAATACATTACTGATAAGCCATACTTGTTTTATGCTCTATAAAAAAGCGCAAAAACAGCGTTCTTGCATATTCAACAGTGTATCAGCCTTTTAAAGTGCCAAAACGGTAGGCAAAGTATTTTTCAATATATGTGCATAAAACAAATTACAAGCGACGGTAAAAATCTCTTTGAAATAAATTTAGAATATTTCATTTAAAATAGTTACACGGATACGCAAGTATTTGCTAATTTGTTTCTTTCATCACACGCAATCAATCGTACCAAACCAAGCGTGCCAGCTTTCTCCACAATTTGTGCGCATAATGAGACAGATGTATTCTTGCGAAATAAAATTGACTACCTAATTTTATGGTTCTAGTTCGAAACTGGCGATTCAAAAATGCAATTCTAATACTTAAAATCAATCGCATACAATGTTCCTTTCTCAAACATTCATTTACGTTATAAATTTTTTTGTACGCACAAATATACTGAAATGTATGCTTTCTTTGCACGTAGTGCATTCCAATGTTTCTTCGTGCGGAACCAGTACTTCAATGCGTTAACTTCTTCTGGCATTTCATAGTTTCATATGAAAACATACCAAGGAACCAGAAAAAAATGTAGAAGATTCAAGCATTCGAACTGCACGAAACACCATAAGCAAGAAATTTTGTTCACTGCAAATTAACTCCGACAACTTCAGCTGTATGCGTTATTTGGCACGTTGAGTCGAACCAAAGAGGTGGTAACGGCACGGTACGAGTGAGGGTATGTGGGCCCTATTGTGTCCTGTCGCTTCGCATGACTGCTTTCATAGTTCAACATACCAACAATACTCAGAATTATTTGGGATGCTGTCAAATATCAGACATTTTCGTATTTTCTCACTCTTCTGTATTTGCGTTGGAGTCAGGAAAAGTGTTCTTTCTTTTTATAAGTAGTATAAGCAACCAGAGTGGAGATATTCTATTTCTATGCCGGTGGGCAAGGTAGCCAACAAAATTGAAGAACTACTTTTATTCCCTCCATCCAAAATTTTAAGAATATTTTGTCCGGCGTAGTTTTTCTGCTGTTTGGTTGAGGGGGTTTTAAGAGACCGCGTAAAAATAAAACTGCTTATTAGCCGCGAAGAGGACTGTTTATGGCGTTTGTCAAGCAAGCTATCTTGAAATATAGTGAGACGAATCACAAGGGACATTTATCTATCATCTGCCCAAGTAGTGACTTAGAAAATGTCTGAACAATGCCATCACAAACATATTGTCACGTACGTCTATCCCGAACGCAGGAACACGGACATCTTTTTGCCCTGTATGATCTTCGCCTACCGCACCGCCTTCCTGGAGTCTATGAGCACGAGCCCGTTTCAACTTATGTATTGCAGGCAACACGCGACAGTTGTAACCACCGGGCTGCCGCACATGACATCGGAGGGCACCATCGACGCGGCAGCCTACGTTCACTATGAAGACCAAACCAGACGACTAACCGTGGCGTATTAAAGGGTTTATGGCACCAATTTCGGAATATGACTGTTTAATGCATCTTAATACTGATCTACTAAGACACTAAGCCTCCAAGTTTCAGCGGTATCGGAGCCGCAGACATTTTTAAAAGTAGTATTTTCGTTTCTTCGTGAACAGCTTCTGCCAACCGGTGCAGCCGGTCACGACACAGGCCGATTCTTCTTCTTCTCCCTCGTTTTAATGGCACATACCCACAGTGGGGGATTGGCCAGAATTCGTTTTAGGTGACACATTATAATTTATAATGTCGATTTGACTGCATGATAGATAATCTATTAATTAGGAGTTAGTGTTGCTGAATTAATTTGAAATTTTGAGGCGATAGTAATAGAAAAAAACTGAAAAAAAAGGAATTAAAATTGTGAAATAATAAAAATAATAATAGTAAAAAGAGTACAATTCAGATAGATCAGCGCTAACACACAAATCTTCCAGTAGCAATATTATAATTCTGAAATAAGTCACACACCGGTTTTAGGGCATACCCTTTGACGGTTGCACCGATGCCGCGTCGTCTGCTGCATGTTAAATGCACAAGCAGCGTCAACCTCGGTTGCACGAAGCCGCGGTAATCTCGTGCAAACAGCTAGTAAGGCCGCTTATCGAGGTTACCGCAAACAGAGCTTTTCGTCAATCTCTGTAAGCGCTTTTAGGTGTACGTCGGCGCCCGAGTACGAAATGCACACGAGCTGACCCGCTGGAACTGCTTACGCATTGTACGCTGAAACACATTTCAAAAGCGACGCATAAAATTCCTAATGTATATATTGCCATCCGACGGTGCTTTTGTACAATCTTCTGGTATAGCCCGACCATGCAGCAGCGCAGTGTACAGGGCGCGGGGATCTACACGAGGCACTCAATATCCCGGAAACCCTGTCTTTACGCAGTTCATTGTCAGGCCCATGTCTGGCCCTAGCCGCATCATGAAAGTAGTCAACAACCTCACGAGGTTTACAACACCTGATGCCGCAAGCCTACAGCAAGAGCTGTTTATTTGTTGATGCCAACAGCCCCGGGCTCGCGGCCTTACCAGGTTTCTTGTCACGCGCATAATGATTAATGTAATGAAATCGAAGTTTCTATTTGTTTGATTTAGCATTCCTAAAACCACTAGGCACAACGTTTTCATTTCCTTGTTGAGCAAGAGTCATTCCAGGTTGTTCTAGTCATCACCGCGAATTTATGAACGTGTTTCGTCGATGACTTTAAACTGAGTTCTGACGGCTACAACAGGCATTCGTCATTCAACCTACGAGCATGCTTGGTTTCACCGCCGCTATCAAATTGCTTAGTTCATTTGCCGGTAGAGGTTGCCACCAAAAAGAACTCATTTAGTGCAACGCGGCTCTGCAATTTTTGCCTACAGTCTTGCCACTAAGCCTCGGCACTAGATATATATGCACCTTTATGATGTGGGCTCCCTGCGCATATCCATATTTTCCGCTGTGCTGTTGTGTGCACATGGCGGTAACTCCGTGGAGGCGGAAACCAAACCGGTTGACAACAGCCCAGAGAGGAGGTATTTCGGTATCCTCGCCGTCCGAAGCTAAGGTCTATATACCACTGGAAGAGTTTTGAAGAGGTGGTCAGTTTCATCGACGATATTTGTTTTTATATATATAACGAGCACCTTCATTTCCCCTTAATTGATCTGCTTGTAGCTTACGGGGGTCTCGGTTCTGGCAGTCTTGAAGCCATAGGTAGCGTAAGAGGGTTCTAGCACAGCTTTCGCCCTCGCCCTTGATCACGTTCGACGTTACGCTGGCGGTAACAAAGGACGTTTCACGTCCGCCGCTATGGTTGAGGGTGGCGCTGGTGAACACTCTCGAGGTTCGTATACAGACAACATAAATACCCAAGCAAGTAGCAGGGGGGACAGCGGCCGATGTAGCTCAGTTGGAAGAGCACCGGACGCGATATTCGGAGGTCGTGGGCTCGGTTCCCACCATCGGCACGTTGTTTTTTCTTCTACTTTGTGTTTAAATATCTTTCCCCCAAACAGATTACATTACTAATTTCTGTGATTATCCAAGTAAACATTAAAAAAAAAAAACAAAGTACCATGCCCAACGCTTTCCTTGGCCTCGCCGACTGGTGGCTTCTTTCCTTCATTTATTATAACGAGCACCCTCCTTTCTCCTTAATTGATATGCTTGTAGCTTACGGGGGTCTCGGTTCTGGCAGTCTTGAAGCCATAGGTAGCGTAAGAGGGTTCTAGCACAGCTTTCGCCCTCGCTCTTGATCACGTTCTACGTGACGCTGGCGGTAACAAAGGACGTTTCACGTCCGCCGCTATGGTTGAGGGTGGCGCTGGTGAACACTCTCGAGGTTCGTATACAGACAACATAAAGACCCAAGCAAGTAGCAGGGGGGACAGCGGCCGATGTAGCTCAGTTGGAAGAGCGCCAGATGCAATATATTCGGAGATCGTGGGCTCGGTTCCCACCATCGGCACGTTGTTTTTTCTTCTACTTTGTGTATAAATATCTTTCCCCTAAACAGATTACATTACTACTTTCTGTGATTATCCAAGTAAACATTAAAAAAAAGTACCATGCCCAACGCTTTCCTTGGTCTCGCCGACTATTGGCTTCTTTCCTTCATGTATCATAACGAGCACCCTCATTTCCCCTTAACTGATCTGCTTGTAGCTTACGGGGGTCTCGGTTCTGGCAGTCTTGAAGCCATAGGTAGCGTAAAAGGGTTCTAGCACAGCTTTCGCCCTAGCTCTTGATCCCGTTCTACGTGACGCTGGCGTTAACAAAGGACGTTTCACGTCCGCCGCTATGGTTGAGGGTGGCGCTGGTGAACACTCTCGAGGTTCGCATACAGACAACATAAATACCCAAGCAAGTAGCAGGGGGGATAGCGGCCGGTGTAGTTCAGTTGGAAGAGCACCGGACGCGATATTCGGAGGTCGTGGGTTCGGTTCCCACCATTGGAACGTTGTTTTTTCTTCTACTTTGTGTTTAAATATCTTTCCCCTAAACAGATTACATTACTACTTTCTGTGATTATCCGAGTAAACATTTAAAAAAAAAGTACCATGCCCAACGCTTTCCTTGGCTTCGCCGACGGTTGGCTTCTTTCCTTCATGTATCATAACGAGAACCTTCATTTCCCCTTAATTGATCTGCTTGTGGCTTACGGGGGTCTCGGTTCTGGCAGTCTTGAAGCCATAGGTAGCGTAAGAGGGTTCTAGCATAGCTTTCGCCCTCGCTCTTCTTCACGTTCTACGTGACGCTGGCGGTAACAAAGGACGTTTCACGTCCGCCGCTATGGTTGAGGGTGGCGCTGGTGAACACTCTCGAAGTTCGTATACAGACAACATAAATACCCAAGCAAGTAGCAGGGGGGACAGCGGCCGATGTAGCTCAGTTGGAAGAGCGCCAGACGCGATATTCGGAGGTCGTGGGTTCGGTTCCCACATTTGTACGTTGTTTTTTCTTCTACTTTGTGTTTAAATATCTTTCCCTAAACGAATTACATTACTAATTTCTGTGATTATCCAAGTAAACGTTAAAAAAAACATAAAGTACCATGCCCGACGCTTTCCTTGGCCTCGCCAACTGTTGGCTTCTTTCCTTCACATATATATATGTATATATATATATATATATATATATATATATATATATATATATATATATATATATATATATATATATATATATATATATATATATATATATATATATTGCGAGCCTTCTGTGAACCTTCTTTCATTTGTACATACCATCATCATCGTCCCGCAGCGCCGACTCCGGCGCGCGGCTGGGTTCATGATCGGATTAAAACGCTAGCACCACCCCCTCCGACTGTGCCCACACGACAGCGCGGCCCACCGCTGTTCGCTGGTCGTCGCGATGAAGACGTCGAAAACTGGCTTGACACCTATGAACGCTGCAGTGCCTACCACCGGTGGGACGATGCTCTGAAATTTCTCAACGTCTCTTTCTACCTTATTGAGGTCGCCAGGACTTGGTTCATCAACCGCGAGCCCCACACAACTAACTGGTCCACCTTCAAACAGCAGTTCAGACAGTACTTCGCCGACCCGGCAGTTCGGACTGAGATCGCGAAGACCAAGCTCGCTTCACGCCTTCAAGGTCCTGATGAGTCATATGCGTCTTACATAGAGGCCATACTTGCACTCATCCGGCGTATTAGTCCCACGATGGCAGAACCTGAACGAGTACGCCACGTCTTGAAAGGAATCAATTCTACGGCGTATAACATCCTAGTTGCTCAGAATCCTTCAACTATTGATTCCATTATTACGGCCTGCCAACGCATCGACCAGCTGCAGTCCTCCCGATTGCAGCCCGCCAACGCTACTGGCCCGACCTATGCTGATCTCGACCTGCGGGCACTTATTCGAGCCATCATCCGCGAGGAGCTCCAGGCCCTCAAGCCTGTCTGTCGACACGGGTGCGATCACTCTTCTGCAACATCTAATGACGCCGGTCTCCGCAGCATCATCAAAGAAGAGCTGCAACAATCACCGAACCTATGGCATCTGACCCTCCGGAACCCCGCCCAGTACCGACTTACGCGCACGTCGCAGCATCCCCCCCTCCTTTGGTTCCCTCCTCTCGACCGGCATCAACCTACAATCACGTCAATGCAATAGCGACGGCTCAACCTGCACCACCCTATTGCGCACCTTGGCGCCCCTCCCGACCAATTTGATATTACTGTGGCATTAGAGGACATATATCCCGCGTCTGTCGTCACCGCCTCCAGAACGAGCGCCGTGGTTACGATACCTTCGAAAGTGACATGCCTTCAACGTCATATTATCAACGCCGGTTTATTCCAAGCCTACCTCGAAGATCATCCTCACCTCCAGAATCCTCGTCTGAGCCTCGTGGAGCCCATGCATCCAGACGTCGGTCCCTATCCCCGTACCGCCGCTCAGTTTCCCCTCTCCGACCCGCAACAACTCTCCCTGTCCGCCATCCGGAAAACTAAGCGTTGCAGTTTCCGGAGGTCAAACTGCACTCTGCGAATTTACCAAAAGTCCTTCAGATCGCCCGTATAATGTGATTTCTGTTTTCGCTGAAGGATTACCGGTCGAAGCATTGATTGATACAGGAGCTGCAATTTCTGTCATTCACGCTGATTTGTGCTACCGTTTGCGAAAAGTGACGACACCATATGATGGGCCTGAACTCCGTGGAGCCACTTACGTCCCTTTGCACCCTTTAGCAAAGTGCACCGTACGAATTGTTATTGACGGCGTCCGCCATCATGTGCAGTTTGCTGTGCTCTCACCATGTGCGCATCAGATGATGAACAGCTTCAGCGTTAATTTCTTGTGGCGACCGTGTTATCCATATGACAGACAGCGAATTTTCGTCTGAAGTTTCTGAACGACATCATCCCCTCGTTGCCGCCACTGATACTGTTTTGCCTCCTAAGTGCGAAAAACTGCTTACCGTTGTTTCTGACCACATCACTGACGGGGATGTACTCATTGCACCATCTTATCGTCATCTTGCACGCGGTATCGCCTTCCCGTCTAGTCTTGTGAGGTTCTGCAATGGCTCAACAACTGTAGCGGCCACTAACACTTCTCGTGAATCCCTCGTGCTCCCAAAAGGAACTTCTCTTCCCTGCATGGTGGATGTTCAACCTTTGTCCTTGATGGTGCTCACCGCCCCTCTGCCTCAGCGCCGTGTTTCGCCAAACGTCTCTCTTTCTGTTCTCACAAAGACTATTAATCCTAACCTCACGCCGAACCAACGCCAAGAACTGCCGACATTGCTTCGACACCACCAAGCCATTTTTGATGCCACTTCCCCACAACTGGGACGGACTAGTGTTGCGCACCATCGCATCATTACTGAAGGTAACTCTATCGTTCGCCGACGGCCTTATCGGGTTTCCCTCTCTGAACGAAAAGTAATTGAAGAAAATATAAATGACATGCTCCATCGCAATATTATTCGTCCCTCGACAAGCCCATGGTCCTCCCCAGTAGTGTTAGTTAAAAAAAAAGGACGGGTCGGTGCGCTTTTGTGTTGATTACCGCGACTCAACAAAATTACCCGCAAAGATGTATACCCAATGCCAAGAATTGATGACGCCCTTGACTCTCTCCAAGGCGCCGAATATTTCTCGACTTTGGACCTCCGCTCAGGTTATTGGCAAATACCTATGCACGAGGACGATAAAGAAAAAACAGCTTTCTCAAGTCCCGATGGCCTTTACGAATTTAATGTTATGCCTTTCGGACTTTTTAACGCACCAGCGACATTTTAAAGAATGATCGATACTGTGCTTCGTGGCCTAAAATAGAGAACCTGTTTATGTTACTTGGATGACATTGTCATCTTTTCGTCAACTTTTAACGACCATCTCACGCGCCTGAATGAGGTCCTCACGTGTCTCGCTTCAGCGGGCCTTCAGCTCAACACCAAGAAGTGCCACTTTGCACAGAAGGAAATTAAAATATTGGGACATCTAGTCAGCCATGAATTCGTCCAGACCCTGAAAAAATCATCGCGGTCTTTAACTTTGCTCGTCCACAACGGATTACAGAATTGCGCAGTTTTCTCGGCCTGGCGTCTTATTTCCGGCGTTTTTATAAGGCATTTTGCAAGTATTGCTGCTCCACTTCATGAACTACTTAAAGCACGCAGCCCTTTCGTGTGGACTGAACAGTGCGAAGCCGCTTTTAATAATCTGAAGCACGCCCTCACATCAGACCCTGTTCTTGGCCACTTCAGTGACAGCGCTTCAACCATCCTGCACACTGATGCTAGTGGTCTCGGTCTTGGAGCTGTACTTCTGCAGCGCGATGCAACTTCGCGTGAGAACGTGATTGCATTCGCCAGTCGGACTATGACTCCAGCTGAGAAAAACTACACCATTACCGCGCAGGAGTGCCTTGCCGTCGTCTGGGCTGTCCAAAAGTTTCGCCCTTACCTATACGATCGGCATTTCACAGTTGTGACCGATCACCATGCTCTTTGCTGGTTGTCTTCGCTCAAACATTTGACAGGCCGACTTGGCCGTTGGATTCTACGCCTGCAAGAATACAATTTCGACGTCACTTATAAATCGGGTCGCCAACACCAAGACGCCGACGCTCTTTCTCGCTGTCCACTTTCGGAATAGGCTTGCTGTTTTTCTTCCCAATGCATTTCCACCTATGACCACAGTCGATCATCTCTTTCCCCGACGTATATTACAACAGTTTCATTTGATGACTCTGAGAACAAACATGCTATCCGCTCACAGCAATTAGCCCATGTCTACTGCCGTCCCATCATCGACCGCCTTATTGGCGCTTCGGACCCACCTAATACTCGGCTTCGCCGACAACTTCGCAATTTTAAGCTCCAAGATGGCATCCTACTCCGCTTCGTGTATGGCACTGATGGAACTCGCTGGATCCCAGTCGTGCCGCGTGTGCTTCGCCCACGTATACTGGCCGCTCTCCACGATGACGCTACTGCACGTCACCTTGGTGTTAAAAAAAAACCTACCACCGCGTGAAAAAAACGATTCATTTGGCCTGGCCTATCTTCCAGCGTTGCCAAATACGTCGCATCCTGCCCTCTGTGCCAACGTCGCAAACGGCCGACGTCTTCGCCCGCTGGCCTTCTACAACCTGTTTCCTGTCCCGCCACGCCATTCGGCGTAGTCGGCATCAACTTATATGGTCCCCTACCTCTCTCCGATGGGGGTAACCATTGGATTATAACAGCTGTCGACCACCTTACACGCTACGCTGAGACAGCACCTGTACCGACCGGTTCCGCTCAAGAAGTAGCAAATTTCTTTTTGCGATCAATTGTATTACGTCATGGCGCTCCTCGGGTGCTCCTAAGTGACCGCGGGACGGCCTTCTTATCGACAGTCCTTGCCGAAGTTCTTTACGCGTCATCCACCCTTCATAAGACAACCTCAAGCTACCATCCCCAGACTAACGAGCTGACTGAGCGATTTCACCGCACCTTATCGGATATGATCTCCATGTACATCACACCGGATCATTGAAACTGGGACACTATTCTACCATTCGTCACTTTCACCTATAACACATCAGTACAGCGGACTACCGGTTATTCTTCATTTTTCCTCGTTTATGCCCGTCCTCCCACTACAATTCTCGACGCTTCCTTCTTCTCTACGCCCGACTACTCCACATAAGTACCTACCCAGTTGTTATCTCGTGTGGCCAGATGCCGTCATCTTGCCCGCCTCAACACAGCAGCGTGTCAGGAAGACCGCAAGAGTCGCTACGATTCTACGCATCGCGTGGTCTCTTATCGTCCCGGTGACGAAGTTCTGCTTTATACACCACTACGCACCCCTGGCCTTAATGACAAATTCCACCACCGCTACCTTGGTCCCTACGAGATCATCAGCCAAACTTCTCCAGTTAACTACAAAGTCACGCCTGTTGATCCCCCAGCCGATCGACGCCACCGTGGAATTGAAATTGTTCATGTTTCTCGCTTGAAGCCGTTTGTGCGCCGCGGTACATCGGTTAGTTAGCGGCCAGGCTGGCCGCTTCCGACCCCCCGGGCAGATTGTGTGAGCCTTCTGTGGACCTTCTTTCATTTGTACATGCCATGATCTTCTTTCATTTGTACATACCATCATCATCGTCCCGTGGCGCCGGCTCCGGCGCGCACCTGGGTTCGTGATCGGATTAAAACGCTAGTCAAGGCTTCGCTGTCCTTGCCGTCACGACCTCGCCGTCTAGACCTAGCCTTATTTTACAATATATATATGGATATATATATATATATATATATATATATATATATATATATATATATATATATATATATATATATATATATATATATATATACCAAGTTACTTTCGCAACCACCAATTAGCTTTCAAAGTAGGCAAACACCATCGTAAATAAAACTTACAACCTGTCTTAAACTCCTAAAGAACCTTCGCGGATTGTGGACAGATGGACACAGGAGCAATAAAATTACAAACCAATTCATTTTTTTATTTCTTCATATTCTTGATGAGCTGAACAGTGTAGGTTGTCAGCCAATAAGAAAAAATTCAAACCAAATTTGTCCGCTGTTATGGAGCCTGCAACAGTTGTTCAAAATACTCCTTCTAAACTCTAAGCATGGGTGGTTAACACTTAGGCAGGAGAGAATGCTTACCGCTTTACACAGCATTCATGGACGGAAAGCATTTTTGGAAGTGGAATCCTAAGCTACTATGCAGGCTTTGGGAATCTGGCTTGCATGAGGGACATGTGAAAACCAACAATACAAATAACAATATGCGCTCCTGAGCAGCCATTTACTTTCCTCAATGAATAGTAAATCATCATAGTTAAGACTTTAATTAAGGAAATAGAATTTTCTGTCTGCTACACCTCGCTTTTGCGCACAAAACGTGTCCAAGGTGTACATCGGATAAAGATAAAAATAAGGGTTCACACAGAATAGCACAGTGATCGAGGATGGAGGGATAAAAATCTCTGCCTAAGTAACTAATAGTCGAGCTGCAAGCAATATTAAATGTTTGGCGACAGGCGAGTCAAAAAAGCTGGTATAAAATATCCTCATTATTTCACTGTTCAACTTCACGAAAAAAACTGCAGTTTACAATACGTAGCAAGGTGCTGAATCTGTATGGAAATATTATCGATTTGGGACGACAGATTTGTCGTATGAAAGTCATTTAACCTGAAATGCAAGCACGACATGGAGCATATGCGACATCATTCTAATGCATAAATGGCACGCTCGGTTTTCCTCCAGGTGAAAGCAAATAACTGCCTTTTTTCACAGGTAGTCATCTATCGGACAGAAGCACGAAGGTTAACCAAGAGAAGGCGTTCTAAACTGAGGGCAGCGCGGATGCTTTGGAACAAAACATTTTAGTTTGAAGCTTAAAAGACAGGACTCATGCAGAGCGGGAAAGGAATAAGGATGAATTGCTTACACGTTGAGGCTATTGTCTCCAAGGGTAGCAAAGCGAAAGAGAAGGCCAGCGTATGGGATCTCGCATAGTTTTGTGCTCAAAGAAGCTTGAAAACTGGGTTGTGATTTTTGTGGCTTCAGATGGCACAGGATGAAGATATGCCAAAAATCCTTATGATTCCTTTGCCCTGTACAAAGTTCGGTAACGAAGTTTATGATGATGACCAGACGAGAAGCTAAATACACATATGCGCATGAGTACCTGCAAGGAAGGGCGCAGAATTCAGTTCATATTACATCCCAGACTACACAGGTGGAACACAGGTTCACACCAAACGTTTATGATATGAACCATACGTTTTAAATGTAGCTTAAAGACCCGAAGGTAATTTTTTTGCTGAACGCTGAAATGTTTTCCTCTTTTCAGACAGGCCAATAAAGGCAGTGTAAAAAGCTGACAGTATAAATCATTCATGACTCCTTCTATACCGGCATACGTCTCAAAGTAGAGTGACATTAACCTGAGCAAATGAAATCCTGAAAAAAAAATCACATCACATTGAAATGCTTGCCGAGCATAAACATTTCGGCCTTGTAGTTATACTCATCATAATGGAGGGAAAAACTGGCATAAAAAAGCAGCTACTTGACGATGTCACTTATTCCATGTTATAAGCGATTTGTTTGTCGGCAGCAGCGAAAGAAGCAGTCTCGACATCCACTGAAACACTGTCTGCTAGCTGCTGCCATCAGCGAAGGAGAGAGATTATATCTCAAGAAACCCTTTGGAGAAAGGTTTCTAATTGCCATTACATTTTTTGGACAACACAGAATCGACATTGATAGGCCCTCAGCGTTTAAGATGAAATTAAAGATCTATACTCAAAAATTAACTCATCAAGCTGCCGGTCAGTGACTTCGTGTATTGAGCGATGAAAAGTACAATCCTGGGCGGCATCACTCTCTCTAGACGCCTTTGCCCAACTCACTGAAACAACAAGATGGGAAGAAAGAACTATGTAAAAGAAACAATAAATACTAGAAATACTCACATGAAACATCCAGTTGTAGCGCATAACAAAGCTTGGCGGACACCCACACAACAAATTTCTAGGTAGGGAGCCAATGAGATGCTATGATTCGATATGAACTCCCGTTGTTATGTACACTTATTAACCAAATGAGTTAGCGCTAAACAAGTAGCGCTACAACATGTTTCAACCCTTAACGGAGTATTACGAACATCTATAGTGCGACATGTTCACAAGCTTCGTGTTCCAAGGGAAGCCAGCGTATGTTTTAGCGTTCCGTAGTGGTCCGTTGCTGGCCGCCAATTTTAGGTGAAAAATTCTCTCGAGCATGGCTAACTCGCCTGCACAGAGGTATTTTCACAAAACGTGAATTACGGGAAGGTACATAAAAGGTAATTCATCATCGATGCACCTGGGGCGTATGCGTAAGATTGCTTCTTTAGGTTTTTTGTAATTTCATTTCTCTAAATTTGATGGGAAAGTAGTTAGCCGGTGAACGGGGATCATACCGGCTCGGCCATACTTTATCTTATGTCAAATACGCCTATTGGGGCTGCAATTTTCTGGGTTACTGTAATAAAATTAGCTAGGTCTCAAAATATGAGCTAGCTCTGCGAATATGCAAGGTATTGTGATTACTATGCCTTCAGCATTACAAGGCTCTTCAAATAAAAAACACCCAGTCGTAAATGAAGAAACGTGTGTTAACTTAATCATTTGAGCGCCGAGCCAAGCGCGAAACTCTGGCATAGCGCTTTTGTAGTTCTATGAAGGACACCAGTGGTGAAGAATATGTGTTTATTTAGAAGCCACTTGCGTGTAAACGAAGGGGTGGAGGCAAGTGACCCGGATCCATGGAATACAACCTGCAATGCACAGGTAAGGCTTGTAGCAAGTGGTGCAACACATAGAGACCAGACGTAGTGTATGGCGCCGTGAAAGCCCAATATTTGTTGAAAGAATGCAGCAGCCATTCTCGCTAAGCCGTCGAAGCAATCAGGATGCATTGCCGATTGCTGGGCTTCAAATGGCTTGGTTCAGTATATTTATTGAATGAATAGCATTTGTGCCGATCCATAATTGTAATTTTGAAAGCACATTAACGACAACCACAAATCGAACTACGTCTTTCCGCGCAACCAGGTTCGGACAGAAGGAACGTTGGTATTCTGGCGGTGTTTATGTCTGGGATACGGTACTGTGCAGAAGAGGTTCTCGTGACCGACTGCTCAAATAAACTTCAATGCTCAGCGCAGCGTCGATCCTACCCATATCTTAGCTTTCATACATGTGGTTGCCTATGTTTTCCGCTGCTCGACAATACTTGGCGCTGGAATGTGGTTAATATTTTTTCTATGCGCCATGCGTCCATACCTTTCTGTCTTTGCTGCACCTGAACCTATTAAACTGCTTTTATTAGCATGGTGACCATAAGGGCTAGCTGCTGCAAACTAAACATATTGAACCAGCGAAAGAAACAGGCACACAAGACACGAAGTACACGGAAGAGTGCTGAAGTGACAACTGATGTTTACTCGAAGAAACAGCCGTCCAAGGAACCAAAGTGACGAGTGAGTGCTTGACTGTTACTGGTCAAGTAGCGGGACAACTGGTAGTCACCAGGTTCTGTGCCGAAAGTATTCACTCTGTCCATAGCGAACAGTAACAACATGCTTGTAAAATAATAGCTAGAATGGCTATACTGCAACTATGCAACCATCTCGTTGCACACAAACATTTCAAGGCAGAGCATGCCCGAGCATGTTACAAACACTTTTACAGTTCTTCGGCCAAGAAATACAAAAAAGGTGAAGCCATTCATATTATTACGTGCTTAGTACGCACGGTGGTTATTTACAGGAATCGGTTGAAGCAGTAACGCGACGAAGCCTACAAACGTCATTCTGCCCTTGCCCTTCTTTCTCCTCTACCGATCCCCCCGACCGTTATCTTCTCCCCCCCCGCGATGTTGTGTGAACGTGCGTGACATCATTGCGGCAGCACGCTATCAATACACGCTATTCCAAACCATGTGTTTTCAGCAGATATCGCTTCAAACAAAGTACTTTATTCTTGAGGCCCTGAGGAAAACTTCTCTGACTACTGTACCTATGAGCGCTTGCAAGGGGAACCCACTGGACACCTTCCGAAAGGGTCTTCTCCAGACCGACAGTTGCCAGTATACCAGCAGAACGCGTTTCGCGGCATGCTGGTGCATAGCTTGTAGATGGGGTAGCGCATGTTCTGTCACGGTTTCAGTTTTTTTGTTTGGCTTTATTTCTTACATCAATAGCCTGTATCGATTATCGTTATGTCGTACACGCATCCGTTCACTTTCGAGGCACTGCTTATTGATTGGCCGTTTGCAGCAGCCAGCAATCGATCAGATTGCGATTGACCCAGATCTTTTGCTTTTTAACCCAAATGGTCTCGTTATCTTTGTGATTCGCAAACTTATATATATATCTGTTTTTCAAGTGTTGTGCTTGACACGGATACTGTGGGAAGCAATATATTAAGCGGAGAATATTCTGGAAAACAAATTATAGCAGCTTTACTTTTTATGTTGTATAGTATTGTTTCAAATGAGTAATTATGCATATTCTTGATAATTCGAGACATTTTGGCTCAGTCAATTTGCCACACACTACCTCGTTGTAAATGTGTATGCCGATAACTCGAAACACGTTGGTATGTAATGGCTTATTTTCTGCCAAAAGTGTCCTTTTTATTATAAGACTGCCAAATCTTTTTGAAAGGGTAAAACACTTCCAATAAAATGCCCCCTGAATCCTTGCTCTCTTTTTGTAAAACTATTATTGGGAAAATATGTATTCCAGCAACGGCCGCAACTAAGATATTTGCTAGAAGGATTGCAATTGCAATACATGGTTGGAGAACAAAATAGACAAATGCACTGACTCAGACCTGTGTTAAATTTAACTTAAATAAAGAATATGATGCACACATATGCTTGAGGTAATAAATAATGAAAGCTCTTTTAATACGATGATGTTTGATGTTCTTGCTTTGCTGATTCCTTGGGGTTAAAAGACGAAGAGTAAGATGGATTTGAGATAGAAAGATTATGTGAAAAGCGAAAGATGGGGACCTTGCTTTCAAAGGGTGAGTTCAAATGAGATTAGAGCGGAGAGTGCAGACAGTGCATATTCACCATTCAGCACACGACCGAGGAGACGCCTAAGCGGGTCCTTACGCCTAACACATTGTATGGGCCTCGCAGTACGCACATGGAGAACGCAGCAGCGCACCATTCACATTGACGTGGTCTGCGGGCTTTCGTTTTCACCACATTGTCATAAGGTCATGGTACATCTTTTGCGAGGCGGCCGCACATTTTCTAGAGCCGCCATTCCACGACGTCGTGGATCATGTTTTCAAGTGGCTTGTGTGTTTTAGAGTAACTCTCTATTCCGTCGGCAGTGCAACAGCAACCTCTGCAGTCCGCATTAAATCAGCTCTCACTAGGTTACCCGAGTGTTACATGATCATCAAAAATCGCGCAGCCTTTCCGTCCTCACATTGGCACAAAATTGGTGTCATAACTCCGTTCCAGTGTGCAATGCGAAATAGCTTCTTTGGACTTTGAGCTTGGGTACATGTTTAGCTTTCTCTAACAAATTTTGTACACAATATACAGGGCGCAGCGCTTGTCGGAGACTTACCTAAAATTTTAAGATACGGAAGTCTCAGTAAATAATGGGCTGGAGTGGTTTGCCTATGTGCCATTTTCTAATTATTCAACAGAAATCTTATGAGTACTCAAGAAAGCTTTAACCAGAGAGCGTGACGTAGGCGTAGAATGCAAACACTTTGCTTTTCGGAATACACCTTTCACCAACGTTTCTCTTATTTGCCGTTTTCTTCGGAAGACAACCTTTTGCTCTCCTCATTCGTCATTCTCATTTATTCTTTCAAATTTCACTTAATTTACTTATTAGTTTGAACTTACGAAATTTGATTTATATAACCGTTTACTCACCGGAGCATTTCCTCTGCAGCCAGTTAAGCATGTAACACTCAAATGCATTGCTTGGTGACAATAAAGTTTACTAAAATGCTTCCACCTTTCTACGAAACTGCGCCCTGAGAGCAAAACTCGAAGTGCAATATTTCTTCTCGAAGACTGCAGGAATGGATGTAATATAGCGGCAACCTTAATGAAAAGCACCATTTGGAGGGCTGCCGCAATCTGGAGCCCTGGTATCGTTTAAGATGAACTCTCATTTCACCATGCACGGGTGCTTCGCGTATTGCCTTCCTCGTCTCGGGGGCCAGGATTGAACCCGTACGATCGGGATGATCTATCTTGCACCAAATCACTAAGAAACAGAGAGAATAAACGCCTAACAGATTTTCTTATTGCTTTGAATACCACTATAAAAGAAATCGCGTTTTCTTCTCCGCGCTTCAAACTATATTTCTTGAGCTTGTTTAAAGCAGCCAGAACCAATCTTGTTTGCTTTTCAAACATTATACTGCTTTCTTTTGTGCCTTAACAAAGCATAAAGACACGTGTCCTTCAGTTTGGCAGGTGCTGTACTAAGTATATTTTAGACGAAGTCAGGCCTCCACCGCATTTTACGAAGATGGAAATCTGTGGCTGCTTGAGACGTTATTCGTCGTTTTCACGCCTTTCTATCATGATACTATATTGCATTTTTCTTGCTGCATCACTGGTTACTGCCCACGAAGGGGATGAAGACTACCGTCTGCAAAATGAATGGCAAGAGTTCAAGAAAAAGTATGGTAAAGTGTTTATGCTTTCTTAACAAATTTTCTTACTCAGTAGTTCACCAATGAGGCCGAGAAATGGATCTTTCATCTTTTTCATGTTCATTAGGAATATATTGTTGGTGCTGCTCTCACCTTTTTCCCGCTTGTCAACCAATCACATACGCACAATACAGAATGTAAACTTAAACAATGCAATTCAGTCACTGAAATATATTAAAGTTAATGAATATGTTTAGTTTAACCTAGAAGAAATATTCTATGGACATGTATCCCTCTTCTATATGTTACCGGGAACACAAATAGTAGGCTTCAAAGTTTCAAAATAGGGCGAGCATATTATCAATTTCATTTCACTGTCAAACCAGAGTGGCGGGGTTTGTCTTAGCTTCATCTTTCGTTTCTCATGTTTTGGTCAATAAAAGCAACTTCATAACGAATATTGTAAAGTTGTAACTAGCAACCCCTTGCATCCATCTGCGCACTAGCTGTGGCAAAAAAAGATTGCTACGAGTGTCAAAAATGGAAGCCTCGCTGCGAAGAAACATCCATAAGTGATACATTGTGAAACATCCATAAGTCCTGAGATGCGATCAAGAAGAGATTCTATTCAGAAGTGCGCGAGCTGTGGCTGTCGGCATGCCCGTGATAGAGACGAGACCGGGTAAACATCTAGTGTGAAGCTCGGTTACCACAACTGGAATACGGAAGCGAGAAAGGTCATCGGGGCATTGGTGCTTCAGTCCGGTTCTGTATACAGTGTGGACATCGTATTCACGCATGCGGTGAGCTCACATTTCGAGGTTGCGAAACGCCAGCAAAGCGCAACGTGGTCCTTTTGGCATCAAGAGCGCAACAATAGAGGTAACGCGGTATTTAAAAAGATCACAAAGGCTAGACCAATGCTCTTTTCCTGTAACTGGATTCTGGCGAAAAACATTGAACGCATCGTTGAATGCGGGTGACAGCTGCAAAAGACGGAGCTGCCACTCAAAGTTGCGTCAAAGGAACAGCCACTATAGCAAATCTGTTCATAAATGGACGACGGCAGGAGCACGGAGGAAGCTGCGCAAGTCATTGACGGAAGTAGGCTTGAGAAAGGCAGGAACTATACCAATTGCGGCAGTCTGGAGGACACTTTCTTTGAGACAACGTGCCTTACAATGATCAGCTGAGGAGCGACAAAGCAATATCTTTTAAGCATTAAGCTGAAGTCAGCGTCAGGAAGGCCGATCAAGACGTGTTTCAGTAGGTAGAGGTTGGTGTCAAACTCAGTAGAAAAGAGAACGATGTATTAGAGGTATCATATAGGACACCTTCCAATATAAACCACGCCAAATGGCGCCAGTCATTCTTTGAAATGTTGTAGGTGCTTTGGAAATTCAGAGGAGCATAATATTAAGTTAAGATAATTCATTGGGAGTGAAAAAAATGTAAATAAAGGAAAGAAACGAGTTCTACCTTTTGCCATTAGTACAATAGGTTGTCAATGAGCGGGAGGGGATGGCCGCCGTCCCGAACACTTTTATTATGGTGGAAGTAATGTACACAAGGCGGTTGTAGCCATCTTTTTTACTGAGCACGACAGGTGAAACCCAAGCGCTGTCTGATGTCTCAATGGCGGCGTTCTGAAGTATTCGAACGACTTGCTCTTTTAGTAGCCTGGCGCAGTTAAGGAGACGCGATAAGGGCACTGCCACAGGGACGTGTGATTTCTGGTATCGAGGTTATAGGGCTCAGGAAACTAATGAGAGTAGAAGGAAGAGCGGGACCGTAAATCAAATAGGTGTTGGGGGGGCATAGGAACTTTGGCGTCGATTAAGCTCAGGACGAGTCTCTAAAAGAGGGAGCCAGCGCAAAAGATAAAGGCTTCAGGGCCATCAGGGTGACGTGTGGTGTGTCGTGAGGCTTCGTACAGTTGAGACTGATAGGATGGGTTGGACACATTCAAAAATTTCATCATGAAGCAAAGAAGTAGGCCAGCTCAAAGCCAGAGACCTATAATGAGCACAGCTTAAGACAACACCTAAGGCAAACGCGGGGCTATACAGTGCGGACCGGCATGAAGAGGGCAATTTTGTCGATTACAATATCAGAAGAAGGGCGTATATGAATGGGATATCAGGGAGGAAGGTCATTTTCAGCTATAGGTGTTTAGCACAGGAACTAGATAGAGCAGTTTGTATGACGTTATCGGGTTAAGCAGAGGATCCACCGTTAGCTCGAGCACAATTTAGTGCAGCGCAGCGATGCGACGTTAAAATCCAGCTCAAGATAATAGCGTGTAAGCAACTCAACAGCACGACGAACTTAACTGTATAAATCATGTCCTGGATCAGCACTCGAGCGGTGCATGCTGCTAACGTATTGGTGTGATGAACGCTGTCCTAGTGCAGCAATAATATTTTAATTTGCGTTTTTCCACTCATTAAGAGCTACAAATCTTCTCGTCCGTTACCGAAATTGTAGGGCCAGTGTAGATCATAGCCGTGATCCTATTGCCTTCTACTGAACTTTTTTTAATGTTGTCAGGCAATAGGTCAAGTCTCCTAAATTTCGACGGGAGCACATCGAGTTCCCCGGGAATTACATCGGTAATTTTAATGTCGTGAATCATTAGGGCAGCTTCGCATTATAGGGAAGAAGCAGCGTCATAGGGGGATGAGTGGTGGCCTAAAGGGTAAGACAGTCCAAAGAAGATGGACCACTTAATGGTGTCTAAACAGGCACAAAAGACTAAGGCGTTGGATCATATATTGAGAAGCTTGTGCAGATGGTGGCGGCGACATCAAAATACGGCATTTTTGCGCGGTATGTCCACGTAATCAGCTAGTGCAGTTTTAGGGTGGTTACAAAATCTTCTCCAGCCATTGCTTGCTCTGGGACCAATCGGAGGTAAGACTCAGGCACATATGCAGGCATTTGGGTGATATTAGCTGGTCAGGGGCGCAGTGACATGTTGCGACCGAATCCGTGTAAGTCATAACCACGGTGACAGGTGGTGGCGGATCGGCAAACGGATGCGCCTTAGTAACCTGGTCTGGAATTATATGGCGGATATGCCATGGAATAAAATGGCAGCAGCTCTTGTGGGCTAGGCAGAACAAATATCTGATGAGCCTATTTTCGTGTGCTAACAGAATCTAGAAGGCGGCATTGACATTACCTTTAAGGAATGTTGATGTACGCATGATTTCATAAGCCGACCATTTCTATACAGTTTACATATTTGTTGCTGAAGTGCTGGAACGTTCACGCAAACGCAGTTCGATGGTCGCTCCCTAACAGCCGGGTGACCAAAAAGAAAAAAACTTCTAATAGCTTCGCAACGAAGACTGATAAAGTGCGGATGTTGCCATATAGTGGTTCCTATACCTCGCATTGGCGACGTCGAAAAAAAAAGAAAAATAACGTTTATGAGCTTTGTTATGTTCTTCCACTGGTTGTAGGGGCTCAACGGTTCGTACGATGTGAGCTAAAATTCAACCTTAAGTTCTTCGTTCTAGCTGTATAGAGTCTGGTTCTGCTTGTGAAGAGAGCGGGCACATATGAAAGCTAAGCCTGTTTGCAGGGTTTGGTGTTGAAAGTTGTCAGGCAGCGCAAGTATCAAGAGATGGCGACTACTGAGCTCCAGGTATTATGCAGTTACCGGCGATTCTACGAAATCTAAGATGGGTTTTGTTTTAAGGCCATGACATTACAGGAACAGCGGTTACAGTGGTCTGTGGTGAGCTCCGATCACACACAGCGATAGCATTGACTAATGAGAATGTTCAAAATATTGTTCTTCCTATTCATAATCTATTTATTTATTTTAATACATCCAGAGCTGATGCCGACGTTGCAAAGTAAATATATAAAACACGATAAAGGGAAAAAATAAAAAATCACAGCAACAACATAGAGGCGGTAAATACAGAATGCTGGGAATAAATGCGTTTTTCATAGTACAAAACAGTGTCGTAATTGTGGGGCTTGAGATTGACAGCATTTTCATTCTTTCCTTGTTTTAGGTTAAAATGAGGATAAAATGAGTTAATGCGAAGAAATGGGTGGCTACTTTATGACGGTGCTCTATACTATATGTTTTACTCACTTTTGAGAGTAAAGTATCCATTTACCCTGATAATTGTTATGGCGATATTTTACTTTGTGAAATGTGCGCGAGACACTTTTTCCTTCTAACGGAAAGAGAGGTAGGTTGAAACCTTCCATATTTGATTCAGTGCATGTACGCACTATGCTGATATAAAGTTCCAATATTTTCCTGAATGAAACTTGCGTTACACTTATTAGTGTTGAAGCGATGTCGAGATGTAATAGTCGAGTATCCTGTTAGTCTCAAGCTCAAATTAGGGACAATTAGAGTCTGAAGGTGTTTTGTAAAGAAAGCAAGCACCGACGTGAATACACAAAACGATAGTACGGTTAAACAAGTACTAAATATAAATTATAATGATGGTGATGATGATGATAATAATGATGATGATGATATACTTATAATCTAATATATTTCGAAGATTGGAAACAGCACAGAATGAACGCGAGTTTTTCAGCGCTCTAAAAACTACAGTTTTCATATATGCACGTCGACAACCCTGAAAGGCAGTCCCCGGCTGTTTGAAAAAGCAAACAGAAGTATGCGAAATATCATAAAAATCTTATGCATTCAATCCCCCTTGCTTGTAACAGTGTGTATATAAGTCAGGCGGGCCAGCGTCTAAAGCATAGGTAAGGCAGCACTGTAGTGATGCTAAAAATGCAGATTCTCGTAACTTCAGTATCTATTTTCGCGAATGCATATGCAATCCTCATTTGAAAAATTCCCAAGTCTTTCGCGAAAAACAAAGTGGAGTTGTCTCAAAACCTAAGTCTACAGATATCAAGAAGACTAATAGGTGTGTCGGTGCCCAGTCTACAGCCTTACTGGGAAAAGAATTTCGGTTCCTGAAATGTATGACCTAGCCATTATTGTGGCATGCTTTTCTGCCACATGAGACCCTTCAGTGTGGTGGTTGTTAATCATTGTTGTCTTTCATGTGTATTAAGAAAGCTCAATTGCTAATTTAAGAACAAATTATCTGTCTCTATTCTTCAATCTGCTCCCTTTATAGACCTCGTACTTGGCGCTGATTCTCGTTATCATACACAACGAACTCGCCTAGCTGGTTGTGCATCTTTTGTTTATTAATAATAATTTGCTGCATTTGTGTCAGGAATAAATCATCATCATCATCAGCCTGATTATACCCACTGCAGGGCGAAGGCCTCTCCCATATTTCTACCCTTAACCCGGTTCTGTGCTAGCTGCATCCACTGGGCCCCTGCGAACTTCTTAACCTCATCCGCCCACCTAATTTTCTGCCGCCCCCTGCTACGCTTTCCTTCCCTTGGAATCCAGTTTGTTACCCTAAGCGACCATCGGTTATCTTCTCTTCGCACTACATGTCCTGCCCATGTCCATTTCTTTTTCTTAATTTCCACTAGAATGTCGGCAACTTGAGTTATTTCTCTGACCCACTCTGCACACCTCCTATCTAATGTTACCTCTACCATTTTTCGTTCCATAGCCCTCTGGGTTGTCCTCAACTTAAGTAGAACTCTCTTGGTTAGCCTCCACGTTTCAGCCCCGTAGGTGAGTACAGGCAAGATGCAACAGGAATAAATAGCACAGAATAAGCTTGATTTTGATCACTTCCTTGCCTATCCCTTTCCATCTCTCTGAATTCATTGACACTTCATTCAAATCTAGATTTTATTGCACACGCCACTGCTAGGCGGTGCGAGGGCAAGAGATACTGACGTAAAATTTATATGTGTAGTTGCCAATAACTGTCATTCTATATTCGAATCGCTAGTATAATCGAATGAGTCTGCAAGGAACCACCTACTTTACAGGCGCGCTACAGCAGCAGACGAACAACTACCACCGACCATTATTCTGGTGGTCGTAAAATGCCACGCAACTATAGCCAAAACAGGCTCTCTTGAGCACGTTTATCGTGCGTTTTAACGACGAGCATGATAACTTACAGATATCCTAGAGGCATTCTTTTAAACGTTGTGCGCAATCATGAAACAGGTATATAATGCGCGGCATTCTGCCATGCAAGACGGATCCTTTGCCTGTGACCAATCGCTGCACTAGACGACCACCACTGAAGCGGACATGACGCGATGAAACGCTGATCACGCTGAGCCTGGTACAGAACATTATATTTCTGGTTTTAACAAAAGCACTAAAATACTGCCAGGATAAAATCTGCATGTCGTGACAACGGCCAGAGAATACGAAAGAATAATATTAAAATCTATTTATGCATTATGGCAAAGCTTTATATTCATTAGGAATGAGAAAAAAAAGAAACTTCAGACTTTTCCTGGCTCGGCTAATGTATCTTATGTGTCTACATTTTATGTTTAGAATGCCTAGTATACCATTGTAGAATCAACTCTGTCATGTATCGCGATCAAATGTTTTTTTCTGAGAAGAGAAAGGAATAAATATACAGTGCGACTAGAAAAGCCTACTATAAAGTGCACTTTTGGTTTTAAGATAGATATAAGAGCGAAACTAGCTTTTTGAATGTAATAAGCACCATGTATTAAGACAAAATATTTAACCCATTTTTGCAGCAAGACACTTCATATCAGATGCTGAGGAAAATTTTAGGCTCCACACTTTTTCCGAGAACCTGAAAAAGATTGACGAACACAACAGGAAATACGCTGCCGGTGCCGTAACTTTCAACGCTGAGATTAATGAGTTCACAGACTGGGTAAGTTCGAGTTCGCCAGGTGACTGTACGTATTCTGGTGTATTTAATTCATGCACTATAAATATCCACTGACAGAAGGCAGATATTCTGAGGAAGAGGGCATTTCGAATTTTCGTAATCTCGAGGACTTGTGACCAGTGTTTGGTTCTGTCTAAAAGATGTAGAGCTTTTGTGCCTCAATGTTTTAATAATTTATTATTTACTTCATCATCATCATCATCAGCCTGATTATACCCACTGCAGGGCGAAGGCCTGTCCCATATTTCTCCACTTAACCCGGTTCTGTGCAAGCTGCATCCACTTGACCCCTGCGAACTTCTTAATCTCATCCGCCCACCTAACTTTCTGCCGCCCCCTGCTACGCTTTCCTTCCCTTGGAATCCAGTTTGTTACCCTCAGCGACCATCGGTTATCCTCTCTTCGCACTACATGTCCTGCCCATGTCCATTTCTTCTTCTTAATTTCCACTAGAATGTCGGTAACTTGAGTTATTTCTCTGACCCACTCTGCACGCTTCCTATCTCTTAATGTTACCCCTACCATTTTTCGTTCCATAGCCCTCTGGGTTGTCCTCAACTTAAGTAGAACTCTCTTGGTTAGCCTCCACGTTTCAGCCCCATAGGTGAGTACAGGCAAGATGCAACTGTTGTATACTTTCCTCTTGAGCGATACCGGTAAGCTGCTAGTCATAATCTGCGAGTGTTTGCCAAATGCGCTCCATCCCAATCTTATTCTTCTTGTTATTTCCTTTTCATGGTCCGGATCTGCGGTTACTACCTGTCCTAAGTAGACATATTCGCCTACCACTTCCAGTATTTCGCTACCTAATGTAAACTGCTGTTCCTTCCCGAGGCTGTTGAACATTACCTTAGTCTTCTGCATATTGATTTTCAAGCCTACCTTTCTACTTTTCCTGTGTAGGTCATCAATCATTATTTGAAGTTCATCCCCCGAGTTGCTTAGCAAGGCAATGTCATCAGCAAATCGCAGATTAGTGAGGTATTCTCCATCTACCCTTATCCCTAACTGCTCCCATTCCAAGTCTCTGAATACTTCCTCTAAACAAGCTGTGAATAGTACTGGGGAGATTGTGTCTCCTTGCCTAACACCTTTCTTTATGGGAATTTTGTTACTTTCTTTATGCAGAACTATGGTTGCTGTGCAGCCACTATATATATCTTCCAGCACTTTCACGTACGGCTCGTCTACCCCCTGATTTCGCAATGCCTGCATCACCGCCGAGGTTTCAACTGAGTCAAATGCTTTTTCGTAATCAATGAATGCTATGTATAAGGGCTGGTTATATTCCGAGCATTTTTCTATCACCTGATTGATGGTATGGATATGATCGATAGTAGAGTACCGTTTCCGAAACCCTGCTTGATCCTTTGCTTGATTGCAGTCTAACGTTGTCCTGATTCTATTAGCGATTACCTTAGTAAATACCTTATACGTAACAGACAGTAAGCTGATTGGTCTGTAATTTTTAAGGTCCTTAGAGTCCCCTTTCTTGTGAATGAGGATAATGTTTGCATTCTTCCATGGTTCCGGTACTGTCGATGACACCAGGCACTGCGTATACAGGGTGGCCAGTTTTTCTAGCACGATATCCCCCCCATCCTTCAGCAAATCTGAAGGACGGGGGGGATATCGTAACTATATGTATATCGATTAATAATGTTCGTTTGCACAGTAGGAGTGGACGCTTCGATATAAACATTTTCTGTCGGTAATAAGATGTGCGGTCGTCAAAAATTGTCACATATATAAAGAAAACAAAAAAATTTATTCCGTAGGACCTCCTATTATATCTGTAGTGTTTTGAGTCATAACTGTTCTCTACAAGTGCAGGCTTGGAGCGACAGTCGCTGCATCCTTTGACTTCCAAAATAATAGTACCCATCATTCACACTAAACACTGCAATTTTAATTAATGGTCCGTATTCCAAAAAGCGTTTCTGCAAGCTGTTAGAGAGGATTGAAAAGTCAAAGCAAAGGATAAAAGGATGAGCATTTTGTGTGAATATAAGCTTTCGGCGCCTAAAGGTCTCTAGTTCATGTCACAAACGACATAACTATTGGGTCCAAAACAGTTGAAGGAGACGACTATGATACCTCTGCAAACATCGCAATGTCTTCACAGCAAACCAACGCATTTGTTTATAGGACGGACAGGTATCAAGGACTTAGAAGACGAACAGTTTGTCTCTGTTTAAAACGCCTCCAAAAAACTGGAGGCTCTTGTAGATTACGGTATATGAGCGCACCTCTCATATTTATGTCTGTGCATCATTTAAATTAGTAATATGTGCTGTAACAAGAAATTTGTCTCAATGATGCACAGACAGTCCTGCTGTTTGAAACATCAACTATGCGTGCGCTTGCGCATTTTTGTGCTTTTCCGCAGCACGCCACTTGCGTCACGTTTACTCTTTGATTAACTTGAAATATATTGAAACGAGAGTTCGCAAAGCTGTGAAAGCAAGTTCGCAATGGTTCGAGGGTGAGACATTTTGATTTATAATATGAAGTGACTTCAAGAGTTTATAGAGATATGTTTTAAATTCGTAATATGTGCTGTAACAAGAAATTCGTCTCAAACATATCTCTATAAACTCTTGAAGTCACTTCATCTTATAAATGAAAATGTCTGAAGCTCGAACCATTGCGAACTTGCGTTCACAGCTTTACACACTCTCGTTTCAATATATTTCAAGTTAATCAAAGAAGAAACGTGTCGCAAGTGGCGTGCTACGGAAAAAAACCCAAAAATGCGCAAGCGCACTTATAGTTGATCTTTTAAACAGCAGGACTGCACAAAATGCTAAACTTTCTGCAGAAAACGCGCATTCGAATAGAACCTAGAAGCGGAACGACGTTGTTTATTTAGATATTATTTTCTGACCGTATTTACAAAAGGTCTTTAAAATATCAAGAGATTGCATGTAGAAGGACGTCTCTGTAGAGAAATATAATATGAACACGAGTTCAGCGTATTTGTAGTTCTCTCTGTATCTCCGTTTCAGAACACCAGGGCTGATCACTGTTTGAAAATAGAGGTCATCGTACATGCAGCGCAGCATAATAAAGGCGCACAAATGTACAGTCTTTGTGAAAAGTATACAGCCCAAGGACTTTTGTTCTAGGCCCAGTAACGAGGCTCGTAACGCAACTCTAGCGTTCGAAATCTCATAAATGACAAATCTCGTCGTCATTCTACTCTAGGTCACATTCATATTACAGTATTGCTACCAGCAGCCACTTTACAGTGCTTAGAAGCCAACCTCTTGGGCTGTATACTTTTGACAAAGACTGTACATCAGTACTTCCTTCAAATAAAAAATTTTTAGGAGCACGCACAAGATGCGCATCTCTGGGATCAGATGATGGCTCAACAGGGCAACGTAGCAATTCAAAGCGATTATATTGGTAAATACTTATGTTATAAACAGGAGGACTTCATTCCAGTTTTTGTGGCGGGAGTCGACATACGTGGCGAGCATATTGCTAGGCATGCAATTGGTGCTTTCGGTAAGACCGCTTGTTTTGGGGTGGTAGGGAGTTGAATGGCGAAAATTGCATGAGCTGAGGCGAAGTTCTACAACTTCTGCCATACACTGTCGCCCACTATAACTTATTAACACACGAGGAGTCCCATGCCGAATAACGATGGACCGTAGGAGAACAGCCGAGACATCAGAAGCATAGGCTGAAAGTATGGCAGCAGTTTCGCACTACCGCGTAATATAGTCTGCGCACACGATGACCCAGCGGTTTCCGTTGGTGGAACGAGGAAATGGTCCTAAATGGTGAATACCCGCCTGTTCGAATGGGGTTCGTGGTGGTGTTATAGGTTGAAAATAACCCGGCGGAGTGCAGGTTATTCTGGCACTGGAGCCAGCTGGCCATATAACGTTGAGTCGTTTGACACATCTTCGGCAAACAAAAAACGTTCCTTGGCCCTATGTAATGCCCTGGCAAAACTCAAGTGTCCCGCCGTCGTATCGTTGTCCATTACCCGAAGAATCTGACATCGAATACTTGTGAGAACTACCAGAAGTAACCATACCTCTATGACAAGTAGTTCTTCCTGTATAGTAGACCGCCAAAAATGCAGAATGAGGTCGCAGGTTTGCGGGACCTAACTGCACCAAAACGCGGCGCCATATCTTTGTTCAACTGCACAATCTTGAATTCAACAACATCGGGGCAGAATGGAGAAATAGAAGCTATATATTCATCCAAGAGCTCATTGTCGCAATCAGTACTTTCAAGCAGAAACCGTGAAAGGCAGTCAGCGTCACCGAGCTTACGACCATTCCTAAATGACACGTAAAATTGAATTCTTGGAGGCGCAAACCCACCGCACGAGTCGCCCAGAGGGGTCACGAAGTTTTACAAGCCAAATTAAGGAATGAAGGTCTGGCACAATATTAAATGCACATCCATAAAGATATAACCGAAACCTTTGCACACCGAATACAGCAGGTAAGCATTCCTATGCAGTTACTGTGTACTGTGTAATTACGCTTAGCCTTTCTTCAAGAGCAGCCTGCATATGCAACTACATGTTCATTGTCATTGTGGCACTCTGTAAGCACTGCATCGACTTCGACTGCGCTGGTGTCAGTGTGAAGTTCTGTTTGAGCTGATGGGCAGAAGTAGCGTAGTATAGGTCCTGATGTCAGAATAAATTTCAGCTGACGATAGGCGGAGTCATATTCGGCATTCCACTGGGAAGACACATCCTTGCGTAGACGATAAGTGAATATTCTAGGTCAGCAAACTTTGGAACAAAAAGCCGGAAATAAGACGCAGCCTTAAAAAACTTCTCAGTTGTTTTAACGATTTCGGCGTTTAAAAGCAAGTGATAGCTTTAATCGTTTTCAGATCAGGCCTCACCTCATCCTTGTCTACGAGATGTTCACGTACCACTGTATGGCGTTCTCCGAAACAAACGTTCTTGGAAATGAGGACCATACTAGCTTTCTTGAACACTCAATGGCAGCCTTGTGTTAACGAAAGGAAGTTTCGAATATTACTACATCTTCCAAATAACAGATACAAATGTGCCACTGCAGTGTGTTCAAAATTGTATATGTAAATTTTTCTAAGGTGGCTGGAGCGTTACGTAAGCCAAACGGCATCACATTATTTCATGCAGTCCACCGAGGGTGATAAATGCCGTCTTTTCTTTATCCTTCACCTGCATGAGAAACTGCCAAAAGCCTAATTGCATGTCAACTGAGGAAAAATAGGAGGCAAAATGTAAAAACTCAATGGCGTGGCCGAGGATACATATTCTCCTTGGTAACAAAATTCAACAGTTAATAACGAACACAAAATCGGCATATGCCATCTTTCTTTTTGACTAGTATCACAGGGGCAGCCCACGGTCTAAACGATTCCTGAATGGTGCCCTTATGTGGTATATCACGAACTGGTTCTTCGATCGTCTGGAGCTATGTTGGGAAGTTACGCTAAGGCTTTTGAAGGATTCTATCAGCAGTCCCACTATTGATTCTGTGCTGAGCACGGGAAATGGGAATCCGCAGTGGCGAGTCCCGAGAGAAGTAGAAAGCCGCATCATGTTTTGACAGAACTTCCACTAAACTGTGTAGCAAGGTGCACCGAAACAAAGGTGCATCCTGACGCAAAAGTCAGTTTGAAAATACAGATTATCGAAGCATTTCAGGTGATTTCGGGTGAAGAAGGGGAATGCGTGAGTCATATTGGAAAGGCACAGCGCAAAAAAACACGGGACGAAAGGAAGATGTACACACAAGCGCTCTGTGTACGTCTTCTTCCTTTCGTTCCGTGTCTTTTTGCTCTGTGCCCTTCCAATATGAATCGATACCAACTCGCCCAATTATCTATCATTCTTCAATACATTTCTACTGCACAGGGCCCTTTTCCGTGTTAACAGCGCTCATGTGTACGTCTTCTTCCTTCCGTCCCGTTTCTTTTTGCGCTTTGCCCTTCCAATATGAACGAATGAAGCTTGCTTGCTGGTATTGCCGCAGCGGATTCAAGTATTTCCATTTTTCGAACGCTAGTGATCCGAATAACACTTTTTTGAGCACGAACATCCTTTTTGCGTTCTTTATCTTGGCATTCCGACCATCACGTGGCAATATTTCGGGCAGAATTATTCATACATACCCAATAACTCTACTCACAAATACTTCACACCATGCAAATTGTGGTAGTAATAAATGGGGCGTTTATGCAGACTCAGAACAAGGGCTAGTGTGACAGGGTTAGGGCTTGTTGCATGTCGGAATGAAAGGCGGCAAAAGCGAACTACTCAAGATCTCAACAGCCAAATAAATAGGTTTGGTTTGGTTTGTGGGGTTTAACGTCCCAAAGCAACTCAGGCTATGAGAGACGCCGTAGTGGAGGACTCCGGAAATTTCGACCACCTGGGGTTCTTTAACGTGCGCTGACATCGCACAGCACACGGACGCCAATTCGTTTCGCCTCCATCGAAACGCAGCCGCCGTGGTCGGGATTCGATCCCGGGAACTTCGGCACAGTAGTCGGGCGTCTTACCACTGCACCACCCCGGCGGGGCCCAAATAAATAATATAAATACACCCGTTAAGTGCTTTGATGTAGTGAATTGCTAATTTCGGGACACTTTGCGGTCTGGTTGGAGAAAATAATTTTGAGATTATACCAGCGCAATGAAAGTGCTTTGAAAATGAAATGTATGCACGCATTTAGGGACGATTTGAGGCAATGGTTTTAGGTCGACTTCAAATGTAATACTCATACTTCACTAAGATCCTTATACTGATAAAACAAGTAAGAATGGTTCTGCTGCATGCTGGGATGACCGCACTCTAAGCCATCTCTTGCGCACTCGTCTAACATTTGAAGCGCTAAAAAATCGATCTGCCCTGTATTACAATGAACACGTTTCTGTTTACTACCCTAAACACGCGCTTCGCGCATGGTAGCCTTAGGCGATTATGCGCCAAAAAATTCAACATAGCACACAACAATATATTTTAATTTTATCTTAATGTTTTTGAGGCCGGTTTTGCTGCGATGAGTGTTGTGCTGATGGCTGTTTCATGTTTGGCTCTAAACATGTTTTGTCAAATTGTTCATCATTTTGCTAGATCCATACTAAACCATACTGATGCTATCTAAAAAATATCTTACCTAAACCATCAGTCATTCTCGCTCTGAACCTCGCTAGCGTAGGAGAAAAAAATGGCGTTTGAAATTTTACTTATTGAGCGTCAGTAAGCTGTATTGATAATAATTTATTCATAGATTGGAATGTACAGTCTTAAGGTAAATACTAAGCTGAAAGGCGAGAGTCTATGAAAAATTTACATCGCATAAATATTACTTTCCAACAAGTGTTTTTGCACGCAAACGTGTATAAAAACGCCAGGAAAAGCGTACGGAATAGGCAATTGTAGCTGCTGCCTTTAATGCCAGATGTTCTAAACGAATGCCAAAAAGGATTGCGCAAAGTATATCTTCTTAAGCTAGAACGTTTTGTAGCCACGTCGAATTAAATTACAGCTCGTATGCCTTGGCTTGAACAGCTGTCAAATGCAAGTACACAAAAAGCATAATTGCCTCTATCAACTCGGGACATATGATTAAATGCCTTTGCGTTCGTGCTCATCGCCCGAGGAACAACTGAAAACAGCGCAAAAAACTACGTACCAATGGTTGTTTTTTTAAGTACGAGGACTGGTTATTCTCCTTTGAATATGAGACGTTAGGGATTTTTTGCTGGGCGTTATTTGCAGTGACATTCACTGGTTTACATTTCAGTAACTGAAAAGAGGCTTTCAAAAAAATTTGATTAATCTTTTTTATCTCAATTATCGAGTTGGCATAGTTACCTGTTTCCCAGAAAATCAATTTTTGCATTGGCCATCATTTAGGTTGTTGGGGATATAATTTAGGCTTTTTCTGTGCATAAAACAGCTACTGTTACTGATCTCAATCGTTCCTAACACTTTGGTGCATTTCAAAACACATGAGAACCAATGCGAATACCTATATTGTCTTTTTAACTCTTTGAAATGAGCAAGTGTTAAAAAATTGTTTTCAATCTCCTTGTCTTTTTAGACGGATCAAGAATTTAACCGTCATCACTAAAATAAATAAAACGCAGACTGGTAAAATGAAATTGACGAGGCATCTACGTGAACTCCTTTCTACATCAAAAAGAATGGACGGTGGCAAAGAGATTTATTCTTGTGAAGCAGCAAGTAAATAACGGCCGATCTGGTGAAACCAATCCACTGAGAACAAACGACATTTTGAAACTACATAAAAGTGGCTGTAACTTCACTGTTACCTTTCCTGCTAGTTCTTGATCAATAAATGCACAATGGTTATAAACATATCTGTGCACAATTCGCCACGTGCAAAATGATTTTTGCTTGCATATTGATTGCACTGCACTGTGCTGAAGCTCTTATAGAGAGTGACCGCTTCCATTGCCATTTCTACGCAGCTTGTAATTACGATACGTATTGTGTGGTTAGAGTATAAAATGTCCTCATAAAGTTGTGAACTATCTCTCAACTATGAAAAAAAAAATACTCATTTTATGGTTTTAGACTATCACAAGCGTTGCTTCGGCATGTCCTTAAACGGCTATAGAAAAACATCAGACAGTTTTATTTTTATTTTTCACAAGCACAAAAACGCTTTCAATGTCCCAAAGCATGATGCAAGAGACCATGCTTTCCCCATTCACCTTTCTAGCAGCGCGTGATCAATGTCATCGCAAATAAAGGGTGCGCTACTACTCCTATACGGAGTTCAAAAGTCGCTCACAAATTCCCTGCGTGCTTTGCCCTTATTTCACCTCGTCAAGATAGTATATTGCGGCGAACAGTTCAAATCTTTATTAGTTTTCGAAAGCCGTCGACATGCGGCCTTATATCTGTGATAGTGGCGCACAGACTGATACTGTTATATTTGTTTGTTTATGCTCGGTATCGGGAAATGCGCTTATGTCGCTTTCCTTGTAGCGCAAGATGAGCCGAGTGTAGTCTGGAAAGTCCCAAGCAAGCACAACTGCGTCCATAATATATCCGTAATTTTCCAGTACCGCGCACTTTAAATTGAGGCCTGCCAAATGCAACGGGCATTACAGATAGACGACAAACAAGCACGCTTGCTGCTATCGCCACCGCCGAATCGCTTAGTTATTTTGAGGCCGCACGTGAGCCGAATAAACAGTTCATTCAGTTCGATGCCAGTCTCTTCTTTTGCTGGGTTCGGCTTAGTCGCCAACACATGGCACCTGGTGGAGGGGATGCCTTCTCTACTCCGGACGTCCTCTACAAGCCGTGAAAACAGCCTAACTCCTGTCACACTGGTGGACCACCCTACCGGGTATCGGAGCAGCCCACGACTCCTAGGATTATCACCTGAACACAGATTACTGCCGGACTAAACTCGACAAGGAAAGACTCCTGCCTCTGCAGCGAAAATAACTCAGTACCACGCATGTGGTCCGCGGATCTTCCAGCAGCATTGAGAGTCGTAAATGTTCAATGCCATGAGGTTGCCGTATTCAACAATTAAGACGACGCCTTAAGACTTCCAAATTTGTTCTTCGCACTGGACGGTGCAGTCCGAAACATGATATAAAATATAGGTAGAGTCCTCCTTAACGGCATGAAGAGAATTGAAATGAACTATTCACGGTATTTCTCATCTTCGTGAGGAAGAATGGACCTGAAGCACGCATTAACTCTAAATTTCAGCTCCCTAATAATTCAGCCATCACTTACGTAGGAGGCATGAAACGCCTTTTCGTCGCGTGGACACTACATGTCCGAAGAAAGGAAGGTGCAGCTTCTAACACGAGGCGTCAACGAGACACTTTATGTCGGCCTTGTCAGGAAACTTCCTCCTTCCAAGCTCATTAAATTTAATTAAAAGCCTTACACAACACCGCAATAAGACTTAACCCTGACCACACCAAGAACCAGAAAGCGAAGGATTTACATAACTGGGAAGCATCGTACGTAACAGCAATGACTGAAGTCGCAATGACATCAGCCTTGCCCTAATCTCCGACCCTGCTCATTTCAAGACTGCCATCGAAGAAGCCTCATCATCTTTGTAATCACTTCACAAAAACCATTGTTAACCGCCGTTCAAGTGCCCACCCCTCATGTAATGTCCCATCTGGGGGCCCTTGAGGTTCTAATAAATAAATAAATAAAAATAAATACCTATACCAAAGCTAGAGACACGGGAGACTCACGGGCCGTGGGAGCGAAGAGATTCTTTTGGAAAGCCATGCTCGGCAGGAGTTTACGTTACTTTAAACTTAATGGAACAGGGATATGAAAGGAAGTGCTTCTCCACGACGGCCGCCGGTGTCGACAGCAGCCTGCCCACCTGCATGTTTTTAATCGTGAACGACCCGGGTCGCTCGTGGTGCTGTTGATACAGTTACAAGAGGTCAAGAAAGTGCAGAAGCCGGCGGTCCAGAAAGCCTCGAGACACGATTGAAAACTATTCAAGCTTAGACGAGAAAGGAAAGCCCTAAGCTATGAATGTGTGGGCGATGTGGGAACTAGAAATTCCACGCTCGGGGAAACAGGCGCGCGACAACCGGAAGTCTGCGACTCGAGCGTCATCCGATGACATTTTCATGGACGGGGCGGAGTCCCCGAGCGATGCAATAAAAAGCTGCGCTAACAAGACAAGGACGAAGGAAAGGCAGGACTCACACAAACGCGTTTGTGTGCGTCCTGTTTTACCTTCGTCCTTGTCTTGCTAGCGCAGCTTTTTTTTTTTTTTGCATCGAACTATGAACCAACTAACCCAACAAGTTTTACTAAACCATCCCCGAGCAGTTTTCATTTTTTTTTTTTAGTTTTCGGAGTGTTCAGATGAGCGGGAATAGTTGCAGCGTCATTTTTAATAACCGATATCTTCTATGAATAAAATGCTTGCGATAAAATTACTATGAATGAAGCACCTATCTCTCGACCGCTTTGCTTTACATCATTTTAAGGACTTCATAGTCCCTTCAAATTTAAATTTTCTGAGTCATGTGCAAACACCTCTGCTCCGTCGTGTAAGGCCGTGGCCAAGAAGCGGTGAATATTTGTGTCTATCTGCACGTCCAGAGAAAAGTTAAATGACTTAAAGTACGTTTTGCTAATATTTAAATTTTCTCACACACGCTGATCTCGTTACTTCATTGACAATGAAGATATTGCAATTCAAGTGAGCCTTTTTTTAATGTATGTGCCACCGATATATTTCACAGAGCCCATGATGCTGTAGAGAAAAATCGTTTGCTTTAAAATAGCTACTCTCATTTAGTTTGGGGAACTGCAACAAAATCAAACATCAAGCAGTTACAAAAGCTACAGAAAAAGCTATTACGAATAATTGCAGATATTTAATACACAGCACCAATTTCTAAATTTTTGCATCGCTTAATGTGCTCAACATAACAACTTATACGAGTATAAGTTATGCCTGCAGTACCGTTTTGGTATCCAATGAAAGAGTGCGACTTCAAAGAAATTGCAGGACTATGCCCTAACAATTCAATTTACAGAACTCGAATTCCAGAACGATGGAATGTTCCAAACTGCCGCACAACCTATGAACAACAAATGCTCCGTAAAAAGCTTGCGCGATTATCGAACACTATAGAAAAGAACGGCATTGATATATTAAATATGTCCCTATCATCAATGAAAATATATTTCACAACATAATAGTCTATAAAGGTTTCAACATGGTACTTTATTAATGTAAATAATAATGAGTATATTGTCAGATGCATGTTGATTGTATTTTTTTCAGAATATTGCCTGATGTGCATTATGTTGCTTTTTTATTTCTTATTTCATTTTATTTATTCTTCTTTTTTTACCGCCTATAACCGTTTTGTGCCCATTTTTGTTTCACCCTGCTGCTGCACACGCCTTAAGGGGGCCGGGGACTTCTCCAGCCTCAGACATGGCTTTTCCCACGGCGTCCTTGCTTTTTTTTTTTTTTTTTTTTGTGGTGAATAAAGTATCCATGATTGATTGATGTTGACGTGGTGGCCTGAAAACTGATTAAGCTGCTGCTTTTGCTAATATCAATATGCGCGCCGGAGACGTCATTTACGCAGACGATTAAAGCTGACTGAAAAGGCCAAACACCTTCATATGTAAACACTTTACGACAATCTACCGATCGCATAGAACCCAAGACCTTAGAGAACCTGCTCTTCAACTCTAAGCTCATTAGTCCCGCCACGCAGTTTTCGCATGTGGTGGTCGTCTCGTAGTTAGTCGCACAAGGTGTGCAGCAACATTTTCGAAAGCGAAAATGTCGCTGGGTCTTTATGTTGGTCATATTGTTAAATGGAGATTGGCCGAACCTCGAAGCGGTGGTACAAGCTGCAGCTGATCTCGCCTTGAAAGTCCCCACCTGAACTCAGCAGCTTTCAAAGTTCACGTTTTTCTCGAGGTCTGTGACTAAAAACTATTACTAACGCGGCGTGTAATTGTTGTGAGAGTACATGCTACAGTCAGGACACGCGCAGCGCACATGCCACCTTCATCAAAGCCACGCTCCTGGAACTAATAATTTGTGTACGTGTCTCTATGTATGTGTGTGGGTGTGTGCGTGTGTGCGTGTGTGTGTGTCTGTGTGTATGTGCGTGTGTGATTGAGCGTGTTTGTGCGTGTTTGTGTGTGTGTACTTGCGTGTGTGCGTGTGTGCATGTGTGTGTGTGTGTGTGTGTGTGTGCGTGTGTGTGTGTGTGTGCGTGTGTGTGTGCGTGTGTGTGTGTGCGTGTGTGTGTGCGTGTGTGTGTGTGTGTGTGTGTGTGTGTGCGTGTGTGTGTGTGTGTGTGTGTGTGTGTGTGTGTGTGTGTGTGTGTGTGTGTGTGTGTGTGTGTGTGTGTGTGTGTGTGTGTGTGTGTGTGTGTGTGTGTGTGTGCGTGCGTGTGCGTGTGCGTGTGCGTGTGCGTGTGCGTGTAGAAGCAGGTGATGCTCGAAAGAGGTGGTGCACCCTCCACCCGACCGAAAACGCTCTTACAAGCGGCATTGAGTGCGTGTTTAGAGAAATAGCGGGTAAGTTAGGATATTAAAGTTTTCGATACTGTTTTCGAAGTGGCCTGCACTGGGTGCGCTCATGGGATTTTACCTCAGAATTTTATTGTTTGCTGATTTCGCGCTGTTCACAATGTCGACGTGCACCAACTAGCGTCGTGCAAAATCGGATAAAACTCATACGAGGACAGAACTCGGAGCATGCTGCATAGCGCGGCTGAATGAATTTTGTTATTTTAATTCTCTCTATAGAGCCCTGAATCAGAAATACAAACCAAGAACGTATATTTTAATACATTCCATTATGCCTTAACGCGATTATTACTTATTAGCTACATTTATTCCTGAGCCTACGCTGGTTCGTCAGTAATAACAAGCATGGCATAGATCTTTCAACATGCTTTATTAGGCTTAAGGTCTTTTTAGCAAGGGAATGTGCTGGTTTAATTCGGGACAAAAATACAAGTAATCTAGCCAAATTCTTATGTATCCTTTTTGGCCCCAGTCCTCACCCCAGCTGAAAAAAAAGAACAGAAAGTAATTAATGAATAGTACTGGAGCCAGTACGCATAAAATAAAGAAATTATAAATCTGCATTCAAGGCACGCCACATGCGAACAAGACTTTTTCACAATTGTGGCAATAAAACGCATATTTTTTATCAATCTTTTAACCATTCTTTTTGAAGTGGCATACATTTGCGGGGTTGGTGATAGTGTTATTTCTACGCAAACGTAATATATACTTATGTTTCTTTTAGAGTATAAAAGCATGGTTTCTATGAGAACAGCTTCAGACTCTTGTATGCCAAGTAGAGTCCATAAAAAACAGGAATTATCCTTGATGTGCTCATGTTAGAGCACATCCAGCACTGCGCTTCTCGCTAAACACTCGTTAAGAGTTGTTCAGGCCTCGTCGGCATGTACTGATTCCTAAAATGCTTTGTGCTGCACAGACAACACGAGGATGCCTTAAACACAGTCACATCGTATTCCATATGTTTAATGTCTTGTACATCTCTGCTCCACCCAAAGGAGGGCTAGATGGACTTGCGGAGGAGTCCAGCCGTGAGCATGGGCGCTGCAGTTAACTGGTGCCAAGTTGAGATAATCGGTACTAGGCGAAGGGCGCATTGCATAGGAAATCGCGAAAAGAAAGCTGGCGTAGTAAAAACAGCTCCGAACAAAAACATGTCTAGGCGTTTCAACCTACAGCGCTGCAGGAAAAACTTGTAACTTCTCTAATGCTGTTCCGAGCAGCACAATGACTAGTACGCTGCACGTTCGTTATTTCAGTGCAGTGAAGGGGACGACCATTTATAATGCTTATGTACTGCTCTCATATAAAACCACTGTTTCTGATGAAAGCTAAATTTGGAGGAGATGGTTTCGCCCACATTTTCCGGGAAACCGCTTGAAGGTAAGACGAAAAATTACGCGCTGTCGCTATCTTTATATTATTTAGGTGGTAGGCGCAAAAGCTTAGTAACGTCGAAATTTTACCGCACCACGCACTACAGTTGCCTTTTGTAAATAACGTTTCTTTTATAAAGCACTTTTTAAGAGGAGGCAGTTGACATTAGATTTAGACACTGTGAGAGGTAAATCACTGCTTCAAAAGGAAAAAATGTGGACGATATTTCTCTTTTTTGGTCCATTGGATTCAAGGTTACAAAGCGACTGCTGCTTTGAAAGACACCTTTTTAGAGGTCTCCAGAAATTTAGACCACGTAGAGATTTTAGCGTGCACTGACATCATGCAGCGCATGCACACTTTGCGCACAGCTAGGGGAAAATATACGAGGCTAACCGTGAAATTATAATAAAAATAAACAAATGAGTTTCTCCAATAGCTGCTATGAATGAACATAGTTTCGCGCATAAATATACGAGAGCTTTTTCAGGTTACTTCGTTACCGGTCGTAAATATGCGCTGTGCAAGGTCGATTTTTTTCGTAAAGTATTGATCAGGCATTTCCAATATATTTCAGGATTTTTTTAAGGAGTAGTAGCTTTATATTGGTGGCATATCTGCAGAGGAAATTTGAATCGGCTTGGAAGTATAGTTATGATAGCGAGAAGCGATGAAGGAAGATCAAAGGTTGCTATAAAATGCTATCATCATCAAACTCTATAGGCTTTAAGCGCAAATAGTGTTTTCATTGAGGGTCTCCAGTAGTGCTGCGCATAGTCATACTTTATGAGGGGTATTTAATTCTATAAAAAGTATAATCTAAAATTATTTTTATGATGGTGTTTTTATTATGGCAAGATAATCCCGCCGATCAAGCTTTGTTTCGGGATCCTTATCTCTTGAACAAATTATTATTGTCGCGTATTGTGATAACCTGAACAACGTATGGGACCATAGTGCATTAAGCGTTGTATAGAGGATCCCAACTCGTGCTTAATAATTAGTATCGAAAAGCGAATGAGCAATATTCGTGTGATTTCGTTGACGTCAACGCAAAGGGGACCTTGTTGTGGGGGACCATGAGTTCAACTCTGCGTTTTTAACTTAATGCAAGGAGCGCTTAAGGAAATGATACGGACTGAAAACCGAAATAATTAGTCCGGATCAAGAAACAAACAGATGACCTGTACACAAAAGGTTGAGAATATCGCAACGACGGGGATACTAAAAGCCTGCACTGTAGTTTTAGAAAGTGAAAGCCCTTGTGCCACCGGCAAATTGAAAGTGGTACAGATGTTTCAAGATAAGGCAGCGAAACCCATACGACACTATTTCGAACATTACGGAGTAGCAGGCGGCAGCATTTTTTACATTTCAGCTAGGTGGCATTTCGCAATTAAATAATTGGGCGTTACGCTTTTCACTGTCTTTGGGGTCTGTATTCCAGGTTAATTTCACAAATGGCGATATGTCATAGACGCGGGTTGGCGACGTTAAATGCCATGCATCGCACTGTTCCTTGCAAGCCGCATCTGTGCATCCCCGATCAAAGGCCGCCAAAGCCCTGATAATTCTAAATAGCCTTTCTGTTATGATAACTAACGTTGGTGAAAAATTAGATCGGGTCTCGTACATGCCTGCTGTTATACCTACATCAGATGGGATGAGTGCAGCCGTAATCGAGACGAATACGAGTGTGGAGATGTCATTAGATTTGAAAGCGACAGCGTTGAGCAGGAAACTTGGGCTATCGATGTGTTTTCGGCGTTTTTATAGAAAATTGCAAGATTGAATGCTAAGTTCTAGACGCCTTATGGCATGGCCTGTTACTGATTGTTCGAGGAGATGTCATGGCGCCACATAAAATGCTTGACGTGACAGGAGATCTTTCGCAGGAATGAGATGGTAATTTTATTAATTTTACACTCGAACTGATGCGCTAACCTTGTGCCCAGCAAGAATTTTTGACACCATTGGTAATCCAGGGCACCTTACCATGTCGACAGGCGCTTCACAAAATGCGGTAGCTAAAAAATTTATTTTATGACTAGATGTTGAATAGTTCCCAAGAACTACAAGCGTACCAATCACGGACCATCATCGTGGCGGAAGTGAGAGGAAAGTATTTTCTTTCTGCAAGGACTGAAAACACTTCTGACGTAATGCTCCAGCAACGTTAACGGATTCATTCCAGCGGCTCAACTGTGGATTGTCGCTTACGTACATGCCATCTGTCACTCACTTATCATCTATTCTCATCATTTTTTGACGTGCCATGGTGGCACTGTGGTTAGGGTTCACAACAGCTTTACTCGAGGATGCGGCAATTAATCAAGCCAACAGCCGCTGCTTTTAGATAGGGGCGTAAAGAAATGCGTCACTGTACTGTGCAATATCAGCGCAATTTCATGAACCCTAGCAGGTCGAAATTACCGAAGCACTCCTGTACGATTCTCTCATAGCATGGGTCACTTTAGGACGCCAAGCCCCATAAAATAAACTAACTGAACCTAACTTAAGCTTGCCTCTACATATCAAAACTACTCTTTATCATACAGTCCTAAGCTACCGTAATGTGTGAGGAACCACCTTACAAGATATCAACATAACGAAAGAAGTAAGTGTTCTACACAAACTATGACATATTTAAAAAAGCATTTTAACACCACCCAGTCGCCGTTGTGTTTCGCGCATGATGGCCTTAAATGCCTGTGCGCCATAAACACCAACACAACACAACAGCAACATTATCAACCTAACTTCATCCAATGAAGGACAAATGCCTTTCTCATATCCACAGGTGTAGATATAATATATAGATGAGTAATATAAGCAACGCTTTGTTTGAGTTTGGCCATACCAACGTGCCGACGTGGCCTAGGGTTCCTATGCCCGACTCGAAATGTAAGCGTCCTGTAAATTTCCTATCCTCACGTTCGCCCACTGACCTCAGAAACCCATGCTGGAAGATCCAACAAAATGGGTTATCATGTGATCGCCTAATATCCCTCACTTCTACTGCCAATCACTGCCCATCTTTGTGCGCTGCCTGCTGCTACCTGCAGGAGCCAGCCACGCTTTTGAATTTTAGTTAACAACGCAGACGCTGAAGATTTTTGGAGAATGGCGCCTTTGGTACTATTGCGTCAAAACCGCACTACAATCACCGAGTGCGGTTGTTTGGACGCTTAGTGCTCCTTCATGCAAACCGAGCTGCGGTAACTGTCAACTTCTTTCTAGAATGCCCGAGGAAAAAAACATTCATTTCATTGGAGGGGTACTTCACACTGCAGTGATCGAAAAAGCGTGTTATAGAGTTTGCACTTCGCGCATTAGAAAGAATGTAGTCACCCCTAGGTATAGAACTTTTAACTCTTGATTATTCGTGCACCCTTTCTAAAACAAGAATAAAAAGGGCATGTTGTTTTCCTCGCCGCCATCAGGTCCTGCTTGGGCTTAGGACGCCCCTAATTTGATATTTTGGCATCATCTGCATCAATGCACCTAGTATTGCTATATTGGTGTTCCCACCATTCCTATTTATTACGCCGTACATATTTTATATAGACTGATGGTAGAAGAAATAACCCGTATAATTGAAGAGGATGAAAGTTACGCATTCCTCCTTTATACTGACCCTCCACCGACTAGCATTCATCATATAACCAGCCAGCGTATGAGGCCTCAAACGCAATCGTTTAGAACCTAAGCCGGAAACACCTATCAGCCAGCGCTGAAAAAACGTTTTGCAAATAGACGTCGAGTAGGTTCAAGCTACTCTGGCGAATACAATGACCATCCTAACAGGCAATTCAAACTATACGCAAATGCTTCTCGCCAGTACCCACTCGGGTATGTGCAGTGTCTCGAGATGAAACAAGAAAAACTAACCTTCCCGCTACTGCCGAAAATAAATGTGTTCCTCTGAACATTTCCCTCACGCCCAAGAGGAAATGGGGATGTTAAAAATGTCTTGACTGGCATTCCAACCAGCACATTGCTTGCAACAGGGACTGTTCCTTTTATCAGATATAGAGGAGTAACGCGGTCAGTGAAGCAATAAAAATACGCTTTATATTACAGCAAAACTCTGCTTCCCCCAGAGGTTAGGCATAAAACCCTCACCCTGAAAGGTAACATCGCCGTCTTAGTCACGCTTTAACTTCAACACACTCTTGATCTATAAACGTCACGATTTTCACAAAGTTTCAAATGCGCCACTCCGTCATAGGTTAAAACGCCATAAACAAAAGTTATCATGGGTTAGTGCGGCCGATTTTCCAGAGCATAGTGTCGTCGAAATCGCCATCTGGCTTGACAAATAGAGGCGGCCTGGCGTAAAAGAAGCCGCTCTCTCGAATGACAGCAACCACAGCTATGTCAAATAGGCTGCAGAGACCATCGAAGAACTCTGAGGCCAGACTAGTCGGTTCCCGAAAGGACTACCAAGCGCGGTACCAAGCGAAGATCGACGCGGCAGCAGCGACTGCGGACAATGGGACGCGTTCACGAAACTTTGTTAACAGATTCAACATTCCATTTTATTTCTGACCCCAAGACTATTTTATAAAGTGATTGTTTACTTGGAGGTTTACACTTCTGATTTCTCGCTTGAGAGTGAAATGTGCTGCCGAGCAACAAGAAAGCATAAATATGATATGCAAAAACGCTGCTTCGTGGAGCTAATGTGGTTTCTTCACATGCGTATACTATGCCAGCTGGCAAACGGTGGCAGGTTACAAAAGTAGTATCCGCTAACTGCATTTGAAACAAATATTCTGAAGTTCATAGAGCCTGTAGTTGACTTTTGATATAACGAGAGTATGATTATGTACTAAGGCCGTCAGGGCTATAACAAAATTCAGCATGTAAAGTCAATTCACTTCTGCTCTAAAATATATACGGTGCATCAGCACAATGAATTGATCCCTTGTATACTGAGATATGTAACAGGCAGGCATTGTATCCCAAGAAAACTATAAAAACTTGAAATCTACATTGGGAAACCAGGACACTTTGTATTTCGAAGTTGCCAACCTTGCTGAAGCAGTAGCTAAATTCAATGCATTGGGGATAACTTGATGAGCGTTGCGCCAAATGAACAATCAACATTATTGCATGTTTTAAACCGACACTAAATGTACATTAGCGTATGCTTATGTTGTGTTTCATTACTTAAAGCAACCAAATATCATATCTTACATTTTAGTTTTAGCCTAAGGCTTAGCCTGACCACCTGCTTTAAAATGTTGTCAATAAACTAGCAGTGCACAAAAAGTGTTGTTTTTATTACAGGGAATCTGTATGAAACGAGGCAACGAAACAATATTTACTTTAGCATAAAAAAACGACTCCTTCTATAGAAAACAACTTAGTGACTAAAAGCCGCAGTCGGGGGAAATAGTGGTGCTTAAGTGTGCCCTATATTGCTTACAGTTTTCTTTTTTTGTTAATAGTGTCTCGATAAATTCTATTAGTCTTCAACTATGAGCGTGTAGATCATCTGTGGTGAACAGCGTATTTACAGCTAATGCATGTTGCTTATTTTTGAAATTTGAAATTTTATTCCACAACAAAAAGATGCTTCGAGGAGGACAGGAAAAAGCTGTGTGAACAGCTTGAAAAGCCCTGACCCCCTAGCACACGGGGTAGGAGAGAAGCGTGCGGCAAGAGAACACAGTCGGATATGACAACATCGTTAAAGAAAGTAAGTATAAAACAGGCAAGAAGAACACAAAAATCGTATGACAACATTATACAAACCATAAACGCAGCTCTTTTGGTGATATATATGATATGTCAATGTTAGCATCCGTTATCATGTGATTCAGAAGTGTAGGCAATTTAAATTTTAACATTTGATTTCCATAATTGGTTCTACAATTTGGAACATACCACACCTCAGGATGGCGCACATTATAAGCAGAGATGTTTTTTCTCTAGCCGTGCTAGGGTAGTGATGGCATCATTATTTTTTATTAAACTGAGTTTATATAAGCGGCATAGTCTGTGATCGTTCATCGATGTAACTTGTATATTGTGGTACTTCTTAAATAGGCCTGCTGTGTGGAAGCGATATGGAACTTTACAGACGAGGCGTAAAGCCCTTTTCTGCAAAACAGTGAATTTGCTAATATTTCAGACTGTTGTTGTTGCCCATACAGAAAACGCATAATTTAATAAAGAGGAAAATAAAGAATTATATATGAGCATGTTAACAGGTATAGGCAAATTGTAGCAGTAACGGCGCATAATACCAGCTGTCCTAGATAGCTTACCAACAATATAGTTTACATGATCATCCCATGTCATGTTTTCTGAGAAATACACGCCCAGTGATTTAAAGCACTTTACCACTTCAATTTCAGTGTTATTTAAGAAAATGGAAGGTCACTCGACATGTTTGTGTCGGGGGTGAAATAAAATAGCCTTCGTTTTATTAATGTTCAGCTTTGCAGTTAATTTGAGCCCAGGCATTAATCTCGGACAACGTTCTATTCGCTCAGATGTCTAGATCAACACACGATTTGCCTGAAAAGAATAAACTTGTGTCGTCAGTATAGATTATGTAATGTGCGGTTGCATCAACGCGAACTATATCTCGTTAATATACAGTATGAAAAGAAATGGTCCCAGGATGCTTCCCTGCGGGACACCTGTTTTAATTAACTTTATTGTGGAATGTTTTCCTTCAATGACGACAAATTATCCCTAACCCGCCAGTATTGATGTGCGCTATTGATTTGCGTCACGCTAACGTAAACTCAGTGATCTTACGAATGAAGTAAAGCCTTTATTTAATCCCATAGGTGTATGGATGGTCCGTGATATACCACCAGTCTTTGATACATCCTAATAGTGCCAGTAAATGCGTTCTCATGCACAACCATGAAACCAATGCTTTACTATAGCTATACCCGTCTTTTTGTGTTCAAAACATTCCGCGTAGCCGACTTGCCTTTAGGACAAAGCATATTTGTGTTGTGCCTATCTATTACCTTGGGTGACGAAGAGCCGCATTATATTATTCAGGGGCTTAGCTCGTACGTCATTGTGTAGAACTGCATAGGGCCTAATAGTTTTGATATTTAGGTTCTCTCGCTGTTAACCAAGCGTGTAATAAAATTAAGGTAAGCATACTTCTATATAGTTAGATGCAAATTACTCAAACTCGCTTTCTGAGAACTTTATAGCTGCTTACGTTTTCTATCACCATCTACTCTCGTATTTTCATAAGGAGTTTGATGATTTAGCGGGTTGAACCACTCACCGATGATAACACACACTGAAATAAGTGGAAAGGAACGACTGCTATTGCTACCATAGATACTTGAATCAATACAGCAATGAGTTTCAAGCAGTCCGAAAGCTTGCATGTTTACCGTTGTTTTTTTTTTCTCGTTAAGCGATGTGACAGATCGTGATGTGATAGAACTATTAGGAGCCTGTAATATTTAGTAATTGTTATTGCATTTGATTTAAGGTGGCACTTTGTATAGTGTGTTGAATACTATTACTACAGGTTATAGTGCTGATGCATTCTAGGTTTCTGTGATTACCTGATGTGTTTTTTTTTTCTCTAGAAGAGTGGGTGTATATGTTTACAAGTTGGCATATCTCGTGACATATCAACACCTCAAGATTTCATAGTGCCAGAGAAGTAATCACGCAAACTTGAAGATAAAACGTTACCCTTATATTTTAGTTAGTTGGTTGGTTTATGAATCTTAATGTCCCAAACCGGCTCAAGCTCTGAAGTACGCCAGAGTGGAGGGATTCAGAAATTTTCACCACTTAAGGCTTTTCAACCTTCGCTGACATCGGAGAGCTCACGGTAGCCTGACTTTTCGACAGCCATGGCCAGGACTCGATTCCGCATCATTGGGCACAGCAGTCGAGTGCCCTAGCCAGTGTACCACCACAGCGGGACCATATATTTAGATGTAAAATTTGAGGTAAAGTCAGCAAAATATCTCGCGCACTAAATGCTAAAATTAACATTATCCCTAGTGATTTTCCTTTATAAACACAATCGCGCAGCGTGAGCACGCACAAACTGCACGATGTATAAGGCGAAAACATGGATCCTTATGCCATGTCACTCTGGTAGGCGTAAAATCTAAATCTGCGCCATGAGAAAGTACGGGACCTAATCCTCACCTGTTTCGAAATTTCAGGTACACTTTTCCATTCTCTTCTCTATAACCCACAGCGACAACAAAATGATCCGCACCACCGGTTCTGTAGGTAAACATTCCTGAAGCACGAAAAGCAAGTTCATTTTAATAAATGAATAAAATTAAATATGCTCTTTTTTCTCTCTTATATACTGTGGTAACTCGCAGAATATTTACTCTGGATCTGTTATAGGGGTAGCTAATTAAGGTAACGGTGCTTACAATATTACCTTTAACCAGTTATGGTTATTTGATGATTACGTTGCATGGCACTGAAGAGCTAGGACAGCGATTAAGTCGGAAATATTGGCTCAATTGTGTATTGCCCACATTAGAATTGTTGCGTAGTTGTGTCGATTCACTGTAAGCTTTCTACATTATAGTGTGGTTACCACATGCAATGTAAAATTATTCTTGTCACCAACAGTACAACTTGTGGTACTGAGTGGGATAATTAACGTTTGAAATGTATTTAACTGTTTCAGGAGCGGTACTGGAGGCGATGGCAACCACTTCATAATTTTCCCACATGACACGGTCGCGAAAACAGACTGAAAATTTGAGAATTGTCCTGCCAATAATTATGGAGATAGAGTGATCAGAAGTTTTCCCCAGAGCCCAACACAAGGGCGCTGTGGACGACAATGTTTAATTCTGTTCAAGAAACAATTGACATGGCAGGTCATGTAGTGCGAAGAGAGGATAACGGATGGTTGCTTAGGGTAACAAATTGGATTCCAAGGGAAGGAATGCGCAGCAGGGGGCGACAGAACATAAGGGGGGGGGGGGGGGGGGGGTGAGGTTAAGAAGTTTGCAGAGGTCAAGTTGACGCAGCTAGCACAGAACAGGGCTAACTGGAGAAATATGGGAGATGCTTTCACCCTGCAGTGGGTATAATCCGGCTGATGATGACGAATAGAAGCATGAATTTATATTTTAGCTTTAGACTTATAATTACTATTTTATACGTGATCAGAGTAACAGGGGTATCGCTGCGCATAATGCATGCATCTTGCAAAAATTATCGAGTAAAGGAACAGTGTGACGCTCGTTCGTGCTTGTTTCGCAATCGTACAAATCAGTCCCTTAAAGCTTTTTCTCGCTTTCCTGAAGCGTTTTAGTACAGTGCAATGTTACGTTGTGCATGATTACTTGCCCGGAGTGCGTTATGAAAGCTAAAAGTGATAGCAATAAAAATATAAGAAAGCGTCCTTCATGAAGGATCCAAACTGTAAAAAGATCAAGTCACCATATCGCTAATCGCATCTTCCCAACCGAAGCAGATCAGCGGAAATCCATGACTTCCGGTCGTGTCATTCCAGATCTCAAAAGCGCATGGAGGATGGTATGTCGTGTCTGAATTTGTTCTGTGTCATTCAGTCATAACTTTGTAAACATTCCGGTGAATACGCAGTACGTTCAACTGCAAACCACATATTTATAGAGCATGAATGGTGGCGCATAGAGTTACGATGTCTGCAGAAAGACATTAACGTAGGGTTTTCTGCATAGCTGGCTCTATTTTCTGAATGGCTCTATTTTCTGTTAGGAATTGAACAGCAAGATGTTGAGGGTTCGTTAGCAGTGGGCCCTTTGATGTGCTTCCCAAGAAGATACCTGTGATTTATTTAAGGTATAGACAGCTACCAAACATCTGCTGCCACGTTTTTATGGCAGCAAGAAAATTTGTAAAGATATATATTAAAATTTCACGTTTCTTAAAGATTTATATCCTGCTAGAACCTCGTCAAAATAAGAGTGTATACACATATCCGAATACATACCATGCGAGTAGTGAATGAAGTCTCGACTATTTGATTTTATTTTATGAACAAAAGGACCAGCAAACTCAAGGTGTTTGACATCTCCTGATATGTCAGGGCAATCAGACAGATTTGCATATTTTTTCAAATTATGTCCTCTACAAGGTCCCACCTGCAATATAGTTTTTTTTATTATGTACCAGTGACAGGAATCTCGGTGAGCATTTTTTGAGTAGCACAGTAATAATGAATGACGAAATATTGAAAGGAGATCTCTGCTTTTATAAAAGCAGAATGAATTTCATAGAAATCAAGCCCCTTATAAAGAGTAGTAATATATAGAACGCTACTACAAATGTCATCCTCTGATTGAAATATTTACTGCTTGTTTGGCAAATTTGTAGCTTCCGGATTCTAAATAGCTAGATGCTGAGCGCACAATCGAGGAACACTAAATCCGTTGTGTCACACACGGTCACTTTTTATGTAAGCAGGTCCTCATCCATTGGGGCCATGACACCCGAAGTCAGCGAATCACTGCACGTCAGCCAAGCCCACCACGGAAGTCTATACTACGATATCTTGCGCCAAAGGATCAAACTCAGGTGGATGCACCGGGTGCGTTGGTACTCCACATAGAGCATACCACGATACTTGCTTGGGAGGACCGGTCCCACCATACAGCCTTGTTTTACAATATCCGAGGTATTGGCGATGCCGGAATGAAGCAGCGCACCATGACTGAGCTTTCGTACTACAAGCACTTCCTGTCATCCCCATGCAGCGCCAGCAGTTCCTGAAAGAGGAACCTGACCGAGGATCCGCGGCCAGCAAAATGGTCCAATCAGACTCTTCTCGTTCGCGGGCCAAGAGGAAGCGCGTTCCAATCAGGGGCCCAGCTCCATATATGTATTCGTGACCTGCAGGTGTGAGCGACCAGTGGGGCCTGCTGGAACGTTTTCCTGGCTGCAAAGCATTCTGGCTACAAATCAAATTTCGTACATTGGTGCTTTGGAAGCATTGCCTGTGCCAAGTACAGCGATGATTTTGCAGTGGCCTTAAATAAATTTTACTCCTAGATTTTTCATCGTCCTTTATTATCACTAGTTTTCAGGCGAAAATATAAACCAAGCCAACAACCAGACCGCGAAATTCGCGGGATAAATCTTGGATTGTTAAACGAAGACTATCGCAAATGAAACATTACAAAGATTTTATAAGTCCAGCATGATAAAGGAAATAGCTGGGGGACCATATAGCGTGTGGAGCGCTAAGAACTGGTAAGGCTGCACTGACGTAAAATTTTAGAAAAGCACAGAATAAAGTGGAACCGCCCAGGCACTGGCTTGAAATGTAATGTTCCTTGTTTCTTTTAGGCATTTGGTCAAAATGAATCTGCATTTTACCTTGAATTTTTGACAGCGCGTGTTTAAAATATACCGGGTGTCCCAGCTAACTTGAACCAAGGGATACAAAATAATACATTTTAGGTAGGTCAGTGAAACCAATTGCATTCAACTGCCAGCCTCCTTGCGCACTACAGGCAATTTTTTGTTTTGCGATTACTTAATTAGCTAATTATGTTAATTTTTCCAATTTATTAAATATCGACTTTAGACCAAACATGTGAATTGGAAACTTGTAGAGCACCTTCAGAAACCCCCATTCCATTAATTGCGATAAAGAAAGTCTCACATGTATCTTTTTTTCTGGGCTCTAAAGAAAGCCCGCGAAATACAAATAATACCACGTGACTAGTGCATTTGTGCGCCGCGATTGTGGTGCTCTCAGTCGTGGTTTGAGCGAACGAAATTAGCGGCGGCCGTGCCTCGGCCCCGTTAAAGCGGCAGGCCGATATGCCTGCAATGGTTTCTTCGCCCACGTCAGACAGCCAGCCCACGTGACGGTGCAAGTAGCGGAAAAGCGGCGAGCCGACACCACGGAGATTCTAACAAGGCCCGCTTCTCTCCCATCAGCGAACGTCACGACAAACTGATGAGCGATAAGGTATCAGCCACTGAATCTGCGCATACAGACTTGGGTAAAGGGGCGAGATGACATCATGTGACTCGACTAAAATTAGCGCTGCGCCAACATTTGCCGGTTCTTTATCGTCATCCGTCCTGTCGCTGCATCCGCAGTAGGCTGCTGCGGTGCGTAGGCCTGGCCAAGATCGCGGTGGCGACGGGCGAGCTCGAGCTCGCTCCAACCATCGCCAACATTTCTGCCTGCCGCTGCAACGGGACAATCGGGTCACGGCCGCAGCTGATTTCGTTCGCTCAAACCACGACTGAGAGCACCACAATCGCGGCGCTCAAATGCGCTAGTCACGTGGTATTATTTGTATTTCGCGGGCTTTCTTTTGAGCCCGGAAAAAAAGATACACGTGAGACTTTCTTAATCGCAATCAATGAAATGGGGGTTTCTGAAGGTGCTCTACAACTTTCCAATTCCCATTTTTGGTCTAAGCCGAATATTTATTAAATTAAAAAAAATGACATAATTAGCCAATTAAGTAATTGCAAAACAAAAAATTGACTGTAGTGCGCAAGCAGGCTGGTAGTTGTATGCAACTGATTCCACTGACCTACCTCAAATATATTATTTTGTAACCCTTGGTTCAAGTTAGCTGGGACACCCGGTATAGTGGGTGGAACAGTGCGAAGAGACGAAACACACAAGAAGAGAAGCACAACAGACGAGCGCTGACTCGCAACTAATTTTTTATTAGGAAGGAAGCGGATTCTAATACAAAAATATGCCACATGATGTTACAAAGAAAGACTGTTGTGTTGTCTGTTGTGCTTCTCTTCTTGTGTGTTTCGTCTTTTCGCGCTGTTCCACCCACTATGCAATTGTACCAACTCGCCCAACTGTCCATCCTACTTTAAAAAGTATTCAGCATGAAGATCTTGTTCGTTTGAGAAGAAAGTGCACACGAAGCTTGCAAAATGCACGAAGCTCGTCCCTCGTACTACACAGCGGCCCAATTTTGATCCTGCAGCGCGAAACCTGCAGGACCAAAATTGGTGCATTTGCTGAGATTAGCGACTTTTATGCTCTAACTCTGGCGCACACTATTGCTGAATTGCAAGATGCACCGCTAAACTAGTTCATTACTGTCCTCCAAGTTATTGTGAGATAAAAGTTTGGACAAAATACAAAAAGGGAGTAATGAAAGCCACCCCGCTGCATCCTGAAAAGGAGGCAGTTATTGTTTCGGGAGGCTTTTTTAAAGCTGCTGCGATTTCCATCCATGACAAGTATTCTCGAAAGTGTAATTTTTATCTTTCAGAGAAATGAAATTTTACTTTGTTCAGCTTTATATTGAGTCTGGTCCATGACAGGTACCATCGCGTGGTGCATCCGCGTAATCAGGCACATTTAGCGCGGTACGTAGGCGTAAGATACATATGCACCAATTGTCTTGAGGACGCATAAGGAAACATGAAAACCGTTGTTTTATGAAAAGTGAAATGGTTAGTAAATGTATACAGAAGCAACGCGGGCTGCAGCAGTGGCAAATGCTACAGCGCTATGGCTACGGCGGTAGGAAATTTTGTACAAAATTTTACTCACTTTTGTACAAATTTTGTACTCACAAGTGGCCGCAATAGTAAAAATATTTAAAAAAGATCAACTACTAAAGTTCCATTATTCTCGCTTACAACAACGCAAGGTTAATATTCCAGCTTATTTTGGAAACCCTTTCTTGTGAATAGATGCGTGATAATTATAGGAAGCGAAACAAAAGCCATTGAAGATAGTAGTAAAATGTGTTAAAGTGACCACAAATTGTGCATTAAAGAGTTGAAAGTATGAGCCCGCCAAACTTTGAGTGCCAATTTGTGCATTCAAGTGAAGTTGGAGATGCTTCATTTTACATCAACGTTTACTTCAAGAAAAGGTACCAAGTGACCCCTACTACAAACTCTGGTGCGGCTGATGTTTCATGGCCCCTCTAACCCTGTCAATTTCTCGTTCTTTAGTATACAAAATTGTCATTTTTCTTTTTTTTTTCAGTAAATTCATGCGCATCATAAAGGCGTTCGTCACCCACTACTAAACCTTAGATCCTGGTTAACCACGACAGTCAAAGCAAATGAATAGTCACCATAAGAACATTTACTTGCTCAGCACTCCCCATATACTCACCTTAGCATTGTATGCATAGCTGAGTTCCGAAGGTAAACCACGACTCCTTCGTACAAATTCCAAGGCATCCAAAGCATTCATTGCGCAATTGAACGTAGATGGGCAGCAGTCAATGACGTATTGTTCACTCAGTGGAACCATCTCACCTCAAAAAAGGTAAGAGTGACATTCCAAGGTTGCCACCTACGTAAGAATATAGTTTTCAGTTAGTCTTATTTAAATAATTCTAGTCAGTCATCTCATCGAATCATCCCAATCGCTCGCCTAAGGATCATTATTCTGCCCTCACATACACGGTGCATTCCTCTGTGGTCAGTGTCTTTGTTTTCAATGGCTGGGTGGTTGACAAACAATAGCATGAGCTGCCATACAACCGGACTCTTCATAGACAACTTGTAGGATGAGTCGGCTATAGCTTCTGAATGTTTTTCAGTTAGATGGGATAATAAATTATGGATGACAAATCAAAGTATGCATTTACTTTTTATCGGCCTTGTGGTAAGCGAATCATTGGAATTGCTAACGTTTCTCACAAGCTAAAGAGACTGAAGGTCACGAGAAGTGACAGGTAAACATCAGAAAAATGGCATTTTATTTTTTTCTTTATTACTCATTCTGAATGAGCTTTATACTTTTTAATAAAATTGTTCCCTTTGCCTCTCTATTCATACTTACACAATATTGCAGTATTTTATTGCTAACACCTACTGGTGAACAATTTCCTTCGCTGTTTATAACCCCGAAAGCACCCGCAGATAGTGGCATCATCTGTTGGAGCCCCGGGAATTGTGACGATTTCTGTGCAACATGCGGAGTGCTCGCTGCGACATCTTTCTAGGTATTCCTACATATGTATAATTACATTATGGTCTTGCGGCGTCGCAGAGTCGTAGCAACGACATTGGGCGGTTCGAGTAATTCGACTCTTTCCATCTGCCCGCCGTTCGATCGTAGGACACCTTGAAGAATTTTGAACCCCTTCAAGCCATGTAAAAAAGTTTGAATTCCTCTTTTACGATAGAGAAAGGCTAAACAAGTACTCAGAAGGAAATCAGAAGGCACAAGGCACTAGCGCGAACTAGCAAAGGTGTTTCTACGCGTGCGTGAACATACCAGGTTTTAATTCGCTGTTTCGTCCGAAATGTTTGCTTAGGAAGGCGTACTTCGCGCGAAATCACCTCCTGCAGCCGAAATATAAGGCGCGCTTAAAGCGTTTTTAGTGAATGTGCTCAATTTTATGCAATTGTTCTTGTACTAATGAACCTTCTACCGCTATAAGGGTGTCGCCAAAGGTTAAGAAATGAAACATTTGAGATAGGCCACAGAAACCGCCTGTATACACCTGCCAGCCATCTGGCGCATAACAGGTCATTTTTTGTCTTGCAATTAATTAATAATTATTATATGTTTATAATTTATTGACTATTGCCTTTAGACAACAAATGTGATTTGCAGAGTTGGAGAGCATCTTCTAAAACCCTAATTCCGTCTATTTCCGATAAAGAAAGCCTCCCATGTATCGTTTTTCAAAGTCCTAAAGAAATCCCACGAAATACAAAAATATCACGTCACTGGCTCATTCGTGCGCCACGATTGTGCTGCTCTCAATCCCGCTTTCAGTGAACGAAATCAGCTGCGGCCTTGGCTCCACGACCCCTTTGAGCGGCAGGCCGATATGTATGATTAGGTTCTTCGTCCGCTTCACGCAGTCGTCGTACGTGACGATGCAAGTCGCAACGAGCTCACCGCGCTGGCTGCAACCATCGCCAAAATATCAGCCTGCCGCTGTGTCACAAACTGCCTCACCTATACAGCGAAAGTTGAGGGATCTCCTGCCTGACATATAGAGCGGAACGCACGGTATATGCCCGCTCACCTGGGCCATCCTGGGCAGGCTTCGACTTGACTTTCGGGGCAGCGACCACGCGTCCTTGACGCGGGCACAGCGCAGCCAGCCGAGAGTATAAAATGACAGACCGCGGCACGCCCGCAGCACTGCGCTCTGAAAAGATTTAGTCTTCCGGATCTCTCTCGCGGCCGCTCTGGAAAAGCATCCTGGGTTTCACTGAGCCAGTGATCCACGCATCGTTCTCCTCATCTGTACGGCCGCCGCTACCGATCAACTCAGCCTTTGACGCCTCATCTAACAAGAAAGCCATAATAATTCTTTTTTGCCACAGACTGTTGATTAATCGAATATTGTTTTCGCCTTTGTTTAACATTGACCTGATTTGTCGTTCGAAAACAATCAGGGGCTCAAGCTTGTACCTTGGCCACCCAGAAAAGAGAAGGGAGCCGAATTCAAGTATTGGTCGTACGTATAGGTCTTACAAAGCAAGAGCAGAGTGTCCCGACGCATACCATATTTCTTATTGCTGATTCTTATCAACCGGCCAAGGGCACGTTCACCTTTAAGCACAAGGCTTCTGATTTGGGGCCTGCAGTCTAACTGTGGGTCGTATAAACACCCAAATATTTAATAGAATCAACCTGCGGGATAAGGACAGAATGATAAGACAAGAAAATGTTAACGGGGGACGTCTGTGGGAATACTAGGACGGCAAATTTGTTGACATTAAAGTTAGCCTTAGGCTGTCCAGCCAGACCTCCAGGGCATTTAGATAATCTTGCAACAAATTATATAGGGTTTGAATATTTGTGGCAGAAGCAAAAAAAGCTATATCGTCTACATACACATAATATTTGACGGCCGGGTGAATAGGAATGTCACACATTAATATATTGAACGATAACGGCGACAGGACTGCTCCCGGGGATACACCTCTTGACTGGGTGTAAGTGTTGGAATTTAATGCATTCTTTGTGCAGAAGAATGATCTATTCTTCAAAAATTTTCTAATCCACGCAAAGATGTATAATGGAGGATGTAGATCAGCTAGCTTATGAAGCAAAATGCTGTATTCTACGCTGTCGTACGCCTTGGCAATATCTAAAGTAACTAGAGCTGAAACCTCTTTTTGCCTCATGGCAACCCTAATACGACTCTCTAAGTCTACGTGTGCGTTCCAAATCGAGCATCCCTGTCGGAATCCAATCTTGGATTCCATTCCAATCTAATCCAATCCAAAGCCTTGGAAGGATAGAACATGATTCGTGAGACGAGAGCAGACTATACGTTCAATAAGCTTAACTAAATTTGAAGTGATAGCACTCGGCCGAATGTTGTCGAGATTAAACCCTTTCTCCTGGTCTTTAAGTAGTAAAATAGTTTTCGATGTTTTCCAATAAACTTGTGGAATCCAAGCTTTTTCCAAAGACCAATTCACAATCTGCAATAGGTCCGAGGCAAAGTCTTTGAATAGTATTTGCAGCATGACAACAGATATTCTGTCAACTCCAGTGGCAGCCGATCGCAGGCAATTAACTACAGACATTAATTCAGATATAGTTACCTCACTGAAGTTTATACCAAACTGCACTCGGGCCGAAGAAAAGGTAGTGCAAGCTTGAAAAACGCGCCGCAAGGCCTCAGGCAATTGATTCCAATTGATCTAATTCGTCTTTTTTAGACAAAACAGTGGACTGGGTGGTATTAAACGAGGGCAAAACTTTTGTACGTTCCATGTATCTATTGAGATATTTCCGGTTGACTGGGTTAGATAAATAGGTGTTCAGATTCGCATTTTCTTCCTTAGCTTTGGACATTGTTCTTTTAAACGAAGCTGCAAAAAATTTGTAATTAATCCAGTTGTTTGGGCACTGGTTATGGGCTAGGCGCTTCCATGCGGCTTATCTCTGACGATAGGCTTTTTCGCAATCTTCATTCCACCATCTCGAAGGAGTGTTGTTTTTAATGGCAGACTGAAGTGTAAACTCTGATCGCCGATTTGCGTCTAAAACTGAAGACAATATTTCAGGACCGCGATTCGATTTATCAGAAGGGGCAGATGACCTGAAGGCCTCTCCTAGACATTTCTTGAACAGGGTAATGTTGACAAATTTACACGATGTACCAGTTGACCTAATCGGATTACATGCAATGTTGAAAGTGATAGGGTAGTGGCCACTTGACGTACGGAAGTCTATTGTAGACCACGATGATACTCCAATACCATTTGTAGCTAATGTTAAATCAATAGCTAAATGAGAAGTTGTTCTCATATAAGTATAAGCGACTATTATAGCATTGAACATCATTTCTAGACAACCAAGACCAAAGTAACTGCCCACTATAGTCTGTTCTGAAACCCCATATGACATGATGGGAAAACTACATTTGAATTAATTGTCAGCAAAGCTTCTAAACAATCTGTCCTACGGACGCCTGTGGGAAAGTAGATATTTGCAATTATGACCGGGACGCACTGCGGGACAATTAACTCAACGGCAAGTATCTCACAATCAGGCCCAATAAATTCATGAACCTCTTTAGCACGATGAACTAGATTTGTTGAAATCCATGTTAACAAGCCTCCGCCCCTGCCGTGTGGGCGATCAGCTCTAAAAACACGGTAATTTTTAACTGTGAAAGGACGGTTAGGAGAGAGCCAAGTTTCTTGCAGTAAAATAATATCAAGGGTAATTTTAAGAATAAGGTGCTGAAGGTCGTCGATAAGAAGATAAGATAGAGCGACAATTCCACTGGAGTACAGAGATTCCTGCCATGATTATTGCTTTAAAATGAGGCCGCAACAGCCTCTTTCTACACATCCGTTTTCTTTGCAATTTCTTGAGTACCTTTCTTAGATTTGAGATGCGGATGTTCCGATTTATTGGGAGAAGAGGAAGCATGACGCTTCTGAGATGGGCATGCCATCTCAACATCTGATTGACATGCGGTAGAAATAGGGATTGAGTCAGTATTGTTTGCTTCCACAGGCGTGGACGCAGAAGAGGAGGTAGGTTGAATGTTATCTAATGTTTTATAGGAAATTGAGCAGGTAGACGGAGTTAGAATATCTAAAGACGCGGATGCAGCCTGCGCGGAAATTACTTGTTGCAAAGCATCGCTGAATGTATTAATCAAGCGATCAATTACCCCAGCAACAGCCTTCTCTACTACAGCAACAATCGACTTTGTTAAGCTTGCTTCAACATCAGGAGTTGAGGTGCGGACAACATTTGCGTATGCACTTTGTTTTTTTTTTTGCTACTAGGGCATAAGCTTCTGCGCGCGAGCACCTGTCGCGTTGAATAATATCTAGGACACTTTGCTTGCTCATCGGCCCTCTTTGGACAAGTGGGATCGTCCGCTGTGTGACTGCATTGGCAAAGGCAGCAGTTAATAGACTGAGATGCGCAGTGATCTGAAGCATGATCATCGCTACAAACGCGGCAGCGCGTTACCGACTTGCACGCTTTGGCCCAAAACGCCAGCAGTTTTTGCATTGTAATGGTCAAGGATGCAAACGGTCAACACGATATATAATTGGCCAAACATTTTTTTTTTCACTTGGGCAACAGGACCCTGCAGATGTGGCAATTACTGACTCCATTGGTAAGCGTGAGCCTCCAGCCTGTCTGCTACAACGGTACACTGACATGATACCAACATCGGCCTCATGAAGGTCCTCAAGAATCTCTGTTGGCGCAGCGGATGAATCAACCGCGCGGATTATTCCCTTCACGCATGCAAGCTGTTCTGGAATAAATGCCTTCACAGGCAATGAGGCAAATGTAGTGCAATGCAGTAAGTCAGCAACGCAGTCCAAGTCATCAGATTTGCATAATAAACTTGTTCTACTAAATGCTCGCACCTCCGAAATCTGCAGGTATCGGCTGGTTGCAGCTTTCAGCTGATCTTGGATCAGACGACGATTTTTTCGGCGCTCGTCTTTCTCTCCCTCTTCCTTTTCTTTCTCTATTTTCTCTTCTGTCTGTACGAGGCAGCGGAGGTGGCTCAGCTACAGAGACAGTAGCAGGCCCGTGCATTTTATTTTCCTGTTACGGCGCTCGACCCATACAAAAATTTCCTATGGTCAGCTATAGAAAATTCTTTGTATGGTCGGCTATAGAAATTTGGCCCAAATATCTATAGCCGCTTCTATGGCTGTCTTTAGGTTTTTCAATAGTCTGTTCTATAGAAGTCTTTAATCTGTTCTATGGACTTATGGCCCCCTATTTACGGCAGTCTTTAGCATTTTTTATGGTCAGGTATAAACTTTTATGGTCAGCTATAGAAAATTCTTTGTATGGTCGGCTACAGATATTTGGCCCAGAAAGCTATAGCCGTTCCTATGGTAGTCTTTAGGTTTTTCTATAATCTATTCTATAGAAGCCTTTAACCTATTCTATAGACTTATGGTTCCCTTTGTACTGCAGTCTTAAGCATTTTCTATGGTCGCATACAAACGTTTATGGCCAGCTATAGAAAATCCTGTATATCGTCGGCTATAGATATTTGGCCCGAAAAGCAATAGCCTGCTATAAAACTCTAACCTGTGGACTCATTCTGGTGTCCTAATTTAAGTATTTGCAGTCTTTAGCATTTATTATGGTCAGCTATAGAAAATTCGCGCGCGCGCGCGCGCGTGTATGTGTGTACGTGCGTGTGTTTGTGTATGCGCAAGTGTGTATGTGCATGTGTGTCATGCTCTATATCTTCGGACGTTTGTTTTCAATTCGATGCCTAAACAACTGAAATTTGGACAGCAGTCCCCACGACTAAGACCATCATGGATCGGAGGTACTCACTGCAGGCGTACTTCCATGCGGCGGCAGTGCTCCCACCAGTTATGCCAAGATTGTGACGTAATCCATTTGTCGTACAGCGTTGTAGTTGATGGCATACGGTTTCTCGTTGCATACAGCACACAATTCTTAAGCTAGAGTACAAGTCGCGCGAGGGATTCGAACCGACGATATATGTACTTTCATATAAGTGTGTACGCCTACTGGTCTATAGCTTTTGGTATATACAATATTCTATAGCCAGCTAAAACAGGTTATATGACTTGCAGTCTGTAGCTTTAGAAGCATTGACATTTCTATAGACGGCTAAAGATAACTGTATGGCTACTAGTCTATAGCTTCGAGAGCATGCACTTTTCTATAGCCAGTTAAAGCAGCTTATATGACTTGCAGTCTGTAGCTTTAGAGGCATTGACATTTCTATAGACAGCTAAAGATAACTGTATGACTACTAGTCAATAGCTTCTGGAGCATACACTTTTCTATAGCCAGCTAAAGCAGCTTATATGGTTATCAGTCTGTAGCTTTAGAGCCATTTAAATTTCTATAGAGAGCTAAAGATAACTGTATGACCAATTGTATATAGCTTTAGGAGCATACACTGTTCCATATAGCCAGCTAAGCAGCTTATATGGCTTGAAGTCTGTAGCTTTAGAGACATTCACATTTCTATAGACCGCTAAAGGTAACTGTATCACTAGTAGTCTATAGCTTCAGGAACATACACGTTTCTATAACCAGCTAAAGCAGCTTATATGACCTGTAGTCTGTAGCTTTAGAGGCATTCAAATTTCTATAGACATCAAAAAGATATCGGTATTACTAATATTTTATAGCTTCAGGAGCATAAACTTTTCTATAGCTTGCTAAAACTGATTCTATGGCTTGCAGTCTGTAGCTTTAGAGGAGTTCAAATTTCTATAGACAACTAAAGATAACTGAATGACTAATAATCTATAGCTCCAGGAGCATAAATGTTTCTATAGCTTGCTAAAACTGATTCTATGGCTTGCAGTCTGTAGTTTTAGAGCCATTCAAATTTCTATAGACAGCTAAAGATAACTCTATGACTAAAAGTCTATAGCTTCATGGGCACATGGTTTTCTGTAGTTAGCTAAAGAGATTTTGTATGGTCCAGAAGCTATAGACAAAGTGGTATAGAATTTTCTATAGCTGCCTATAAATATTTCAATGGCACTTTATAGCCGACTATAAAATTCCATAAATAGACATAGCTGACCATAAACTTTTCCATTGAAGTACATAGACCATTTTTGTATGGGGACTACTGTTCCCAAGGACGCGGGATCGAATCCCGGCCTCGGCGGCAGCTTTTCGATGGAGGCGAAAAGCAAGGCGCCCGTGTGCTGTGCGATGTCGGTGCACGTTAAAGAACCCCAGGTGGTCGAAATTTCCGGAGTCCTCCACTACGGCGTCTCTCATAGCCCGAGTTGCTTTGGGACGTTAAACCCCACAAACCAACCAACCATCTTCCTACAGCCACAGCCACAACAACAACTGACATCGCACAGCACACGGACGCCACTTCGTTTCGCCTCCATCGAAACGCAGCCGCCGCGGTTGGGATCGAATCCGGATACTCCGGCACAGTAGCCGGGTGTCTTACCACTGCACCACACCGGCGGAGCAAGGAGGAAGGTGCTGTTTTCATTTTACATTTTATTGCAGGTGAATAATAATTGGTTTACACAAAAGGAAAGGCGCTGTATTTGTCACATTTATTTTTATTGGCTACGGGACATCAACATATTGGAAAGAAGGCAGGAATGAAAGGGGTGCGCAGTGGAGGGCTTCGAGATAATTTAGACCACCAGCGGATCTTTAATGGGCAGATAAACCAACAAAATTTTGTGATCTGGGCCTCGGCGTTCGCAATTGACACGCCCGCGATCTCTCAGTAGGAGCATCTATGCCGTCTCCGCCTGCTCAGCTAAAACGCAAGCGAGCGAAAAATTGTAAATTGGTTTATAAAAAAAACTGATTGATTTATAGGAAGGGAAAGGCGCGGTATGTCTGACATGTGGACACCGCAACCGCGCCGTAAGGAAAGGGAGGAAGATGGGAGTGAAAGTTGAAAGAGAGAAAGAGGAGCCGTAGTGGAGAGCTACGGGGTAATTTCGACCACCTGGGGATCTTTAACGTGCGCTGACATCGCACAGCACACGGACGCCTCTTCGTTTCGCCTCCATCGAAACGCAGCCGCCGAGGTCGGGTTCGAACCCGGGAATTCCGGACAGTAGTCGGGCGTCTTACCACTGTGCCACCCCGGCGGGGCAAAGAGGAGAAGCCGGTGGGGCCAACGCCTTCTTCAAATTTACGTAGAGAGAGAGAGCGGCTTCGGGCAGACATTGTGGAAATCTGATTGCGGCTAGTTGTGCTACGCGCGTCGCCTCCTTGTCTACTGATCTGGCTGTAAGAAGGCAATGAAAATGCATGGACCTGCTACTCGTCTGTAGCTGAGCCACCTCCGCTGCCTCGTGCGGACAGAAGAGAAAATAGAGAAGAAAAATTAGAGGGAGAGAAAGACGCACGCCAGAAGAGCCGTCGTCCACCACCTAAGCGGTGGTGGGTGCATTGACGGCCTACAACAGATAAACGTTCGGTGGCAGGCCAGCCTCCACCGCAAGCGGTGCCGACCCACCAGTCCCAGCCCCATAGGGCCAGAAACAGCCACTCGCTTCCTTGTCTTTCTCCACTTTAAGTTCACGTAGAGAGAGAGAGAGAGCGAGTGCGGCTTCAGACAGACACCGGGGAAATCTGTGATTGCGGCTAGTAGTGCTACGCACTAATAACTCAAGTTACTGACATTCTAGTGAAAATCAAGAAGAAATGGGCATGGGCATGACATGTAATGCGAGGAGAGGATAACCGATATCAACAAACTCGATTCCAAGGGAAGAAAAGCGTAGCAGGGGATGGCAGAAAGTTAGGCAGGTGGATGAAAAGTTCGCAGGGGTCAATGGATGCAGTTATCACCGGACCGGGTTAATTGGAGGAATATGGGAGAAGCCTTCACACTGCAGTGGATATAGTCAGGCTGATGATGACGATGAAGAAGAAAAACGGCATTTATAGGCTACGCGACTGATCACAAAAGCCTGTACTAAGCAGAGAGTATTCTCTTCCCTCAAGCCGGAGTGGTGATTTTTAATGCGGCGGATGAAATCAGTAAATTTATTTCACAAGATTATACAATGCGTCCAGTTTGGAAAATATATGTAGTTCATGAGAACCGAGGTGGAGCTATTGTCTCGCTTGTAAACGTCATATTACTCCTCGGGTATGATTGAGAGAAGTAGTGATGGGCTATTTAGAATGCTTATGTTATTACATGTTTAGACGCTCTTGCACTTTGCTTTAGTTTTTAATTCACTTAGGTTCCAGTTCGATCTCGCTTTGCTAGGCTAAACAGGGTTCACAAGAATGTCTAAAAATCGGCGAATTGGGTTCAAACGGCCTGCCAACACCTACAACGAACAGCAGACTGGCAAACCCGCCTGATTAAGAATTTGTGCTATCCCACTAAAAGCACAGATATAGTTTAAAAGCTTATTAATAATAACTTCGGAGGGAATGGGTATGAAGGCAGGTCAACCGGAGTCATAAGGCCCTGGCAGCCGCCGCTTGTACTACCGTGTTACAGCTGCTCATCATCAGTGCCGCGCATTGCTCGGATTTTGAAGCGAAAGCTTCATGCACCATGTCAAACCAAGATCTGTTGTTGTTAAGGCTGTAGGAAGAAGGAAAATAAAATTGGAGGCTTATCAAGGTTAAGCCCAGTGGATGCGAAGCATATTAAGCAGCTGCCTCAGTGTGGATGGGGCTAAGTAACGGAGACGTGGTTTTAGGTTAATCGTCGTAGGCATCTTGACCGCATACACGCCCGGCGCAAAGACGCTGGCGCGGTTGCGGGAACAGAGACTGACGCGACGGCGGGCGCGCGCCGCTTCATCCCTGGCGTAACGTCACATATCACGTGATGCAGCGATGGTGGCGCCGCCGCCGCGTCGCGTGCGACGGCGCAAACCGAAGCGTGGAGCCTCCGCCGGGCGACATCCGACGGCGCGATATGAGGCCCCATCTGCAGACGGTGTGACGTCATCACGTGACGTCATGTCACGTGACCCCACTTCAGGGTCAATGGTGGCCACAGCCGGGCGTCGCGCGAAGGCCCGAAACCTACGTTAATATGCTTCGCATAAAATGCACAGGCCTGCTACTGGCTCTATAGCTTATCCACCTCTCTGCCTCGTGCGGACAGAAGAGAAAATAGAGAAGAAAGGAAAAAGAAGAAAGAGAGAAAGACGCGCGCCGTAGGGAGCTGGAGCCGCTTCTGCGCATGCGTCGAGCAGCAGGTGCCCCGCATGTAGAGTTAAGCCGCCGCTGCGGCCGCAGACTCAGCAGTCTCGCTGCGCCACATCCTGCATGCTGGAAAGCTAATGTGAGCAGACAGAACGCTGACTTCCTTTTGCTCGAATAACTAACTATAGTCAATCTTTAAACCTGCACCTTCTGCACCGAATGGAGGCGAAACGCAAAGGCGTCCGCGTGCTGTCAAGGTCCGAGCACGTTGAATTGAAGGTCCCCAGTTGTTGTTGTTGCGGCTGTAGGAAGAAGAAAAAGAAAATGCACGGGCCTGCTACTGGCTCTGTAACTGAGCCACCTTCGCTGCCTCGTGCAGGCAGGAGAGAAAATAGAGAAGAAAGAAAAACAAGAGGGTGAGAAAGACGCCCGCCGCTACAGCCGTCATCCACCACCATCGAAGCGGTGGCGGGTGCAATGACGGCCTACAAAAGATTAAAATTCGGTGGCAGGCTAGCCTCCGTCGCAAGCGGCAGTGACCTACCCAGCCCCATCAGGGCCAGGACCCCGTTCCCAGTTGGCCGAAATTACTCCATCGCCCTCATATGGCACATCTTTCTCTCTTCTTTCACTCCCACCTTCCTCACTGCCCTTACGGCCTGGCTGAGGTGTCCGCGCAGACGTGGGACAAATGATACGCCTTTTATTTCCTCTAAACCATAATATGACCTGGACGGGCATGGCAAGAGTAAAGTGGGACGAAACCTGGCGCACGGCTCAGGCTTAATCAGGTGCCAGAGATTGCGCAGATTGCGCATTTGAGTTGACCTTGAAACGTGCTCGCCACGTAGCCTTTCAGATGTCCACCTAAAGTTAAGAAAGATACTGCGCCTTTCCATTCCTATAAAGAAATAAATGTATGCTTCATGCGCCCTGCCGTGGTTAGCCTACCAACTACTTTAAAATTGCACCTATACCGGGGACCCCGCTCACCGGAATATAGTATGGGCTCTTGCTCATATAGGTCTCGAAGGGAATGAGGCAGCCGACGCCGTCGCCCGCGCGCTTTCTTTTCGGGCTTCCCATCTCGACCCCCTAGATCAGGGTCTCGAATTCAAACCCGCGTATTCTATTAAAGACATATTTCTATATTATTAATCTTGCCATAGCCTTTACCCTCGCCCGAGTAAAGGTCTATCTAATATGGAGGAGCAGCTTCTACTCCGTCGTTATACCAGCACTCAGCTGTACACGGCAGCAATTAAACATTTTAATCCTTGACGCATTCGTATTCGACGCATTCGACTGCCGCATTCGCGCAACAGTATTCTGCTGCTCCCAATAGTGGTTTGAGTGAACTAAATCACTGAGGCCGTGGTTCCACGGCCTCCTCGCTACGGCAGGCCGTTGACTGAGGTGGTTTCTTCGTTCGCGTCCACCAGTCGGCGCACGTGACAGCGCAAAAGCGAGCACGTCGGGCTCACTGCAACCATTGCCAACATATCAGCCTTCCGCTGGAACCAGGATTGGAAGCACCACAATCCTGGCGCGCGAATGAGCATCACATGATAGTTTTGTATTTCCCGGACTATCTTTGAAGTTTGGAAAAAGATACATGTAAGGCCATCTTTACCGCAATTAAGTGAAATGGGTGCTCCTGAAGGTGCTCTCCCACTTTGAAATTCATATTATTAGCTAAAGTCAGTATTCAGTATTTTAAAAATTATCCTGATTACTACCTAATACAGGGCCCAAAATTGCTTGGGGAGCGCCAGGCGGCTTGTATGCAAAGGATTGTCCTGACTTACCTAAAACGTTTCATTTTTACCCCTGGGGTTTAAGTTAGCCTGGACACCCTGTATATAACAGGATTCTGTGCCCATACAGCCATGAAGAAGCTGCCGTGCCAAGTCCCCGCTGATAGCTTGATCAAAAAACTGTAACTTGAGAGAAATTTTCTCAAAACAAGCTTAATCAGAGGCGCTCTGATGTTCCCATAGCCAGTTGTAATCAACGCTGTTTTTTAACGCACTACTAATATTAGACAAACAACAAAAGACAAGTCCATCAGATTTAAGGCCGCAGGTAACTACAGAAACGTGCTGTTGCTCTGACTGAACGCCTGCTTTGCAGATTACAAGGATGTTGAAGTTTGCAGTAATGGCCATCATCCTGTCACGGTGCTGGGCAACAACTTTAAGACAGTGCATGCACAAATATACACTGACAGCTTATGAGGGCAGCAAATGCCCAGAAGAGCAAATTGAAAAGTTTATAGCACATTTGTCTGAGGCAGTGTGTATACGAATACATTTTGGCATTTGGTAAATAATTTGTAACTGTTAAAATAGTCTTGTTTGTGCTGTTTCGTTTTTCATCTCCGTCTTTTCCTGACCAGTAGCCTGAAATGTATACATGTGGTGCCTGAAAGTATACGATGCATTTCTCATGCTCCCCCATTATTATGCACAAAATAGTTCACATTTTCAGGGATCGTCACATTTTAACGCAGTGTAACTAATTACGAGGCGCAGAATATTTACTGTGCAGCTGCGCTGTTCAACTATTGCACTCATCCAGCTTGCACGGGAGCGTCTAAGCGAATGGCGGCTAGGTCAATATGCGTGACATGATAGAGGGAGCACGCAAGCCTTCATGCTTTTAGGTGGCTTCGGCTTAGTGCAATGCTGCCACGGGTTGCCACCCACGCTAGAATAGCCATAGCACTAAATTAGGGTTCAAATGAGTCAGCGTAAGACCGCACGCGTTCCAGTTGTTTCCGCATAACTCACCTCTTGTGTGCAGGCCAGAACTGTAGTGGAAGGCAACAGACAACCTGTTCAACATTGAATTGGTGCCTTTTCTGCGTGTGAGGGGGGGAGGCCGAGCAGTACGCGAGACGAAATGCAAGTTTTAAATATTGATCTTCGAGGGAACCCGAGCGGCCAATGCCGACTGCTCCGAGTAAGCCGCAAAATATTCGAAGCATAGACTATGCCGCACGGGAGGAATAAGAATACAATATTAGAGGGTCTCTTCTATATCTCTTAAGAGGATAAAGGCGAAAGGCTGCCCTTTCTCTCCTGTCATATTTTCCTCTCTTTGTTTGCCATTACAAGTCGTCGTTTGGCATATTGGTCGTTCCGTAGTCATGTTGAGTCATGCCTAGTCTTTGTTGTCGTTACCCCTTATCGCTGAGCGTATTTACTCATTTCCAGTCAATTGCGGCCATTCGAGTCCTCATTTCACATACTGGTGGTTCCGTACTCATGATCAGTCATGCCTAGTCATTACCGCTCTTAGCTAAGCATGTTTACTCATTTTCAGTCAGATGCGGTCATTAGTAGTCATCTTTTTAACATACTGTTCGTTCCGTAGTCATCTTAGTAATTTTATGATCATTTTATTATTCACCGTCATTATTCATTACATCTGTCGATAACTATCGTATAAGTTTCATTCATTAAAAATCATCATCAACCGTTTTCATTTTTCAATTCCTTCTTTATTCACTCCAATTATCAGCAAGTGACACATCAGCGCACCGATCCGATGCACAGATTCCATACACAAATCTGACGCACAGATGCCGCGGGTAACTCTGGCGCACGCGATTTCGTTCCATAAGCCTTGCGCTGCTTTCGCCTTAAAATATTGCAGTGGAATTAGTGCAAATTTCGAGAAAAGCCCGGTGGCAGGCTGCGCCTGTCCCAGAAATGCCTGATCCGTAGAAAGGTCACGTGATCTCGGGACATTTCACGGTCCGCCAACAAATCAACGCTTGCTCAGGTCACGTGAATTTGTTAAACTAACTCCTCTGCCAATCAGGGAACATCATAGCCGATTAGACAGCTGCACCGGAGGCTACGTGGAAGACACATCACAGGCCCGGGTTGGCGTGTGCGATGTGCGTGGCTCTGCGAGGTCCTAAAATCATCCGCAGGGCCACTACATTAACAGACGGTGGTACAAAGTACCCTGAAGAAAAAAAAACTCATTCGCTGAAAGTAGGTTTATAGTGGATTCGATCCGTGGCACTTCGGATTGTAAGCAGAACATGCGACTAATAGACAAATACTACTCTGTTTCATAGTAAACGTTTTACTTTTTTCGTTCAAAGTGCGGCTAAAAGGCTAAAAGATAAAGATAACAACCATCTACATTTTATTATATGTCACAGAGAAGAGGCATACGACGTTCGCACATCTCGTCATTCGTATAATCACTGCTGCACATCCAACTAAAAACGAAAATATTGCTCCAGTTTAGCACAGTTACCTACCACTCGCAGAAGACGTCCACCTAGAGAAATATATTGGGCCCCATCATGAAACTGCGCCTCAAAGCAGCAGCTCTAGTTGCACACGAAGTTGGTCTCCGTAGACGTAGCCATCGCGAATGAGCTCGCCCAGATCCAGTGAACGCAATCCAAAGCACACAGGTCCGTTGCATAAGCCAATGGGTCTTTGAGTTTCTTCAGCTGAACGCGGCGGCTTCACTTCGAATTGCCGCTTAGGACCGCTGGAAGGATGAACAACACTGAATCGTATTGTGTACTCCAGTGGCCACACAACTAAGTCATCCATATCACCCCTGTGAACTTTCAGCATCACCAACACCTTCACAGATTCCACGTCTTTTCTGAGACAAACACCGGGGGATATGAGGTAGCCGCGTAGATACAGCCGCCTACTTTCGTAAGTAGCGGATCCATGCAGTTCCACATCGTCTACGAGACTTTTGACACCACTAACGTAAAAATTGCAATAATCTGCTTGTAATTCAACGTTTCGGCCCACCCTGGTAATGCGGTCCAGCACCATCTGACCATCCTCTTTTACCGCAGCGTAGGTATTAGTGACAGCAGCTGCCAACCATGACATATTCTGACCCCTCTCTCTCGTAGCAGTCTCCAGCGCACTGCTCACCATTGCCTGTAACGTGCTGAGCCTACTCAAGAGACTGTTTATTGTATCTGTGCCTGACATAACACAGGCTTTAAGCAGATCATTGGATGTGGCGATATCGTGCAAAGTTACCGCTAAGTCGTCATGGCTTTGCCCTACTGCTTGCAACAGTTCTTGCCTGATCTCTTGCGTAGAAACGTTGAGATCCTGCGAGATTTCTTTGAGCGTGTTGATCTCTCTTAACGACTGCTCCTCAAGTTCCTTCACAACGAATACCTGCTCCTCTAAATCTCCTTTAAAAGCTGTAAAACCAACAGATTCGTCTTGACATACAGTCTGTCTTGCGCTTCCCGATGAAAGAGGAATTTTGTTGAGCGCGCAGTCCGATCTTAGATGCGCGCATATGTCGCTGCAAAGAACTGGTGCTGAACACTTTGGGCACAGAGAAGAGTGGTGTCGGCATTCCAGCTGGAAATGTTGAAAAATGTTCGAAACAGCCACAACAGCAGTGCATCCATTGTCTTTGTTCCAGCAGGCAACCTGCAAGTAAAAATTAAACACGTAAATGTATTCGTACAGCAATTATAAATCTGTGCTGCTTACAGCGCATCAATCAGTAGAGGTAACTGTTCACTTAAAGACTTCTTTCTAAGACAAAGACGATGCATCGATCTGCAGCGCCCTGAAGCAGCGAAGGCCGACTCCGTCAGAAGAACGAAAAAACAAATCCCCCGTTAAAGCAAATCATACAGTCGTGAACGGCAAATCGTAATAATCGCATGTTAGGTTAGATATATTCAATGTAAACTCACCTCTAAGAGAATCTAAAATGTGGCCATAGTGAAGGATAAAAATAAGAAAAACAGTCCCTATCATGCCGGAGATTACAAAAAACGCGAGCATAAAAAAGGCGAAAAAAAATAATCAACAAGCCATAATTTTAAATTCGCTGTTCCATCTCCAGTGGTGCTTTCCTTTTTCGAAGCATTAAATCCGCTTCAAAAGGGGGAATTAAACGCAATATAATAGGTATTAAAATTAGAAGAGGTTACTTCATGTATGACGAAGGATTTTCTTAAGCAAATGCACCAATAACGTTGGTAAAAAATAATTTTCGATAAGCAAAGCTGGCATCGCTTATATGTTCCAATCCACATCGCAGTTCCCCAATGATTAGACCCACCACCACTATGACTGAGTGCGCGACTTCGAACCCGATCGCGGCGGCAGCATCTTTCTTTAAATGGTTGCAAAACAAAAGGCACCTGTGCATTGTGCGCTGTCTGTTCACGATAATTACCGGTCAAAATTGCTGCAGTCTTCATGTAAGCTCGCCAGAATAGTCATTTTCTACGGGCAGTTAAACGCTATATGTATGCAATACCATATGTGCCTCCCATAAATGTTACTTGGTAGTTTGCGGGAATTACTTTTGCATGCATTGAAAGACTGCCAGACGGCACGGGACGCGAAGATAAAATACGCGCAGAGAAGTGCACCAGGGCGAATACTGCGGCTGGTAAAGACCCTTCGATGGCACTCTTCCATTCTTAATTTTCATTTAGATATTTTTTTTCACCTATAACGTTCCAGGACTAATTTCAGCACATTCAAGCTAACTAACGCGAAAAGCAGCAGTGCGGCTTACCGCGCTCCTGAACAGCTCTTTGATGGGAACGTCCGGCCACTTGATGGCTTCATCAGGACACTGCAGGCCATCCAGAGGGCAGATGACTAAATTGTCGTTTGCACACTGCTCATAACAGTATCCGCACAGCACGTGCTTGCAAGGAAGCAGGGAATACTTTATGCGCACCAGACCGCAGGCACTGCAGACCAGGACACCGGGAATGGGTCTCGAAAATTTAAGTGGTCTCCAGTCAAGCTCAGCGCCGAATCCGACCAGCGTGTAGCTCATTCTTCTAGGAGGCAGCCCGCCTTCCATCGTCCCAGCAGTCAGAGCTGAAGAAAATTCTGTGCCACTTCGACAGCACTACTTGCTCTCCCCCATTTCTTTGTTTTCTCTTCACAAAGCCCTTATCAAGATTACAGTCTCGATGATATGTTGTTTTATCTTGCTCACTTGCAGCATGTGAACCTTTCCATGTTTTCCACCGGCGTACGTGAAATAGATTTGCGCACAGAAAAGTAGCGTCACAGGTCACTTACAAGCGTGCACATTTTTGTGCTTGAAAAAGCGAGAAGGTGTCTGGTGGGCGTGTGCAGCAAGTGCTTGTTATGTTTGTTTGCTTTTTTGCTGTTCATAAGTGACTTATTTTTGAGAAAAAAAAAGATTATCCGGTGTGGAGAGTGAAAACTAAGATGCCTCAGCGATTTCTTGATAACTATTGTCGACACTTTACTTTTCATTTTGATTTATAGCGCAGATTTCTGGCCCATTCGGTTAGCTATTCCTTGGTCAAGGGGAAACTGGACAACTTGCGGCGCATGATTTCGTCCAGACTCTCGCAGCCCATGCTGTGGCCATCCGGAGCACAGACGTCTGGGAACATCTGATAAATGGCATCGATGAGGTCTTTAGGGAACCCTTCACACTATATATCGTATCCTACCTTTCAAGCAAACATTTCGTGTCCCCCAGCATTATTTGTTCACGTTCAGAAAGCATTCCGATAGAGCAACTCAAAAAATATGAGAAAAAAAAATGCAGAACAACTGGCTTCGAGAGAGGAAAAGGATAGGTTGTCTCGGAAATTATACATTAGTAATTAGCGCGAGAAGAATACACTTAAATGCACTGCCAGATAATGCCCAGCTATATCAGTCGACACCACCAGATGAACAAAATGTTGAGAAGTTTCAGCCAGCCGCACTAATTACGGTCGACAAATGTTTCATAATATTTCACTAAATTTACTAAATATTTATATAAATTGAGACATCGATATCAACGAGCTTAATCTTTCATATCTCTTTGCCTGGCTCATCAGATGACACTGTACTCTATTTCATGGGCTGTAAGTTATGCGCAGTATTCACGCAATTTGAGGCAGCGTATTTAACTTTTAGTCTATCTATATGTGTGTTTTCTTTGCTGCCGTTGTCAGTGCCTCTTGAATGGGGCCAAGGATACCTCACACCGCGTTCGAATGGTTTTTCCCGTGGCTCCTTTTTCACTGTATGATGCAAAATATAAATAAAGAAATTGATAGACTGAATGCCATGGCTTCATTTCTTCAGTCCAGAATCCCGTTATCTTGGGCTACCTCTCGGGTTCCGGCGAGCGCCTTGCGTAATTCGCAGAGATCCGTGTGAGCCAACTCTGCCTCCCCCTCCGTTTGTCTACTTGCTCGAGTGTTTGCTGCTTTCTGCATTCAAAATTGCAGCCCTAATGCCATGCACCACAGCACCAAACCAAAACTCGCATTTTTGATGATGCTTTCATTCGTTTTAATAACATTTCGCCAATTTGCCTGTAGCTGTCGCTGCACAACTATGTGAGAACAGCGCTGTAATTTGGTTCGTAAAATTTCTCCGATTAGCCGCCAGGTGAGGCTTATCAACCGCAATCACCATCGTGCTCTAATTTGAGGCGGTTCAGGCTTATATTGGATGATCGGCGTTCGAAGCGCTGGGGCGAAAAGTAAGCTGCAAGAACGGTTGAGGCAAATGAATGAGAAGAGCCGGACTGCAAAGGTTTTCAGGTGATGTACCGGTGCTGTATTGATACGACATGGAGGAGAAGATCTAGATTGCTTGCAAATAAAGACAACTGTTATGAGGAAGAAAACAAGAGAAAAACCATCTTAAAACAAAGAGTAACATCTTTAGAAAATTTCCATTGGCAAACGAGAATGTTGGACAAGCCAAAGATGGAGTCTTTTTAGGACGGCTAAGATCAAAATTCAAAACGAAACTTTCTTTGACAATTTCAAAGATAGTAGTTTACTCTTCGAAGCCAGGGCTGCGTTCTTGAGGACAAAATGCTACCGGGAAAAATTTGGCAGGACAGATAACATTTGCTGCTGCTCCATGCAAAACAGGGAAACGATTGAACATATTATTTTTGTAGAACGTAAGGAACTTCAACCACCAGTGCAGGATTCCGACGCAGGGATTCGAGATGGGGTTTCGGGACGTTCATGGCAGGCTAAATTATGAAACAGGGGAAGCAAATAAGAGGCGACTTGAGAATTCGTGGAAAAGGTCAAGGGAGCAGGGTTGGACTATACAGAGGGAGTAATCAATTAGCCTAGAAAATATTGAGCACACTATTTATTACGAGCTAGATGACACTTCTCACCACACTATTAAAAAGAAGGTGCTAATTATCTATCTACCATGAACTGTGGTACTGTACTGTGAACAACATGCGTGCATTCTTCACGCTCAAGCAGCTGGCCCCGAAGACGCCAGGTTTTCTGCGACATATAAAAGTTGCGCTCAGGTTCTGCATTACCGAGTATCGCCATCACCGTAGACGTTTACCAAATATAAGTTTGTCAGGATAGCAAGGTGAGAAACGTTATTTTGCCTAAAAACGATACATTTCAAGCAGTTTAGGTTGACCGCGCCAGCCGGTTCCTTGAATTGCTCATCTCGTGAACAGGCACCGGTGCGCACGTCATGGGTCAGCCCAGGCAGCTTCAAGCAAAGGCAAGGTAAGGAATGCTTTCTGCTTGCAAACTAAGCTGCATTTCAAGCAGTTTATCTCAGCATTCTAACTGGCGCGGTTGTGGAGAGAAGGCCAATGTGCTCAGTTATAACGCAACAACGGCTCGCCGGTTGGTGCGCAGTTAGATAAGAGCGAACCCACGTCTGGCACTCTTTGCTTGGTTTGCCTAGCGGTTAGCTTTTCGTGATCTCCCGTTAGGTTTTCCGTCTTTTAAAGTGTCGGCGGGGTGAAATCTGAACATCGAATGAGTAGGCTAATGTAATGAAGACGACCATTCTCGCGTGGTACATACGGGACCTTTATTAAGATGGCAGGAAAAAAGGGTAAGCTGGAAAACCAGAAGAACCTCGTGTGTCGAAGGCTGTCATCTGAGACGAACAACCCGCATTGCACACGCTCAGGAAGGGAATGTGCTTTAAAAAAGGCCGTAGAAAAGGAAACGACGAGGTGTTTCTAAACAGCATGATACTAAAGAAGTAGCGCGCCGACAATTCCATCCTCTCCATTTCTGAAAATATGCATTTCACTCGCGCATTTATTTTCAATGCTCCTAACGCACACCATGAACGTCTGGCTGGTAGCCCCTGTGTTGCTGCCGCACGCGCATCAGATATTTTTTATCGAATGATTACGCGTAGTAGGCTGTCAGTGTAGCTTTTAAAACCAATAATTACCATCGCAAAATGGAGAAATGCTTGCAAATTACTGATAGGACCTTCGTCGTGTAGTTTGCTGTTTGATATGTATATTTTACGTGGGATACGCGTGCGAGGTTCAATAAAACATATTGACCATGTTCGTAATTTTATTCCTTTACAGCTTTCTCGTGCTTTATCTGTTTACACAGTTTCGGTAAAATGTGTATCACGAAGACAATATTTCTACTGTAAATGTTCTAGCTGATGCCAGGATGCGGCAGTCTCTGCTATTTGCCCTGGTGAAACAATTGCAGCATACGTGTAAGAGGTGCAGACCGATCCGCAACCCACGAGTCAATAGTTTAGAGCTCTCACTTTTGGCTTGTCATTTCACGTGACTTTATGTGCACTCTGGTATTTCTACAACAATATAAATGTTAATAAACCTGGAAAATTTCCTATAGGCATGAAATAAATGCCCCTAATATTTTCCAAAAATAATAATGTCCGTTCATTATTTTCACATTCCAACAAATCGACCTTGTTATAACATTGCATGCTATGCGTGGTTGGTTTATACTGTTTACCGTCCCAAAAAGACCCAGGCTACAACGACGAGCATAATAGGGGAACCATTTTATATTTACACTATTGTGCTTCTGGATATGCATTTAACGAGTGGTAGTTATATCTTTATGGTAAAATGTATACAAGCCACTTTGTAACATGAGTCTAAATGTTTTCCAACTTATTCGGGCTCACAGCACATTTGTGTTAAGAAACTTTTCAAACTTTCTGAAACAGGTAATGCTGAGGGTGAAAGACATGACCGTCTGCTAAAATTTTCCTGCCAAGGTCGTACCCGAAAGCACATGATGGGGTGGGGAAGGGGTGCGCATTTATGCTCAAATCAATTTTGTCCCTGTGGAATACTACCCAAAACTACTTGAAAGGTATCTGCTTAAAATCTTTGTCTAAAATAAAATACAAGGTGCTCTGAGGAAGCCGCAAGTGTATTGTACAAGATACAAGAGTGTAAGATACAACACCTCTGCCAATAATCTGTATTACCAGAACCGGATGCCACGCACAGTATACGTTATACACTTTAAAGATTCCTTCATGCCTACAGCTACAGCACTACGTGAAAAAAAAAATGAGTGTGATTTCGAAGAAATCAAACAATTGTCCTTGTTGTTGTTGTTGTTGTTGTTTTTTTTTGAAAAGCTGTCGACAGTCATTCGGCCATGCACGCGGCATTATGCAAACTTATGACCTTAGATCTAGAAACTGCACCATTCCAGCTCATGGAGCGCAGCAAGCGTTACTTTGGAAGGGCAAAAACTTCTGTTGTCTTGCCTAAAAAAGAATTTCACGCAGTCATGAAAGTGCACACCTTGTTGGTTTCGAATTTCGAAAGGAGGAGAAGATGGCTTAAACAGTAAAGTGTAAGCAAGAGGCAAAAGTAGTGCCTAAACAGAAAAGGGAAGAGAGCGTCACGCTTGAGGAGGTGGATAGAGAGGATTTAAAACCTAAAATCTGTTGTAGAGCCCGAAACGAATGACCGGCTACACTAACAGGAACTCGAAAACGACACGAGTGCTCTCAGCACAAGCGACGAGGCGTAATATAGAAAGGAACAACGCTCGAAGTTGTAAAACAGGTATTCGGTTCTGATATGTTCAGCGCCTGATGCTGAAAAGAACGACGATAACCATGTTCAACGCCTCACGGTCAGGAAATACAACGACGACGAAGCTCGCTCCGATGCTCGTGCGTGTGCTGACACAAGTTCTACGACTGATGGCCGAGCGTTCCCTCGACTGTTCACGGCGTAGCGTGTGAGATTATTAAATGCAACGATGATCCAGCGATTGCATGTTGACGTGCTAGGAAGCGGGTCGTACAGGTCGATTCCAACGCGCTAAAAGGGATGAGCTGGGCAGGTACGCGGCTGCAGAGGAGCGGCGGGCTGGCGAGGTGGGTGTTTTCGGCGCTGACACTCTTGGCAGTACAAGACGAACCGACGAACATAAAGCACAGTACATCCCACGCCAGTAGTACCGCTGTCGCAGGCGAGTGGAGGTTTTCAATAAGCCGGCGTGGGCACACTGGGAATTGTCGTGGTAATGGGAGCAAATCACAGAGCGCAGATGGGTTGGAATTACAAGCAGCCACTTTCTACCATCCGGAAGGTAATTCCTACGCTAGAGGAGCTCGTCTCTAAAGGCGAAATGGTGGGACTGGCGACGGAGAGCGCGGCAAGGAGGTCGTGAAGCGCGGCCAGATAAAAAATCCAGGAGTGAAGCGATCCATGCGTATTTGCGTTGCTCGGAAGTCATATCGGTGGACATGTCGGTGGGGTGTAGAACGGATATAGACGGCTTCAGACGGCAAGGGAGAACGTGAGAGAGCATCAGCATCAGCATGTTTACGGCCAGAGCGATTGCTGACGTTAATGTTGTATTCTTGGAGCCTCAGAGCCCAACGGGCCAGTCGACCAGAAGGATCCTTCAAAGAAGACAGCCAGCAGAGGGAGTGATGATCGGTGACGACATCAAAAGAACGGCCATACACGCAGGGGAGAAATTTTGCTGTTGCCCAAATGATAGCGAGACACTCTTTCTCGGTGACGGAATAGTTTGCTTCAGCTTTTGTCAGGGTCCGACTGGCGTAAGCGACAATGTACTCGTCAAAGACCGACTTCCGCTGAGCGAGTACTGCGCCGAGGCCGACGCCGCTGGCATCAGTGTGGATTTCCGTGGGAGAAGGGTCGAAATGACGCAGGATTGGCGGAGTCGTCAGAAGGTGGCGGAGTGTCGCGAAGGCATCATCACAGTGCGGAGACCAGGCTGAAAGATCGTGGCTGGACAGAAGCTTGGGGAGAGGGTCAATCCGTGGGGTCGATGATTGTGGCGAAATTGCGAACGAAGCGGCGGAAGTAAGAGCAGAGGCCGACGAAGCTGCGGAGTTCTTTCACATTAGTGGGCTTGGGAAATTCTGCCACAGCGCGCAGTTTTGCCGGATCGGGAAGAACGCCATCCTTTGAGACGACATGTCCGAGAATGGTTGTTGCCGTGCTCCGAAACGGCACTTCTTTAAATTTATTTGGTGACCAGCGTCGGTCAGGCATTGCAGAACTTTCTCAAGGCGCTGGAGGTGAGATGGAAAATCCGGGGAAAAGATGACAACGTCTTCCGGGTAACAAAGGCAAGTGTGCCGTTTGAGCCCTCTGAGTAGGTTGTCCATAATGCGTTCGAATGTGGCAGGGGCATTGCACAGTCCGAATGGCATGACATTAAACTCATAGAGCCCATCGAGTGTAACAAAAGCGGTCTTTGGGCAATCGGCCTCTGCCATCGGCACCTGCCAGTAGCCGGAGCGCAGGTCTATTGAAGAAAAGAACTCGGCTCCCTGCAGGCAGTCAAGGGTGTCGTCGATACGAGGGAGAGTATAAACGTCCTTGCGCGTGATCTTGTTCAGTCGGCGGTAATATACACAGAATCGGATGCAACCGTCTTTTCTCTTGACCAGGACGACCGGAGACACCCAAGGGTTGTGCGTCGGTTGGATCACGTTGCGCTGGAGCACGTCGGTCACCTGTTCGTCAATAATGCGGTGCTCAGCGGCTGAAACACGGTACGGACGCTGGCGCAAAGGGGCATGAATGCCGGTATCAATACGGTGAGCAACGGTAGTTGTGCGCCCCCAACGAAGGTTGCTGGGAGTCGAACGAAGCCGCGAAACGTTGTATGATGGCGACAAGCTGGGCTCGTTGTAAGGGCGTCAGGCCAGCGTCGACGGAGCAGTGGAAAACTTCGAGGGAAGATGGAGTGGCGACAGGAAGAGGCATTATGGCGCTGATGAGAAGGCCGGCGGTGGTATCGACGAAGGGATAGGGGGGAGTGGAATCGAGCAAAGCAACGCTACCCAGCGACTGGCCTCGGAGCAAAGTGGTAGGGCAGGGGCACGGGTTACAAACAAAAATAGAACTTGAGCTGCGAAAAATTGTCAGCACAGCATGGGGTAGCAACACGGATTTTTGGTCAGCGCATCGTAACAAGGGTGTGTAGATAACAGTAACGTCGGAAGGAGCAGCACAATAAAGAAGCACAAGCACTGAGGAGAAAGGCGGAACGTCGGTGTCCTCTGTGACGTGCACGGTAGCGGCAGCAGCACCGAATGCGTCGAAAGAAGTGTCACTGAGGGGTATTATCACTCAAGTTGAGCACGGGCGCAGTCTATTATCACATTATGATTGGAGAAGTCCCAATCAATTAAGGATGACGTCGTGTGATGAGCGGGCGAGGACGAGGAATTCTATTGTGTATTGAACGTCGTCGATGACAAGGCGGGTGGTGCAGGCGGCTAATGGTCGAATGTCCTAAGCGCTGGCGGTGCGAAGAGAAACGGCAGGAAGCGGCGTCATTACCTTTTTGAGTTTGCAGGGCGTAATTAAGAACTGAAACGGCTGCGCCAGTGTCTACAAGTGCTTTGACAGGTCTTGAGTTAGTCCCTGATGGCGCAGTTCTTGCCTCCGGAACTGTGGCCGTTAGTTTTCCGTGTGAACGGCTGATTGGCGACGGAGGATCGGAGAACGGAAACGACGGCCAGGAGAAGGCGAGCGGTGGAAGCGGCGATCGTAACTTGAAGAGGACTGCAGAGGAGGCTCAGGGAAGACGGGCGAGGGGGACTGGGAAGATTTTACGTCGGCTCACGTGTATATTCGTAGCGACGAGGGCAACGATTGCGGCACAAACGAGCCACATGGCCGGCGACTCCACAGCTAGGCGTGGTTATCTTGAGTGCGCCAGGGGTTGGAAGGCTGTGGCTACAGATCAACGGCGGAGAACCGAACGATAAGCGGGAATTGGGATTGTAGGTTGCTGAGTTTGCTGAGGTCCCTGAGGCTCGTATAGGAGGGGAGGTCGTAGACCAACGTCTGCCAACTCGGCATCGTTGCTTCGCCAGAGGTTTGAAGAGCAAGATACTCAACTGCCTCAAGGTACCATTGTACTGTACGTGGATAGAAGCCTGCAAGGCTGTGAAGCCAAAACAGCAATCTACTGTCCACGAAAACCGAGCCTGAATCAGACCACTACGTTTCAGCTTTCGGAACCACTTATATCTTTCTGCGCTGAGCCCGTGGCAGTTCAGGAGCCACTTTGCTCCGTGGCTTCCATACCCATGCTCCCTGCAGCCCACGTCATCAGCACTGACGCTCTTCAAGCAGTACGTTTGCCCCGACGTGTCAGCCGCTGCCTTAAAATTTGCCAAGACATCCACCAGCTTGCGGCGCGCGTCCAACAGTCAGTACGCATAGGTAGTGGGTCCCACGGGACCTGCTGCCTTCCCGAAGTCAATCAGATTTAGCGACCCGCCTCGTGAACCAAGACGCATCAATCCCACGGCTCCTTGAAGTGGACGACGCTACCCTTCTTTTATCAAGAAAAGAACACCTCCGGCGCCGCACATGTGTACTTATCCCTCCGTGTGCGGTATCCCTTCCCCGCGGTCTCACTCGTGCAGACGAGGTTGCGCTTAGGAGGACCCGGGTCGGTGTTGCCCTCACACCAGCTGTCACTAGGACGTGGTCTTACTTCCGACACTTATATCCCCGCCCAGGGTGCCCGATCTGTAAAAACGAACATATTAAGGCCGAAATTCACCACTTGCTGTGGGACTGCCCAGCACTGAAAACAACACGAATCCGGCACCTGAGCATAGCTGGCCTTTCAGCAACCAATCCTGCTTCATATGTCGCTTGGACGCAGGGACCTCATCATCGCTCACTCGTGGACTTCATAAAATCAGCCACCTTTTTCCATTCATTTAATCCTTTATTCATCCTTCATCTCATATCCTACTGATGCCCTGAGGAAATAAATGTCGATTAAAAAAACAATGCTCGAAGGAGCGACTGCACTCAGCTCCTCTAGCAAGATTCAAATGCAAAGTTCTTTGAGTAACATGCTAAGCACTCGTGGTGCTGCTAGGTAAAAAAACCTAATGACTGATTTACTCATTAGTTCGACTCTGTGTTTCAAATGACGTGTGAAGATCATTCTGTGGTACTAGGCTTAAGAAAAATCATTTCATTAAAATTTAGGGAAATTTCCCGCTTTATTTTGCAAGGCGATTCAAGCCATGTTGCCAAACGTGTTGACTATATGCGGGTTCGTTGCAAATAGATGTGGCTACCTCGACTATGTGGCCCTGTGGATATGTGGTGAAAAGGCAAATAATTATGTTCATTGGTTGCCCTGTCTCTCCGATGTACTGTTTATGACAGAAGGAGCATTCTAGAAGGTAGACAACGTTTGAAGATGTGCAATAAAGCCCGATTTTATGCGAAAAGTGAAATCGCTTGCCTTAATTTTAACCATGGTGTCTTTTTGTATATGCACGTCTTACACTTACGTCGAGAGCAAGGAGGTGGTTGTGTTGGATGCTTGTTAAGTTTAGAATGTACTAGAATATATCTGAGGCTTGTGTTCGTTTGTATTTGGTGCCTCAAGGAATATTCTCTTCGGGCGTTCATCACACGTTAGCATGGAGTAGTATTTCCGCAGATTATTGGTTATGTTTGGAATACATTGTAGTATTTAGTTACAAAAGAAGGCTGGCGTTCAGTGTTGGCCTTTGGTAGTTTCGTGAGCACATCGACGCAGTTTGAAGTGCTTGCTTTTTCGAGGGTCATATTAAGGGAGTTACCAGGATAGTTCTCCAGACTAGTAAGTGAACCGAACTAGTACGTGATGGATAGTGATAGTTACGATGACCTCCAAATGCATGGGTTCCTATGGGCATCTGCTTAACTATAATTTTAGTATTAGTCTTAAATTATCATGAAATTATCTTGAAAATGTCTTAAATCATGTTCCGATATCATACGATTATTACTGATTAAGTATCGATTCAACGGTGATTGGCATATGCCCATATAAGGCAATGCACCCGAAACGCGGACACATTTGCGGAAGATATTAATACCGGTTTCCATGGGCGAACAGGAGCAAGAGCAACGAGCAGCCAGAGCAGCGCGCGAGAACACAGGGGACGGACGCGCGTTCTCGTCTCATTCACGCCGCTCAGAGAGCAGCGTAGCGAGGGTGAGCACGTGACGTCAGGCGTCATGTGATCAAACTTTTCCCGCGCTCGCGTTGCCCGTATCCGCCGGCCGAACCACGGCCGGTCTCGAGGGAGAGCGCGCTTCTCTTCTCTTACGGCGTCACCAATGAGGTCTGTTTCCACCACCCGCCGCGCCTCGGTGGGGTCGCCCCCGCCCCACTGCTGGGCCCGATCCTCGACATTCGCCTTTTCGGCCATGTTGTGACGTACCCGTGACGTGTAAATTGGGGCGGTGCTAAAATGCGTGTACACAGAAATTGATGACGAAATTTAAAAAACAAGAAAAAAAGTTACAAAAAATAACGCCGTCGTCTGCTACTTGGCGCCGATTACAAAAATGCCAACGCTGCGATGCCGAGAAGCTGAAGGGTTGGTGCGAACCGTGTTTACGCTGCATACACGCGTCGCGCGGCAGGGCAAGGCTGAGGAGAGATAGTGAGATACTTACGTATACGTTGCGGCTGTACTGTACTATTATAGTTACGGTAGTTGCGACCACAGTGCATCATAGTACACACGCTGTCGGACGTCCAGCAGCAGCTAGGCGGTACTCGACGCAAACCCCACAAACAGCCGGTCGTCAAGTGTGAGCGATGCCTTACTTGAGATGCGTGCATGTGGTTAGCTGTGCGTAAGTTTCATTTATGGACTTAGTCGCGCGAAGAAATCGGCGAGTATCAGGATCGAGCTTTGCACATTCACTTCTCAGCTAGATATAAAGAAGTTGTTTACAAATACTGAGAATTGGAAGCGCCCAGCAGATTTTCGGGCTGCAGTTGCCACTAGAGAAGAGACACACCTGTCCGACGACAACGCTGGCCTTCTCAAGGTATCACTGCCGTTGGAAATTGCCTGCGGCAGCCCACCGTTATGTTAAGTCTGTTACGGCTACGTGTCGGCTTCAGTGGCGTAGCGTGCGGATATCGGCCCGGTGAAGCGGCGTAGTGAAAACACGCATAGTGGAGAGCTCGATTAGGCCATATATCTGGCGATCTTAGCCTGCGCTGACATCGGACCACCTTTAGGATGGAATTAACACGCTGGCGTGTTAATTCCATCGAAATGCGATCGTCGTGACTGGGCTATACGCACATACTGCGGGTCAGAGAGCCGGCGTCTGCATGGTTACTTTTTATTGAGCCATCGCGGCGGGGACGTTTTCACGCAGCCGCAAAAATAAGCAGATAAGATTTTCTGGCAGCAATGAAAATGCAATAAAAAGTGTAACCATGCAGATGCCCACTGGCAGCAACAGGTTAGCTTTCACGCTGATGGCATTTAATGTGCCCTGAATTAGACGTACATAGCACGTTGTATGCACATTTCACCGCATGCAGAGTGTCACTGTGTTGTGGCAGATGTATTAATTATCTCGTTAAAATAAAAAATCTGTCGGTATTATTCTCCTTGGTTTCTGAGCATGTTGCTTAAAAACATTTTATAAAAGTAGCAACACTGCTCGTCTGATGCAGGTACACATCACACCACAATGTCACAAGTGAAACAAAATTTGTCAGGTACAGCCTAGTTCCTTTGCTACTGTTTACCAGTTTTGCACTTGCAATAGCATCTGGCACTTTCTTTCAGTGCAGCAAGATTCTTTAGAGGAGAGAAGGGTGAAGAGGTCAGCTAGAGAAATGCCTTCACTTTTTTTATTTGACGCTCAGGAAGTGAAGGAACAGACATGAAGAGTGGATATGATATATGATGTCTAATTACAATGAGCTAGATGCAGTATGGAAACCATTTTCTTGAAGCAATTGTCATTGAATGTAGCATTCATGCACACATTAACCAGTGCACATGCTACACAAAGCCCGAACCTGTCTCTGAGTGAAGCAAGGGAGCCAAAGGGGAAAACAAGCGTGACTTTAAGGACACCGTAAGTAAAAAGTAACAGCAACAAAAAAGGAAAACAGAAGTATGCAGAGGGACAATATTAGACAAAAAGAAACATGAATTGCAAGGCTGATGTGGCCTGCAGTACATTTTTTTTAGGAGAGACAGCAACGCAATCGGGTGGTGTTCTGGATTTTTTGGCAAAGGGTCATTATTGCCAGGTGATAATACTGTATGATTTGTATTGGCTTTGCCATCCCCTGTGTGCTCTTCCAGCAATGCATAATGTCCAACGTGCAACTGTCTAACATCCACTCTCTAGACTCTGACTCAAAAACATGCTCAAATGAACCTCACCTGAATACGGGCATAAATATGGGAATAAAGCATGGAATTTACTTTTTCGATATTCTGATTGCATATCATTGGAAAACTAACCGTGATGGCTTGTTTAAATGAGCGTATGATTTGCAGCTAGTGTGTCTTGTATGCATGGTTTTTCCAACAGGTTGCAGTATAGCTTTTGTCCTTTATTTTGGCAAAACATGCACACTTTAAGAGACCTGCTACTCACGCAACACATTCCCTGTAGCTTTTAACAGCTCGTCGTTGACTAACAATTGGTGTATTATTTGCTTTCGGTACTTTTTGGCATTTTTTCTACATGCACCTGACATCAAGCCTTGCTTATAAGAAAACTGAAAATGACAATATACAAAACAATACAAAATTTATTTACAGCACTCCACACTCTACAATACACAGCCTAAAAAATGAAAGGCTGTCACACATTCAAGTAATTACAGTATTGTACTTGTACAGCTCATCGCCATATCTGAAAGGTGGCATGGCCTTGGAGACCAAAGAAGAGAAATTAGTTATACAAAGCAAGGGAACACAAGATAGGGTCAAAAACCCATTCTCCAAGTGTTTGGCCCAAGATAACCCCAGCACCAGCAAAGCAAGCACCCACTGTTTTACCAAAGAGTACCCAACACCACTGAGGATTGGTCCCCAAATGCTCAAACCACTAGGCTGCAACTACAGTCAAGGGATGCTATGCGTTCCGCAGTATTACCAGTATTACCAGTATTACCAGTATCAAAGTGATGTCGTATGTGCCAAGAGTTGATGTATTTAAATTTTCGTTTCTGCCTAAAACAATCATTGAATGGAACAACCTTGACCGAAGCGTATTTGAAAAAACTTGTGCTTTAGAAACTTTTGAGAAAGAGTTGGAAATTTGTTGTGCTGCTTGAATGTACATTGCCCACCCTGTAACAGCCTGGAAGGGCTAACAGTACTTGCAAATAAATAAATAAATAAATAAATATGGAACTCGTCATTTAAATGGTAGTCGGCACCTGCGACAGAGCAAGTATTCCCTGATTCTGTTATGGACAGGGCAAAGGTAGTTATAGTGTGTGTAAGAATGATTTTACCTGTGCATAAATGCCTGCCACACCTAGAATGCTCCCTTTATGCAGTCTACCAAAAAGCAGAAATGTTTGTCTCAGGAAGACAAGCCTTAAGCATTATTTCAGCAAGTCACTCAATGTGACGGCTATCAGGCAAACCAGCACAGCACTTGAAAACTTCATGCTCTAAAAACAATTGTGGGGACACGCAAGCTCAGCATTTACCGCTATGACACAACAGCTTTTATGGCTCCTGTCTGCAGACTCTCATTCGTGTGAATCGACTTTGCTACTGCTAACACCTAGTATTTATTCTATGATACATATCAGTAGCGTATACCTGTAAGTTATCCAATTATGTGGAAGACCACTTGTCTAGATACCTATAAAGCCCACTGTAACCAAGCTGTACGGATGCGTTTCCATGGCCTAAGGGTTGCCTGTCTTATTACCCAAAGATCCTGCAAGGTTTATCACCTCACACATTCATCTCAAAGGTGAAGCCAGAGACGTCACATTGAGTACTCGGCCATGTCACCTGTCTGAAATGTGCCCAAGATTTTTCCCTCACAACGTCGCGTTTTGTGCAGAAGAGAGGCTTTAACGTTGCTGCATCAAAAAAAAAAGCAAGAAGCCAATAGCTGAACATCTACGCTACATTAGGCTCTGCTGGCTCGCAAGACATTTGACCACGGTGCCAACAGCCAAGTTATAGATGCAGCTATGGCAGAGGCTGTACCACAGAAACAACAGATGAATGTGGTCAAGATAAAATGAAATCGCTTTGTTCACAAATTCTTCAATACATCATGAAAAAGAATGGCTCACTTATGGATAGTATGACGTCTACTGTGTTCAATAGGATTGTACCTTCAGGAAGTTATCTTTTGAATGCAATCTTAAGAATATATTGTGGTGTTCAATTTAGGCTGTACACATAGCAGACGTGCAAAATATGGAACACATTCTGAGGGTTAAATGCAGAGAGGATTGCTGAAGCTGATACAATAGGAAAGCATAGGGATACTAGATATCGTAGAAAACAAATGTGACAATAGGATAGGTGTAAGTGAAACTAGTGCAGCTGTCACTTATGAGAGCAAAAAGTTATACAACTCACTACTAGCACAATGGTACAAAATGTTAAAAAGTGATGATGAAACAAAAGTTGGTTGGTTTGGTTGGTTTGTGGGGTTTAACGTCCCAAAGCAACTCAGGCTATGAGAGACGCCGTAGTGGAGGACTCCGGAAATTTGGACCACCTGGGGTTCTTTAACGTGCACTGACATCGCACAGCACACGGACGCCTTGCTTTTCGCCTCCACCGAAAAGCTGCCGCCGAGGCCGGGATTCGAAACAAAAGTGTCCTTGAAAGTGCTTCCACATAAATGAGATGAAAGTGATTGGCATAAAATGTATGCCCCTTCCTTAAAATTCTCAATTTAAAGCTCACAAAGAACAATGAAGATAAGGCTACAAAAGCAACTAACAGAAAAAAAATAATGAAGCAGTTATACACAGCTGCAATCATTCGATAAACATCTCGAGTGATGAAGCCATGCTTCAGTGGCTTAGAGCATGAATATGTGAGCTTTACCAACCCTCTTTTAACATATGTGAGTGCCGGAGGGCATGTGGCAGCAGCAAGAATGTGTCAAGAAGCAACTGGCCCAGATAGCAGCCTCATAATAGGGGTATGGAAGGTCTACACACAACGGTATCATGGAGGGAGATATTTTATGGAACAAGATATGTAGCAATGTACAAAAGGAGCAAAGCATTTTGTAGAGCTGCAGTCAAAAATTTATGAAGGCCATTCTTATCAAAAAGTTTTTATTTCATTCCTGCGCTTGTGCATCATTATTGTGACTATGGGTTATATAGTGTAACATGAAATGTCAAGCAATTTATCTCGAACACAAACGAATGCATTCTTTCCCTTGCGAAGCCACCTTCAAGAACTTTTGCCAGTGGGTGCACATGCACATCAATATCACCTAGTTACAAAACAGAGAAGTCAATAGTTGCCTTTGTAAAAAAAAAAATGAATACAAAAATGTTCATTGATAGCCGAGCCACACAAATGATGCAGAGGTTAAACAGGTTATCTGGGATCTTGATTAACATGAATAAAGCATCGGTAATTGCAGTGCAAAGTGAAAATGGCAAATTTTGCAAAAGTGGAATCTAAAATTGCCAAAATGGGTTGACAAGTTGGCGGGGCCCTCATTTTTCGTGCATACAACAATGAAAGACAATGACCACCAAATAGATGCACAAATTATCCTTGGGACAACTAGTTGATTGCTGTTCATCTACATTCAGCATATGAAGGAAGCAATAGAAAACAAGCATAAAGCCAACCAAATACAAAGAAGCACAGCTCGCTTCACTCTGCAGTTTGTGGAAAAACACAGTGGGCACCTCACATTTCACCCTAGTAGCACACAAGATAGGTGTAACGAAATGGACTCTGCTATGGTAAACGACTGCAGACACATCCACCAGGGTACATGTATGTCAAATATTCTCACTGAAGTAGTATGTCGCAGACTGCTTACTTGCCACAAACACCAAAGTGAATTGTGAACTATATGTGCACGCACGTCCTACTCAGAATGGCACTTCTGGAGGTAGAAGGAGAACGTTTTTGTACCTTCCTGCGTTTCATTGACATGAAGCACTTAATAAAATGCACACTGAGTTTAAGCAGAACACAAAAAAGCAAAGTATACAACAAAGAATGACAGCTCTCAGCGAGAGCCACAGCACTTGTAGAATACACTCAGTATGTCTACAGATGGTAGACAAAAAATTATAGCACCAAAGAAAGGTTTGGTTTGGTTTGTGGGGTTTAACGTCCCAAAGTGACTCAGGCTATGAGAGACGCCGTAGTGAAGGGCTCCGGAAATTTCAACCACCTGGGGTTCTTTAACGTACACTAATATCGCACAGCACACGGGCGCCTTGCTTTTCGCCTCCATCGAAAAGTAGCCGCCGCCCGCGTTTTTGGGAACAGTAGTCGAGCGCCGTAACCACTGCGCCACCCCAAAGCTGAACTTGGTTCTTGCACATGCTATCAACAAAATGTACACCAAAAAGATGGTTATATCCCAAACCCACAGAAAAAATTAAGACTTGGACGGCTTTTCAGCAGTATGCTATCGAACATGAAGCAGTAAGAATGTGCACATTGATCACTTGTGGCATATATCAAAATCATGACAGCGAGTGAAAATCTCAAGTGCAGGTGATCAAGTTGTTCCTGTCCAAGTTAATATAAATGTTGCATGTCCTCTTCCTTGTACTTGTCGATGTTCCTGCTGCGATTACCATTTGCAGGTGGCGTCAATGTCATGTGATCTGCACACACTACAAGCTGTAACGATCTTCAAAAAGAGCTGTCCATCTGCATAGCACTTCACATCTGATGTGGCCGTCCAGGGACAAGGCGTGGCCTCCCAGATTATACAAGCCTAGCAGAGAGGTTAATGATGTTGAATATGGCCCCAGGACTTCTCGCCCACACGATGACTCGGATGGGAAGTGCTGCAACGGCTGCACATGGTCCACACGATCACCTGCAAATGTTTAGTGCCTAAATTATATGCAAATAAAATATCAAACACGCATGGCACAGGAACATTCAAAATCATCAAAGCTGCAAGCTATGCTGCGGTAAAGTGTAATCTATGAATGCAAGAAATGGTCAGTGCAAAACCTAAACCTAAGTGAACCCTTTCCTTAACAGGTAAAGACGGCTTGGTGGCGGAAATTGTATTGTGACGGCTAACTTTTTCTTTCTTTTTTTTTTTTTTTTTTTTTTTGCAATTAAAGGAACGACTTATATCAGGCGATTTCACTTGTTTTTCCTTTCTCGGTCGTCGAAACCATTAACCAAGAAATCTTGACAACTACAAGCACACTCAGTTTTTTTTTTTTTTTTTTTAAGTTCGTGCAGTGTAGAGAAGTTGAAGAAAATTATAATGCGTCGTAGAAATAGGCAGCTAAAAGCAACGCAAAGTGCTGATTAAAAATATCGGATTCGCCGCATGCGTCCTGTAAGTATTCCTTTATTCTTCAGTCATTTCCCGCCTGTGTACAACTTGAATGCGAATGACGCTGTATGAACAGTCACCTTTGCAGGTTTTCCTATTGCACTTACCTCTGTTATGCTCGACGTGCTGCAGCATTTCCAGCAGATTGACTGCGTTGCCTTGCTGGTCGACACCCATCGAGAAGCCCGACACATTCCAGGAGCTCGTTGCTCGGTCGAACGAATACATTTCGTGCCATCCTACATCAGAGGCGTTCACCACTGCCGATTCCACCCGAAACACCAGTAGCTCAACAGTTCAACACTCCGAGCGCAGGGCAATTCTCGCCTCGGAGCTTGCAAAGCCGCCACACTACACTCCTCAGATCTGACTGTACTGACGAGCTATCTTTCAAGACAATTTGACAGCATTGCTGTGCTGCAGCAAATCCTCGATCACTACTTGCAGACGACGAACGGCACGAAGACCACTCGTAAGCGTACCGCCCTCCATGGCCGCCGCCATTGCTGGGTTATTATAACCGCGCAGATCAATAATTTCTTACCATGGGAAGAAAGGGTTTGAAATAAGAAAGCAGTTAGCGCCGTAACGCGGCCGCACGCTTCTGCCCCAATTAGAGATTGTCTCAAACGTCCTTTATTTCATACGCGCTCGTAATTTGCCTTTCTATTCCGTTTAAAAAGCCATACAAGGTGTATATAAAGTTATCCTTTTACTTTTAATAACAAGCTAAGAAACTACGGTAGGCTAACGGCTGCATAAATCAGCTTGCCTGTCGCCATAGTCTCATTAGCATAATTCGGGCACCTCGCCACTCGGCGAAATTATGGCGGCCAAACGTCAGCAATTTCGGTAATGGCGGCACGTCAGTTACGTCATGACGCGTCAATTTGACGTAATCTAAATATGCTTGCGTATCACGTGTTTCACGTGACATAGCTTCAGCCAATCAAATTTGAGCATCCGCTCCTTCCCAGTATGCCATTATTTTCATCACATTGGTTAATCGAGCGTAAGTGTTCTCCAAACCACCATCAGTAACTTTGCTTCCACTCCAAAATCATTAGTATTTGTCATCCAGGCAACAAGGATAGCTCCGGTTGAAATCAATTTTCACGGCTACGTCATTTTGACGTAACCGCTAAAAGTGCTTGCCTCAACTGATGGTTTCGCGCCACAAGTTTGAAGCACGTGACTCTTTTCTGAGCCAATCAGAAAGACAATATGGCGCCGCCAGGGGAAGGCGAATATCGAGGATCGGGCCCCTGCTTAACTGCTGCGCCTCTGCTACCGCCGTTCACGCGCAAGGGAAACGCGCGCTCGCTCTGCGCTCCGCCAGCCTCAGTTGCAACCGGCAGGTCCTGACATATCACCCCTTATGGTTTATACAAAGACGCCGCGTACAGCGTCTAAGATTTATCGTGTACGAGGAATAAATATAGTAAACACCGCTCGCGCGCGCGCGCGCTCGCGCGCCTTCACCGGTGCGGCCGAGCGCGGTCGAATGAGGCTGCTACACTTACTTCAACATTGTTTGCCCCTATAACTTTTGTACAGAAATAAATTTATCAGGCTATGCAGTGTTCCTTCGAAAGCTATAAGCAGGTGTAGCGCGACCTGACGTGAGTGCTTGGCAAACTGTTGACTTCTGTTTTCGTTTAGAGCAAAAGAGGCACCGGCGAAAATTCATGGCGCGGGTCAGATTCAGATTAAGGAACAAAATGTACGCATATAGTTAAAATTGCAGTTGTCTAGTGGAGTGCGCTGTTCTAGCTTCGTTCGAAACAAATCAGTCGGTTGAAAGACAGAATATGTACATGTAGTCTCGCGACTGACGCACGTACGTGTATAACAGCTAGACGTAGTCGGTTTAATACATAGATAAACAACAACTTTTAATCAAGGAAATGGGCATGAACAGCTATGCCTAATTGAAAAGAGCGGCAAATAGTAAAAAAATTCTTTCAAAGTTATGCATTGTACTACATATTCATCAGTTCATCGAAACGTGACCTGCGACTAGAAAATTCAGTTTCAATCTTCCTGGCCGGTTTGTTCATATAGGGACCTGGCCTGTAACTCCTGTCTGTCACTTTCTTGGCATAATTGACAAGAAGGATTCTGATAAATTTTTCAGATATCAAAGAAGCGGACCTTATAGGCTGTTGTTAATTCCTTCAGGGCAACTCAGCAATGGCGAATTCTCAATTGCGCTGCTTGAATCAGGATTTGAAGTACTTCGAGAGCATTTGTGTGTGGTAGAGGCACGAGCTTTTTTTTTTTTTTTAAGGAAACCTTGTCCAATAGGGCCATAAACTCTGATTTCGGATAAAGTTCTTATCCTCGTAGAAGAGTGTACATACGGCCCTCGCATTTAGCATTTCGTTCTCTCCGCACATTAGCCTTACTTTCCCTAAGAGATCAGCCTCGATGAGGCCATTATTGAGTTTCCTGGTGAAGACGGATCCGACACCTTTCCCCAGGAGGTATTCTACCACTTGTACAGTAGACTGGTGATGAACAGTATTTCTTGAAATGCTTCTTCAGTGAAAGTTTCCTTTAACGCTTTAGAAATTTCTTGAATGCTTTCGATATAGCAAGTGAACTCGTTTAGCAGCCACTGCAATCGAGTATCACCAGCTGCGTCATTTATTAACAGCTCTTTTTACCGCTTCCAGCACAAGTGGTGTCATGAATATCAAACCATTTCTTTATTATTTTCATAATAAGCATAATGTGTAAAATTTCCATTAAAACAGCATTTATTTGCAAAGTAAAATAATGTTTAAATACAACACATTTGCTAATATATAAATGATAATAACATTGAAAACTCAACCTTACAGTCTTTACTTTGACTGTTATACTAATACTTTATATCATGCAAGCATTATATAACTTACATTACATTTTCATGAAATTATTTTCGTCTTCGGTGCTATATATGGATGGTTTCGAATCTAACACTGAAAGACGGTTCTGCTGTAGCAGACGATGTTGCTGTAATGTTAGCCTCGAAGAAGCTTCGATGTGATCACTGCTCATAAGTTTTTTTGCTTTTTTTTTGCTATTCTTGTGCAGGCTTGGGAAAAATTCGGATTAAAATGGATAAAAGTAGCTACCATGCCGCAATGAATGTCATATGCTTGTCGAACGTTTGCTGAGCGAGTGTTTCTTATATAAAGACTCGGTTCACGTGTGTAGTACGCTGACGATATGCCGCTGCAGCATCTACCTGCTGTGCTCTTTCATTTCGGGGCTGCACTTACCACGAAACAAGCGAGCGACAGCGCGAAACCATGCAAAAGCCACCCGCCGCCGCTGAAGCAGATGCGGAGCGAACAGTGAGCAGGTCGCGCCCCTTGAGGCGGCGGAGAGTGTAACTCAAGGAGAAAAGTTCCCATTGTTCCCGCGGCGATTGAGAAGGCCGTAAAGCGCGCTCTCCCTCGAGACCGGCCGTGGCCGAACTAGCCGAACGCCACCGCTGCCGCCGTCCGCCATTTTTCTCGACCGTCCTGCACGGCCTCGGGCGAATAACCAGAAGTGATGTCAAAAAGGTCACGTGACTTCCTCCGTTCTCCCTGTACTCCGCCGCTGGCGACGGAGCACCGAGGACTGCTCCCGGCTGCTCTCGGGACCCCAAAAGCGCGCCTCCTCTGCCAGCAGAACACAACGCTACTGCTCCTGTTAGACCAGTGGTAGGCGTCGAAACTAGCGAGAGTACTTTTAGTGCAGCTAAAAGTGCTCCTGTTCGCCCAATGGAAACCGGTATAAGAGGCATTAACCTGACAGCGAACCAGATACTGCAGCCGATGCCACTGGCGACCTCCAACATGGCGGACGAGGCCTAGCTGAAGGTGCTCGCGCCATCTGGTAGAACGGTCTCAGTGAATACTTACAGTGACCACAATAAGCTCCGCCAGGGAAACATAAATCAGATACGTATACATTTCCCGGCATAGCCGAGCTAAACTACTGCCAATTATTTCTTAATTAGTCAGCAGGAAAGAAAACAGCGCAGTACCTGTCACATTTGCTCTGTGGACACCTGAACTGCATCGGAAGAGAAGTGAGGAGGGTGGGAGTGAAAATCGGAAAGAAAGAAAGAGGAGGGTAGGTAGTGTAGGCTAATATAATTAATAATTCATTCACAGGAAGGGAAAGGCGCAGTATCTGTCACACTTGTTTCTGCGGACACCTCAACCGCACCGTAAGAGAAGGGAGGAGGGTGGGAAAGAAAGTGGAAAGAGAGTAAGAGGAGCCGTAGTGGAGGGCTATGGAGTAATTTCGACCACCTGGGGATCTGTAACAGAGGTGGTGAAGGGACGGAGGCCAGGTGGTGAAGGGTGGCAGTTCCTGGCCCTACGGGGCTAGGACAGTAGGTCAATGCCGCTTGCGGCGGGGGCTAGCCAGCCACCGAATTTTACCTGTTCTAGGCCGTCATTGCACCCGCCACTGCTTCGGTGGTGGAAGACAGCTGTTGTTGCGGCGCACGTCTTTCTCTCCCTCTTCTTTTTCCTTTCTTCTCTATTTTCTCTTCTGTCCGCACGAGGCAACGGAGGTGCTTCAGCTACAGAGCCAGTAGCAGGCCCGTGCATTTTCTTTTCCTTCTTCCTACAGCCACAACCCGCTGACATGGAGGTGGTGAAGGGTGGCTGATCCTGGCCCAGACGGGGCTGGGACAGGTAGGTCACCGCCGCTTGCGGCGGGGGCTAGCCTGCCACCTAATTTTATCTGTTGTAGGCCATCATTGCACCCGCCTCTGCTTCGGTGGTGGACGATGGTTGTTGATTGCAGCGCGCGTCTTTCTCTCCCCTTTCTTTTTCTTTCTTCTCTATTTTCTCTTCTGTCCGTACGGTGCTGTAAAAATGATTTAATGAAAATGTTTAGGAGGTTATAGCGGCGGTTGGAGTCCTTAGACCGGAACCCCATTGGCGTAGGCTGCTGTACGCGCTCTTTCGAAGAGTTCTTTTTGACCCCTTGCGTCTGAGCTGGTCAGAGCTGCCTCCCACCCCTCCTGCGTTGGCTGGTTGTTAATAGTGACAGTCTGATTTCGCTGGTATATGCCCACACCATATGGTACAGGTCCACCTTCTCCCCGCCAGAATTTGCATTGTGAGTCAAATGACTCTGGATCTATTGCGTGTAGTCTTCGTGGGTTGTTAAAGGTGTTGGTCTGTAGCTTGCGGAGGTATACCTCCTCCCCTTTGTCTAGTGTCTTTGTCCGCGCGAGGCAACGGAGGTGGCTCAGCTACAGAGCCAGTAGCAGGCCCGTGCATTTTTTTCCTTCTTCTACAGCCACAACAACAACTGACATCGCACAGTACACGGACTCCTCTTCATTTCGCCTCCATCGAAACACAGCAGCCGCGGTCAGGATCGAGCCCGGGTACTCCGGCACAGTAGTCTGGCGTATTAACAGCGCACCACCGCGGCGGGGCCTATTGGCCTCGAGATCGAGCAGAGTCGCCACCTTGCGGCTCAGCGGCGAAACCTACTCAGTGTGGATGCGTTTTCGCGTCGCGTGGCAGCCCGCAGTGATCTACGCGCGTGCATGCGGAGTGTACAGGAGTGTTTTTGTTTGTTTCGCAGTTCCTGTGAGCTTTGGTTACCTATATGCCTCTTGCAAAATAAATATGAACAGTCTGTTACCCCACGCTTCATTAAAAAAAATAAACTTGTCCGTATCGAGCATGTCATGCTTGGATAAGGACATCATCCATCGCGGTCTTCGGCGCTTGAGATCCTTTGACATGCAATGTCTCAAACGAAGTGGTACTGTCATTACCGCCGTGTCAAAGCAAAACAGGTCGTTGCCGTCTATAAAAGTTAATGCAAACGCTCAGAAATCGCATATTCCCGTTTCTGTTTGGAATACCGCAGCTACTAAAACATATGCCACCGCAGACTGCTTCATATAGCAGAATGCAGTTTGAACAGACCACTCTATGCCTACTATGCCATCTGTATGCACGATAGAGTTGTGTGAGTACTTTTTTTTTTTTCTTTTAAACCTCTGTCGCGGTGTCTCAATGGTAAGGGCGCGCGCTCGACTGCTGATTTCGAGAACGGGGGACTCAATCACAACCGTTTCGAAAGGCGTTCCTTTGCTGTGGGATTTGACTGCATAATAAACAATCCCACGTGGTAAATGTGGTGTTAATAATGAAAAAAAAAAACGACACCAAAACCAGCCTCTGCAATCATCTGTCATAGCCGATGCCACTTTCATGCGTTAAATCCGGGCAAATGTGCATTTCTTTTCTGTTCTTTTTTTTTTGTTGAAGGCTTCTGCGCATCCGTAAAAGTTTCAGTGAGCACATTTTGCGTTAGAGAAATGCTCGAATATTTGGGAAACATATTCCCTGCACCTAATTGTTACCCTAAATATTACATAATACACCTAGATCAATGTACTCTACTGGTAGCCTATTATAATCATTATAATCCCTTTTCGTCCAAGTGCTGTCTTCCGACAAAACTCGTCGTTTCTGACAAGGGGAGTAAAACAGCTTCATGCGGGCTTAAATATCAGTGTTTAGTTCGGGAATAAATACATTTTTATAATCGCATGATAAGATGACCTCCATTTCTTTCGGAAGAGTTTTATATCCAGCATCTGTTTCGGAAGCAACCCAAATATTTTACTTCGCATAAGATTTAGTCACTGCAAAAAAATTAGTGATAAAGACATTTTCAGCCTGTAAAATTGCTTCCCGGAACATGACAGTGCCCATGCGCAGTTTATAACGATGTCTTCGCAGCGTCTAATTCGTAGCTTGCACTTTAACGTTACTGAAAATTAATCGCTGATTATTGTAAATTCTGTCAAGTGTATAAAAGTTCTCTCACACGGTGAAATTTATTCGCATTGCAAAACAAAATAATTACACTCCTAATTTACCGAATATATTAACATCACACACATCAGAAATCCCTTATATTTTTCTCGGTTTCAGAAAATCATTTACAGTTAGTGGCGCATGCAGTAATACACTATCACATTCTATGGCAGTGGCCGCAAAAAGCATCTCGGCAAATTCAATCGCGCTGTACACGTGAACAATCAGCTTTCCTGTGCGGCGAGGTTTCCTGTGTAGTGTCGGCGTGATCTCATTTTTGGGGAAGACTTGTGCATGGTTGTCTGGGCAGAGTTGATGTGCACTCAGTCTAAAGCAACTCGCCATGCAGTGCGCTGGCAATGCTACATCTAACCTGCTTAATCCTCGAGTCAAGTACAATATAATGAAGCAGGCTTTCTCGATTCAATCTAAATTACTGCAGGTCAGAGCACGAACCTTGTACCTGCGTGGGCTTGACACTAAATTCGCCGGTCTCACTCGCATGAGACACGCGCAGACTGTTTAAAAGTCGATAAGAAAAACAAAGCTGTCATTAAGCAGGCCCAAGCATTAGGCGCGTGAGCGCGGTACATACACAGTGCAAGAAACGTGCAAAGTAAATCTAGAAGACTGGTGGTTGCGTGCTTTGTTTTCCTAAAATCCGCTCTTCTTCTGCACTACTGGCGAAATCCTTGGATTTTTTTCTGCAATATTGCAGAAATACTGCAGGAGACACGTTTTCATCGCCAACAAACCCGCCGTAAACTCGGAAGCAGACCTACGCAGCGTGCGTTTCTGCGAGCGCCGTCGGCTGCCGATCCACACTACCGGAGTGACGGTGGCGCCACCTCTAGGTCGATCTCGCGGCGAATTGTAGGCTACAAAATACATATTATTGCGAAAGCAATACTGCTTGCACTTTCTGCCATTGATGGTCGTGGCGCCTTCTCACACAACTGCGCACCACGTGACCGTGTGACGTCACGACAGACAGGGCCCGGGCTCGCGCCATCGATTGCGGAGGTGAGGCTTCACAAGAGCCGGAGCGGTGACGTCACGCCGTTGCCACGTGACGTCACGACAGACCGAGAGATGGGGACCCAGCTAGCGCCATCGATGGTGGAGGTGACGCTTCACAGGCCGGCTGCGCCGCTGCCAAGAGAAATTAGCTGGGGCTTAGCTTTAGTTAGGCCTGGAAATTGCGAAAGCAATGTCCGCTCGGCTACGCAAAGTGCTTCGCTTGTGGTTGCACATTGCTAATCTCCTGTGTACCCACGAAATGAAAGGCATATTTTTTAGACGTATACAAACTTTGTTATTCATTCACAGATTCTTCTTTCTGTAGCCCAATGAACCGCAGCAAGGCCTGCAAGCTCTCGCAACTTGTATGACGTCAATCACTTGCCGCCGTTCGCAGGTGGTCGGCCGGCCGTGGAGCGTAGCTGCGGCGCCCTGAAGAGCCGGCTTGGTCCCAGTCTCTCGCTCTGGTGTGACGTGAGTAGTCACGTGGCCGACCACCGCCGCCGCTCGACTGTGGAGCGTAGCTACGGCCAACACCTCCTACACTGTTGCTACGGCGCGCCGAGGAGCCGGCTTGCTACCCCATCTCTTGCTCTGGTATGACGTCAGTTGTCACATGACCGACCACCGAGGGTGTGCTCCGGTACGGCGAAACCTGGCGTAAAGCTGATATATCTATAGGAAGGGAAAGGCGCAGTAACTGCCTCACCATTGTTTTCTGTGGACACCTCAACCGCACCGCAAGGGAAGGGAGGTGGGAGTTAAAGGGGAGAGAGAGAGAAAGAGGAGTCGTAGTGGAGGGCTGCGGAGTAATTTCGACCACCTGGGGATCTTTAACGTGCGCTGACATCGCACAGCACATGGACGCCTCTTCGTTTCGCCTCCATTAAAACGCAGCCGCCGAGGTCGGGTTCGAACCCGGGTACTCCGGCACAGTAGTCGGGCGTCTTACCACTGCACCACCCTGGCGGGGTCACGAAACCTGGCGTAGGATTGATTGATTGATTTATAGGAAGGGAAAGGCGCAGTAACTGTCTCACTTGTTTTCTGTGGACACCTCAACCGCGCCGTAAGGGAAGGGAGGAAAGAGGAGCTGTAGTGGAGGGCTACGGAGTCGACCACCTGGGGGTCTTTAACGTGCGCTGACATCGCACAGCACAAAAAAAACCTGGTGTACTGATTTATTTTATAGGAAGGGAAAGGAGCGGTAACTCTCACTTGTTTTCTGTGGACACCGCAACCGCGCCGTAAGGGAAGGGAGGAAGTTGGAGTGAAAGGGGAAAGAGAGAAAGAGCAGCCGTAGTGGAGGGCTGCGGAATAATTTCGACCACCTGGGGATCTTTAACGTGCGCTGACATCGCACAGCACACGGACGCCTCTTCGTTTCGCCTCCATCGAGTATTGCTTTCGCAATAAAAGAAGAGGGAGAGAAAGACGCGCGCCGCTACAGCCGTCGTCCACCACCTAAGTGGTAGCGGGTGCAATGACAGCCTACAACAGATAAAAATTCGGTGGCTGGCTAGCCCCTGCCGTAAGCGGCGTTGACCTACTGTCCCGGCCCCGTAGGGCCAGGAACAGCCCTCTTCTGTCCGCATGAAGCAGCGGAGGTGGCTCAGCTAGATCCAGTAGCAGGCCTCTGCATTTTATTTATTTCAGTTACCCTCTTGGCCCGGTAGGCATTATAGAGGGGAGTGGGACTTGGCAAAAAAAAAGGAGGGGAGGAAAGAACATGGGTACATGGCATTGTATGTTATGAAGGCAAATGATGTTTACAATGCAGAATTCACACAATAAAACAATAACAGCAAACAAAACAAATTATACAGGTTGCAAATTATTGAATGCATAAATACAGGATAGGGTGGCCCCAAGAACAACAACGCTACAGAGGAGGGTAGCGGCATCCCAGCAGATGGACGTGGCGGCGCGGAGAGAAGGGTAGTTTCCACACCACGCATCCCAGTCAAAAAAATTCAATGTGTCCAATTGGGAATTTACCAACTGAAGTTAATTGGTCAAAAACAAACTGTTTTCGCCACCCATTGGGCCTGACCATTTGATATGAATTGGTGCTTCAAATTGGAAATAATTGGTCACCCATGAAGACCAACTGAGAGAGATATTTTAATGGCAACAGGAGAGCAGGACACCTGGAGCAGCAGCAGGAGAGCAGACCAACTGGTTCACCAAATGAACTCAATTGGCATAACCATTGAGCCCAAATGGTTTGAACTCACATAGCTGAAAAAAAAAGAATGGAGATGAAATTTCAATGTTTTCTGTCGAGAAGTTATAGGCAGCTGATTTTTATAAAAGTGAAATGAAATTACAAGTTTTTACAGAAATCATGAGAGAAACATGCATCACACACACGGAACTAAGATTCAATGTATATATCCACAGGATACTTTGCAGACTTATACACTCCATTCGTTAAACAGTGCTGCTGGGACCAGTGACACATCTCTGTTATTCAGAGTTAACTTATTTAATTATGCCTGCACTTACAGTGGACATAATAAAATCAATAAGATTAAGCGGGATATACTTTTTATAAGAACTTAAATTTTTCACTCTTGTCTCTATAAAGAGTTATGCATATATGTGCACATCTCAGTCAAGGATACCACTGACTTGGCTTTCCCAATTGGGAATATTTCCTTAGGACCAATTAGAACCAATCGGAAGACCAATTGGTTTCAATTGGGCATCCCAGTTGGTAGTGAAGGCATTGCAATTGGGATTGATGAAACTCATTGGGCTTCCCAATTAGCCCAATGGGTTTATTCAATCCCAATTGTGATGCCCCATTGGTTTCTTCACTCCCAGTTGGTTTATTCATTCCCAATTGGGAGTCACGAAACCAACTGGGCGTCCCAACTGGGAGTGAAGAAACCAACTAGGCATTCCAATTGAGATTGAAGAAACCTTTTGGGCTTCCCGATTGGGAGGGATGAAACCAGTTTTGTTGGACAGTACCCATTGGACAAACGATTTGGGATTGGCATGGTCTTGAAGGTGTTTCAAACCAACAGAAAATAAAAAAGGGCTATGAATGCAAAAGCGCACCTGCGTACAGTAGCAGCACAGTAGCTACAGAGCCAGTAGCAAGCCTGTACATTTTCTTTTCTTTCTTCCTATAGCCACATGCGCTGACATCGCACAGCACACGGACGCCTCTTCGTTTCGATGGAGGCGAAACGCAGCTACCGAGGTCGGGATCGAACCCGGGTACTCCAGTACACTAATCAGACTTCTTACCACTTAAGTAAGGTTTTCGGAAAAGGAAGACACAGTAAACTTTTGGGTGAACACCATCGTGGACATCCACATTTAATTAGGCCAAGGTCACTTGAAGGTTAAATTTAGTGCCATGCAAAGACCGCATACTTAATGTAGTGTAGCTAGCTTAAATTGTGAATTGGTTTAGTATAAGGCGCTGCATCCGTCAAGGTCACTTTAAGGTCAAACTGAGGTGCTTAAGCGACGACTGCTTTACTTCGTATAGTAAAGGTTTTCAAAAAGGACAGAACATGTCATAATAAAGATCTGTAGAATTCGGCCACATGGAAATTATGGCACATTCGGTTGAGAGGACGAGAGCAGAGTCACCGAGCAGTACAGGAGCACGCCGAGCGAGGGTGTAACTGTACTTCCACGGGAACGCTCTCAGCGTTTCGAGAGCAGAGTGCCACTACCATGTGACCGCACTTCTCTCCCCAGCATTCTGTGCCTGCCTGCAGTGGTGGCCGTTGCAACACGAGAGGCCAACGCTCCGTACAGCAGGTAGCACCAAAACATTAGAGAAATGTTACATTTTTGCTTCAGTCGAACATTGTTTTGATGTTGTTAATGACCTTTATTTCTAATGTTTTAGCAATGTTACATATAAATATTGCTATATATTTTCATAAACATTTAAACAGCATAAATGTAATATTTATACAACATAAATGTAACATTTGTGAAAAAGTAGAGCAACATTGAACGAGCATGTAAGCCCACTGCTTGTGATGGTACACAGCTTCCACGCTTTACAAAGACCACAGTAAAGCAAAACTCCACAATACAGCACCATTCCTACACTCACCTTTGAACAAATATCATAGAGTCAACCTTTTATATCCATCGCCGACAGGTGTTCCATTAATGATAGTGGCGAATGGATAATAAGCAATACTTTCTTGCAAAATATTAGGGCTGTGCTTGCATTCTACAGTGGGCATCATCTCAAAGCTCTAGTTGCAAAGAAGTGTTATTGAAAAAAACATGGTTACTGGAAGAAAAAAGGCAAATGTGCTGGGACTCAGTGTGAAATATATATGCTAGATGTTGTTTTATAGTTATGATCCAAATATTACTTGCACATTTAGGAGACAATATTAGAACATTTGTTTATAACATTAAAATAATGTTTAAAATGCAGCATAAACATTGAATAACACTATCATAACATTCAAAAGTCAATATTAGTAAAATGTTTCTTTTGAATGTTCTGCTAATGCTATTTTTATGTCACAGAATGTTAAGCAACATTCAGGCAACTTAGACAACAAATTTATAACATTATTCTAATGTTCGGTGCTACCTAGGTTAATTGTTTTGTATGCCTTTGTTTTCACAGTGCGATCTGCCTCCTTTAGCCCTTTCGACGCCAGCAGCGACTCTCAAACATGCATACAGCACCTCGAGCGCCAACGTTTTGCAGTCACTATTTTGAGCGTCGCCGACTCGAGAAAAAAAAAAAAAAAAAGATGGCGTGGATATGACGCCTTATGCCATGTGACTTCTACTGTCGCTTTAGACGAGGGAGCCGGGAGTGCACTGGGGTGCTCTCAGCGGAGGAAAAGCCCTCCTCCTCTACTATTGGAAGCCAGTGATTCTACTCCTGCTCTCCCAGTGGAGGGCACCCACTTATCTGAGAGCACTTTCGAAGTGCTCTCGAGTGCGCCTGCTCTCCCACTCGAATTCGCCATTAGTGTCCCCACATCACACAGCATACAGATGCCTTGTGGTATTTGCCTCCATCGAAACATAGCTTCCGATTTTGGATCCACACTATGGTACTCTGGTTCAGCCCCAGAGTGCCCTAAGCCAATGCAGTGTATGCAGTGCATAGGCCTCGGGAGCAGTACAGCAAAATAGAACTGTTAGTGTTTGCGGAGTGTGTTACCATGCAACCTGCACAACGTTTTTGACTGAGGCATGTGTTTTTGGCAATTTTCAAGTGAGCCTAAACTGATTTAGGCTGACATTGTGTCGAGCCCATGGCATTCTCTTTAAAACAATTATGCACATTCGTCTCGCTGCAGCTGCCATAATCCACATCTGCCATCGAGTGGACGGGTCAGAACCAAAACGTTTGTTGCTTCATTCTTGGTGAGTGCTATGCATCTTCACAAAAGAAAAGGGCCAAAAGTCACCATAAAGACTAGTGCCAGTTGACAAGGCATGGTGTGCAGGTTGATGTGTCGAATGACAGGCGAAATTGGAGTCCGAGATAAAGAGTAGTGCCAGTTGACAAGGCATGGTGTGCAGGTTGATATGTCGAATGACAGGCGAAATTGGAGTCTGAGATAAAGAGTAGTGCCAGTTGACAAAACATGGTGTGCAGGTTGATATGTCGAATGACAGGCGAAATTGGAGTCTGAGATAAAGAGTAGTGCCAGTTGACAAGGCATGGTGTGCAGGTTGATATGTCGAATGACAGGCGAAATTGGAGTCTGAGATAAAGAGTAGTGCCAGTTGACAAGGCATGGTGTGCAGGTTGATATGTCGAATGACAGGCGAAATTGGAGTCAGATGATACACTGCCCCACCAGGGTGGTGCAGTGATAAGACGCCCGACAACTGTGCAGAGTACCCGGGTTCGATCCCGACCTCGGCGGCTGCGTTTCGATGGAAGCGGAATAGTGTACTGTAGGCGGTCAAAATTACTCTGTAGACTCCACTACTACTTCTCTTTCTCTCTATCCACTTTCACTCCCACCTTCCTCTCTTCCCTTACCCCGCGGTTCAGGTGTCCACAGAAACAAGTATGACAGATACTGCGCCTTTCCCTTCCTGTAAACTAATTATTATTATTATGATACACTGTGGCTTTTCTGTTTTTTCACGATTCGATATAGCAGTATTTAAAATATCCCAGCTAAAGTAATACTCATTGCTGACTTAAACACCCACTGTCTGTTTGCGTGGTCCTTAACGCAAGCTCGTATGGTCAATACATCCCTTCAGTGAAGGCAAGTGTGCAAAGATCAATGAATTTCGCGCAATGCAACGAGAACAAAGAATTTGCTACAGTGCGAGAAAAACACCAGCTTCTAGAGGTGGTAGGATGATACTTGCCGGCCTTGTCCCTTCTTTCCTCTCTGCAGGAAAGCTAGCAGCCCTTTCAATGTACCTGCCAAGTCCTCAGCTGATGCTCAGCTGTAGTGACATTCCGGTTTTAATCGCTTGCTCGTCCGTTGAGACTGAGATTCCATCTTGGCTTCCGGCTGATAACTGTGCAGACGACACAATTCCGGCAGTCAGAGTGATGTCATGCATGCTGCACCCCTGCGGACTGCCCCAACTGAATAAGGCTTACATTGCAATTGTTGCGTTATTTTGAAGGCTTGCAGCAAGTTTGTCACTTTCATGGCAAGTATGGGCATTCGCCATGGAAATCATTAAATGCCCCATGAAGTTCAGTACTCCTCTTTCCATTGTCCCTTCATTTCATGCACCTCTGTCATGGCAACCAGCCGGTTTGGCAGCAGTCATGAAACTGCCCTAGAACACCATCAAAATGAAGCCACAGACTGCCAGTGGCCACTGCTGATCTGTGTGCTGACTTTAGCCCCTAGATAGCAGAAATCCTCAGAAAATTGATTAGTCTCCAATTAAGTTGTCCATGCAGTGGAACCATCAGGGCTTTGTTTGAACTGGCTTTTCTTGAAAACTAATTTTCTATATTGTGCTTTTGGTTTAGATAGCCATGCGGGGTTCAGCTAAACCTGTTACAATGATTTAAAGTGAATTCCTTCACCATTTTAGTTTAAAACTGAGCAGTCAAACAGTGTTCATGACATTGCAAATCGGCATGAAATCACTCAAGGTGTACAGAAAGTGCAATTATTATTTAACTGCCATTTCGGCTTATTAGGCAGACTGGTTCAAAACATGGTTAAGTAAAAAAACTGAGTTTCGTTCAAGTTCTCAGAAGTTGTGTTCAGTGGGTGGGCTCAGTCAGAAAACCAAATTGAACTGCACTAGCAGCTTCCGGCTCAATTGCTGGGAAACAAAAAAAAAGCGCAAAATGCATTGCCATCAACAACACGAAAATGTCCAAACAGCTTCTGTTTATTGTACATATCTGTAAAAATTCTATAAAACTATGAGACCCCAGGGAACTGGCATGTCCGGTAGACGAAGGACAGAACAGAAATAGACATAATAAATAAGCCATGATTGGGGGTGATGTCTGTGAATTACACATTCTGCCAAATCCCCAGGGCCTCCTTAGTCTGAAAATGTTGCTAGCAGGCGGCATGCATGTTAAGGGTTACATTATGTGAAAGTGAGAAGAAAAAGAGGGGTCGTGTCACACGAGGCCAGCGCTGATGCTTTGGATCATCTCCTGCATCTTCTTCAGCTTGTCCAGGTCGGCGCTCATCTTGGCAACCTGGTTGCTCTTGCTCTGCAGAGCTTCCTCTTTCTTCCGCAGCTGCGCTTCCAGATTTTGCACCTGTGCAAATACCATACAAAACAAGTACCTCCTAAGCCAATGTTTCTCAAACTGGGGTCCGCAAAGCGATTTTCGGGAGCCGCGAAACCCATGCCCACACAAATAAAAAAGAAAGCTCGCGTGACAGCTTTGGCTTGGCTAGACACAGTTTGGAGGTTTAAAATCACGGATGTTAAAAACCAACTTTAGTTTCTCATAGTGAAAGAAACAACAGGAGTGAGGAAATGGAAAGTGCGTGCGAAAGAGAGAGAGGGGGAGAGCGCCTACGGCGTTTGTTGATGCCAGCATTGGTGAGACTTGAGCTATGGCTGCACAACTGGATGGGGCTGCAATGCAAAGAGTTTCGAGTGTCTAACATGCAAGCGAGTGGCATAACATTGGGAGGAGTTGAATCATGCAGATCAACGCCGATGCGTCGCCTCTTCCCCACGCCCTCTCCAGGCCTTAACGTATTGGATTATGAAATGTGCGTTTTTCAGAGACAAGTTTAGCCTTGACAATACATATTCCATGACCTGCTCCCAGAGTTACAGCAGCAGTCCGCCCCTGCCCTTCCCCATGGTCTCAAGAGGTACCCCATCACTTGCAATGGCCCACAAGGGATCCCTGCACATCCATAGCCTGGAACCACTTGTCCTAAGGTAAGGTCACAGCCAATGTTGCTGCTTTACTTCACTCAAGTTATATTGGTCATGAGTATGTACACGTTCCAATGGGATGCACGATGGTCACTGAAACAAGTTCGAAATATCGCGAAATTCCAAATTACTGGAGTTCGATAAATCAGTTGGCTACTGTATTCTCCCAAGTTTAGCCAGGAATGCCCTCTCGCTCGCCCCTCTTTTGCTCACCTGTTGTTCCAGTTCTGCTTTGTCCTTCTGAAGAGAGCTGATGTCTCCCTGCATTCCCTTTTTCTCGGTATTGAGAGACTTGACGAGCACCACCTTTTCATCCAGGCTGCCCTGGAGCTTGTGTATGCATTTGGCTTGGTCTGGAGGGGGTCAGGCAAAATAAAGGGAAGGGATTGAAACATAGTGGGTGAAAGGAGGCGGAAATAATGGTAAAAAATACAACGAAATAATAAAATTTTCCCCTGTTTAAGAAACACCACAGACTGAGATGAACAGAGTATAGTAAAGGCCTCTGACAAAATTGCGATTTTTCACAGCTGCACACAATGCTTGAATTTGCGCCTACTATTGAGCGTGGCAGGACCACAACTGCGTCACAATAGCGGAAGTCTCAGCAACTTCTTTCACCGCGCACTGTGGTACACATGGACCTTCTGCACATAGGTGTCACACGTGAAGGGACATTGCCTCAAAAAGGGTGAACAGCATGCGACGTGTGTGAAATTTCGGCACGGTGGGAGAGCACTGATGCCGTGTGGGTGAAAGCGATGCAGGCGTGTGCATTGGTACCAGTGCAGCACGATATCTTTAGGAAACAAAAATTTTCATCATCATCAGCCTGACTATACCCACTGCAGGGCGAAGGCCTCTCCTATATTTCTCCAATTAACCCGCCGGGGTGGCGCAGTGGTTACGGCGCTCCACTACTGTTCCCAAGGACGCGGGATCGAATCCCGGCCTCGGCGGCAGCTTTTCGATGGAGGCGAAAAGCAAGGTGCCCGTGTGCTGTGCGATGTCAGTGCATGTTAAAGAACCCCAGGTGGTCGAAATTTCCGGAGTCCTCCACTACGGCGCCTCTCATAGCCTGAGTCGCTTTGGGACATTAAACCCCAAAAACCAAACCAAACCAAACCAATTAACCCGGTTCTGTGCTAGCTGTATCCACTTGACCCCTGAGAACTTCTTTATCTCATCCGCCCACCTACCTTTCTGCCGCCCCCTGCTACGCTTTCCTTCCCTTGGAATCCAGTTTGTTACCCTCAGCGACCATCGGTTATCCTCTCCTCGCACTACATGTCCTGCCCATGCCCATTTCTTCTTCTTAATTGCTACTAGAATGTCAGTAACTTGAGTTATTTCTTTGACCCACTCTGCACGCTTCCTATCTCCTAATCTTACTCCTACCATTTTTCGTTCCATAGCCCTCTGGGTTGTCCTCAACTTAAGTAGAACTCTCTTGGTTAGCCTCCACGTTTCAGCCCCATAGGTGAGTACAGGCAAGATGCAACTGTTGTATACTTTCCTCTTGAGCGATACCTGCAAGCTGCTAGTCATAATCTGCGAGTGCTTGCCAAATGCGCTCCATCCCAATCTTATTCTTCTTGTTATTTCTTTTTCATGGTACGGATTTGCGGTTACTACCTGTCCTAAGTAGACGTATTCGCTTACTACTTCCAGTACTTCGCTACCTAATGCAAACTGCTGTTCCTTCCCGAGGCTGTTGAACATTACCTTAGTCTTCTGCATATTGATTTTCGAGCCTACCTTTCTACTTTTCCTGTCTAGGTCATCAATCATTATTTGCAGTTCATACCCAGAGTTGCTTAGCAAGGCAATGTCAACAAAAATTTTAGGAGGCATCTGAGGCAGCTTAGGTGTAGTAAGGTAGAAGTTTTTATTTTTTTTTCTTTATTTTTTTGTGTGGCTTTTGGCTAATGATTACCAAATGTTTAGGTACCTTAGCCAATTTAGCCAACGTTGCCTAGATATATGGAGACTGTTGGATTGGCTATAGATCTGTCTTGTTTGACACATTTGTTCAGACGCCACTTATGAGCCAAGAAAACCTTTCGCCTTAAAATAAAAAAGGGAGTTGGGAGATAGTCCGAATTAATGGAGACCGGCTTGATGAGGTTTTATCGTAAATTTTGAGAGCGGTCATGAAGCCTCCAATGACAGCACAGAGAGCGATGACCAAAAAGTTGCAGTGTTGTAGCAATCTTTTCGCAATATGTTTGTTTGGAAAACACAATGACCACTGCTTGCATATGTGTAACTGTGTAGTCACACTTTTTTCAGGTCAATATGCTGGTTATACAGGAGGATGTTTTATTTTTTTTTACTTTACAGGGTTCAAAGTTTGGCATGCACACATTAAGGTGGTAGGTAATAGTATGTGCAAAGATGCAGTACACAAGGCAGGAAGCCTGGGGAGTCAAAAGTAGTCCTCTGACTAATGAAGTGAGAAAAGTGGAGCCCTAAACACACTCACTGACCTTTCATTTTGGTCTCATATTCCTTGAGCAGCTTCTCCTGGTTCTGATTGGCCAACTCGAGCTCTCCGTTTGCCTTGGTCATTCTAGCCGGAGATAAAGAGAACAAAATTAGACCGAACATCACGGTTACCTCCAGCTAAAGTCTACCACTGTCAAGGCAAGACAACCAGACATAGCGCTCAGTTCAAACTTCCTTCAGGCCATGCATCCGCAAACTGGGTCCTATAAAGCCCATAGAGGGTGTTTGTAACACTTGTGTATTCCCTGAGCACCCTAAATACGCTAGGTTCCTCAGCCTCTCTGGAACAAGTTGGATTACCTTGGATAAAAAAAAAAAAAAAAGTGATAGCCCCCGAGTTAAGCACTAGGCCTAACAGAATAAATACAAATTCCTCATTAGTACACTCTCGACGCACTGCATGTGATTCATCGGCTGGAAAATAGTATGGGCCTAAGATAGTGGCCGCATCTCACCTAAGCATACATGGTGGCAGCAAATGGCATTATTACGCCCATTTATTTTCTTTTTTTTTTTACAAAATATTTTTAAATGTTACAGAGATGCCTGCAGCCCGACTTGTGTGCTGCCCTCACGCTAGAGAATGCCCCCTGTTCGTCAGTATCAATGCAAAAATATTTTTCAGATCATGGCTCTGAAACAACAAAAAACTGCGTGTAATAGACTAGATCAGTATACTTGCCCACAATGGGCAAAATGTTGATGAGGGCAAGGCTGCCATTTTGGATCACCTCTGAGAGCATCAATAACGCTGCAGAGTTTTGGGAAGGCTTCACACTATGCAGACTTCCACTTTTCTGCAGGCAGAAGTGCACTACGATACAGGCAAGGTTTGATAAGCATGCAACAACAGGACAGAAATGAGAGCACTTTGCAGTCACTTCTAGCAAGATTCCTCGTCTGTATGTTTATGTAACCTGTAAATATGTTCGAACTAATAAACTTTCATTTTAGCTACAAATCACTCACACCTAACTTGGGAGTACTTAAGCCAAGTGACCCGGGCTTCAAATTCTAGTACCAGGTAGCGGCAGTTATTTTTAATTATTATTATCATTCATTTAGAGCACTTTTGAAAGAACCACAAAGAAGCTTCACATAAGTGGCAGAAAAATTTATGGGCTAGCATTAAGCATGAGAAAGAAGGACAAGCCTAAACATAAGATAATGCACCACAACTTGTAAGTGTCATAGATGGCCATACAGTTGAGCCGCTTATAAATATAAACGAACCTATAACCCCAGGGGTAGCATCTGATGTGTCCAAGGTTAGCAGAAACTGTAGTTTTCTGCCACAGCCAAAAATGCAATTAGAGTCAAAAGTGGAACTCAGTTTTTTTAAATGGTCTGTTTGCGTGTCTGCTCTTTGCTCTGAACAGTGGTCGTGCAACTCTCACAAGGATCACTGCTGCCGACGAGCTGCTTCGGGGATGCGCTATTTCCAATTATGAAATGAGCCTTCGCAGCAACTGGCATTAGGTTGGCCACCAATTACTGACCAAGGTACGAGGATGCAGCGAGAAAGCCAGTGAAACACACATGAATTAACCAACTGCGCCCCATTGAATGCTCGCTGCTTCCATGCTGCAGGGTTTGGGGGAACTGGCTATCTGAGCAAACAAAATGTGTATCACGGACTTCTGACAAAATTGTACTCAACAACTTAATTAGGCCTACTTGATGCTAATAAAAGACTAAAGCACACATTTAAAGTATTAACTAAATGTCGGAAGGTGTGACGAAACAAATCTGACCGATGCTGAACGAGTGCTAAAACCTGCTGCTGCTGCACGTGTGCCCATGCTTTCCCAAGCTAAAGTGGCATTAAATTTTTTCTGCTGTGTTAAATTTTTTTTGGTTGGGGGAAAACTTACTGGTTTCTTTTTGCAGAGGGCACAGTGGAAGTTAAAACAATTTTTGGTCATCACACTGGTGGAAAGCACACGTCTATAATTGCGGGGCTAAGTTTACGCCTCCTTGTTTGCACGCTCAGTCATTCACTGTATCTTACAATGCAATGGCATTACCCTAACTCATATTTTCATGGTAGCACTACCCTTGTTATAACTGAGGCAGTTTTACGTAGGCTTAGCTGCATCAGAAAAACAGTAACTAAACAAATGTTGCCTGCAGAGCACCGAATAAACTGAGTGATTCCGAAATTTGCATTTAGGTCTATATAAGCCAAGTTGCTTCGAAATGGGGACAGTGACAAATTACGGCGAGTCCACCAGAGAATGCTACTGACTGCTGTGAAACGACTGGCTTGCATAATATAAGATGTTGTGTGTAATGGTACTCAGCATTTGAGCAGCTGGCAATTAGTTTCAGCTGACATCCATTATCGTGAAAGCTAAGGCAGTAAAAGTTAATCGGTGAACGACGGTCGTACGCTTCGAGCTTGAACTTCATGGACTCTCCGTGCTTTTGGAGCATGGCGATCATCTCTGCCTGCGACTTGATCTCCTGGTGTGCTGATTCAAGGCTTTTGAGGGCCACCTCCAGCCTGCAGGAAGAACAACAGAGACCAAATTGAACATTCTTCTCTTCCTCACTTCAAAAACAGCGAAAACAATGTGACACAGAAAAAGCTCAGTAGTTTGCAGATCACGATAACTCAAACTGCCAGTGCAATCCCAATCAGCAACCATCTAAGTCTAGAACAATGGATGCTTGCTAATGCTACCGTATAAACCGTATTATTGGTCGAGTGGGAATATAGGTCACCCCCTTACTGTGAAGTACATATATTTACAACATCGGCTGTGTCCCTGCATCACCGAAGCTACGATCTCACTCCAAACTTCAGTAGCATCATCGGAAGACGACTCTTTGCACTTCCCAGAGTGCGTCATCTAGTTCAATCACGCATGTTGCTTACGCAGCATTTTTTGAAAGGCTGCATGCGAACAGCTGATCTTGCCCACGGCGCCGCACGCTCTTTTTTGAAATGCCGAACTGTCATCAAGAGAGCGGCCATGCTGCCGTTTGCTTCGGCGAAAATCAGTTTTTCCAGAAACCGACTGTAAAAACTGCCTCCACATGCCACTGTTTATTGCTAGAGAGGATTTTATACTCTCATAGGTCGAACGAAAGAGTGCACGCGAAGATAAATGTGCTTTGAATGGAAAAAATAATGCCAGCAACTACAGGATGTCAATACGGTTTTGGCTATCCGTTCACGAGGAGGCACGCCACTTGTTGCTAGACTGTGCCTCAAATTCTACTAAAGACCGCTATATAAGACGAGGGACAACTTCTCGCTTTTTTTTTAGAGAACAATTTTTACCTATATTCCAGTTTATATGGTGATTGGGACACTGTTGGTCTCACACGGATGAATTTGAACCTGAGTAGAACATGCTGCCAGGCTAGATGTATGCGCGATTCTGCAGTATTGTAGCATGAAAAGAACACATGCATGTACGGGACACAAATGCAAACCAAACTGACAACTATACTGAATGAATGCCAGTGATCATTTGGTGGTTGTCAGTTCAATCATAGGCCAATTGGCGCTTACACCGCAATCTCCCGCCTTCGGTTTGAGTATGGCTTCAGTGGCTAGAACATTGGTCTTTTCCTCATAGCTTTTTTCGTGTCCTATGTAAAGCCACACTACAGGCAGTTAGTGCGCGGCATGCTTATGATAGGATGCAGGAGCCGTCGGGCAGGTTCCGGATGCGAAGATGAGAGTCGAGACATCACCTCTTCGCCCTGACATCGAGGTCGTTGTTCCTCTGCTCCAACTCCTCCACGTGCGCCTTCAAAGCCTTGATCTTGGCACGCGAGGCCTTCAAGCTCTGCACCGTCTCTTCATTGCGTTTCTGCACCTGAAAAAAAAAAATTATGACGCAAGATTCAATGTTACCGTACTGGCTTTTAAAATTAAGGAAGCAAATGACCTGGTTATTATTATGGTTATTATGGCCTGCTAATTATCGGTTTTAGCAAAGTAAGTGCAAACTTCGACTGGCCGCGCTTCATTTCAGGGACATTATTTTATAACGAGAAGACCGAAAAAGAGATATACCTGTCAAGATATCGGCTTACGTGCAAGGGTCAGAACTGATAGTTAGCATAAAAAACTGCAAAACAAAGTGTGAAAAACAATTTACATACATCTTTTTCTCACTTTCAAGTTTCAAGAAGTTGAGCGAGTTTTCAGCATTCGATATCAAAATTATTTGTTTCGCTAGCTGCGCTATCTATGACGAGACCATGAAAACTCTAAACTGCACAACTGTTTGTGACAACAAATGGTGGCGCCATTTGTCCACCGATCTTCATCATGAAGGAAAGCGGGCATAGTACTCTGTTTGCTCCGTTGAGGTGAACAAAGCTTGGCTTCGATTGCAACTTCCAGGTATCTTGATTGAAGAATTAATTTCAGCTGACAGATAAGAAAATTATGGACTGCTTCATGTTGCCCGAGGAGGACACCAGCAGCAACAGCGAAGGTGACGAATTGGGTGAAGAACCACCGACAAGCAGCATTAACGCCATGGATACTGTCAGGAGGATTCGAGAGAACTCGAAGAAACTGCTGCGAGCTAAAACTATCAAGGTACAAAAAGGCCTTCTAATCCGTTGACACTGTGGAAGAGTTCCCTATTGTCAACATTGCGGAAAGACACCAGACGAAGATCACTTCCATATTCAAATAAACGAGACCGTAGACCTTTCTGTGTTTCGACTATTCTTGTGAAGTGCCACAAGGAGACAGGTAAGGATTATGTCGCTCATAGCGAAACTGAAGTCTGGAATAGTGCATTTTGGTATTCAAATGTTACACGAGCCTGATTGCTAATTGTTACTGCTCATTTTTATGTGTACTGACACAATAAATATCATAAATATCATGGCTAATTTATCATCCAGATGCTACTTTACTATAATTATGTTTTAGCACAAAATATTTCTGTATTGAGTAAAGAAACACAAACTTACCTCATCCACCTTTTCTTGAGAGTCCTCGATGCGTCGTTCAGATGATCGAAGCAGACTGCGGAGGTCCTCAACCTGAAAACATTGGAAACGAGGAGCACGAATTGAAGAAGGCACTGCCCCCCCCCCCCCCCCCTTTTTTTTCACTTGCACCGTGACTCAATACAATGTCGTTTTAAAGCAGTTTGCACCCTCAAATGTTCCTCTGGAAGAAAGCCTGTGATAAAGAAGCATTTACGACAACCTATTGACGTGAATACAACTGGTAAGTTGGTCCGACACTTTATAGCACTGCGCTTCAAAATGACCAGTCTCTCAGTTTACATGTCTGCACTGAGAACAGTTTTTGCATGTTCATGTGAACTGCTCCCAAAATTACAAAACAGAGATTCACAAAATGGCTGGACTGCAAGACTGCATACAGGCCCATTCAATATGAAAGGAAACAAGTTTGTACAAAAACTTTCCAGCTATTTTTTCAGAAATGATGAGTACGACTTGCGCATATTATACACCAACAGGAAAGCTAGTCTAAAAAAAGGAACACATGTGCTTGTCACCGACAATTATGCAGTAATAACAAACTGAATGCTCAGGTGTTGCTCCTTTTCATTAGGAAAGAACCAGTTTGGTTTAGTTTACGGGGTTTAACGTCCCAAAAAAACTCAGAGTATGCGAGACGTTGTAGTGAAGTGCGTGGCTTAAAAACACCACGCGACAAATGGCCGAGGGTGATGCGTCTCTGAGGAAGGAGCACCTTCCAGTGCGTGGTGCGGAGTTTGATATACGACGCAGCTTTCCTATACTTTTACATGGGATTTACAAGGCAATATTTCGCGAGTTCGTTATAACCAAAATGCGAATTATCCGGGTTCAACTGTAAAACCTAACAGTGTGTTCGCTGCATTCTGATCACCGCCTGCAGTGAACAACCAACGTGAGAACAAAAACCAACCTCTGCCTCATTCTTGGCCTCGATGCAGCGGTATTTAGTGACCAGGCGATCGGACTGCTGCAGGGCGAGCGTCTTCGCCTCCAGGAGTTGCAGGAGCTCCTCTTCCCGCGTCTTGCAAAAAGGAAAAAGTATGAAAGCAAAGGACAATGAAACCTAGCCTGTAGAAACACTTGATAAGTTGCAGAAAAACACAAGGGAGCCATTGATCCTTCATGACAATAAAAAAAGATGACCGCGCCATTCACACGATGCACGAGTAGTTTTCATGTTGTATATTAAGGAGTTCATTGACATGGAGAACTTGGTAGGTTGCATCAGCGATGCAATAGATTGTAGGGTAATCAGTCAAGTGAACTCGTTATATGATGGCGTGATTAAATGGAGACATTGATGACGATGACGAGATCTTAAAGGAGGTATGTCCGAGAATAACGGCTCATGCACAGAAAACAAAATGCCGCCATTCACTTGCAAAACTGTAATTTCAAAGCAAGCGAATAAACAAATCTATAAACGGCAAAACTCAGTGTGGTTTGAGGGTAGGTTAGTCGAAAAGGTACGGCAACTGTCACCCTGGGAGCACACGTGAGCTGTTGGTGATGGCGGCGATTCCAATTGAAATGGTGCGCGTATTTCGACCAGAGATCTCCATGGGTGAAAGGCTGCGTGTAGTGAAGGCCACACATAAGGCCATGGGAAAATCCAGTGGGTAGCCAACGGCGCCAGTCGTGCGGACTGCGCCGGAAAAATCCTTGCCACCCATAGCAAACGTCACGAGCTCACCTTTAGCTTGGAGATCTTGTTCTCGTAGACGGCCAAGATCTCCGACTGCTTCAGGTCGCCCATCTGTGAAACAGGTGAGAGAAGGAAAAGGTTTCAAATGCAAATTCACTGTTGTGATGTATGTTGATATTGTCATAACAATAGGCTGCTTCACATCTGAAATAGCGCACCATTAGGGTACGACAATGCACAATTATTTTGACTGAACATGATTGGCCCTGTAGCTAATAAAGTAAAAGCTCGCTAATTCGAACTTCACGGGACCGGGGAAAAAGTTTCAAATTATCCAATGTTCAAATTATCGAATGCCCTCGAAAAAACTGACAGGAACCATTTGCATTACGATAAATATACCGTATTTACTCGTGGTACGAATCCACTTGCATAATGAACACCCCCACCCCTGCTTTCGACCTAAGAATTTGAAGAAAAAGAAAAAAAAAAAGGCGTCAGCCGTAAGCGCTTCTCTCCGTTTGTGCTATCCCGGTCCACAACGCAATTCTTGGCAGTGCGCCAAGATGCTGCGCAGCGATAACATCACGGTAAGCTTACCTTTTGACGTTAGCTTAAAAATTCGAATTATCGAGGTTCGAATTAACGAGCTTTCACTGTACATGAAAATTACAACATCTGCTGCTAATGCGAGTGTCACAAGCACTGTTTGTGGTGATGCTGAGGGCAAAGCTAGTTCCAGAGCGGAGTCTCTGCCATGCACCTGGAATGAACAAGTCTGAAAAGGGTTGGAGGATATTTCTTGCCAGCTTGCTTACTGCATGTTTTCACCGAAATGTATACTTCGATGGCATACACTATTTGGGGTGCTTTCGAATTCACTTAACACAGATCTAGCCTGTAGCAGGTAAAAATAACCACAGCAACAATAATGTATATATCAAACATGCAACCGTAAATCAAACGTGAGAATGCCAGTGAAATATCGGCAACCCCTTCGTGTGCAGAGCAGTAAATAAATGGGCTGTATGCGTGAAAGCATTCACCTTTCTAATTTGCCAATTTTCTACGGTGCTCGTGAATAGATGAATGCAAACTGCTGTGGTAAAACATCTCAGTACGTATGTTGCTCCCATGCAATCAGTCCTTTGCTTTTGATACTCGTGAATGTCACAGATATGCGTAAACGTTTGTCAACTGATATTTCCGAAATATAAGAATGTCAAAGTGTGCCAATGAGCAACCCACAAATTTTTATGTTTTTCTCGAACAAGGTGACTGAGTGCAAACAGAAATGCAGCCTGTCTCCACTCAATTCCAGTTTTTGAAGTGTAAACTTCAAAGCTCTCCAACTCAAGTTTTATGACAGGCAAGATTATAATTTTACCCTTATTGCATTTCTTATGTTGAGAGCAAGAAATGGCACTACATATTATATAAGAGCACAAGGACTTGGTTTACACGATTAATATTAACTGGCACATTTAATGTTACATGGTTACATGGTTCCCGATGTTTCATACGTGTGGCTTATAAGCAAAAAATCTCATTAAAACCTTCTGTAATAATTGCTTCAAACCAGTACAGTAAAACCCCTTTGGTCAAATATTTAGGGGAATCCCCCAAGGTGGAGTAGATTTGTAATAAGGGAGTAATTACTCATTGCATCCACCCAAGCACAGCCATACGGCTACAAAGGAAAGCTAAACAGCTTTCTCAGAAACTTCGTAGTTAAAGAAAAATTCGTCCTGATCCAGGAATCGAACCCGACACCACTGCCTTTCCGGGGCAGTCACTCTACCGACTGAGCTAACCAGGACGGTCAGCAGATCAGATGGTAGGGCGAGAGCGAATTGATCTATAACTCGAAGTGGGAATAGTGTTGGTCAAATATTTAGGGGAATCCCCCAAGGTGGAGTAGATTTGTAATAAGGGAGTAATTACTCATTGCATCCACCCAAGCGCAGCCATACGGCTACAAAGGAAAGCTATACAGCTTTCTCAGAAACTTCGTAGTTAAAGAAAAATTCGTCCTGATCCTTTGTAGCCGTATGGCTGTGCTTGGGTGGATGCAATGAGTAATTACTCCCTTATTATAAAACCCCTTTATAGTAAAGTCACTGGGACCAGCAAAAATGTTTACTATATCAGTTGTTAGTGATGACATGGTCCTGAAGATGCTGTCTGGTAGGTTAAATGCCTACTTACTGAACATGTCTTGTTACTTAATGAAAAAAAAAAAAAAATGTTTACTATATCAGTTGTTAGTGATGACATGGTCCTGAAGATGCTGTCTGGTAGGTTAAATGCCTACTTACTGAACATGTCTTGTTACTTAATGAAAAAAAAAACAAAAAAAAAAAAAAAACACTCAAATATAGCTTCCATCTCTCTCATAACATCTCTTCGTGCAATTTTTTTCAGTTATAAAAATTTTTCACACCTTGTGGAAGTACCTCGCATGAGGACACTGTGGCTACAAATACAACCAAGTTTGATTTCATGTGAAAACCAAAGCCTTGCATAGACACGGTGTTACTTTTTGCCGTTTCTGTCTTTTAAAAGGCAGTAAATGATAAATGCACGTGGCAATTAAGTGCTGCAAGACCGTGCACGCTGCACAGTGCTGTGAATGTTCTCCCGTTTCTTCCCCTTGCCTATTTCTTGCTGCACTTTTACTCTCTTTTACTTTCTGAACGGACCACGTCGCCTACTTTCCAGGTTTGTAGACAGCTTTGCTTTTTTTTAATGTGAAGCATTACTTCGCTATGTTCACAGATTTCTGTCTGCAGACCGCGTCCGCAAGCCGCGTCCACAAAATCTTGTCCGCAGCAGTTGCGAGTAATTGAGAAGTGGCAGAGGTTATTGAGTGGTGCCAATCAATAGAGGGTGACGTAATGTCGCTGCCGAAAAAATGATTAGGCCAATAAGTTAATTCGGTAATTACATGCGAAGAAATGTCAAAGTAAAGGTGAAAATGGTCTCATTACACAATGCCTTGGCACCACATTTGAATGTATCAAATACTAAAATAGTTAATTAAATCAGTCAATTAAGGTGATGTCAAGGACGTGACGTCACACAACCTGAAGTAGAGGCAAAAAAGGGCATAGGAAGGAATTGGCACCCAATTTGAAAAGACCAAAAATTAAAATGGGTAAGCAAAAGTGAATTAAGCAACTAGAAGCAACCAACAGCAGCATCCGTGCTTTCGCATTACTCCAATGCAGATTCTGCAGTGTTCTTTTTTTTTCCCTACGCGCTGCATGCTTTTCCTCATGGCTCCAAAGCCTCCGTAAAGTAAAAGTAGATTTCTCCTGTATGCTGCTACGCCTAGTGGTAAGGCCATTCAAAAAGCCACTCGATGTTATTTTTCCGTTTTCAAATACAAAAAATCTTTTCCTCGCGATTCTAGGTAGTGCGCGGGCGGCGATGTCATATCGTGGGAGTCGTCGCCGCAGCCAGGCGCACTTTACTATAACCGATTTTTACCGAAAATGTCTTTACTATAAAGGGGGAAAAATGTACAGTTGTCTATGGAAGATGAACTGGGACTTCAGTTTCCCTTTACTATATCCAAAAGTTTACTGTATATATGTAAATATGACTAAATATGTAATCACATAAAACTTCACTAAACCTGGATGTAAATAATTCTGACTATCCAAGAGCATCTTGAAACACCCAATATGTGAGAAAAAAGCCCTAGCAGAAGCACCTCGAAGCTCTGCTCCAGTTTCCGCGATATCCGGTCAATGCTGTTTTCGACAGAGAGCCTCCGGTTGTGTCCGCCGAAAGCCGTGATGTTGCAACGCGACACAGACCCGGTGTGGAGCAGGGGTGCCGATGAATTTTCCAGCTTCCGGGGAGACTCCAGGGACTTCCGCTTGCGGTTCACGGAGACGAGGGACTCGACAAACCTGCGCGTGCGGTGTGTGCGCATTTGTCAGCGGATCTAAGTGCAGGCCTTTAGAGTGACCAAACTTTGCGTTAATCCCATCCTCACACTATATTTTGTCTTTGCTCCGATTCGTTCTACTTCACGCATTGAGCCAAACATGAATCAAACATGACTACGACAGCTAACCACACATCTGCAGTTTACTACGCGCTTAATTGATTGCGTTGGTCCCAACTCCAGAACGCCATACTACATCAAGCAGAGGACATCCCCATTCCCATTTAGGCTTAAAAGAGGACATGGGTCTTAAAGCTATTTTTGTTATTTTTGGCCAATTGTAATAAAAGTTCACAGCCACACTGAATTTTTCATGCTAATTCTAAATATGCTATCCTTTTTCCTGTAGCACAATTAGTTTGCAGGATAATTAATCATCAACTTCCATTGTTTAAGACCTAAATTGTGAAATAATGGGTTGTTAAAAACAAATTTAAAGCATGGCTAGATAGCCAGAAGAGTAAGGAACGAAATTATAGGAAGAATTTCTTGATATGTTAATTAGCACTCATTTTGCAGCCTTATTAAGTTCTGTATAAAAAGTATATGTACTAAGTGGGAGTAAACTCATCAAAACAATTAATTTTAACTTTCAAAAACAAAAATCTGCTTCAAATATTTCACACAGCATACACTCAGCTTCCCACTGCAAAAAAAAAAAAAAAATTCAGCTCTATGTGCTTTGGGTGCCGAGATATTGAGGCCGAAAAACTGCAAATGGTCGACAATGCATGTTTTGAGAAAAGAGCAAGAAAGAAACAGGGGATTATTTAACGAACATTTACTGGTGCAATGCACACATTTACAATTTAAAATGGCTAGAAACCTCCTGGGATGTAGTCTCTTTGCTTTCCAATCTCCAAGTGTCGCCTCTTTGTGATTTCCAGAGTCGGAACGCTCAGTTGTCACTTCTTCGGCAACGCGAGTTATTTATCTGTAAACTCCGTGCAGTAACGAGCACATGAGAGTGGTATGTCACAAGGTCACGACACTTGGCATTGCATAGGGGTGCTAAGCTGTTGCTAAATCTAGGCACAAATATGAATGCATCACGTGAAAAAATACTGACATATTTTGAACGTGGAACAAACCCAGCAGACAACTCAGTTATTTGATAATTAAGAGCTCCTTATAAGGTTTGGTAGTGGCACGATTTTCCCTCAAGATAAGTTGTTCAAAAATTTTCCGTGGGAAAGAATACAAACTTCCTGGTTTGATCAACTGACCTGTGATGCCTTACGAGCTACTGAAGATGTCTCTTGCAAAGGATGTTTCCACGGAATATATGCAAAGTTAGACCACACAAGCGTATATATACACAAATAATACAGGTAGGGATCACATTTCAAGCAAAAAAAGAAGCATATGATTTGAAAACCAGTTCCCTAATTAAACCTACACTTCAAAAAATTCATGCCCACACTGCTTAGCTATCCCAATTAAATAATTGGAAAGTGATAAGTTCTGCTGCCTGAAGACTTACTTTTCCCGACTGAAGTCTTGCTGGAAGTTGGCCATGATGGTGAGGTTGAAGGCAGGCATGACGACGTTCTGGTTCGTTGAGCTCAATGCCACCGATAGGTAGTTTGTAGTCGGTGGCTCCTGAAATGGGCACGAGGACGAAAACGTTACTTACCCGTTCAGCGATGCTAGCGCTGTTCGATTCAACCACGTTTCTCTGCACCTCCGGCACCACACGCTGCACCAAAGCGCTCGATTCACAGCGCCCCTTGCACCACTGCCCGCGATTAATTTTTTATTTATTTATTTATTTATTTACAAAATACTGCGGACACTGAGTCCAAGCAGGGTGGGTGAACAAGTCAATCAAGGTACAAAAGAAAACGCAACACTTCAAAAAAAAAAAAAAAAAAGACAACACAGTATAGCAGCAATTGGTTAAAACTCAAGGGACAGTGGATTAACTAGCTGATTCCAATCTGTTATTGTGCGTGGAAAGAACGAAAATTTGTAAGTGTCTGTTCTAGCGAATATAGGGGTTAGGGGTCTGGGATGGTGTTGACGAGTTTGTCTGGTTGTCGCCGGCGTTAAGTATGATGATGGATCCAAACCGAGTTTGTTATGTAATAACTCATAAATAAACTTTAATCTAAGCTTTCTTCTTCGATGTTCAAGTAGTTCAATTTTATTTGTCTCCATTAAAGTGGTTGGGGAGTCAGACCTTGCATATTTATTAAAAATAAACCTGACAGCTCTTCTCTGTATTCTTTCCAGATTTTTTACGTTAGATTTAGTATACGGGTCCCATACTATGCATGCATATTCGAGTTTAGGTCTAATTAATGAAGAATAACAAAGTAGCTTAATGTTAGAAGGAGCATTTTTTAGTTTATGTCTTAAGCAGCACAATTTTCTGAATGCAGCAGAGCAGATATTGTTTATGTGCAAGTTCCACGATAGATTGCTGCTTATGGTTACTCCTAGGTATTTGTAGTTGGATACTTGTTGAAGAGGGAGAGAGCCTAATTTATATGTGTAGCTATGACGTATGGTTTTTCGAGTTATCGGCATATAAACACTTTTATCAGCATTCAGAATCATGTCCCATCGGTCGCACCATTCGGAAACGTTGTTCAAGGCACTGTCCAGGTCACATTGATCTTCCCTATTTGTAACTTCTCTGTATAGAATACAATCGTCAGCAAACAATCGAATTTGCACTGGTGGGTTAACAACTTCAACAATATCATTGACATACAAAAGGAAAAGCAGAGGGCCCAGAACGCTTCCTTGGGGAACACCGGATGAAACTGGGAGAGAGCCCGAACGTTGTCCCCCCACTTCAACAAACTGTTTGCGGTCTTTTAAGTATGCATTAATCCATGTTACTAAAATATCAGGAATGCCAATTTCTTTCATTTTAAAAATTAGTTTATCATGAGGAACTTTGTCAAATGCCTTGCTAAAATCCAAAAATATTGCATCGATTTGGCCTTTATTATCTATAGAGGAAGCAAATGAATTAATTACTGTAATTAGCTGTGTTACCGTCGAGAGCCCTTTTCTGAACCCGTGCTGGAAGCTAGATAGCACGCGATTTTTTTCTAAAAATTCGTTCACACAATGTGCAACTATATGTTCTAATAGTTTACAGCATGGGGACGTCAATGATATTGGACGGTAGTTCTGCAAGAGAAGACGGTCTCCTTTTTTATAAACGGGAACAATTCGGGCTGTCTTCCAGTCATCGGGTATTTTACCCAATGACATTGAAGCGCGAAAAATTATTACGAGGAATTGAGCCAAAGTTTCGGCATAGCGTCGCAGAAATGCGTTTGGAATGTTGTCAGGGCCACATGACGTTTTGGTTTTCAAGTTCAGCAACATTGAAAGGACACCAGGATAAGTAATAAAATTCACTTCGGCGGGGTAATACACTCGGCTATTGTCGGTACCTGTGCTCGGGGCAGAAAATACGCTTTGAAAATAACTATTAAAATGTTCAGTAATAGCTTTTGGATCACATACCGTAGTGTTGTCCACCAATATTTGTGTGACTGCTTTCTTTTTTTCACTAATGTAATTCCAAAACTTACTTGGCTCGGTTTTTATAAAGTTTTGAAGGGATGTGTTGAAGAAATAATCTTTTGAATCACGTAAGGCACGTGCTAGATTGTCCAGTAATTCCTTTAGCACATCAGGATCTGCGCGTTTTTTCTTGTACCGTTTTACCCTTCGCCTCATTTGAACTATACTGCGTGTCATCCATGGCGTTTCCTTTCTTTCTTTTTTGTGCCTGTTAGGTACAAAAGTATTGATACAATGCGAACAGATTTTTTTGAAACTGTCCCAGAGTGCGCAGACATCGGCGTCATCGAAATCAACAAGGGAAGTTTCGAGATGTTCAATGATAGACGCGTCATTGGCACGCGAATAATCTTTAAAGTAACGTGAAGATAAGTGTTTCTTTTTTGTTTGCCGTACTAGGGGAAAGGAAGCACTAACCAACTGGTGGTCAGACAGGCCTTGTTCCACAGAAACCGTAAAATTCACGATGTCGCGAGGGACGAACAGCAAATCTAACAATGAATTCGTGGGACCGACAATACGGGTTGGTTCATGAACTATTTGCGTCAGGTTGTGGGTAAGCATTATTTTAAACAATATGCTGGCTTGCTTTGTGCAAGCACCGATACACTCAAGGAGTTCCCAATCCACACCTGGCAAGTTGAAGTCACCCATCAATAAAATTTTACTGTTTTGGTACTGTAAGAGATGATTTTCTAGTTTAGTTAGGTAGTCAGTTCCAGAACTAGGGGGTCTATAAACAGCATATAAAACAAAGTTTTGTCCCCAACAGGAGAGTTTCACACACAGGCATTCAATATCATGTACGTCATCTTGCAAAACAGCTTCAATTTGTTTCTTAATTAGGACAGCCACTCCACCACCCCTAGATTCCCTGTCTTTTCGAAATACAGGGTACAGTTGTGCATAACCGCAGCACACACCAAGAAGGAGGCGCAGAAAAGCTGCACACATGTTGACCCCGCTAGCAGACGGCCTGCACAGCTGAGAAAGAGCCTGTGAACATCGATGGTCAACTAAGGGGGGGACACTGGTTTTAAAACTATTTTACTTATTTACCAATCAAAACTGATGCAACTTGGTGGGTTTGTGCAAGGGGAAGTTGAGAGTCAGTGCTCATCCTGTGTCGTCCTTCGTTGGTCCTCGTCTTTTTTGCGCTGTTTGATATCAGGGATAAGGAACCGAAACATGCAGCCCACTGACTGTGACCGTGCCTTATGCTGAAGAAAACAGAAAACATGCCTTACTCTATATTGCGTTCGTGCAGTAACATCTTCATCAAACACTTCTCTATGAGGGACAGCCACTGCATCAATCGTCCACAAGAGAAAAAGAGACGTGCCCTTTGATATTACAGTCCGCATTGCAGATGACGCTCCACTGCGGATCCTATGTGACGTCACACGAGCACTTCAAGACGGCTGTCGCTCTCAGTGGAAGGAGCTTTTTGATTCCGCATTTTTTGTAATATGCACCATGCACTGGGCGCTAAAACTTTGCGAGTAGAATCAGAGACCTGTATGTTATTCACCGAAGTATGAAACGGCAATACACTGAACGACCCTGTCATTGCCCCATTAAGCCTGGTACAAATTTATCTACAGTGGTGCAGGCAGGAAAGTGTAAAACACTGCATCATGTCTGCCATGAGTATACAGCACTGTGCATCTGTACGTATGTCCGTGCAAACACCCTCACCTGAAGCAGCTGTTGAAGGAACTCCTCGGCTCCTTCAAGCTTCAGCGAGACTTGGCGAATAAAGTCCAAACAAGTCGTTACCACTTCTACCACCTTGAGTCTAAATGGGGGGGGCACATCGTGAAAAAAATGAATTAGTTCACTTCCTCACAGCTCATCCACTGATTTCAATAAAATTGGGCATCACGTGCAGGAAAAGCAGAAAATATGCGGCGCTCAAAATGCCTGACCACGCCTCGGTCCTCTAATAAGCTTGAAACACTAAATGAGGATTCCTCTGTCAGCCTCTCTGCAAGGCTCGTTTCCCAACCAAAAGGCCTCATTCTGAGACTTGCATTCTTTGCAGGAACGAAAAGCGTCAAGTGGCATTTTAGCATGCTGCGTGCAATGCAACTGTAGAGGTTAGCGTGAATGCCTTCGTGCTACTGGGCACACCCAGTTCCATGGCGGTGGTCGCAGTAATATTCACAGCCTTGCTGCACGTGCAGTATGGTAAAATTAATCTAGGCATGCAGCGGACTTGGTAGATTGTGTTTAGTTCGCTGACTAATAAGCCATTTTTGAAAGGAAACATACCCCCATGACATGCATTTTCAGGTGAAAAAATAATGTTTTCGTTGTACTGCAGTACCGCTTATATGGCGGATTTTCGCAGCCCCCCGTGACCTACACTATAAGCAGTCTATACTGTATTGCGTTTATTACGTTCGTTCCTTAAGAAGCACCATAAATCAGAGCCGTTTGTGCGTATTTATTACGCTAGCCAGATGAGTAGTAGATGGCCTCATCCGCCAAATGTTCTAAACTACGTGTGACATAAATGCTAACTCAGAAGGAAGTTTGCATTCAGCATGACTATGTTTGTGAAATGAAAGAACTCTACTAAGCGTTGCATGCTGGGCACTTCTTCTCCTTATCCTTTTTGAATACAATGCATGCATGTTTGACCATAGCTTTGTCTTATATTTCAGACAATTGAATCTTTTATGGAAATAAAATTTTCCAGCACCATGTAAATGGAATCCAGGGCTCCAGGGGCAACTACAGGGGATTTTTGTGTATTAAGGCTAAACTTGTAATGTGGGCTTTCCTCTCTGTCCCAACACATCGTACCAAATTTGGAGGCCGTGCGATAGTCAAATCTCATTACTACAAACACCACATTAACAAATGTTTAAAATTTAAATATTTTTTTAATATAAAGAAGATTTCCTATGTTTTCAATTAAAAAAATATTTCAGAATTATAAATTTCAATATAGCGTATACTTCAAAATAATGTACATATTTTATTTTTTCTCCTGTAACCTAGGAACGTAGAATCTCGTTACAGGAGACATAGTTACAAGAGACACTCTGTTATAAGAGACACTTGAAAATGGTTTGGTTGGTTTTCCTATGTTTGCCATGTTAACAACATTGCATACAAGAGACACTCTGTTACTAAGGACAACTTTTGCAGGTCCCTAAAGTAACTTCTTCACTATTTATAAGAGACACAACACAGGTACACTCATGCAACGCAGCTAACTGGTACCACCTCATATGTGCGGCAGTTTAGATTACCTTAACTAAATTCTGTTCCATATCAGTGTCATTTTTTTGTTGCAGTTTGTCAGGAACCGAGAAGGAGGGCCTCCTCTTGACTGGGAAGTCAAAAAGTCTCTATTGTTTCAGTCACACGTCAAAATGCCCCTGTCGTTTCACTCACACAGGAATGTAATGACAGTGGCTAAATGGACATTCTGACTTTCCAGTCAAGAGGAGGCACTCCTTCTTGGTTCCTGGCATAGTGCAACAAAACAGGACATTGATATGGAACAGAATTTAGTTAAAAGAATCTAAACTGCCGCACATACGAGTTGTTAGGATTCTTTGGCTACAAGAGACCTTGGTTACAAGAGACATCTTTTTCAAGTCCCTTGAGTGTCTCTTGTAATGAGGTTTTTATTATGAACTCGGCTAAAATAACTGCATCACAACTGTCGCATAAATAAGGAACCACACATTCTGTGTGTATGGTCCGTGGGCTGTAGCTATCATCATTAGCACATCTAGTGCCACCTCTTAGCGCCACCACAAGGCCGTGGTTTAATATGCAGAAGCTTTTCCCACCCTTTACCATCCGTCCCCGTCTATGCGGCGTTTGATTCTCGTCAAGCAATGCCCTCAACGTGCTGTCGGACGCAGTAACTTATGCACAAACCAAAACCCCTAGGCTCCACGTGCCGGCTCTGCTTGGCGGCAAGAGCACAAGCGTCTAAGGCATCAGTCCGCCACGATGCAGTCGGCTAACCACGTTCTTATAGTTACGGCGTTTGCCGGAAAACAAATCCATCCTTTGTAACTGCAGAGGGAACAGGCTTCCACTAGACTTTTTTTCTGGAAAAAATATTATGTCCAAAATTTTATGAAATGCACGACATGAAAGCAATTAATTCAATTTTCCAGCACAGTTCAAATAACAAATTATGCGGTTGTCAAACAATTTTTGTTGCGAAAAACATTTGAAAAAACATTGAATAATTTTTAATTAAAATTTTTGAAATATGCGAATAAATGGACAACATATTAGCCCCTTTCTGTTAAAAAAAGATACTTCTATCTTATCTACAACCAGCCACTGTTCTCCAGCGACGCTAGTGAACCTCGAGTTTCCTCACTACCTCCAGGGTGCTTGAGTTAACGTGGCTATGGTTCACTCTTACAGACTGAAAAGAGGCATCTTCATCTAACACAACACTGCAGTGTGCTTGTGTGCGTATGTAGAGAGGCTTTTCTCATTTGCATTGATTTTAGCATGTCCTCATTGCGCTCTTCCCGGACTAAATAACGTTCAGCCGTTTTATTTTGTTTTCCTTCTATCTTTTAACCATACGCAGAGCTTCAAAAGTTTGTTATCGCACTAATGGCAATACATATAACTGCTCAGTTCTCCAAATGCACACAGGTTGCACATTTGTATTTGTATGTATAGCCAAGTGCTCTCAGGTCGGTTCGCATGAAGTGCATTAATTTAAAGAAATATTTCGTTAGGCTGCTAGTGGAAGCAATTGCTTAACTGTAACCATGGCTTAAATTCAATGTGAAGTTCTGACAAGAACAGCTGCCCAAATAATAACTCCATGCTGGGGTATTCGTTAAGCCCTTTCAGAAAAACTATGCCATAGGAATGCTCTAAATATTCCAGGAAGCACGATAAAATTTCCTAATGCTGCTAATCATATTACCACCTTCATTATGTTAGGATTTCAGTGATGTATCTAAGTATCGACGATACAATACCGAATATCTGCATCGAAACTAGATTTCGATACAGTATCTTGTATCGGCATCGGAAATACAATTTTTCAAGGTATCGAGTATCGGTATCGAAGATATTTTTCTAAGTACTATCTTGCCCAGCCCTGGCTGCATGCGGGAGAAGAAAACAACTGATTCCATCAAATAAATCAGCTTTCAAGTTAATGCAACAATTTCATTTGAGATTTTGCTCTTCTACGCACATGGCTATTGCCAAGGTACGTCATTTTCATACAGTCAAACCCGAATATAACGAACTCGGATAGAGCGAATTATGTTTTATATCGAACACTCGAATTTCCGCTAGCATTATGCATATAAAATGTATTTTTTATAACGAACTACACATCGAATATAGCGAACTCAGCGCGCGCGATCGGTCGCCAAACGCCCGCCAACGGGCGGGCCTTTGTGCCAGCTCCGAGTTCTCTCCGGGCAGCCCACGCTGCCGGGCCGCGATACTTCTAGCGCATGCCGTTGTCAGATGGGAGGGGGATTGGCGACGGCTCCGTTCCCCAAGGTCTCACACAGCGCATACGTCATCACGCGCCCGCTAGGGTGCTTCTGCTGCTTCTGCGCCGATGCCACGCTTCCGTAAAACGCAGGAGGGGCTCTCTACAGCAGCTTCCACGAGGGACCCTCCTGTACGCATGCGCGGCCGTCGCCCGGAGTAGCGTGAGTAGCCTTTAAAATCCGCGCCATCGGCCAGCCTCTCTTTGCAGCGCTCCTATTCGGCAGCTGCCTACCATGTGATCAAAGACGTCCGAGCAGCTTCGGACCTATTGCGCTTCGAGAAAGAAGCAACACCGGCCAGAACTGGTTTCAAGTTTGGGCGAAGGGAAGGCAGCCTCCGAACAACGAACGCGTCAGTGGCGAACTTTCCCGCATCCTCGGAGCTTTCTTTGTTCGCGTTTGCAAGTCGTGCTGCTGCTATCCTCACGATTCCGGACGTGCCTACGTTGCTGCTGGCTTGCATTCCGGCGCTACATCCTGCAAGATCCTGCATTCCGGCGCTACATCCTGCGAAGAAGTTGCCCTGGAGGATTTTCTCACTGTTGACGACAACGTAACCGTGACAGCAAGTCCGTTGGACTCGGAAATTGTTGCCGACATGCTGGCATCTGGTGCGAACGAGGAGACCAAGGAGCCGCCGCCGGAGGACGATCGCCCTCGCCCGACGTTGCACGAAGCCCTCGCTGCTACCGATCTGCTGCGCCGATACTGCTCCGGAATACAGGGAAGCGGACTGGAGTTTGTGGAAATGATGTCGCGTGTGGAAAGTGCGATTCTCGCTGATGGAGTTAAATGCAGTGTTCAGGCGAAGATCACTGCCTACTGCAAATAAGTGAGCATTTATCTTCAATAAATTTCTTTTGTAGATTCATGGTGAGCGGCACGGTTTTTCTTTAGTTAGTGCGCTTTCGCTGCGCTGTCTGGACATCGTGTATAACGAATTTGGTACTGAAGTTCGTTATAAACGAGTTTGGTTATAGCGAAATACTTTATATAGCAAACAAATTGCGTTGAATTACGCAGTTCGTTATAACCGGGTTTGACTGTATCAAGGTTTGATCACTGGCATATACCGTAAAAACCCGCGTATAATACGAGTTTTTTTTCCAACTTTCAGCGTTCCAAATTTCCGCCTCGTATTATTTGCGGATCCCAACCAAAATGTCAAAGTTTTGCGAGAAGTTTTGGTTTCGTTGTTGCCGCGTGGCTACGGCTTGGCTTTGTTATCGATGTGCGGCTACGGCTTGGCTTCGTTGCCCTAACGTGGCCGCACCCCGCAGTGGCCACGACGTCGAGGTGTCGTCTCTTCGTTGTTGGGTCGTCGAGTGCGCACAGCATCAGCGCATGTGCTCTCGTGCAAACCACGGTTCGCGAAAAAGTGCACGCTTTTTTCTTTAAGTGAACGAGCAAGATGCCAGGGTCTCGGAAACAGTACTCGGCTGCTTTTAAGAGAAAGGTGATTTTAGTTGCTGAAAACATCGGCAACAGTGCGGCCGGGAGGCAGTTTGGCGTCACCGAGGGAAGCATTCGCTGATGGCGACGACAGAAAGAAGCCCTTTTCGCGTGCAAGGGAATGCGAAGAAGCTTTCGCGGGCCAAAGAATGGCGCATTCCCGGAAATTGAACTCGCTCTGACGGAGTTCGTACGAGAACAGCGAGCATCGCATCTAGCTGTGAGCGTAGAGCTTATGCAGGCAAAAGCTAGGGAGCTTGCAAGGGAAAAGGGAATTCCGAGTTCCGCCTTCAAAGCAAGCAAGCACTGGATACATCGCTATATGTGCCGTGCTGGATTCTCGCTACGCCGGCGAACCTCGATTTCACAAAAGCTGCCCGAATCCTTCGAAGAGCTGCTGGTGGCTTTTCAGCGCCACGTGATTTCTTTGCGAAAGACCAAAAACTTTCAGCTGGGGCAAATAGGCAATGCTGACCAGACGCCGGTTTACCTGGACATGCCATCGCCCCTCACCGTCCATGAGAAGGGCTCTAAACAAGTTTGTATCCGGTCTACTGGAAACGAGAAGACGCGGGTTACAGTCATGCTATCGTGCACGGCAGACGGCCGCAAGCTCCCGCCCTATGTCATCTTCAAGCGCAAGACAATGCCGAAAGGTGAGGAGCTGCCGAAGAATGTCATCGTGAGATGCCATGAAAAAGGTTGGATGAACGAGGATTTTGTCCTCGACTGGGTGAAGTCAGTGTGGTGCGAACGGCCCGGTGCACTGTTGTCCTTTCCATCCATCCTCGTGCTGGACGCGTTTCGTTGCCATTTGGCCGACTCGGTGAAGAGGCTGCTAAGCGACTGCCGCACAGAACTTGTTGTGATTCCGGGTGGGATGACCTCACAACTTCAGCCTCTCGACGTTTGTGTCAACAAACCCTTCAAGGACGCAGTCAAGCGATGCTACGCGGAATGGATGCGGTCAGGTGAGCCTGCAGTGACGCCGGCCGGGCGGCTGAAGCGAGCATCGCCAGCCACGCTGTGCAAATGGATTGTGGACGCGTGGGCAAGCATCCCAGAGGAGCTTGTGCGCCGTTCGTTTAAGAAGTGCGGCATCTCAAACGCCCTCGATGGCACAGAAGATGAGTACCTGTGGGATGATTTGTCCGACAAAGAAATTTCCGAGGAAAGCGCTGCTGAAGATGAAAGTGATTGAAGTGTGAGGTCCGATTTCAATAAATGTCTTGTTTTTTCTCTCGTATTATATGCGGTAAAAACTTTTTTTTCCATTTCGCGTCTCCAGAATTTCACCTCGTATTATATTCGGGTTCGTATTATACGCGGGTTTTTACGGTAGTCGAAGATTTTTCATTACAACAATATTTCAAAATAGCGAATGATTTCTTACGGTCCTACGTGATAGTTATATCGAGATTTGTCTCTAGTTCATTCGTGCTCTACTCAATTTTAGAAATGTACTGTTTTCGTGCGGGACTCAGTACAAAATTTCTGCAGGCAACACTACATTTGTGACATTATAAATCATGTTACTGCCTGTTCCCCACATGAACAACAAATTCTGAGGCCTGTATAGTAAAATCACGGTGATACGAATCCGGTTGATATGAATTTGCGAAATTCCCCGGCTGGAGCGCATTGAGTACAATGTGCAAAATTTCAGATGTTGCAAACACTCTCCCGTGCCACTACGGATGATACGAAAGCGTGAACTGCGACTGCAACCTTGAGCACTACGCACTGCCAGCACATCGTTGACTCTGCGATCGCCAGCCGCGCTGTATGCAAGCATCATTTCATTCACTTCATTTCATTTATTAATACTGTCAGCCACCAAAAGGGGCTGTAACAGGAGTGGAAAATACAAAACGAAAATGAGCAATATAGAACACGATGAAAATCAATAGTCAATTAAAAATTGTCTCTGAATGCACACACAAACAAAACAAAAATGAATTACACAGAAATCGGAACAACAGCCATCCTACACAACAGCAATAGAACCTCATCACCCTGTGGTAGTGCCATAGATGAAATTTTCTAAATGGTGTACAAATTCAGATAATGATGATGATCGAACAGCAGAATCTGGAAGAGAGTTCCAGTCCTTACAAGTTCGCGGGAAATAACTAAACTTGAAGCAATTATTTTTTATAGCCGGCAGTTTGCGGTGATGCGTGGCCTGCATCTTGCCGACGTCACGACAGTCTGTCAGGCTCAGGCTGCTAAAGGCTTTCAGCGGTGCGTGGCCCACAAATTGCCGACATCACAACCACAGCAGCTGGCAGCGGCGTACATAGCAGGCGTGCACAGACCGCGTATCACTGGCTCCGCGATCGCGATCCGCGAGCAGTTTGGAGCACCGCACGGCCCACATGTTACCATCTCCTGCCATGCTGTACGAGCTGCGAGAAGTACGCGAAGGCATCGTCATTGTTTTCTGAGCCACGACAAGTCCGCATAGGTTCGCGGCCCACTCGTCGTCGACGCCACGATTCCCTGAAATGCGCTGTGAGTGGCGAGCTATGGACCGCGCTACCGTAGTAAACCTTCTCAGACGTAAACAGATCTGTGCGGCTACCCTTCTCGTGCTTCTGCATATTATTTTCTTTCGTTTCAATGATGCAAATGTTCGGATGATACGATTTCTGTCACGACCTCGTGAGATTCGTATCACCGAGGCTCTACTGCATCAAGGCATTTTAGGCATTTTATGAATTACGTCATAATTTCAAATCTCTATTTCCGTCATTCATTGTGAATGCGGATATTTTTACAGTACTCTATGTGACATCATTCATTCATCAACCGGAATGTCGTTTCTTGCCACAAAACCAGTTTTGGTTTTCATTCGCTGTTTATCCTAATTAAAAACCCAAGACAGTATATCGAAAGAGAGTTTGTTAGGTTGAGATGAGGGACGCTGACAAATGTGATGCAATCAATAATGAAAAATCAAAAAGCACAAAAAAAAAAAGGGAGGTTTCCCTTTAAGGCTGTTTGCATGAACTCCCACCACCTTGCTTCATGCAAGATGTTGAAGAAACTGTCTTCTCTCACCATCTCACCTGAACACAAGGCTCTAGGATTGGCTAAAACCGAGCTTATCAGAAACAAATAATTTGGAACCACTAAAACATTCAGAATGCATGTAATATTTCTAGATATTTGCGGAAATAGTTACAAGTTCTCACATTAAATGAAAAAAGACATTTGAAATGGAGGCTTCAGGATGAGAAAGCTTCAGTGCTGGATCAGTTGTAACTTCGAACTCGCAATGACCGTATTACCCATGCTAACAAACTGTTACTCAGTCACGACCCCAGCATTTGTGTGACTGCATTGCAATTTTCTGGTGTGCGCCTCATTTGTCTCCAATAGCTCACGAAAAAAAAAGGAGGAGCGGTATGGTTGAGAAGGTGGAGGAAAAGAGGACGTACAGGCGTGTGGGCCGAAGGCATTGGGGATCCTTTGCGAGGTAGGGCTTGAGCAGCGCCTTCATGTGGTCCGCTGTGAGACACTGCTTGATGATGGTCTCCCCACAGATGCCAGAGTCAATGAGAGCTACGGGGAAAAGGGAGAGGAAAAAATATATGTGATGTGCGGAATGGCAACACGAAACTCTAACACATAGTAGGTGCAGATCTGTAACCACACTTCCGAAACCCCGTAACTGCAGAGAAACAGCGACACAATGTGAAAATACTGGCGAACGTGCGTGCATGTACCTTCAGAGAGTGAATATTCTATCGTCCAAAGCACAGCCCATCACCTGCCCATTCAAATCTACTCTCCCGGAGTGCTGGCCACCCCAGACCCACCTCCCTTCCCCTTACACAAGGCCTCCACTCACTACAGAAGGATAGAACTCCACGTGTGCAGCAACCGCCACACAGACTTCCTTCGTGATACAAATCAGTCTATTCCAGCTACTTAAATAAAAAGCTAATCATCAAGCAAAATTACAAGCTGAAGAATTTTGACGCCTCTGGGTTGTTTGGAACGGTAAAATATCAAAAACAGATTCTGCTCAGCGAAGTAATGCACATGCCGTGTGCAACTGCCCATAGTTAGCAACTGCTGTTTCTAAGTAGTATATCTTACTCACGCAACAGCAGAACGAAAAACAAGGTTAATGAGCAGTCTTAGCGTGGTTATGCAAAATGCAAATCTGCGCGCTAGCACTGCAGCTTTGACTATGGTTTCAGGTTGTATGCACCCATTAGCAGAATCAACTATAGAATGTAGAAAACTACCAAAACGCAGATATGAAGCCCCACTTTAACCAAGGAATTTGCCTGCATGGCCTACAGGTAGCGTGCTTCGACTCAGACTTCAAGGGTCTCAGTGGATTTCCCATCTACTGCTCCAACTCCTTCCAAGCGGCTTCAGACAATGGCTAAACCTGCAAATGGGGTCACTGAATCTAGTGCACAAAAAGCAACAGCCAAATAAAACTTAAAGGTATAGCGGAAAAGCCAACCTACCCTCATGAAGCTATTTTTGATGTTAGTGGAACTAAATAATAATAATAATAAATAACTGGTTCACAGGAAAGGAGAGCAACAGTATCTGTCACACTTGTCCTGTGGACACCTGAACTGTGCAATAAGGGAAGGGAGGAAGATGGGAGTGGAAATGGAAAAAGAGAAAGAGGTGCGGTAGTGGAAGGCTACAGAGTAATTTCAACCACCTGAGGATCTTTTAACATGCACTGACATTGCACAGCGCACGGACACCACTTCCGGACACCACTTCGTTTCACCTCCATCGAAACGCAGCCGCAGGCTACCGGGAACTAGCTTTAATATATTTTCGTGGTGCAGCGAGGAGCGATGGAACACATATTGTTCGGGTGCTTCTTCCAGCCTTAGTAAATGCTGTTTTGCGGTCCCTCTAAGCGATGCAGTGGTGTAAATTTTTAGCCCCTCCCCCCCATCTGCAAAAGCTGCTACACTTCTCTTAAAAACGCTCTGAGATGCTGTCAGAGCTAGTCCACCCCAAAGTGGTTGCCTCGGAATATAGCCTGTCATATGTCCAAAGTACCGAGAAGCATCTTTCATTGCGACGAAGGCCAATGAATGCACCCGCCAGCGTCCTGCCCTTCGCTTGGCTCTTGCCCTGCTTCCCACAGACACCTACAGAGGAGTGAAACACAGCTGCACGTCTATCCACTTTGACACCATTCGTGCCGAGAGAGGGTTCTTCGCCAGTGAAAATTTTAATCACAAGGTTTAATATATTAATGCTTTGGTTTGTGAGGTTTAACGCCCCAAAGTGACTGAGGCTATAAGAGAAGGCGTAGTGGAGGGCTCCGGAAATTTCAAGACCACCTGGGGCTCTTTAACGTGCAGTGACATCACAAAGCATATGGGCACCTTGCTTTTCGCCTCTGCTGAGAAGTGGCTGCTGCAGCCGGGACTCAATCGAGCATCTTTGGGCACAGTAGACGAGTATGCTAACCCCTGCACCAACGCGGCAGGGAAAATGCTTTGGCTAAGGGCAAACCAGGCATGTTGGTTTATACTACCCCATGTTTTGGTAAAAACTCAGGCTTCAAGTATTATAAATGACCTGTGGTAGAGCAGCCCGCTTGCGCAGGTGTACTACTTGAATCGGTTATGCAACGTTGCAAGCCACGTGTGAAACAATGTATGTATGCCGCACAGAATTGCGCAGCTAGGCTGATGTGCTCACGATGAACAATCCCACTTATCATTGATTGCAGTAATGCGAGGATTGTCATTCTGAACCCATTAAGGCATGCAGGCATTTAGGGATAGACAGCAAGTAATCCCAAGAGGCCAGGTGCTTGATGATATCCTCGTTGACGTAAGGACAAGGAAAGCGATAACCACTGACACATCACTGTTGCCTGGTTGCAATGAAGCGGAAACACAGACATGGAAGGAAAGACGAGGAAAAGAATTTACTCCGCAGTCACTACACCTACGAAGAATGGCATTCAGGAACAGAACTTTGCAGGATGTACAGCGGGAGAGACAATCGCAACGTCGGTGGAGTGCTGGCCACGCGTCTGCGCAAGGTCCTCGCACTGCATGCAACGTGCCAGGAGATTGCGACATTGCCAATCACTGCGCAGCACTGCAGCAAACAGGTCGCAGTGCGTACAGCGCAGCAGGCGACTGCGGAGTCGACGATGTATGGACTGTGCACGCCCCCCGCGTGCACTGCCGTTAAATGTGCATAATGCAATGGGTGACTGCAGCGTCAGTAATTTGTGGGCCACGCATGACCACAAACTTCAAATGGTGCGCAAGGCGCAAGAGGCCGACTGCAATGGCAGTGACTCGTGGGGCGGTGCCGCAAACTGTTTGTTTGCGGCGTGTGGAGTCAACGATGTGTGGGCAGTGTGCAGTTCCCAAGGCTGCGGGTGTGATGAGTACATTCGTATAATCTGTAGTGGTGCGGGAGAGTGTTGGGAACATCCAAAATTCTGCACATTGGACACAACGCACTTCAGCTACGGAATTTTATGAATTTGTATGATCCCAAAATTTGCATCAAATGGATTCGTATTGCTGGGGTTCTACTGTATATGCTAGGTTTGGTCAACAGAAGCTTCCTGGATGGCTGCCACACATTGCACGAGGGCTAATCGGAGCCACTGGCCGCTGATGTCGATTAAATAAATACGCGCACAGTGTTCGTTTGCCCGAATTTGTGTTGTCCCCCTTCCTTCTGCTATGCCCAGAGTTTGGGAACGGTTGACGGCGGACACACATGCACTCACCCCGAAAGAGACGCAGGCATGCCAAGCACATTTCTGGCGCGTAGTAGAGGCTGTCGAGCTCCTTGTCTTGCAGGGACTGAAGCAGGACTGTCACGGCCTTGAGGAATCCCGCAACAGCCGCATTGTGGGCCACAAGCAGGTTCTGATTGCACATCTCCTGGGGGAAGAAGAATGGTGTCACCAAATCCACGCACCTGACAAGAACTGCAGCCCCCGTTACGGCTGGATACTTTTTACGGATGACGGGGCACTATGCAATGAAAACGCCCACTCGTAATCAGGTTTTTCATGCTGATTTCAAATATGTAATCCTTTTCTGATATGTCAATTAGTTTGAAAAATATGTGACGTTTTCACTCCTTTGTTTACAGAAACAATGAAGGAGAAACCACTAATCAAAAAACTATTCTTAACGTTTGGCTAGATAGTATACGGTATAAGGAATACAAGGTAGGAAGTGCTTTTTTGATTAAGGCAATATTAATCATTTTACAACTTGTTGAATTTTGATATCGGGAAATGTGGTTTGTGAGCCATTTAAATTAGAGGACACAAAAAAAATGAGAAATCTGTTCCCACCAAGCACTGCATAGTTTAATCACTCGGGAGCATGCTGCAAAGAAAAATATTCCTTTATCTGCTCTACCTGCGAAGATATCCTCCTTGTAAACTAGCAAACTGTTGCAACAGTGCTTTGAGAAAACAAGAAGAAATGAGCAAAGATGGGATTCATTCAGTTCGTTCGCAGCTCATAAAGTTGAATCGCCCATGGAGTGAATAAATTAGTTGGCATGTATGAGATGGGCTGCAGGTTTCCAAAATGTCATTTTCAAAAAGTCGCTTCCAATAGCCAAGCAAAAGCTACAACGACAAAGCTGTATGTGAAGGATGAAGAAAACTGCAATATAATTACCGCTTCTTCACTCGTGATCCCTGTTCTTGAGGCAGGCTGACCTTAGCATGGTAGTGAATCAAAATGAATTAAAAATTGAAGTGAATTAAAATGAGGAAAGAGCAATTACATCAACGTTACTTTTTATTTACCTTACGTCACCTCTAGACAACTTTGACATTATAGCCATCACTCAGTCGCTGAAACCAAAATAAGTAAGGAAAGAAATTCGGTCAAAAATTACTAAGAAGCCATAGGCAAATAGCACGTGGTGATTCGTGCATACTGATGTCTTACACATCATCACAAAAATTTAAGACTGCCACCAAAAAAATAAGGTTTTAGTACTCCTTCATTTGCGGAGATATGGGAGAGATCTTGCGTTTGCATTACATTAGCTACCCACATATGCTTACTTCAGGGGGGTTGAAAAATGGCCAAAAACTTCGAAAACAAGAGACTTTTCAAAAATGACCCTTTGGAAATCTACAGCCGATTTCCTGCATACCATCTAATTTATTCACTCCCTGGCACACTAATTCAATTTTATCAGGTGCGAGCCCATCGCATAAAGCCCATATCCACTCATTTTTTTCCTTATTTTCTCAAAATGCTATGTTTTTATGGTTAGCTAGTTTACAAGAAGGATACCTTCGCGACTAGAGCAGGTAAAGAAATAATTTTTTTTTTATTGCAGCATGCTGCCGACTGATTAAACTATACAATGTTGGTAACAGATTTCTCATTTTGCTCTTGGTAATTAATTTTGTGCACTCCATTTAGATGGCTCATAAATCACTTTTCTCTACATCAAAATTCAGCAAGTTGTAAAATGACTAATTATATTACCTTAACCAAAAGGTAGTTTCTATACTGTATTCATTATACTGTGTATTATGTAGCCACAATTAATAATAGTTTTCAGATCAACGCTTTTTTTTCCCTCTACCATTTTTGTAAGCAAAAGAGTGAAAGTGCTGAATATTTTTAATGCTAACTGACGCATCAGAATTCTCACTACATATGTGAATTCAGCATAAAGAGTTGATTAAGACTGTGCATTTTCATTGCTTTTAGTCTAAAAGTGAAGAAGGATGTTCCAAGAGCCCTGTCGCCCATTAAGCTCGAGTAATTCCTCAATGAATTGCTTTGTCAATCTCTTTCAATCGTTAACAGTTGAACGTAGGATGTGACACAAAGACGAACTGAAGTAAAGTGGTGTATAAAAATTGGCACAGCCCATTCATTTTCTGCATTCGAGCTCTCGTATGGGCTTGTACAAGAACTACGGTGAAATTAGGAAAAGAAGGTAGCCATCATACACCGTCGCAGCTTTAAAACGGCTCACTTGAAGTCTGCTCCCCTTTCATGTTCAACAGAGCAAAAACAGATATGAATAAACAGTGACCATTTGCCGGTGCAATCGGTGCAGATGTACACATTTTCTAGTGTGCTGTGCATTATCAGAAGGAAAAAACACAAAAGTGAACGAATAATTCAAAATTTCGAATACAAATCGAATACGTTTGTCATTAGAAAAATTGACATTTGGGATTTCCGCATAGTCGAAAATTTAACGAATACACCGAAAAACTTTCGAATTCACCGCAGTTTCATGCAATTCAGAGTTTTTTTTTCCAGGTGTTTCGGTAATACGAGCTTTCGGTTAATTTGGACATTTATTCTGGTCACCTAAAAGCCGAATTAACGAGAGTTTACTATATTCAGCAGCAATATGAACACTCTGCCAAGGTTTCACAAAGGTCTTTCCTGTACAAAAACTTACACCAGATTTTTATGCAGAGTATACACATCTGTGCAATTGCAGTTCAATTTCTTTAAGAAATACCTTGTGAATTCTCAGTTTTTGTTTTGCACGATCAGATATTCAATATTAAAAGCCAATTTTTCCTGATATTTGCATTTAAGTTATATCTGAAAATTTCAATATTTGCAACCCCCTACACACAAGCTGCCTAAGCAGTGGAAAGAGCATATAGCCAAGCCTCTGCAATTCGCCCTCACTGAAACAGCAAATACCATTGACCTTGTGGAGCCATGCGTTCAAACAAAGGGAAAAATAAGCTATACACAAAGTAGAGGAGAAATGCTAGTCCAGAATGCATGAGCTACGCTCTCGACCTCATGCGGCGATGCTGTCTGGCTAGAGACATGAGAGGACACTCCCAGGATGCATGAGAGGACACTCGCGGTCACACTGACTGGGTCACCTAGGCTTTTCTCAGCTTGACTTTCTCATCTAGAGCACAGGCTATGAAGCGACAGCACAGCAGTTCCATGCTCAATAATACACAATCCTCCTGTTTCCCGAGAGGCCTTGACACCTAATGTTTGACAGCGTCACTGTCCCCAGAATCAGCTACATGAGCACTGCATCAGCCAGGGCTCAATTTTTAACTGCTTCTTAGCTGTTCCCTAGTGCTGACCCATGCAGTACCAGCACAATATTAATTTTGTAAGAATGGGAGGTTTATTCAGCAGATCAACAGGACTTGATCAGCAGGACTGAGCAGATCAGCGGCGAACACAGCGGCAGCGAACACAGTCAGGTCCAGCACGCGCAGCGATCACGATGCCACTGACTGGCATGTTCCTCGTGCACTTTTTCCTCTTCACAATTTATTCAAATGCAGAAATAAGAAGCTTTCATGTAGAGATCCTGCAGTGCAAGCTGAACCACCCTGCTCATGTTTCTGGACTGACGAGTGGTTGGAGGTTAGTTGGTTTATGGGGTTTAATGCCCCAAAGCGCCTCAGGCTATGACAGACACCAAGTGGAGGGCTCCGGAAATTTCTAACACCTGGGGTTCCTTAATGTACACTGACATCGCACAGCACATGGGTGCCTTGTTTTTCGTCTCCATCGAAAAGCGGCCACCACGGCTGTGATTTGATCCCGCATCCTTGGGCACAGCAGTCAAGCGCCCTAACCACTGCACCACCTCGGCGGGTCAAATTTAATGGTCAGGCAAGGTGCTGTGTAACAGGCGGCTAACTGTTGCAGGGCAACCGCAGTCATCCAGCAAGGTATTTAACCTGATCAAAAAGAAAACTGGAGTTGGTCAAGGGTTTAGCTTAATGAACCACTCAAAAGGACCAGGATGAGGAAACAAAGGAAAGAAGAAAAAAAGAACACCCTAGTCCTTTTGCACTGTTCGTTACACAGTACCTTGTATTTGCCTGGCCTTTAATCTCTGGAATTAAAGCAACTGCCTTCCTGTATTACTTCACTAGTGCTCACTTCACTGAAGGGATATAAAAAAAAAGAGGGAAAGATTTAAAAATTGCAATCAATGCATAATTAGCTGTTAAGATTGTTTCGATGACAATTACTGAATGGCTGAATATGATAAAAATTGGTGTAAATGAACAAGCATGTAGAGTTAACAAAAAGCAAAATTATGAATGGCTCCATTTGCTGCCAAAGCAGCATATTATAATTATCAAATTTTTCCGCTGTTTCGTTGTTAGGGTTATCTTCTGCAAAAAGTTTATTTCACTAGGCCTCCTGTTATTCTGGCCTTGTTTCAATAAACAACTCGGAAGATGCCACTGCTAATGATACTGTTAAGGACGAGGAAGAATAAGCAGGCAGCAGTGTGGGCAGGAGCGATCGCGGGCGTTCATTAAATGTCACTCCTCATCGCCGTCGGCCATGTTCTGTTTCCTTGCTTCATCTGCTTGCCACCTCGTGTAAAAACATGTTAACATGAAAGAAATAAAAATTAGCCAAACTCTTACACTTCGTTTCACAGGTGACATGAAGGGCATTACAGGGTCAACTCCAATAAAAAAAAAACATCACTAAGTTATTACTCACGACTGACAAAGGTGAGTTGCGGTGGACCCCTCAAACAGGCATTCTGTTGCAGCAAAGCGGGAAAAGTGGCCTAAGAAATGCGAAAAATGCCACAAACCTCCGTCAGTAATGTCACCAGGCCAATGACTGTGTCCGCCGTCTTCAGAGAGGCAACGTTTGGCTCGATGGCACCCAGAAGCAAGGCAAGAAGTGGCTCCATCGTGCTAGGCGTCCGACCGACATATTCTTCTCGAAGCGCAGGTACCGACAGGATGATGGTCAGAAGGTCAATCGTCTTGCAGAGAGAAGCAGTCACAAATGAAATGTGGGTGTCAGATAAACCGGCAGTTATCTACAGTCCATGGAAACTAATTGGAACAGAGGAAGGCCACAGTTTTCAACTAGAAAGACAGATAGCCGGCAGCCCTGTTCTTTGCATATTACTATATTTACAAGATTGTAACGAGAGGTTTAGTATTTTTTTTTTGCAGAAATCAGTGTAGAGAAAGCATTTCGTGTTAACTCCAAATTACCAGCAGCAACAGGTGACGGCACAGTGGTGGCAGCAGGCTTGACAGCGACTATGGTGTCGCACACATCAGGCCCACGTGACCGTGACACTTCACGTTGTGTCTTATCAGATCAGCGTATGGTTAAAGTTGAGATTTTGAGATATGATTGCGAGCTCCCGCTTTAATCGTAATCAAAATTTTTTCTTTTTCTTCCGGGTGCCAACTGCCCTCTCGCATTATGTTCTTTGTTGTGTTGGTTAAGCGCAAATATGGTACTACATCTTCACATGTTAAGAGAACATGACATGCAAGAAAACGATGTATGCGCAGTAGGTTGGAAAGCACATGAACAACTACAGAACAGAGAAGAATAATTTGAAATGTAAAAAAAAAAAAAAGAAAAAGGAAATTTCAGCAGTACAGCCTCTGTGCAAGCTCCCTGCCGAATTCACCATTAAAAATTATGGAACCTACCACGCAGAATTTAACCCTTTCACTTTCGGGTGTTTCTGGCCTTGACGCACCCCCAGTGTCTGCTTGGTTCCAGGGAACGGGCATACCAGAGAATGAGCATAGCGATTTATTTATGATTATGATTACTATACAAATAACATAGTCAACGAAATATGCGCATTTTAGTGCTCTGCAGGTGTTGCTAATTAACATCATCATCAACAGCCTGACTACAATCATCTAAAAACTGCGGGCTGCTACTGCTTCAACTTGTTGGGGGGCTCACTGCAAACAGTACAAAGTCACTCACTACACGCAAGTCCTCGGCTTCCCTTTGGACTTGCTTCTCGGCCACCTTGGAAGCGCAGGACACCAGCATCTTGTGGTACCTAGAAAAGATAGATAAGAAAACACCAGTGCCAGTTCATAAACCAAGTGACTGTTGCTAAAACAAACTATGAGCCTAAGTAACACAGCAATGGTCAACACTCACTTGAGAACATGGACTTTCCTTTCCTGACTGCTTAGGAGGTCTTGCAAAATGTCAGCTGCAATCCTCTTGGCTTCAAGGTCACTGGAGACCACTGTGCACAGAATGACCTGAAGCGTTGTCTTGATTGACTGGCTGAACATCTATCACCCAAAGAGAGAGAGAAAAAAAAAAAAAAGGATAAAAGAGAAGGAAAGAAAAAGCTATACATTTCCAACAGCCAGTCCAGTGCTGTAGCCTGGTTTCTACCATCCCTCTCCCAGAACACCTTTATTGTTGACTGTTTACTAAACAGCCAGCTATGGGCAGTATTTTCAGACTTGACTGACCACTAGATGAAACAAGCAATGCAATCATGGTGGGAATGGAAAGACCTTGCCTCATACTGTATACGTGCAGACTGAACACTCAAATATCCGAGAGGAGTATTTATAATTACAATTTGGCATCAAAAAAGTGTAGAAAAAACAAAAGCGCCATCTTGTAGTGAAACCTTGCCATTATTGATCCACCGCGCTGCATGGCCACATGATTCAATACCACCAATACCTTTAGGCGCGCAGTATTTTTTTCCTTTCCTAACTACTTGCCATATTTTATTTGAGCTCACACTCTCTTAAGTGTGCCTGTCAATTCTCATTCTTCTCATTACACAAAGCCAGCGTTTCACATTCTTTGGATGAAGCAGTAACCACTGTGCGCCCGCTAAAAGTTTAGATTGTGAGGCAAACGTCCTCGCGCCACAACAGCTCCGAAGGTGAAAACTGAGGAAGACGCTACTCTACATTAGAAAGGTCTGGTAATCATCTGCCAGGGGGGTAAGAGATACCAGCTTTCAGTGGTACACCACTTTTGCAAGCATGAAATCACCACAGCGATTCCTGATCACGATCTTATGTATCATGATAGACGAAAATGGCTGCATGCGCTGATAAAAAAATTTCTTGCAAAGATCTACAAAGCGCTTCAATGCCTTTGCAGAATTCAGCACTTAGACAACAAGCTTTCTGTTGTACCTAAAAAAAAAAAAAAAAAGGTTGCTTCACATCCAATTTTCTGTACTCTTATAATACTACTCAAAATGCTGCATCACAAACATAAAAAAAGAGAGCATAGTCGTAAACAACTTCCTGCAGCTCTACAATGAACTAGGCAGGAGATGGAAGGTGACGGGGTTTTGGCCCTTTCCTGTGGAGAATGGACTACCTCAAGCCTACGAATCCTGTACCACCCCCAGCTCGTCCCTTCACCCTCGCACCACTACTCAGAACAATACACACCACGTCACATAAACAAAGGCACCTCCGCTTCTTTTCCTGTCTAGCCTTCACTGCAAAACTAGCGGGCAGAAGATAAAAAATGCAAATCTTTTAAGATTGGTCCCACTTGAATGAAGTGCAGGTCTGGGCATCTTACCAACACCAGCAATCGGGTAAAACATGCAGTCCCGCGCTTATAAATGCACGAAAAAGGGGGGCAGCCACCTTGGTGCTGACGAGCTCGTCGAGTGAAAGGTTAGCAAAGATTGCCAGTGTGTGCATGACGACACAGCTGTTGTCAAAGGCGGTCTTGGGAATGAGGGACTTGCACAACTCTGGTAGCTGGGGCTGCGTGGTACAGAAAGAAAAGAACACAAAGTGAAACTACTGTTACGAAGGTATATGAAGACATTTTATGATGCATAAGTAGCTATGGCTAAGATGCACCAAGCACAAGGTCATGCAGAGTGTTGTGTTAAGTAGCAATGGTTTGATATCTACAGATGGCTTAACTCTTTCCCTACCGTGGGCAAAATGGACGTTTTCTGTAGGTTTCAGTAGATTTTTTTGTTCTGTAAAAACTATCATGTCTAAAATTTTATACAATACACGAAAAGAAAGCAATATAGATTCCCTTTTTAGGCAGTCAACTTTGAATGTGACGTGGGTTGTGACACACAATATAATTTCCCAAAGGCCATATTTTAGAAAAAGATTGAACGAAACTTGACAAAATGCACTTGTAAATGAAACAATAAAACTTTAAATAATTTTTTGAGATATACAAAATGCAGAGCATTATATTGGCCACTCCCTGTGAAAAAATAGAAGTTCAGTATTGAATAGTGTTCTTGATGCATAATGAACAATCAACGAGGGCCGCTGCAGAGCGCCATGCCGAAACGGATGCCCGATTGCCTTCTTGGGCAGAACGCCACTCCCTGTTTTGCGGGAGGCAAGATATGGTGCCCAAATGACGTTGACACCCTGGGAATGAGATGAATGACATGAACAACAGAAAAAAAAAGCATCCAGAGCTGTCCCAGACACATGCAAAACAAGCCAACAAAGTGTGGCCGCCGATGTTCTGGGCTGGTTTCCATCGTCATCGGGGTTGGAACTGAATTCTGACAAAAAGGCAGCATCTTCAGAGTCACTGCTGCTTGGGGCAACAATAAAATCGGTTGTAGACAGTGCGGAATCGTCAAATTTGAGACGTTTCAAAGTGTGCGTCGTTGATGCGGATGCAGTCATTCTCACATGAGACTTAGACGCTGCCGCGCACTTGGAGCGCGTTTAAAAATAGCCACCTCGAGGGAAAAAATTAAATAGCAGTAAACTCTAAGCTTCAGTTACCCAACTACACGCTATATGGCATAGTGTGTCTGTGAGCGACGTGGAAAGGCTCAAAATTTGCGTGCAAAGTCATCGTTAGCGGGCCGGAGTGCGGCCGCCAGAGTTCTGGGCTGGTTTTCGTTGTCAGCGGGGTCAGAACTGAATTCTGACGATAATTGACAGCATCTTCAGAGTCGTTCCTGCTCGGGTCATCGATAACATCGATCATAGATAGTGCGTAGTCATCAGATTTGAAACGTTTTGAAGCACGCGTCGTCGACGCAGATGCCGCCATTCTCGCATGCGACTGAGACGCTGCCGCTAGTTCGGAGCGCGCTCAAAAATAGCCGCTTCGCATGAAAAATGCAAACGGTGCCGAAATCAAAAATTCACTGATCCGACTACACACTAGATAGTATAGCGTGTCTGTGAGCGATGCGAAAGGGTTCAAAATCAGCGCGCGAAGTAATCGTTAGCGGGCTAATGATGGTCAATGGGCGCGGTAGAGAAAGAGTTAATACATTGGCTTTCTAGAGAAACATAAAAGCAAGTGAAAAATAGACAAGAGCTGGATTGCCTAAAAGCAACAGTGAACGAAACGGGAAGTGCTGAGTGTAAAATACAGTAAAATACCTCTCCTCAGTTCTTCTGAGTCTTGTGCGTACGATTAAAATGTGATTTGCTAAGAGCTCATCACCACACATTTCACAAATAGGTTTATCGTCCTTTGTCAGTAAGAAACTGTGTGCGTGTCCTGATCGCAGGCGACAAAATATTTGTACTACGATAGAACATTCCTAGGCCCATATTCCGAGTTGCATCGTTTTCAAAAGTGTCGTTTTCGCCCTCACGTCAAGTCGCCACACTGGTGGAAACAGCACAACCGGACGGCAGTTTCGTTGACACTGCTTCCAGTTCCGGCGTCTCCACGAAACAAACGAGGATGAAAATGATGAAAATAACAGTTCTGATGCAAGCTAGGAATACGGGCCCTGATGTCGACACAATTTCCAATCCTCTAAGAGTGAAGTTTCTCATATGCTTCATCTTCCCAAGCAGCCTGCCACTTGGCTCAGTCCCAGTGTGGCATGCCCATGTTTTATTTCTATGCTTCTGGCTCATGCAGCGCATGTTCTCCTCACTCATTACCTCTGATCCCAACATGAATAGGGACCCAGCAGAATTCTAAGGCGTGTTTCTGTGCTGTGACCTTTACTATGTTGCGCGTTATGCTTCCTATTAAGGGCTTGACAGCATTTCCTGGGTTTGATGAGGACAGGACGCTCAGGGACTCGGGGAATCTGTATGAATGATAGCAGAAATATTTTGGCTGGAATCGTATTGCTAAGACATATATGCATAGCAGATTAGTTCCTTAACTTTCTAAAGCAGGCTAATTTGTTTCAAAGTAATGACTGGTTATTTGGGATGTTCCGCAAGCTCCAGATGATAAGCACTCACCAAGATTACGGATTACACGCACCATTATTTTCATGTACTGCTGGGCATGGCTACTCCACGATAGGTAGTTAAGAAGCTCCAAGCAAGGCAGGAACAGTTCATGGTCTTCCAAGGCCCTGAAACATCAAATAGGGCAGTGGACATGATGAACTTCATGGCAACCTTGCACAACAAAGCTCAAGACCAAACTCACAGCAAGCAACACCTCAGTTAAACAGTAGAGACACGCAATAGAAAGCTTGGATACAGTAAAAATTCTGATACAGTAAAGTGTAAAGTGAAGCTAAGTACCAGTTCATCTTCCACAGAGGATTGTATGTTTTTCTTTGGTTAAAGTAAAAACAATCTTAACCCATAAATGTTTCGGACAAGCTCAGCTCGTCAAAGCAAAGCTGTCCCCAAAGTGTTTTGCTCGTCTTCCCTGAACAGTATCTCCTCTTGAGTGTCCAGGGCAAGAAGCGCTCGTCCACAGCTCTTTTTTGGTCTCCGCCACCAGATGGAAGCACCTGCTTGATGATTTTGTTTTCTTCTTAACGAAGAGCTTGGTTGTTGAGTGAAAACATGGCATCCAGTGGTGGCGGATGTGTATTTTGTATTTGTTGATTGTTTTTTATTGTTTATTACCGGCAAGCAGCTGGTTTTGTATGCAGCATTGTCAAGTAAATTTCATTGTGCTAATCTGACTTAGTATGTGGTGCAGTTGTTCTGGCAACATTGAGTAGTTGATTTTTACTACGATATCATTCGAAATCAGTATTAAAAAAAATAGGCACTTTTTGTCCGAAAAATAAAAAACAAATCAAAAGTTGGTCATAGTAAAGTGGTGCTGACCACGGCAATGCATTTCCTATGAAATGACTTTACAGGATGTGTGCAACTTCAAATCGAGAGAGAAATGTTTTTTTTTATAATAATAATAAAAATAATAAAATGCATTTTTTTTAAATAGCTTTACCACCATGCTAGCTAGCTAAGAGGACAAGCCAGCTTCATGAAGACTTTGAAGCCATGAGGGAAAGCATGCTGCACATAGGGAAGAAAAAAAAAACTAAAGCTGGCCACAAACATGAAAAGAAGATGGCATGATCTGTCCAGAAAGCAAAAACGAGTAGAAGTGCAATGAGAAAAGGAAAATGATGAAACAATGAAAAGTTTGCAGCACTGCGCAGCGCAAAGCACGAGGCAGTGTTGGCAAGAAATGGAGTTGCAGCAAGTGTGGCTTTTTCCTTTATAAACTAGTAGGACTTGTTTAGTAAACACCCAATTATTTAAAAAATAGCACCTTCTTGCCCATGTCACCACAAACTACTGACGGAGTAAAGATTTTTGCCAGTGCAAGTGACTTTGCTTAGAGGGGCTTTACTGTAGTGACAGCCAAGCAGTAACACAAATAAAGAACTTGGAATTAATGCCCACGTGGATCACCGAATGTAAAAGTAGAAATGGCATAAAATATCTTTCTCCAAAAGCTGGGGGAAAACATGGACAATTACTAATAAAAACCTCACAAATTCGAACCCTGTTATAATTTGAAACTCATATGATTCAAAGAATTTCTTTGCTCCCACGATTTTATGACATAGCTCTTAGCGCCCTTTACATTTTAACTAGGAAACAAAATCAAATAGCCCTTTAACAGAATATCACATAACAACAACAGAAATTGAATGTTTCAACCACTGACTCACATGTACTTGAAGAGAAAGTTGCTGAGGTATCCCAGCTTGGAGTCTGTCAGTGTCACTTGGTGCCGGTAACAAAGATCCCGAAGAAGTTGGATGACCTGAAGGTACCCGTGACAAAGTAATGCACAAAGGACTCCTGTAGGAGGCGGCATTCACTAGAGCCTTGGCGTATGCCATATTGATGTACAGGGACAATGGCAAAAGGAAGCACATCGTGTCTAGATGGCTTGTTCTAGCCTGCGCAGCTGAAGCAACACACTACACACTACAATGGTGCCCTACTAATAATTGGTTCACAGGAAGGGAAAGGCCCAGTATCTCTCACACTTGTCTCTGTGGGCATCTGATACACCATACAGGAAGAGAGTGAAAGGGGAAAGAGAAAAAGAGGAGCCCTAGTGGAGGGCTGGGGATCTTCAACATGAGCTGACATCACACAACACACGAACACCTCTTCGACTAAAATACATTTTTCGAGTTTATGGTTTATATTAACAGTAATCGCATTAAAATGACTGCTTTTAATTAAAATTCCACACAGCTGAAATAAAATTTAAATCCTCCTCAAGTTCAGATCATCGGCCTAGCTATTCGTACAAAAACAGCCAGCATTAACAGCTATAATAATCAAGAGTTGGATGAGTTGGTAAAAACTGACTGTCAGAAATACCAGAGTGCAAAAATTTCTCAAATCAACAAGAACCAGACGATGAAATGTAATATATAGACAAGTGTCATGTTTGTGAACAAAAGTGGCGACATAGGGTGTAAGCAAAAGTGCAGCGTGCCTACACAGCACCAAGCGACGCTGCCTTCGAAACCAGTTCGTGCGTGCGAATATTCTGAAGCGTAAGCTTCGCTTGTGCGCAAGAATTGTTTGGTTTATGCCTGGAGAGTAGTTCAGCACTTTTGGAGCAGATTACTGCCGGAATTACCAGGTGAATAGCTGCATTGGCTTCCTTCGCCGTGGCCTCAACAGCCTGCTGCTACGGTGGGTGGCCGTACAGTGACTGATTAAGTTAAATGAAAACGAGAGAGTGCAATGTATAAAAAAATAATCAACACACTTCAACTCCCAGGCCTATTGCTAGTGTATGAAAGGAGGACAATGATATGAATGACTGGAAGTGCGTTTTTCACATGACGACTCTTTTAATGGGCTTTCCGCTGCTCCAAGCACCTTCACTCTAAAGAACAATTATTACTGGCAGCTATAGAGAACTGGAAATAATATTTCTAGCTCACTGTACCTGCAACTTAAGTGACAGAATTTCATCGTATAGTTTTTGGTAACATTCGCGCGCTGCCACCAAATGGTTGAAAAAAAAAAAAAAAAAAAAAACGTTTCAAGTCTATCTCATCGTATAGACGTGTCAAGGTCATTCACAGGTTAATATATATACACGAAGGCTTTTAAGAATTCTCTCATTTTGTTCTCTTCACTCTATAGGGTGCACGAGCGCAAATGCAACATCCTCCACAATAGCTTGCAGCGAAATTTAAGCGAGCTGCTGATCGTTTTTATTTAATATACTGGAACATTTTTATTCATATGCACATCATCTTATACTACTTATTTTGTACCCCTCACAGTCGAATCTACCTTGGACATTAAACTCCATATACCATATACACCATACTTAGATATCATGCTTGATCAGACCTGGCTAGGTTGTACGTGAATTTTCCTTCGTTCGTCAGGTTCCCAATGGCTTTCAAAGGGAAATTTAATCTGAGAAAAAACGCTGCGTGACTTTGCCGGGATTCCAACGATATTTACTCGCCTTCTAGGACCGGTAATGAAGAGTCACTTGTTGAAACTCTCGAAAGTGAAAACAGAGAAAAGCTACTTCACAAGGACCGGGGCCTGTTTCTGGAGGAACATAACATTCTGGAGGAAGATAATGTAATGCGAGATGCAACCGAAATTGAATGCATTTACAGGAAAATATGAAAGTATTGTATTTTTGCAGATGAAAGCACCCCCCCCCCCCTCTTTTAAGAGGAACAGAGCATATGCAAGGCTGCCAAGCTCGTTTGCCCACTCTACCACCCAGCTGGCAAAGCACTCTACCATCAATGTATTCACAAGGAGTCGTCAGATTCCCAAGCTGGCACAGCATCATTGAAGTTACTTTAGGTGTCGTCTATGGCTTCATGTGTTGCTGTGTCCTTACAGATGGTGACAAAGAAAACTGAAAACAAGCCAAAAGTGATCGCAATAAACTATCATGTTATGTGGCCCGTTATCGGCAGTGCTTGGCTGATTTCATCCGCATTACAGGCACACACTGCTTGGTTTGGTGTCAGATGTTTGAGAGCTGTAATAGAGGTCAGAACAAGGACGTTACATAAAACTTGTTTGGCAAGTTTGTTTGTCAAATAAATTGTTATTTCTTGTGCCTGTCTAGTCAAGATATTGCAGCGAAAAGAAGGAGGGGAGTCATTTCGAATTTTTCCAACCTAAGCACCCCTCTATCTTTGAGTGTCGCAATAGCAAGAAAACAAGAGGCGCTTAGAATCAATATGGTACTTAGAGCAAGCGGAAATCAGCACAACCACAACAACGTGCACTTCGTCCTCTTCGTGTTTCAGGAACGAGTGCACCACTTTTTCCTCGTTGTTCTCCACCCGTGACAATCTGTTTAGATGCTTTTACAGAAGATGAGGCTGGGAGTCCAGCCGAAGGACAAACCTGAAGCTGGATAGCCATGCTGTCTTCGACAAGCCGGTTCTGCAGAAACTCGGCCAGTGCTGAGTGCAGTTCAAATTCTTCACGCAGCCAGTCCAACAAGAGTGGATCTTTGCACAGGTGTTGGAGAAAAGTCAGCACCTTGCCGGCGGGCTGGATGCTTGGGGGCACCTCGAGCAGGATGGAAACACAGCATGTGACACATTCGTAGGCCAGTCGGCCACGGCTTATGAAGAAGCTTAGGTCCCGTGAGCCCACTAAACCATTCAAAACCTGCAAAACAGAAATGAATAAAGGTCAAATGACTAGCTGGAAAGTAACCCGATTAAATTTAAAGCTGCTTGGCGAGTCTCTAGGTCTTTTTCAAAGCTCTCTGTTGCTCTTTAAAAAGTTTTAAACTGGTTGATGGGATTATAGATAGGGGTTGGACTTTTCGGTTCAAACCGAAAAACATCGATAAAGGTACGCCGAAAGCATTTTAAAGGGTCCGGTTTAAACCGAAAAAGGTCAGTACCTTTTCATGCACCAACGAACTCTCGATAACGGGAGAAAACTACAACAGTGTTCAATCCAGAGGCATGATGTGAGACAGTGGGATCATTGGTTTAAGTACAGCGGCTGAGTGTTTTGAGGCATTGTTCATGATCTCACGAATGAGGAAAAATGGCAGCCTTGCTTCCCGACCCTCATAGACATGTCAAGCGTTCGAGAAAGGGCGCCTGCGGCAAGGCAGGCACTCCGAAGGGCGAAGGACAGACCACAGAATTTGCAGCGCAAGTGTATCTAGGAAGTCGCGGAGATCAAAGCCCGCCAGTTTCTCGCCATGTGACACTTCTCAAACACAAGCCGAGAGAAGTGCGGTTGTTTTTTAAGTGATTTGGTTTAAGCAAACATTTGATTGCAATAAATTATATTTCAGTTACTCCTTTGTCAAACATGTGAATTTATCTTTTATATAAGTGCTTTGTCTTAATGCAAATTTTCATTATGGCAATGGCATTTTCTTCCAGGTTCTTAGTTGTATATATGACTAACTGTACATTAAATAAAAGTGCATAAAACAACAAGAAAGAAAAAAAAAAGCCAAAATGTATGCTATGTCACTTTTAACAGTACATGAGTGCCTATATCTCACTGAAAACAAAAACGATATTTCTTCATAAGAAAATAATATTAACTGAAAAAAAAAAAAAAAAACTGAAGTTATATTTGCAAATAAACACTGAAAAAAGTCAGCCGAATTCTCAGAAAATAAAAACCGAGAACTCCAACCCCTAATTATAGGTTATAGGGCTGGGTCATTGTCACTGTCAAAAAAAAGGTACTGCATTCTTAGATTCAGTGCAGTGCGCAAACTGGTGAAACGTATTCACACGTTTCTACGGTTCCATGTTTGGTTTTTGTTTTTTGCTTACGTAATATGCTGTCTAACCTCACATGTACCATTTTTTCATGTGTAAATTCTGTGGGCACCAAATAAAGCAATAGTGGAAGCCTAGTGCATTTGTCTGTCCCTCGTCTTCTTGTTGCACTATATAAAGCATACCTACTAGCTCGAACCCTCACCCTGTTAAGTTATAACGTGATGCATCTGTCACACTTCTAAGCTTACACATGAACCACACTGTAAGAGAAAGGAGGAAGGTTAGAGCGAAAGAAGAGAGAAAGGCTCTGTAGTGAAGGGCTCCACAGTCATTCTGACCTTCTGGGGATTTTTAACATGCACTGGCATCATACAGCACACAAACGGCTTTGCGTTTCGTCACCATTCAAACATGGCAGCTGCGGCCTGGTTCAAACCCGGGTACTCCGGTTCAGTAGCTGAACCTCCACCGCAGCAGCTTTGCTGCACAATTCGTGCCATAGTGTTTCCTCTTTAGCTTTTAACATTGAAAAATGAAGCTCTGTGCTCCAGCAGAAGAGGATGTGAAGACACTGGGAATAAACTGCTGGCAGCAAGCAACACTACGCTTCCATTCAAAAGTTCTGAAGGTTTATACCAAGAAAGTTACACCAGCTGCTTGAAGCAGAACTGTCTGGCTTCTTTTAACACATTCAGTGCTGTGTTGGCATTGGTATGCCCGAGCAATTGTACCCCGCAGAGTCACTGGCATATGGGCACACAAACTGCATGCTGGCAACTTAAGGCAAACTTATAAACTATCATTCTCACTTGGGTTCCATTTAAAATGTGGACCAAACCTAATACAGGTGCTCGTTAAATATAGTTATTGTGATGCAAATAATTTTTAGCAGTTTTTTTCAGGTGCATTAGACAATTTGAACCACTGAATAATTCGAGGAATTTTTCTGCTCCCTTCAAGGCCTAATGAAAGTTTACAATGTTTTAAGTTCACTCAGGATCGAAAGTGCGTTGAACACTGTATCTTTCAAGAATTTAGCCAACAGGGAATAATTTTGTTGGTTCATTCTATCCTGAACAAAAAAAAACAACAAAAAGAAACTCGACACTGGCTGTCTGCCAAGTAATAAAAATATTAGCATTAAAGCAGTTAAGAGAGTCCCATTTTGCTAGTTTTCATTTTTCACAAATACTGCGATCACATTTTTCTCACAATACTACGAAGAAATTATTTTCTCTATTTACAATAACTAGGCTGCTCGATCACAAAAGCCTAGCATTAACTACGCATAAGTATATTAGGGTGGATATAAATACGGGTTTGCAAACCGGCGCCCCCAAATGCGGCACTCTATTAATAACTTCCCAAGGGCAGAAACGGTTGAGGGGACTCCTCCACTCTATGGGGAGTGCACCGTGCTCTTCACATCTCCCCTTCTAGCCCCACCAACTAATGGACGGGCGCTCCCTAACTGGAGGAAACAGCGCTAGCATCAACCTAGAGAGGCAAGTAGGATCATGTGACGTCTCTCTGCTGCAGCAGCAGATGCTCGATTGAACTGCACATTTCAAAAGAGTGATGTCACGTTTTTCCCCGTAGTCTTGCTTCTTACCAATTGTCAGCATCATACATTTAAATCTTGCATTATTGCACGAGCTGCTGCTGTTTATTTGGGCTGTCTCCATAGTCGGTTAATGCTCTGTACCTCGATGCTGGGTACATTCAACAGAGCCTGGCGTACACTCCCATTTCTACATGAAAAATGTGTGCAGAGAAGTTTGGTTGATCAAGCTGTAAATGGACAAAGAAGCTAGTGGTAGTAGTACTCATGTGCGCATCAATTATTTCCGCTAACAAGCTTTCACTTGTGAAATTAGCAATGGTGAGTAGCAGCCAAATATGTGTCATGCTGTGTCGGGTTGTATGGCACATAGGCAGCTAAGGCCATCATGCGCCAAAGCAAGGTTCAATATGTCTGTTTTATAGGAGGAAGTTAACAGATTATTTTAAACGAAGTGTCTAAAGGTACGTCCGACGTATCCATTCGATTCTCGTAAAGATACGGCGGACGTCGATATACAGGCTCATGGCTATATGCACGTCGAACGCGGCCACATTCCGCTTGCTACGCGTGAATGGATCTCATCCTCTATGATATCAGCTAGCCGCGACTGTCGATGAGGTGCTACGAAGAGTGCATCCGTTCTAACATAGATCACGGTCTTCACTTAGGGTTGTGTACGGCAAACATCGCTGTCAAGCACATAGCCGCAGGCGATATGCTACGTACTGCACCAGCTCCACCAGCTGGCATCGAGATACGCACATTCACGAGCAGCTTTCGCTTCGCACTAAACTATCACCTCGATCTGCCCGTAATGCGAGCGAGCTATTCCTAGCATTTACGCTGTCTTAGGTCCTGCATCGACCTCCGAAGATCTAGCGCCGGCACAACACACACACACCTCGCCGTGCAACTGAACATTCGGCAGTCCAAAGTATGTAGGTATGTATGTGAAATGGCATTATGCTCGTTCCTCACATGCAGACCGAGGAAACAGGATGTTTTTAGCTAAATTCTTCGTTTAAATTCTACCTCAGAGCCGTGACAGAAGACATGCCGAATCTACTAGAGGCCTGCACATCGACTCGTCGAGGCGAAGACCTACTGCACCGCACCGCAAGAGTGCACAACCGGAAAGCCGGAAGCGTGAATGATCCGAATTCCATGTGAACAGCAATGTTCTTTGGTATATTGGGGAAGACTAGACTAAAGTGCTTAGGCTGAATCTTTTTCTTGTCGTTGAAGTTTGCGTACATGTAGTTTAAACCCCCGCATGCTCGAGGTTAGCGTGACCCGACTGAACGGCCGCGCAGCTTTGAAACGATCGGGATGGATATGCATGCATCGCCGGACTTAGGTACGCGGTAGAAAATGTGCGCTGTACATTTCGTTGAAGAAGCTGACTCTTAGAATTTTGCAGAGTGTGCCATGCAAGTGATCGTTGCTACAACCACGCATCCATGTTCCCACGGCTGGCCTACCCCGAGGCGCATAAATGTTCAACCGTGGGCGTATCAATGATCGAAGAGAGGACAGATTTTCACAATATTGGGCGTGAAATCGATAGCTACCAGTGCTCAATGTTAGATAAATTCTGCCTTGATCATGCGCAATTCAGTGTTTCAGGTGTGGTCAGTAGCTATATAAGTTTGAACAGTTCGCCTTTCAAGTCAGCGGCGCCAGCGATGGATCGGCGGAGCGATTTTCCACGCTACACCGCTGTCTTGCTAGAAAGCCTACCTAGGCGGCGTTTGACATTCACCTGCTTTTTGTTGGCCCCGTAATTGAAAGCAACGCCTTCAGAAACGCGTTAAATGTTCAAAAATGTATTCTCTTCAACAGTTTCACTCCAAGCTGTCAAAGCAGGCGGACGTTGATAAAACAGTTGAGCACTCCAGTCTTTAGAAATCTGTACAATCACCTTCAGTTTGTAAAATTATTGGAATAGGTCACTTTCCGATCGCTACGACATAGACCCTCATGACAGCGCTGTCACGTGAATAAGGACCACACCAGGCCGAAAGCTTGTCTCATATAACATAGCTAACCAAGGTATACCTTACAGCATTGTGTTGATTTTTATGGTGCATAAGCCACTAATGCTGCCATGCACCAAGAACAAGGTTTAATGTATTTATTTTGTGTGTAATGACATATGTTCTTTAGGATGTAGCTTGTTTAGGAACATTTTAGGAAACCAAAAATGCAGGAAATTTGCACGTCTCTCCTAGGATCATGCTGGGATGGAAAGGGATCTGTTGCAAATTGTAAAAAAATGTTTCCTCTTTTCTCGACTCTGGCGCACGTGTAAGATATGGTTTATTGTTAGTTCATCTCCACACTCCTTGCATATTGGTTTGTCCTCTTTCATAAATATGAAGCTGTGTGTGAGGTTTGGGTATGTGTTTTGTGAAGATGACCTAAAATGTCCTCCATATTGTGTTTTTGATTACTGCATGATTTCCATTCCTTAATGACAGGTTTGACAAGTATAGTTTGTAGTTTATTTCAATGTTTCAAAAATCCTGCCATTTCACTCTCACTTTTCTTTGTACAAGCTTCTTGGTATCTTCATGCAGCATATTCACCCTCTGTAATTTAGCATTGCGTCAAGGTAACCTGGTTATTTCTTTTCATCACCTTTCAAGACTACTGTCCCGATTTCATAAAGTTTCTGACGACAGGAACTCCTTGGAAGTCATAGAAATAAATGAGATCCACAATCATGAGCTATCTAGGGTATGCATATACATGTCCATCGCTCAGTGGAATGGCGTCAGTATGCTGTTAGAACAGGTCTTGAGATAACAACAACCATTGTCTGAGGTGGTCCTTTAATGGGCATTGAAATGCTATGTAACTACAGGTACTGATAGAACTCTTGACCATGTTATGTGATGATGCGATCCTTGCATGAATATAGGTATACATTTCAGAATCTGCAGTGCACCACTTGACCATTTGCCACCAGTTTGTGCGAAAATGTATTTTTCATGCATGTTAACCAGTATTTAACAGATGACCCCTGTGCACAAGCCAAAAGTGCCACGAGCCAAATGTCACGAGGCCACACGACATGGCAGGAGCTGTTAAGCCAAGCTTACAAAGTTATATTTGAAATATTTCAGCTTCAACGTTTCAGCTCCAATTAAGAAAGGTTGAGGCTTACAGAGGTCTATGCCAGGTTGTCTATCACCTAACAGGGCAGCCTACGACCGTATGCTAATGAGTATATCTGAGATAACAGAGACATGAATTAAGGAATTAGTAATAATGTTTGTAGCAAAGGGCATGTAAATTAACGAGAATCCACAGTAGGATCTGCAGACAAGAACCATTAACGCTGGCACACCATACCCTTACAGGTGGAGATTAGGCATCTCCCTAATTTTTTGTCTGCTCAAAGCTTGTCATTTCCTTCGTTCTTCCAGATGAGGAAGATGTGAAAATGATAGCATCCAAAGTGCCAGAGACCATCGTTAACAAGGATGCTGATCCCAACAGCGTAAAAAGGAATTTCAGAAAAGATGGGTGACTAGTAATGCTGGCAACAGTTGAAACTAAGTGGAAAGGCATGAAATTGAAATGCAACATATGCAGAGATATGTTGCGAGACGACCAGTCTGTGGTGTGCGACATCTGTCTCCGTTAGTTTCATCAAGTGATTGGCCAAAGCAGATGGGGCTTGTGGTTTTGTGATAAGTGCAGTGTAGTAGCATAGATACAACCTTGCCCATTAATAATTCGAGTGAAGTAAGTGCATTGTTTTGTTTTGTTCATGGTTTCCATGAAAACATTATGAGAAATTTTTTCCTAGAGAATGTTTGCTGAAATGTGAATATAATGTGCAATAAAACTAGTGTTTTCTTGCTGTTTACTTTTCCTTGTATACATTAGTTCTGTGAAGAAAACCACAGGCTAGAAAGAAATGTAATGGCATAAATTTTGATACTTGGCCCCGTTGTGCTGGCTCAGTAGTTAGAGTGCTTGGCTGCTGAACCCAAAGATGCAGATTTGGTTCCAGCCACAGCAGGGGCATTTCAATAGAGGCGAAACAATAGGCCGTCATGCACCGTGAGGTGTCAGTGCATGTAAAAGGACCCCGGATGGTCGAAATTATACCGGAGCCCTCAACTATTGTGTTCCTCATAGCCGTAGTTATTTTGGTATGTTAAACCAGATATATATCACATCATACTCTGAGTAAGATGCTATTCATGGTCAGTTAATCATACACTAAATGATCAATTTTTTTCTGCATGGTACAGCAGCTGTTGTACAATTTTACTTTAGCCTTCATGAAGAATATCACACTGGCTCCACATGGCCTTCTGTTGACCCTTGATATGCGTCACAATCACACACCCGAGTATGTATTTGTCTAAAGGCACCTATGCATGCAAGGAGGGGACCGTTACTTTCCACTTGTCAGAACTGAATTGCATGATCCACATCATTTCTGTAATTCAACTACTTGCTATCTGAACTGTCCAGCATTGATGCAAGTTTCAAAGAACTGCAATTAGCAAATTAATCTAAGCAGCAAACCATGCCAAGAACTGCTTCGGTTTCATCTTTAGCAACTGTTTGGGAACTAAAATTAGCCAAATGTTGCAAAACATAGATGAGAGGTTACAAAATCTAAAAAACAATGCAGCCTACCTGTGGCATGTAGGGTTTCACATCCTAAAGTGACATATGTAGCTATGAAGAATACCGTAGTGGAGAGCTCCAGACTAATTTGACTGCCCGGGCTTTGTACTTTGCATTGACATCTTGCAGAAAACAGAAGCATTTGCTAAAATGGCGAGAATTGGGCCTAGTTGGTTATTCATGTTGGTTTCACCGTGCTAACACATTGAACGACAGAAAAGACCAGTCGCGCTCCGTGGTGTTTGTCTTTTCTGTCGTTCAATGTGTTAGCGCAAACCAACAAGAAGCATTTGCATTTCACCTGCACCAAAGTGCGACTGCCATCACTGGTATTAAACATCACGACCTTGGGGCAAGTAGCGGAACGTGCCACTAAGATGTCGCAGCGTCTACGTGCATGCTATACACGTCAACCTTTCTAGCATTAAAGCTGTCACATGCATGGCAGATATTCATGTTCAGCTTTGGACTGACAAGTTTAAAAGTGTACTATTTGTGTTTGTCTAGCATGAAAAACAAAGGAAACTAAGTAAAAACGAAAAAAAAATGAACATAATATGTTGAAAAAGCACTAGTCATTAACACATAAAGCATATTCGTTCCTTTATTAATGATAAAGTGACCTTCAACAATAGTACAAAGCCTGAACATTTAGAAAGGTGCTGTGCCAGGCAGCTATTTTACAGAAACCTGAACCATTTCACCTGTAGTAATGCGCATCCCGGCGGTGTGGGCTGGGACTTATTTTTCGGTCCACTCCAACATGCGAAAACTGCATCATGTGCATTCCCATTTTCCGAGTTTTGAGCTCTGTAGTACAGGCTAACAAATTGTCGATGACTTATTTTCGTCTCATTGTTGCACAGCGCGTGTAAATAAATTACCACTGCACCTAATAAACACTGACATGCACGTGCAACATCGCCGATCATAAACGGACACACTGATGTCCGTCCGGACATCGGCGCATTCATCACAGCACTCTTCGTAGTCTCACACAGCAGTCTAGTAGGACGTAATCCGTAATCACAGCATCTCACGGTAAGCACAAACCACACCTCCAGTTGTACAACAAACACGAATGACGCGATGCTTGGGCTAGAGACACGCCGGCGGTGCCCAGCTTTTTCAGCGCCGCTTGTACTACGTAGAACTTGCAGCACCAAACCTCAATGCGAGCAGAAAGCGATGCGTTACGTGACGCATCTCATCACAGATGGAAGTGAGGAAACTTTGAAGAATCAAAACTACATAATTACTTAACGACCGTCGAAGACGTTAATCCACATAATAACGAGGACCAAATGAGCGGGCGTGCGGGCCGCGGGCTGGCCGTCAACACCGCGATTACATGCGCTTGCGCTCTGGTCGTGCTTGCCACCCTGCCGCGGTCCAACTCACGTAAACCTATCATCATGCCATCACGTAGTATATCACCCATTCTAGGCACTATTCTTGCCACTGTACTATTCTTTGTAATTTCACATTTCACGCATGCAGTATGTAGTACATACTTCTTGCACATCGCACGTACACACCTCATACCAACTCCGATTTGGCTACATATGGCTACCATGTTGTTGCTACAACCACATCTGGGGATCTCGGACAAGGTCAATGTACAACTGGTCGCGCAACTTGGAAGAAAACGCGTGCAGCTGTCTACTGCCAGCGGCATCAACTCGATGACGAGGGCTCCTGCGAACTGTGAGGCAAATTACTAGCGCACAGAAAATAAGATCTGCCAGAACTCCAAAGAATTAGAAAGTAAACATAATATTCGCGCTCAGGAATGAATGCAGTTTTTGTTTCTTGCGTAAGAAAAAACGTGTCACATTTTTAATAATATTTTAACTTGTTTCTAGCGGCCTCTCTCGGCCACTTATTATCCGCTGCGTAGTTGCCCAAAGCTCAGATATGGTTCAGACCGAAGCTTTTTTCACCCGCGGAATGGGTGCGTCGTCGGCCCCGGTTCAACGTTCATCGTTGCGTGCTGCGTACAGAGTGGGTTATCTGTAACAAACAGTCAGTATTTCATTCTGCTGGTTTTGGTAGAGCTTTACAGCAAGGCGAAGACTGTCTGTGCTCGATGAGAAACTGTTTGCCGCTGCATGTGCGCATTTCCGGACGATGAGACAATGCTGCGTCACAGCTCGGCGGCTCGGCTCGGCCTCCCAGGCACGTCGCAAAAGTGGTGGCTTGTTTTACGGATACACGTCTGCATGAGCGGCGTATCGCTGCTTGTTTTAATTGAGCGGTGAAGGTGAGATTTTATTGCCCCCAGGACGCGTGTCGCATTGCTCAAAGCCTTCCGTTCCGCTCCCCTTGCTGCGTGTTTTGCTTACTGCGTCGTATTACCGCACCAACGTTCGCTGAACGTGCTTTAGCTGTTATTACAGTGATGTTCCTATTGTCAGTGGGATTTTTCTCATGAACATGTTAAATGCTTAAGTTGTAAATTTGTAACCTCACATTGACTCCTTTCAGTGGCAAATGAAGCGCGAGTAAAATATAGGAATCATGAACAGGGCGAGATTTATTGGGGCGAAGCTATATCGTAGATATTTTCACTTCTCAGACGCATTAACTTCTAAATACTAGCAATCCCAATTTGAATTGCCTACCTAAGCTCTTACAGGTTGGCGTTCTAGCGCTAGCGTTAGTTATTCCGTTCGTTTTTGTTCTTTGACGCTGATATTTATACTTTGTTTGTTAGCAAGATCTTTTGCCCTTTTATAAACTCACCGCGTCTCGTTTGGAGACCTACGCTCATGTCATTTTGTTATCACGAGGATTTCATGAAGACTGTGACGAATGAGCGGTGGTCGCTCTCCTACACTTAAAGATTTCATTGTCGTGAAGCGTCTATGTAAGTAATCGTGAATTAATAAAGCCTGGCTTTCTGTGCAGCACAGCTTCACTCATTTATGCCCTTAGTGAAATGCCTCAAGCCATGTGGTTCTATCCATGTGCTTGCCTAATTCACTTGAAGGCCCTTGTTCACAAACGTGCCCGAAGAAATAAGCCCCAGAATGCGTTTAAATGACGCGCGACGAAAGACTAGGCTAACGACGACGGAGGCAGAACGATGCTATGATAAGGTGGTTAAAGATGCCGTAACATTTCAGTTAACGTAAAACTTGACAGTAGAAATCCATGTCAAGTAAAGTTGGCTGAATAGTTACGGTGTCCATTTTTCTGCCTTATCCGAGCGTCGTTCTGCCTCCCTCGTTGTTGGCCTCGTTTTTCGTTCATAAGTAAAAATACAAATTCCCCGCCAAAAGTACGTCGCTGTGACGTCACAAGCAACGTCACGTGTTTGTTGTGCCTCACAGTTCGCAGGGGGCGCTGGGAAACTAAAGCCTCGCTCAGAGTCGACACGCAAGCTTCTATGGGAGTTACGCTACCATTTGTTCTTCTACCATGTCTCGGATCCGTCCGGCTTTCCCGACGGATCCCAAGGCCCATATCGGAGAAAAATGCGTTGGGTCCGTCGGAAGATCCCTACCGATCGGGTCCGTCCGCCGTACCTCTGAAAAATATTTCCCGGATCCGTCGGACGGATCCCGAAGAAAAACGCACCGGGTCCGTCGGACGTACCTTTAAGACCATTGATCGGGTCCGTCGGACGTACCTTTAGCCACAGCCTATTTTAAAACACTGCAACCGGTTAACAACATTTGCATAAATTAGGTAAGAAACAAGAGAAGAGGTTTTTACTGGTGAATTTCGTCCTATGGGTAAAGTAGGATGTAATGGAATGTGTTCGTCATAAAATTGTAGGAAACGCTTTTTTCTAAGTTCAGATTTTGTACAGGATATTAAGATGTGGTTTGTGGCGAAAATTGCTCTACGGCGTTTGCATGTAGCCAGAAATATTTTGAAAGCCGAAAGAATGCGGGGAAGAGGGGAGGGAATGCAGATGCAGCGACGAAAAAATTCCGCGGGAACTACTGACACCGAAACAACACCCTGGCGCGAAAACTTACGCGAACGCGACGGCGTCACGCGTCGCGCGAACAGAAATGTACGTGTTGCTTGGCTAGTCGCTCGGATCTGCCGAAATAGAAAATTTCGCTCGTTCGCCCGGAAGTAAGCGAACGTCACTGCCGATCATTTTGCACGCTTTCTTTTACTGTGTTGCATTGTGATTGTGCATTACCGCGTAAATGTTCCGCTTTGTACGAACAATGGTGAATAGCCAAGGATTCAAAGAACGTCTAATCGCAACCGAAACGAAAGAAACAAGGGGTCACGTGACTACTCGTACATACAGACTACAGTGCAAGTTAACACACATTCGATGCGGTTTGTTGTAAGTGCATTTTACTTTGCCATGTTGTCGCAAAATAACTTGCAATTGTTATGACTGTTGTTGCATTTGGCAGTAGTTTTGCGGTGTGCTAGGCCACTATGACCAACTGACTATGACAGCCACACAACCTACATAGAGCGTCGTCGCCGTTTCGCTCGGTTCGCGCTGTCGCGTGCATGCGTCTTCCCCAGTAGGCGACGGAGCGAACCATGATCGCTTTCGCCGCGCCGTCTTGTCGCGTCGCTCACTTTTTCGGTCACATATGATTCCCGCTGTACACGAGCAAAGGCTGAATGCCGAGTGAAAGGGCTCACGTCAAGCTGTCGCTGCTGGCACGGCGTCACTGTTGATTCGTCGTGACCCAACTGGAGCGTGCACGACTGTACGAACGATTTTACGACGTCGGCAACTTCCATCACGCGTATCAGCCAAATGATGCTCGTGTCACTTCAACACAGCATCAGTATAAACAACAAACACTGCACCATGCGTTCGCGGACCGTTTAACAGATTTAAAAGACCGGTGTTGTCCGAGAATCGGGCAGAAGCACTCTGTGATTGGTCGACAGACTAGGACCGACAGTGACGCAACCACTACAGTAGGTCGTGGATGCAACTATGCACTTCCACCCCTCTCTTTCAACCCAACTTGCACAGCCCGCAAGCACCGCAAGGCCGCATGTTCCAATTCGAATTAAAAAGAAGGAGAGCCATGAAGACAGGAGAAGTTATTATTTCAAAACCAAATATTTTTACAAGAAGCAGAAAAACCAACTACTCTCCAGCTCTTGAAAAGCGCTGACCCCGGCTTTAGTGTGGCGCTAACAGTCATTCAACCTAACGAAGTAAAACTAAATAAAACGTCATAATAAAATATACATAGTGAGTTATGTTATTACGTTGTATATACATAAAATTGCTTACATTAAACTTTTTTTCAGTGCAACAAGGGTAGAAGCAGTACAACTGTATAAGCGTACAAGCCTGTGAAATGCTCAGAGGACCGCGGCGGCTGCATATTGTGCTGCTGCAGTGCCTGGTGCAAGGTCAAGTTTTAATTTTTGGCAAAATGATCGGAGCCCTGGTTAGAACGGCGGTCAGAACCCGCTCTGGCATCGTCCCTGTCACTCGTACTAGCGTAAGACACAGCGGTCATGGCGAGTAAGTCTATTCCTCCATCATAGCCGGCGAAAGTAGCTGCTCGCTCGGGCAGCTTGTTACCTCTCTTCAGAAACTGTCTCGTAGGGTGCAGCAGCGCGGCTTCGCTTTTTGTTGGACATTTGATCACGTCACTGTGAGGACCCCCCAAAAAAACTTTTAAACTTTTCAGTTACGTGTGTGTATATGCAGTAGGTACCATTCTCTCTCCTAATCTTGCCGTATGTTAAGTTGTGAAACTAACAATTTTAAATCACTGTTAACTAATCAACGGTGCCTAATTAAGACATACAGTTAAATCAGTGCAATTATGTTCGACATAAGCTATCCAACGATATAACACTTAAGGCTATTATGTCCAACATGATTGCTTCCGTGTTAGACTAGGTGTTCGTTCATCGAGTTGATGAGACCGTGTGTGTGACAAATGCCAATATGTGAACACTGCACAAATAAATTCGTTCTAAATTAGCAAAAAGCATAATAGAAAAATATAATGCAGTTCGTCCCCGTGGCCGCTCTATTCACTTCAGTTCAATGAACAAGCATTCATTATCGCACTGTGGCTGGCAAACTTATTTGCCTATCAAATGCTCCATTCATGTTTTCATATAAGTGCGTGTAGAGTGTTCATTGTACCAAAACACATTCTTCACTTTCACCCAAACTGCCACAGCCTAGTGATTAGTAACCTTGTAAGCGTTCACTATATCTGGTCATGTCAACTGAATGAACTTTTACACTTGTTTACCCATTTAAACGAGGTTTGAAAGTGACGTGGCGTCGCTATTTTTTGACGCCTACCAGGGATCGGCCATAGTAACACACCACATGCAAATTTAGGGAAAGTTTGATATATGCACAGCTCTCTAATTCATCCAGCGCAAATGCATGCAAACAACTTTGACTCGAGCGAACTGTGAAATGTTTGTGATTGTTTTGTGCCATCAGCATGACTATACTCACTGCAAAGCAAAAGGCCTGTCCCATACTTCTCCAATTATCCCGATCCTGTGCCAGCGGCATCGACATAACCGCAGCAGACTTCTTAATCTCACCCGACTACGTAACTCTCTGCCGATTCCTAAGCAACCATCGGCTATCCTCCTTTTGCATTACATGTCCTGCACATGTCCATTTCTTCTCATTTTTGACTGGAATGACTGTAACTTGCGTTTGGTCCCTGACGTGCTCTGCACTCTTCCTTTGTCTTAACGTTGCACTTACTATTTTCCATTCCATGGCTCTATGTTTCCCTCAGTTTGAGCTGAACTCTTTTCGTTAGCCTTCTTCTTTCTGCCCCATAGAGAAGTACCGATAAGATACAGCTGTTCTATACCTTCCCCTTGAGAAGTACAGTCGTGAGCAGCCTTGTCTAGAGCGCGCCGACGGGGCTCAGCGGAGCAAGTCAGCGACATCTAACATTAGGCTCTGGTTTTGAGCTATGCGTCTCGTGCGCATGCGCGGCAAATCTAAAGGATGCCTGCTCACCACTTCCTCATCCAGCCCCTGCCTTACGAGTACCTTCCTTGCCACTAGGGTCGCATAGCCTGCATTTGTGATAGGGTGCTTCGACGCGCCCACTCTCTGCATCGAGGCACCTTGATTTGTGAGGTTGTGACGGTCGCCAGAGCGTCGCGATGACGCCGTGTTTTTCGAGTGCAACGAGACGGCCAGGCAAGCAAGCGCAACTGATAGCGGATGAATGCGCATTCCTGCATACGCACCGCTCATCTCCCCTGTACTTTATCGTGGAGGAATTCAAGTTGCTATATCTGTAAAGATGCCAAATGCTGTGTCCCTTATAGCTTATACCCCGGCCCAAAAACACTCCATCAAACGAGACGCCTGCAACGCATGGTGCGTGGTAGTAACCTTACACGGACAGGACGAAAACAGACACCAAACAGTCAAATAGGCCCAATTCTTGCTCTATTTGCTATGGTGTTTGAAGCGCGCGATAATCCGCTATCACTTGCAGTTGCTTTTGAACCGAGCGATCACCCGATATTACATTGCACTTGCCTAGCCGCTTCGTAATTTCAACGAAACGTGTTGATTTTCAGGCCGCTGTTACATATAATTAAGCGCGTACCTGGCGGCATGAAGCGCAATCACTGAATGGAAATGAGGCCGGGAACCCACGGCCAGGCACTGCTTTATTTTGGCCGCGCATGCGCGTGGGACGCATAACTCAAACCCAGAGCGTAACATTAGATGGCGCTGACTTGCTCTGCGGAGCACTGTCGGCACGCTCTAGACAAGGCTGCTCACGACTGTACTTATAACTGTGTGTACTTTCCAAATGCACTCCATCACAATCTTATTCTCCTAGCAAGGCTGTTTCTTGGGGCTAGTTGGTGGAATTTGGTCATTTTTGGTGAAGACTGAAGGCCTAAAAGGACAGGGACATGAAAGAGACACAGGACAAAGTGCTGATTGCAACTGAATTTTATTTGGAGCACGGAAGGACGCATACAGAAGAGAGCGCTCCAGAGAGGAATAAGAAGAGATGCTCATGCCATGACCATCGGGGAATACGATTTCCTAGTCCGACAAACTCACTGACGAAGTCCCAACGCACACAATTGCATTTTTGCGAATCAAACGTGCCTCGATTATTTCACGAATGCAACGATTCCTGCTCCTTGCTTCAACAGTGCACTCCCCGAGCAATGGCTAGCAGATTCTACTAGGGCAGTAATAGCATTGTTCAGACAAGTTGCCCTTCCCTGGTTGTGCCACATTGTGCTTGTGTACTACCAGTCTTTCATTTAAACATCTGCCAGTTTTCTCTATGTATACTCGGCCACAGCGCAAAGGAATACGGTATACTACCCTTTGTGTGCACTCCATAAATTTACTTTCATGACCCTTAGTGCGTCCATTTGGGTGGCTTTGAGCCGGGTTCGTGATCCTTTGCAATTATGACATTTTGTCTGGGGCAGAGATTTCTAGTTTCATTTTCATGGTGCGGGCCTGCTGCTTAAGTACGTGTATTCCCTTACCATTTCTGGTGCTGCCTCGCTACCTATCGCAGGACTACTGTTCTCTTCTGAGGCTGTTGAGCATCAGTGTAGTTTTCTATGTGCTAATTTTTATGCCTAGTATTCTGCTTTACCAGTGTAGGACATTAATAATCTTTTTCAGTTTTTCCCTTGAGTCAACACTGGTGGCTACTGAGGTGTTTTCCACTCATCTGTTTCCCTAACACTTTGCAGTTCTAGCCTTTGGATACGTCTTCTAAGCAAGCAGGGAATAGAACTGGAGTGATAGTGTCTCCTTGTCTGACACCCTTCCTTATGGAGATTTTATTACTTCTTTATTGAGGACTAGGGTTGCTGCGTAGCTGCTATAATATCTTGCAGTGAATTCACACATGGTTTGTTTACACTGTGATTCTGTAGCGCCTGCATCGTTGCTGAGGTAACAGAGTCAAACACTTTCTCCTGCTCTATGAAAGCTATTTATAGGAGTTGTTTATATTGCGAGCAGTTTTCCGTCACCTGGGTGGTAGTGCAGATATGATCCATTGGGGAGTAGCCTTAACGGACTATAGACATCAAACTTTGGTGCCATTTTTCTTCTTGTTAATGATGTGTAAGCCATTCTTGTATATCAATTCACACTCAGTTTTTGCCTACAACCGCTAAATAATTTATAATTGAATTTTCATTTCTCATCAGTTTCGGTTTCGACAGTCGTGAGATGGCTGTGACGTCACAATCAAGTCTTGACGCGTGGCTTAAAAACAGCGATATAATCGCTGCTTCTTCACTTGTAGTGATTGCTGGTCTTGAGGTAGGCTGTCTTTATCATTGCAGGGAATTGAAAACGACAGAAAAATAATCTTCCTGTACCTTATGTCAGCTACCAAACCCTGCAAACTGACCAGCCGGTTTTACTTCCATAGCTGTTATTTGAAGTTGTTTTATATTTTTGCCACTCTGCCATGACTTATCTGAATTTGTTGCTCTTTTCTTTTTTCACCTTGCTTTACCTGCTGTTTATATTTTGTGTTTTTATCTTATCTTGTTATTTTCTATATATATATATATATATATTTTTTTTTTTCTATACTTCTTTATTAATTTTATATTTATGATCATGTATCATGTATGACTGCTGAACAACCTTGTACCCCCCCCCCCTTATGTAATGTCCCAAACGGGACCTTTAAGGGTAAATAAATGATGATGATGACACGGGAATGATTATATTGCTGTATTTTCACCTCTCATGTGACGCAGACTTGACTCTGACGTCACAGCCTTCGCTTGGCTGTTGAAACCGAAACTGGTAAAAAAAGAAATTTGATTATAAATTATTCAGTTGCCGTAGGCGAATATGACGTGGTGATCTGTGTGCAGTAATGTACTAGACATCATTACAAGAGATAAAACATGAACCCAAAAATTAGGTGTCTATAGTCCTTTAAGGAAACTTTCCTAGTCCATTGGGTGAAGAAAGTCCAAGGTTGTTGTGGTTCTATTAGCGAGTGCCTTATTAAATAAATACCTAGGAGGTAATGGGTAGCGGCAAGAAAAATGATAATAAAAATCAAAACCATAAGCAAGTAGTTACCTTATTTTGTTCTCTTGGGGAAAAAAGCTGCAAGAAAGCGTCTTGAGAACGAATACAGGTATGCATCAAAATGGTGCGAAAAGAAAATTGAGGAGTGAACGGACCTAAGAAACCATAATTGTCATAGGGGAGTTTTTAGCAACACCAAACTGGGGCGCTAGTTAACGAGTGCTTATCGGATTCTACATAAATTACAGGGATTGATTTTTTATGTGTGTTAGGAGTAAAGAAGTGTTCAGGAACCTTTTGCTTTCTATGCTTTATGTACTCCTTTTCACTACAAAGCTGGCAAGCCGCAGGACAGCTTGTGGTGCCTAAAACGTGTCTTGGATGTGTCGTGCTCGGAAGGTGAACGTGACAAGTTCTGCTGCATCTGTATTTACTTGTGCTAATTTTGTGCCTACATTCGTGTGTGTTTTTATCCATACTTGCATATGGTTTTCAAGAAGTTGTGTTGCTCAGTTTGCTTTACCACAAATCTCTCGTAGCTCTTCATGTAGCCAATGTGAGCCAAGGAGCAACTTTCTCTGCAAATGGAGCTTTTGTAGTCTACAGAAAGCTGGGAAATAAGATGCTGCTGTATCGCCGCCAAAGGCCACTTTCACAAACTGCAATGATGTCCAGTGTTGTTGTGCGTACAGATTTCCGAGCACCAGCCGGCAAACATATAGCTCACATTCCTCTTGGCGCTGTTGTGGGTGTCACAGGCTTAAAATGTCTGGTGGTAAAAATTTAGTTTTTAACTGTTTCATGAGCAATAAATTATTTCCGTCATTTCTTGCTGCTTTAGTGGATATAGTCACAGCAAACCTTTGATAAATTTGTCTTATATAGTATTCGCTAAAAGGTCATTTGAGCCAGTGACCAGTTTGTTGCCTGATGCAGTAAGCCCTTTGCCACCGAGGAGAACTGCGTGTAATTATTGTTCTGCATAAACCTGTGTTTCACTTGTGAAAAGTCGTTTATGTGGCAGGGCATTCTTTAGCAAAAGGCATGTCACTTCCCATGAAATTTAAAGCTGACGATGAAGTAATATTTTTTTCTCACCTCGATTTAAACTCGTGGCATTGGTGGCAACACTAACACTTTTATAGGCTCCATTATTTCTTGCTGCTGTAGTGGATGGAAGTGTAGTGTAGCCTTGGAGAAGGACGTACGAAAGATAGGCAGTGGCACCACCATTCAGTTAGCTGGCGACGCGGCCTACGGAGGCAACAGCTGTACCTTTCAATAGATACTCACTTACACAAGCCAAGATTCTAGGCACTTGGACGACACCTTCATCAGGAAGGAAAGCAATGAAGGCGCTCCTTAAGTTTTTAAAGGACTCTGGGGCTGAGTTCAGGACTTTCAGTGTACGCTCTGTACCCCTTTTTACTATAAATCTCTGGACATGTGACAGACTCCTTTCCTTGACACTCTTTCTTTCCCTTTTCTCCCTTTGTTCCTCTCTCCATGTGTAGGGTAGCCTACTGGGCGTCGCATAGTTAACCTCCCTGCCTTTCTATGCTATTTCTGTCTCTCTCTTTTCAACTCCCTTTCCTTCTCTCTTGCAGGGGAGAATGGATGTATCGCCGTGGCATTACCGAGGCGGAGGTGGACCCGCGAGACAAGAGGTTGGGGGAGGTCATCATGACCGTTGCATGGTGGTGGTTTTTCTACCATCTCTTCACGGATTACGAGCACCTAACGGTATGTGTGTTGGGCCAGCTGTCTCTCAGTGCCCGGGCCGGGTGGGACCACAGGCACTGTATAACAAGCATGGAACAACTAGCGTTATGAAAGAAAGGACACATTATGTTTGGTCGTGTTAGGAAGTTCAAGACATGAAATTGACCTGCTGACTGAAGGTCTTCTTCAGGATGTGTGCGAATGCATTGCTTGTCGTCATAGCATCTGCTTTCTGGGGCGACGGGAAAAAATAAGCAGGGAAGATAGTGAACCCTATACACAATGCCCTATATCCTCAAGCATACTGGAGGCATAGAAGCATTGCATTGCTGGATGCTAGCATAATGAAATAAAGGAGCTGTTATACAGATGTTTTAGGTGTTAAAAAACAATATTGCCCTGCACCCCGCTGCGGTGGTGCAGTGGTTAGGACGCTCAAATACTGTGCTTGAAGGGTACGAGATCGAGTCAAAAAGCAAGACACCCGTGTTCTGTGTGATGTCAGTGCAAGCTAAAAGACCCCAGGCGGTCAAAATTTCTGGAGCCCTCGACTACGGCATCTCTCACAACCTGAGTCGCTTTGGGACGTTAAGCCCCATAAACCAAACCATCAATATTGCCCCGCTTGGATTGAAGTTCTTGTCGTGATGTCAACTAGAGCTTGTGTGGTTGTCACTCGACAGGCTTCTGTGACAGCAAGACTGACCTTGATGTCACTGTGGGCTCTAGTGTTTGGCTGAGTTAGATTCAGGCCGCATAGCAGTGCAAGAAAAGCCGTCATGGCTACATAAGCAAAATATTAAGGAAGCTGTGCCGAGTATGGATTTCGATCACCCAGAGGTGTGAACAGATTCGCTTCATTGTCAGTTGCATGAGCACTATGCAGTGCCACAACCAATCATCCCACCTGTTTTACTGTCACTCTGTTGCGCTACGCTTTGCACATTATTGTCTTATTAACTTCTATCCATGCACAGTGGATGCAAACACACTGCTATTACATTGTTCTTTCAGGATATGTTAAGTGACACCCAAATTTTGTAGTGCACTACCACTAAGGGATAAAGTAGCAAGTTGTTTATAGCAGGCGTCCTCAACAGCTATCAGCATCAATGTGTGTCGAGAACACCCCTCCCCGCCATTACAATCAGGCCATGTTGCTCGTGCATGACCTCCATCCTGGGTTTTCTCTCTTAGTTATTTTGTGAGGATTTTTTGTTTCCTGGGGTTTTTGCAGTCAGCTTTATGTCCACTTCTCACTCATGCTCAGGCTTCTACATCAAGATGAAGATGTCAATCGAGGGCATTCCCATGGGAGCTCACGGAACTATCGCCAGCAGCCTGCAGAACACCGTTTGAGAACCCCTGGTTTATAGGAAAAGGAGGCGAAGTATATGTCACACTTTCTCCGCAGACATCAGGACTGTGCATTAAGGGAAGGGAGGAAGGTGGGAGCGAAAGAAGAAAAGTGCCATGGTGGAGGACTTTGTAATCTTTTCAGCCACCAGGGGACCATTAATGTACACTCCAGTTGTACAGCACATGGATGGCTCTCCATTTAGCCTCCGTCCCATTAAAATTACCCTGCACCGATTTTGCTAATGTTTACTTGAAGCCTGACCTTCAAACTCAAGCCTCAAATCGAAAGTGAAATGAAACATGACATGCCAGCGCTTATATGTTGCGTTTGACCAGCTTAGCTAAATTTGCTGCAATTTAACTTCAATGCCATATTTATCAATGTGCATTAATTGTGTGCATATAATTGAAAGGAAAATGGTCGTAGTGGCAACAGTTAAACGCAGAAGGGTATGAGCATGAGTTACAGTTGAATCCCGCTATAACGAAATTCACGGTGCACGAAAAAAAATTCGTTCTCGCGGAACTTCGTTATCGCAAAAATTTGACGTGAAACGCAGAAAGAATTGCCCAAGCAGCAGCAAAGGCGTTTAATGCCAAAAATCTGTAAGCTTGGTTTGCTTACGCTTCACGGCGAGCAACGCCGTCACGCGATTTTCGCACTCGGTCAGCAAACCCATTGCAACATCGTCGTCTCGGACAGCAACGAAATTCCTGATGACATCAAAAGCGTCCACCTGTACGGCGGTTGCCGCAGCCGGCGCTTCCTGTACGTCGTCGTCTTCTTCATCGGAAGAGTCCTTATCATTCCGGGCAGCTTTTATGATCTGCTCATCACTCACAACTTCGTGAACAACAACACAAGCGTCAGCGCCGATGTATTCGTCGAGCTCGAGATTAGGCGGCACGGTTCCTATTTCTCCCAGCGTTTTCCAGGCGGCCGCGATCCCCGGAGCCGGTGACGCCTCTTCGTCGTCGTCTGTAACGCCTGGTGTTAGGCCAGCAGAGTGTACGGGTCGACCTTCGGCAAATCCGGCGTGCCTGAAACAGTTCACAATTACTGAGCGCCCCAGTGTGCTCCAGGCAGCAGACATAATCTGCAGTGCCACGTACAAGTCCACCTTCGTGTCTCGGCCGGTTTCAGTGTTAAAAAGCAGCCGCTGAATTAACCTCCCGCGGTAAGCGCGCTTCAGGCTAAGAATCACGCCCTGATCGAGAGGCTGTAAGACAGACGTGCAATTGGGAGGGAAAAACCTCAGCTCCGTGTTAGTGAGCTTGACTTCGTCGGAGTGATGCGCTGAACAATTGTCCAAAAGCAAGCAAACTTTACGGCCCTGCCGCTTCATGTCGCGGTCGAATGCCATCATCCACTCGGTGAAAATAGCGCGGGTCATCCATGACTTGTTGTTCGCCTTGTACTGCACAGGTAGGCTACGAGTTCCCTTAAAACAGCGCGGCTTAGCACTTTTGCCTATGACTAACGGCGGACGCTTGTCCGAGCCATCCATGTTTGTGCAAAGCAGCACTGTGATGCGTTTTTTGCTGTGTTTGCCGCCGTGACAGCGCTGCCCCTTGAAGTCGAGCGTCCTAGCCGGCAACATCTCGTAGAATAGCCCGGTCTCGTCGGCGTTGTAAATGTCTGCAGGCGCGAAGTTGCTTAAAATTCCGGCCATGTTACTCGCCTTCCAGCAGCTGCTCCGTCCACGTCTGCTGACATTGACTCGCCGCACAACACTTTTCCAACGATGTTATGGCGGGCCTTGAAACGGTTTAGACAGCCAATGCTGGCTTTAAAATCATCAATGCCAAGTAGGCATGCATAGTTCAAGGCTTTCTGCTGGACGATGCTTCCGGACAGGGGGACGTTGCTGGCTCGTGCTTCCACAAACCACGCATGCACTGCTTTGTCCAACTCTTCATGGAGGGGCCGCGTCACCTTTTTGTGCTTCGAGGATGTGTCTGAAGCAAGTGCCATTCTCACGCTGTCCTTATTGCCTAGAATCGTTGACAGCGAACTTGCAGGAATTCCGAAGTCTTCAGCAATTGCCGCTTTCTTCCTTCCGCTTTCTGCTTGGGCGATTATTTGAGCTTTTTGCTCAAGGGAAAGAGTTTTGCGTTTTTTCACTTGCGTTGCCATCGTGTCCTGCGGATGAAAACTCGTCGTTGTCGAAGAGAAAGGCAGCGAGTGAACAACGCGACCACGACACAAAGCCAAAATGGCGGAACTGCAATCACGTGATTTCATTATAGTGCTCTAGAAGATTGGGCAGTGTGTCGACCACGCCGCGATATGCATGGGAGCGGGGGGCCGCTTTTGCGATGACGGAGGCGCCGCAGCGCAGAGGGCGCCACTAGCAACTGGTGTGTCAGCCGTCCGGGCGCCCGCGTATGCGCACTGTGCGATACCGCGCGGACTGTACGTTTTTGTTCGCTTGTGCGTCGTCTCGAGCTGTTCGCGATAAGATTTTATAAATATGCCGGTTAATGGGGCTCAGTACTGTTAGCAATCACCTAATTTATTTTCCCTTTTGGCCGTCAGCAACACCTCGCGGAAGCAACATATATGACAAAACAGCTCGAGAGGGCGTACAAATTCAGACTCGCACACCACGCTTCACTCGCCGCACAGCTTGCTTTAGCATTCCTGAAGCACCTAATTGACGTCCAGAAATGCGCTCGTTTTGAAAAGAGGGCAGTGTGGAGACAGGATGTATGAAGAAGTCAAACATGCAACATGTGCGTTCGAGCGCTGACTAAAGCTGGCCACAGTAACCCCATTATCAAAACAGTCAAAAATTGTATATTCCGTTGTTTAACGCGCAGACTATGCCGACTACAGTAAGTCACCTGAAGCCACAAGAAAAGTCGGCATTCAGTTCGAATGAATTAAATATGGACTACCCCGCATAGAGGTAGAGACATGAAAAACGAACGACACTACACCAGGTAAACGGCTACTAAATAACTAAACACAGTGGGTCAGGAAAAGTGGAAGAAGTGGGAAGTAAAGGATGCACAGAAAAAAAGAAAAGAAACGTGTCGCCTACAAGGGAGGGAGAAAGGAGGCACGCAGCGCCGTGAAAAGAGCGACCGCGAATATGAACAAAGGTTTGGAATTGTGCGGCGCGGCAAACGCACGACGGAGAAGAAAGCAGGCAGTTAAAGACGAATAAAAATGGAGAAATATGACAGGCAATAAAAAAAAAATGGGGGAAACAATCGAGCTTAAGAACCAAATGGAGGCCTGGGAATTAAGAAGAAAGCAGTGCGCAAAAAGGCTGCAATCAAACACGTAGATATAAGCGTCGAAATTCAAGTCAACAACTTTGTAAAACTGTACAATAATATAAAAACAAACCATTTTATTTTCTTTCCATAAGTTGGAACATTGTTGTAACGGGTAGCTTTAAGTACCCAGAGATGCGCTCTATACTTAAGACATTTAATCTCAGTGCATTATAGTTTGACCATGACTCAATTGTTCCAGAAAATGTTTTCCTTCTAGGTAGTTTTTATTCTGCGTGCTCAAGCAACCGGTAATATGTAAGTCGCTGACCCCAGAAGATCGTCTAGTCCTGTTTTGGTGCACATATAAAATAATAAAAAAAAAAAAAGAATAGCTCTGAAAAAAAAAAAAAAAAAACGATGGAAAATAGAGGACGCACAGGCTATACTGTACGCCTAATTCGCTTCCGCTACATAATCCTTCAGCGAAAGAGAGGGTGTGAGCCCGGCACGGTTTTTCGTCACGAACAAAAACTGCGCCATAAGCTCCAAGCAATAGTCGCAATTTACCCAAAAATTTGGCTCGGGTGTACGATCCTTTTGGACGCCTTTGCACTTCAGATTTTGCAACCTTCATTTAAAATGTGAAGGTTCAAAAATTTTACCTACTTAGAGCACCAGAAAGCTCACACTTGAAGTAATGAAATTTCATGTGTTTTTGCAGCTTCGCTCTTTGCGAAGTAAGCGAACCACGACAAGAGTTCTCAAAGGGAATAACTTAATTCCCTTGGAAGCATTCCACGTGTAATATCAACCTTGCTAACAATTACAGCCTCGTTAGTTCTGCAAAGAGTACCCGCGGCAAGTAGCCCGATTATAGTCCGGCAAGCAGTAGTTGGCGAGCGTAACCAGTCGATTACTCACATTTCCCATACCACCCTTTCGAAGAATAAGCACGCATTAGTGCCCGCATCTGAATTCGGCCTTATATTAATCGCATGTGCATTTGGTACCCGTCACCGTTTTAAAATTAATTAATTAAATTGGTTCACAGGAAGGGAAAGGCGCAGTAACTGTCACACTTGCTCTGTGGACACCCGAACCGCGCCGTAAGGGAAGGGAGGAGGGTGGGAATGAAAGTGGAAAGAGAGAAAGAGGAGACGTAGTGGAGGGCTACGGAGTAATTTCGACCACCTGGGGATCTTTAACGTGCGCTGACATCGCACAGCACACGACGCCTCTTCGTTTCGCCTCCATCGAAACGCAGCCGCCGCGGTCGGGTTCGAACCCGGGAACTCCGGCACAGTAGTCGGGCGTCTTACCACTGCACCACCCCGGCGGGGCTCACCGTTTTCGCGTTTTTCGTTTTCTTGCGGTGCGCGCCAAGAACTGCATCATATCTGCCAATACGATGCGCAATTATAAGTGTTTCTAAAAAAGTGTTACAAAAAAAATGAAGTGTTTTTTTTTTGTTTGTATTTTTTTTTTTTTGCTCTGTACCATTTGATGGCAGTAAAGCGTCCGCTCTCAAGTGCCCACTATGAACGTATTCCCTCGAATACGTATGTGACAGGTTTAATTTTCCATATTTTATCTGAAGTATTGCCCTAGCTGTACTTGACATTTTTTAAATCTAAACAGCTGGTTCACCCTTTGGTCAGCGGCACGTAAACAAATGTCCGCGATATATGTATTTGTTAATTGCGAACAGACAATAAATGCTTGAGTCGCGTATATTTTCCTTTTTTTCTTTTTGCCGCTAAATACCGCAGTGCTTTATATTAGAACGGTAATAAATAAATGTGTTTTTCTCGCACACTGTATTTTTAATTTCTATAAGCGGTGATCATAGGCACAAAAAGAACACCTACTAAAGAGATATATTACAAATTACTGACGATTTAAGATAAACGTTGTTATGTATTAATAAGCACAAGCTGCAAAATGTGAGCAGGTGTTCGTAAATAAGGTTCGTAAAAAATAAGCTGTTCCTAAGAGACCTTACGAAGCACAAGCTTTGATTCGCATGTATACTGTTTTTCTCCGCGTGTTAATAGCGCTCCTCGGCAGTAGCCTTTATTAACTTACTAGAAAAACGAATACAAAACACCACGCTTCGTTGAAAACATTAAGTACAAGCTCATCTGGACGATTTATGGCTGTCCGCAGGAAGCAATGTTGAAATAGTTTGAAATAGCGATTCAAACATTGCGCGCAGCTCCTTAGGACTGCCCAAGCGAGCACGGCGTCTCCAGATTAACGTAATGGAATGGCAGGGATGAGTTTAAGCACTTGTAATAAGTAGCCCCTTTATTAAATATAGCACCATTTGCGTAGCGTGTCAAAATAGCTCCAAAGAGAACCGCACCCCTCCTCTCTACCCCCGCTATCCCCGCGGCCGCTACGCGCCGAGCGGCAAACGTGGCACCCCTGTTGCACGTCGCGCCCTCTGGCGGTATTCGGTTCCTGTCATCGCAAAAGCGGCCCGCTCTCCGGCGCCGGTCGTCACACTGCCCAATATTCCAGAGCACTATAATTTCATGCTTAATGTGGCTTTGGATTTGACTTGGACTTCTCGCCAATAAAACTAGTTTCGGTTTCGATTTTGAACGCGAAAATTTCGTTGAAGCGGAAACGCTCTGCAAAAATGGTTCGTTGTGCAGAGAAATTTAGGCCATTAATTCTTATAGGATACTCGCGGGGAATAAAAAATTATTCGTTGTCGCGGAAATTTCGTTGTGGCGGTATTCGTTGTGGCGGGATTCAACTGTACTGACATTCTAGTGTAAATCTAGAAGAAATGATCATGTGAAGTAAAAGTGACATATGGTATCTTAGAATTTTGGACTGTGGACAGATGACATTAGGAGTTTTTGTGGTGATCAATTGGCTGCAGCTGACACACAGCAGTGCTAATGGGTGTGTAGAGAGAGAGAGAGAGAGGGAGGCCTTTGTCTTGTAGTGAATGTAAGTGGAACTTCGTTGGTACGCTCCCACTTCATACTATTTCCCGTTTCACATGCTTAAAATCACAGGGAGTAAACATCCCCCATAGTGATGCTGTCTTTCTCCCAGTTAATATGTTTCCGCATACAGTCGAACCCGGATATATCGAACTCGAAGGGGATCGTGAAATAGTTCAATATACAGAAATCGGCTTGTGAAGGCACTTACGAAGCGAAAAAAACGATACTGCATGTGTCACGTAATCAGCGCACTCCCATAACGAACTCACCCTCCACTTTTGCACCCGAGAATTTGAAAGAAAAAAAGCATTAAGGCCAGCTCGCTCACATGCAAGCGATTGAGCGATCTCGGCGATGAGTGGCAGCGACAGAGCGAGAATTTCCAACTTGTTGGAACTGCGTCCTTGTCGCCGCTCGAGCCACCGCGGCAGCTCAAAACAAGGTTTCTTTGTCGCCGTGGCAGAAATCGCGAGCGTTTTTGCTTGCATGTCGATGACACGCACCACTCCGTTACGGTCGTCTCATCCGCAGCTCATTTCTTGGCGGCGTGCCAAGATGCTGCGCAGCGATAACGTCATGGCGTGTATCTTTTGTTAGCTCCTGCAATGGCGGGCAGCGAACTTGGCAGAGTGCCCATGATGGCTTGATTGCACAAGCCTGGTTCGATGTATCACACCGCGCTTGGGGCGGGCGTAGTCCACTGCCACAAAATCATTGGAAAGCGTGATAGCTGCAAATGTTGTTTGAAGCGAACAATGCTAAAAGCCAGTGTCATGATCGCAGCTGACCGCATGCTTTTATTGATTCATACATGCAAGGATAAACGACTCTAGCAAAAAAAAAAAAAGAGAGAGATCTGCCGCTTCTTAACGTCCGCAGGAGCCATAGCCACGTCAGTTGCCGCGCGCAGAGGGTTCGCAGCACACGCTAAAGAAAGCATTGTCTGACGTTCTGTCTGAAGACAGGCTGAGCTGGCTTGGCGCATGCATAGCACGCGCTACTGCGAACGAAGGCCGGGAGAGAGATAGCTCGGCAAAAGAATGGGCACACCCTTGCGCTTTGCTCTGTCGCGTTTTTCCCCTCTCGTTCCCACCACTTCTCTCTGGTTCATTCGAGCATATGGCTTGCAAAGGTCACGTGCTGGCGCGTGGGAAACGATAACCACAGATGCACGCGTCTTTGGGGAATGGGCGCGGCGCTGCCCTAGACCAGCCGTCGCTGAACTGTCCCCTCTCATTCCTTCCTCGCGCGGCTTGAAAACGTCACACAGCAAACGGCCGAGGGTGATGCGATCGTCTTTGGGGAAGGCACACTTTCCAGTGCGTGGTACGGAGTTCGATATATCGAACGACCAGTGAAATTGAGTTCGATATACGACGCGGCTTTCCTATACTTTTACATGGGATTTTCAAAGGGATATTCCGTGAGTTCGATATAACCAAAATTCGATATATCCGGGTTCGACTGTAACACGATTTCCCAGTTGCATCATTCAAAATTTCAACGAATTGTGGTCGTTTAATGCATTTTGCGATCAACCAGACACGTGCTAACGAGCACTCTCGACATGAAAAACCGATCAGCGGCGCTCACCTGCCACAGTTGCTTTCCTGCACCTGCAGTGCCAAGGTGCAAAGGGGTGAAGCATCAAAGAAAGCCAACATATGAGACGCCCATTCCCGCGGAAACATTACTTCACGAGAAGAAACGCATTGGCTTAGGGGCATAGGGGTTAACTATTTGGTGAATACAACTGTTTGCTTGTATACGAGCGGGCTGGTCTGGGGAACGCAGCATTAGCAATTCACCGCGAGATCGACCTAGAGGTGGCGCCACCATCGCTCTAAGTGTGGATCGGCAGTCGGCGGCGTTTGCAGAAACGCACGCGGCGTATGTCTGCTTCTGAGTTTACGGCAGGTTTGTTGGCGATGAAAACGTGCTTTATGCAATGCATTAGCGATTTACTGTTTAGAATGTTCCAATATTGCAGAAAAAATCCGTGGATTTCGCCAATGCAGCAAAAATAAATAAAATGCGCAGATTTTAGGAAAACAAGGCGTGCAACCACCCGTCTTTTAGATTTGCTGGCATCGCTTTGCACGCTTTTTGCATTGTACAGCGCTCATAGTCCTGATACTTGGGCCTGAACATGACATATCTTATCGTCTTTTCAACAGCATGCGCGTGTCTTATACAAGTGAGACAGGCAAATTTAGTGTAAAGCCCACGGAGATACAAGGTTCAAACTCTGACCTGCAGTACTTTGGGATGAATCAAAGCAGCCTGGTTCACTACATGGTACTTGACTCGATGATTAAGTAGGTGAAATGTAGCACTGACAGCGTACTGCCTGGCGGGTTGCCATAGACTGAGTGGACATTAACTCTGGCTAGACAACCAGGCACAAGTATTCCCCAAAAATGAGATTACGCCGACACTGTACAGGAAACCCCTCGCCGCACATGAAGCTGACTGCTCGCGTGTAGAGCGATGAGTGGTAGTGAGTTTGCCGAGCTCACAACAAGGCGGATGCTCCTTGCGGCAGATAATCTGGTGTTGCACTGTGAAATGACTCTGAATATTTCCTGAAACCGAGGGAAGTATAAGGAATTTCTGAAGTGTGTGATGTTTATAAATGTTAAATTACTAGTGTAATTATTTTTCAGTGATAATGAATTTCACCATGTGACAGAACTTTTACACATTGGACAAAATTTAGGACTATCAGCGATTAATTTTCAATAACATTAAAGTGCAAGCTACTAATCAGTAGCTGCGAAGAAATCTTAAAAACCGCGCCTGGTCGCTGTCATGTTCTGGCAAAGAATTTTGAAGGCTGAAGATTTTTTTATCATTGTAATTATTGTTGAGCAGTGACTTGGGACGGTTCTGACGTTTACTTCCTAAACAGGTGCCGAATATAAAACTATCCTGAAAGAAATGGAGTTCATCTTATCATGTGGCTATAAATATGTATTATTCTCGCACTAAACACCGATGGTTAAGCCCGTATGAAGCTATTTTACTCGCCTTGTAAAAAACAACCAGTTTGCTTGAAAGACAGCTAATGGGCTGCCAGTGTACATTGATCTATGCGTATTATGCAATATTTAGTGTAACAGGTGCTGCGAAGATTTGTTTCTCAAATGCTCGAGCATTTCTCTAAAGCGAAATGGGCTCATTACCACTGTTACGGATGCGCAGAACCCTTCAATGGAAAAAAGAGAAATGAAATGCATATATGGGTTTAACATGCCATGTGACATCAGCTATAGGACGGATATGTAGGGGCGGCCATCGGGAGGCCTTGGTGTCGTTTACCACATGGGATTGTTTAACGTGCAGTCAAATTCCATAGCCGAGAGGGCCTTTCAAAACGGCCGGGATCGAACCCCCCCCCCCCGTTCTCGAAATCAGTAGTCGAGCGCCCTACCACTGAGGCACCGCGACGGAGGTTTAACAGCAAAAATAAATAAATAAATAAATAATAATAAAAAAGTACTCAGACAACTCTGTCGTGGATACAGAAGGCACAGAGTGGCTTCTTCAAACTGGATTTTGCTATGCAGCAGTCTGCGGTCGCATGTTTCAGTAGTTGCGGTATTCCAAACAGAAACGAGAATGTACGATTTTTCTGCGTTTGCATTAAGTTGTATTAACGGCAGCAACCTGTTTTGCTTTGAAACGGCGCCTAACGACAGCAGTGTTTCGTTTGAGACATCGCTCATCAAGGAATCTCAATACTCGATAAGGGCAAGTTTTATTATTTTTTTTTTTAATGGAGCGTGGGGTAATAGCCTGTACATATTTCCTTTGCAAGAGGCAGATATGTGAGCAAAAGCGCAAAGGAACCGCGAAACAAACAAAAAGCATTCGCATACATGCTGCACGCGCACACGTAAATCCCTGCGGGCTGGTATGTGACACGAACATGCATCCACACTGGTAGGGTTCGCCCCTATGACGCTAGGTGGCGACTTTGCTCGATCTCAAGGCCAATAATGCGGCAACTGTAAGCCATCGCAATGGCTTCTCTGCATGACACTGGTGTAAGGGGGCAAAGCATCCGGAAACAACCAAGGAAATGATCCCGGCGCTTCATTGCCTTCTATGAACCGGATTTGTTACTAAAATTCTTCCATACTTAGGACAACGCAAATATGGAATGAATTCTGTGAAAGCTGGAAAAGGATCTGTGCATACTGGATGTCTATAAGTGCTAACCTACACTTTCATGCAGCAAAAGTCGGAATTCTAAATGCCTTTGTACCTCATTTAGCAGTTGAAATTTGCATATCGGGCAGTTCAGGTCATATGTTTTCCCAGATACTTTTTTTTTTTCAGCATATTTTTTTAAAAAACACGCATCATTGAGGTTTTACTGCAATTCAGAAGCTAATGATGATGGTGTGTATGCATGTGTACAGTGTGCGTGAACGTACAGTTGCGCTCAGTACAGCTTGGCGCGCTCTGCGGGTTGCGTCTGCCCAGTGTGTGCTTTATAGCGAATGAATGCACCATGCTGCACCATAGAACCAGGCAAGCAGACATGCTGCTGGGCAGCTGTGTACACAATGTTACAGCAACGCCAGACTCATTGTTTGGTGATGCAAGCTTGATGTTGAGTGTGACAGTACATCTATATATATATATATATACATATATACGTAGAGGAATGTGGTAGAGACCAGCAGTTTATTAAATAGACGTATCTTGTGCTACATGGAATATTTTTTCCATCACACTTTTGGTGGCCTCATTGTTACAAGTGACAAAAGGAAGAATTGGATAAGCAGGGAAAAAAAAAAGAAGTCGATTTCTACACAGAGCAAAGGTGTTTTTGACCCGTTCGGAGTGGAGTCGAGTGAAGCACTTATGTCTTTGCACACGCATGGAATTTCGCAGCTGTGCAGTTTTTTTTTTTTCTCTCTCTCTCTCTCTCTACTTCAATCGTTGTTCCTGAGAGTTCCAAATGTAGCTGCGTTGGATGGTACGTGTGTGGTTTGTCAGAATGCAAGAAGAGCAGTGGTGCTCGTGCAGGAGGTACCCTGTTGCCAAGTACATACTCCTGTACACTCCATAGTCTTCTTAAACACATGCAGTAGGAACTGATTTGATGATGATCAGTTAGGCTTAACCTACTCGGAATAAAGAGCTCCAGTGCTGTTTATTCTTGTAAAACTGAATGAAATATGCCAGTATAGAGGTCTGCTCAGTTTGTCCTCTCTACACACCGTTTTTTCTGGAACCTGGGCAACCGTCACTTGTCTCCGAGTTTGTTCTTTTTGCACTAGATAAACATGATAACCTTTAGATTGCATTCAGCCATACGAACTACCTGAACAAACAGTCCGACTGAAGGGTTTAGCTACGTTTTATGTATTCTAATTCTCCTTGTCTTTGCAGGGCCACTTCCTTCGACCTTCCGCAAGCTCGTTCACCGACGAAGAGCTCGGCATTCCTAAAGATGAATAGACTCCCCTGCTTCACTCGGATTCCCTTCTAAAATTGGCCTGGGGCTGCTGATCATGTAGGACAGAATTAAAGAGAATCGTTTTGTTGTTTCACACTGTCAATAGTTCCTGTTTTGTGGAAGAACAATGCTGACAACAATGCCATCATGTCTGGTAGTCTGCTGAAACTGGGAATGCTGTCGCAGGCCTCGTCGTTGGGTGGTAGAGTTTGTCATCAGCCATGAGAAAGGCAGTCTTTTTGTAGGAGTAGTAATGTAGCACACCCACTGCAGAAGAGCAAGAACAGAAATGGACAAAAAATGTAATCAACAAAATTGAATCTAGCATTATACGTGCATGCTTTTGTTTTGCTCTTGGCAAGATATCCGTAGTTGTGCTATGGATGCTGAAATTGACTAGATGGAATGCAATTTCGAACTGATATATAAATGGTGTGAGGCTATGAGGGGTTGAGGGGCATAGTTTAAGCATCAGCCACCATATGGCTTGGAATGGTTTCGCACCACCCTTTTCTTAGTGCATCAGGCAATTAAAATGAGCAAAGTTACCAAATCTTTGAAGAGTGTACAACGTAACGTCAACAGCCGTGTTTTTTGCTGAAAGTTGCCGTTGCCTGGAAGGCAGCTCATCTCCGTCGCTCGTTTCCTGCATTGTGGCAAAAAATGTGAAGTGGATTAAACTGTGTTGGTTGAAGTCTTCGTTTATTCGAATTGACATTTAGTCCAACACCAAGTATGACAAAAGTCTCGTTAATTCAAACTCTGCTTATAAAGTTTTAGAAGTTGACATGTAAGTTTGGTTTGGTCTAAAGAGTTAACGTCCGAAAGTGGCCCGGGCTATGAGTGGAGGGCTCCGGAAATTTCGACCACCTAATGTTCTTTAAACGTGCACTGTAATCGCACAGTACACAGGCACCTTGCTCTTTGCCTCCATTGCAAAGTGCCCAAAGTGCCCAGGGTCTGTATCCCAGGCATCTCCTTGACATCAAGTCATCTGATTTGATGAAAGCGTCGGAAACGATAGTGACATCCGGTTCCGCTGTTTCTGCCAATCAAATGACTGAGGTCAGGGCGATGATACTTCAGAAAACTACGAACCCATCTCTCTATATTGCCGGGTCTCGTACACTGCACACGCAATGACTGTTGAATTTGTGATTTTCAAAAGAATAGCTGTTGGCAGAGGTGACTTGCCATCGTCCACACGTGAAATGCCAACGACAGCGTCAGGTAGAGAATGTTGACGGCTACCGGCGTTTTGAAGTTGCATATGACCTCCCTGAATTCGCCGACTTGGAAAGAGTAGGTATTGAAAATCGTAAGACACATGACCAGCAGACTTGACACGATGCAAAAGTCCTGCACGCTGCGAGGGAAAGTTTTGAGAGCGAGTGAAAGGAGTAACGTCATTAGCCGCACTCGCACTGTGAGATGTGTGTTCGTTCTTACATGGCTAGCAGCAGCAGTTTGACTGGTGAATCTCGGTAAAGGTCTTGCAAAACATTCAGCGCGATATCAACAGCTAAAAGGGTGAATTGAAGCCATATTACTAGCTTAAGGTACCTTCTATTCATTTTTGCTACATGAAACCATGGCGCGCACGTTTGTTTACACGTCGTTGCCTTGTCGTTGCTACGTAACAGATAAACTAATAGAACCGCAGAACAAAATTTTATTTCTCAAAACCTAATAGTGATTATTGGAAAACAAAATATAGCTCGTGTTTTAAGCAGAGAAAATATTTGTTTTTTTTTTTTTTAATGTGGGTAATATTTATGAAATTAAGTGCGGACCGGTTAAAAGTGATCAGCGGAGGTGCGTGACCAGTCGGGAGCGTCGTGAACAGTCTGCCTGTCATCTGCTAGTGTTTACGCTTCACCAATTTTGACAGTGTCTGAACTTTCGTAATGAACAAGAGGATTAATGGCCCTACGCATAATGTCAGCAGCTTGGAAGACATGTAAGCTATGATTATTGATGTTGGACGAAGCACTTATGCATAGTGTAACATGTCTGCTGTCAAACGCGTTTGACAGTTGTTGCCGATATTCGACACGTTCTATTTTTGTCCCGAAAGCAAGCTGATTTGAGCCCCGAACCTCGCATCTTCGTTTTCTTGTTTTCAAACCACCTACATACGTGCGCGTTCAGAATCAGGGTTTATTTGCTTGTACCGTCCCTGTTTCACCTGTTTCGCGTTTCTTAAAGTGGGCAGCTGCAGCAGCTCATAATTGTTGTAAATGATTTTGCAAATGCTTCTTCCTGGTTTTCTATGCGTCCAGAGAGCAGCGATTTGGGCTACTTCGACTTTGAGCAAGCCTACAGCAACGACAAGCCGAACCCGCCAAGTTCAAACGCTTAATTCGCATTCAGATATGTCACCTTCCGTAGCGAAAAGCACCAATTCGCGCACCTGTTGTCTGTCGTTAGTATTACTTGCATATCAGGCCCGTTCACACTTGCGACTAGCAGCGGTCGCGCGACCGTTTTGGTCGAAAAGCGACAGTCGCAAATGGTCGCATCGGTCGAAAAGCGACTGCCGCGGGCCGATCGGGCACTGCTCGAATTTTCAGTCGCGCGACTACTAGTCGCAAACCATTTTACCAATCAGCGAGGTCCCAGAGTACTCGATCGGGCACCTTCTCAATGCAATGAAAGAATACCCCTACCTTTTCAACAAACTGAACCCGGAATTCAAAGGCAGGGAGAAGGATATGGCCTTGGAGGAGATTGGAAAGATATTCGGACTATCCGGTAGGTACCATGAACTTTTGAGAAATGGGTTTTTCACGCAGGCGCAACATTTTATATTGACACCACGGTGATTGACAGTCTATTCGTCGTTGGCGTTCTCCTGGAAACACGAGAGCGCGGCATGCGCACGGGCTCGCCTGAAAAAGTTGAAGTGTCTGGCAAGCGGCCGCTACCGACGTTCGCCCTGCCTGACGAACGAGAGGCGACAGTCGCAAGTGTGAACATCGGTAGTGGCGAGCTCCTCTCCTCTGGTCGCGCGACTGGTAGACGCGCGACCTCATCTAGTCGCAAGTGTGAATAGTACGAGTCGCTGCGACAGAACTGCGCTGTGGTGGCCGATGGTTTGCATCGTGTGCTAGCAGACGGCGGCGGACATGTACAACAGGATGGCAGCCGAAAGCAGTCGCTGGCAGTTTCTTCCCCCATGGCTGGCAGTATGGTGTCTACCATAGCTGGCAGTCAGGGCCTGTGTGACCATGACGCTATTTCCTACCAAAGCGGAAGTCGGGACGTGGTACTTTTGGCTAAAAGTACTTGATGAAGCCAGTGACTGTAATACCAAAGGGCAGAAAGTAAATATATCACATAACACCGCAGGGCACACTTAGGTGTACTGTGCGACACTACGGATCCTGAGCACCCACCCTTTGCCATCTGTGGCACTACTGCGTCTGGAAAAGAAAGAAAAAAAAAAAACAAAAAAAAAACGTCTTGGTAGTTGAGTCATTTCCGAATGTTCGGACTTTATAAAAGGCTCCTCGGCGGAGGCAACACACCACTTTGGCCCTAGCTTCGCGTAAATGGCACTTCTGGACTGACCCACCTCGGGTAAATCGGCAAATGCCTTCCCCCGTCCCTTCACCACACCCTTTTCTTTCCTATCTTCATTCTTCAACCTCTCCTGTCATCTTATTCCTTTCATGTTTTCCTGACTTTCCATGTAGCGAGGGTTGCGCGTGTGTGTGTTGGCCTACCCTGGCCCTTTTATGAAGTATTATAGTAGCTGTGTATGGTTAATGTGTCTGACACATTCCCATGTTAGGCACTGTAGTGGGTGACCGTGCATCTTGGCTACTGAAAAACGAATGTAATCTTACGGGTAACAAAAAAACTCCCTCTGTTCATACCTCAAAAATAAAGGTTGCACTGAAATGAAGCTATTGATGCCACAGAAAACGAGAAACAATAATCATTTGGAGCATCATTTTCATGAACTAGAGCATGCTACCTTAGATGTATGGAACAAATTTGGCTCATATTTATGGTTTTACTTTTGGAGAACCCTTGACGAAATTGAACAATAACAGACGGGCAGCTAATATAGTGTATTCTCACATTGGCGGAAAAGGAGTAGAAAGATAGTCTGTAAATATTCAGAAAACCAGGATGCAGAAATAAGAAGGTTCAAAAGGCAGTCAGAAAATGCAGGGTATAAAAACTGGATTAATTCAGCAGAAAAAAAACTGCAGACTTAACCTGGATAGAAAATGGAAGAGGCAGATCAGTATTGAATCAGTCAGTGGCTGTTCAAGAGGCAGTGTCCCCTACTGTTCAAAGCAAAATCAGGTTGTCTTAGGACATAAATTTAAAAATTGAAATTTAACCATGAGGATTACACATGGGCACCGTGCGGAGTAAATGCATAGAAGTGTTGAGCGTGTTATATTAGAATGTGGCATTATTCATCCAGATAAAATGGGCACAGTCACTCTTTCTTAGGCTCTGCGGTTTAGATATAATAGTAGTAATGTGAGATAAGCAGAGATAAGCAAAAAATGATTCCAATATTCGTAGCTAAACAGCGGGGCAGTAAAGCCAGGATACAGGTTCAGGATTTAAGGGTTGGTCAAATGGAGATCTCAATCGAATGTACATTTAAAGAAAAATAGTGACCTTCTACGCAGTGCTGTTAAGTTCAACAGATTGGAGATAGAAATATGATGAAATTGTTTCGAAGGGTAGGCTGCTGGCGAACGTCTATCCCTTTGTATGCGAATCTGCCGCTCATGTGCAAAGCGCCTACCGAATCTGCCGCTCATGTACAAAGCGCCTACCCCAACTGTTGTTTGGTTGTAGTCTCAATTTCTTTCACGCTAATATTAAAGAGGTAGACTTAACTCACTCATTGAAGACTTCTGCATATGCTGTATATTGAATATGCGTGGAGCTTGAAGGAAATACTTTTATGATTTTTGTAAAGCACTGTCAGCTCATTTTTCTTGCCAGCTTGTGTCCTGTTAGTGTCCTCTCCTGCCATCTATGCCAGCACACCCGACCAGGATTTCTTTCTCAAGGAAATTCGGACATATGTGATACAAAACACGAGGGAATTAAACCTACGCCCAGAATCGCTCCACATTTACCAAAGCGCAAGTTTTGTCATTCTGGCGTGAGCTGTCACTAGCTTTTAGCCTACAGTCAGTGTATGACGAAGGGGGTCACTGGAGTAAATAAGTTATTGCAAGTTTGTTCTGTATGCCTAAAAGAATGTCATGTGTCTAACACAATTTTTAGCTCTGTGAAGTGTGACGATGATAATTTTTCTGTGTATATTGGATACTCCAGCTATAAAAGAAAATATCTCTTTTTATTCATAGTGACGTAGCACAACCTCATGCCCTTTTCCTTTTACTCTGAAACACCGCCTGTCAGGAGTAAGCACATGAAGCCATGCGGCATAGCGCATGCCAGCTCAGAAGCAAGTAAGGCGGCAAATGTAGTCATCACGGCCTGTTTTCTTTGCATATATGCATAGATATGGTCCATAGGGTCACGAAGAGTCGGACACGACTGAACGCCTGAACTGAACTGAACTGATGTGTTGAGAGGGGAGAGGAAGAGAAACATTTTTGATTGCCGATATCTTCAATATTAGTGAAGGACTGCGCTAGTTGGAGGAGTATAGAAGAGGTCTTCGCCCTGCAGTGGGTATAGTCCGGCTGATGATGATCACAGCCCTAATGGCAGTAGAGAGCTGAACTCTTATGGCGCATTTGGTTGGGGGGACGAGAGCAGAAGCACCGAACAGTACAGAGCAGTACAGGAGCACACCGAGCGAAGGTGTAACTGTCCTCCCACCGGAACGCTCTCTGCATGTCAAGAGTAGAGCGCCACGACCATGAGACCGCACTTCTCTCCCCAACATTCTCCGCCTGCCCGCAGTAGCGGCAGTTACAACCCAAGGAGAGGCCAATGCTCCGTGTAGAACCGCTTGTTTTGTATGCCTTTGTTCTCACAACGCGGCGATCTGCCTCCTTTGACCCTTTCGACGCCGGCAGCGACTCTCAAACATGCATACAGCACCTGAGCAATGCTTTCCGCTCGCCGAGGACCGACGCTAGGGTGGATTTGCAGCCGCCATTTTGAGCGTCGCCAACCCAAGAGAGAGAGAGAGAAAAAAAAAGATGGTGCGGATATAAGGCTTTATGCCATGTGACTTCCTCTACTCTCACTTTTAGACGAAGGAGCAGCCGGGAGTGCACTCGGGTGCTCTCAGCGGAGAAAAAGCCCTCCTCCTCGACCATTGGAAGCCAGTGATTCTACTCCTGGGGCCGAATCCACGAAAGAGTTCGCTTTCTCTCTCGCCACCTCGCTCCATTGGTCGCGCGTCGCCACCGCTGGCGGTGACGCCATTTCACGAAGGCGGGACCACGGATTTTGTTGACATCACGAGGCATGTCAATCAGATGAAAGCGAACGTGTTCGGTCGCTGTGTGTGGAACCCGGTAAGTGGCGTTCGCTTCAGCGTGAGAATCATGCCGTACGTGCCCCCCGTCGCCCCGCTGTTGTTCGTATTGCTCAGCGAATGTGATGGCAGCTTCAGCGGTCGCGCGCACATGACGATCCTTTCGACATGCCTGACGATGTCTTCCGAAGGCACTTAGACTATCGAAGGGGCTTGTACGCCGGCTATGCGAAGAGCTATAACCCCACCTTGGCCCAACGAGAAAAAGCGTGCTCGCAGCAGAGCGGAAAGTACTCTGCGCGCTGCAGTTCTTCGTTACTGGAGGCTTCCAGGCGGCAGTCGGCAGCGAGGCAACTATACAGCTCCCGCAGACGTCGGTGCGCGGGACGATTTTGGCCGTCGCTCAGGCAATCGTGCGTGTAGGCACTGAGAAAAACTGGGTGTCGTTTCCTTTGACGCCCGAGGAGAAGGCCCGCATCAAGGCAGAGCAACCGAGATGGGACCGCCCAGCAAAGCTGATTGGCTGTTCTCTGCCCCCAGCGTTCATCCCACCCTTCTCCCCCCAATGCCTACGTCAAATTGACGTCACGGCAAAGCGAATGCGTTCCAAAGCGAACTCTTTCATGGATTCGGCCCCTGCTCTCCTACTGGAGGGCGCCCGCTTGTCTGAAAGTGCTCTCAAGTGCGCCTGCTCTCCCACTTAAATTCGCCATTAGAGAAGTGCCCGTTGCTTCTGTAGCCCCTGCACAGGCTGTACTTGAGACTGTTCCCCCCACCTAGCCTTGCATTTATATCACAGGTAATGCCTTTGCTTGAGCTCGACAGGAGATGCACACAGGTTATATCGCATGCTGTTTAAGCAGGCACTCAGCCTTTTGCAAAGCAGCTATGTTAAAAAGGCGTGAAAACATTGCTGTAGTCGTGTTCTAATGTAATGGACCTGTAGAAAGTGTTCTCTATATTTTATTAAATTTAGAAGCTCTCCGAGGACCCTGTAAGGTACAAAATTGCTCCTTTCAGCCGATTCGTATTTTAAGCTAGCCTTGCCCCACTGACGTAAAGCGGGGAATCTGGCTGAGCCTCCTCGTTATGGGTGTCCAAGTCACAAGGGCTGGGTGGTGCGCAATGCAACCTGTTTTCTTTAATTTTTATGCATTGATATGTGTTTAAGCAGAAGAGGAGCATTTTGATTGCTGATATCTCATTAGCAAATGAAGGTGGCTTAGAAATTTTTTATGGGGCAATGACAAGACAAATGATGGATTAGCAGCCATCATTTGTGTACTTTTATTGGTCCTTTTCATTTGCTGCACAGGTACAGTCTTTTTCAAAAATGTAGAGCCCAGGGGGTCTGTTTCTGAGCCACTTCGTACACCTTGTAATTCATTTCCAATGTTCCGAATTTCTTGATGGTAAGAAGACTTTTTTGTCCTATCCCCTCCGATGGGAAAGGCCTTTCCTAATGCTAAATCAGCGCTTCTACACAGCTCAGAAGTAGACCCCCTGGGCTCCACACTTTTGACAAAGGCTATACATCACATAAGTGCGATAGATAAGTGCGCTTTGTCCTGTACTTTTATAGCCGGCTTACATGTATTTTTGTCTGCTGTATATTTCAGATGCCTGAATTTCCTCGTTGGATATATAGATGCCGAGTGGTTTCAAAACGTCCGGTTGCCGGGACCGTTGGCCGACTTCTTGTACCAAAAGCTGGAGAAGCGCCTTCTGATCAATGATCGCCTTCTACCTGTGGTACGTTTGGCGACGTATCACACTAATTATTTGTGCTTGACACTGGACATGAGACATACCCACAAGCCTTGTACATATGTTAGGTGGTGATTGGTAAGCGGGTTAGACAGGCATGCGGCCTTCCACCCTCTTTATGGTCCACAAACAAGACAGCTTTTATGGCATTGGGGCTAGCTACCCATTGCAGGTATACGGCATACTGTGAGACAGTGAAAATGATTTCGCAGGTAAAAGAACCACATAGCAATTAAGCTCTTTCATAAGGTTCATGAAAGTTACCAGTGTGTGCAATCACTAGACGTTAACTAGTATGTTCATCAAGCATGTAAATGGACACGTGCATGCTTACGAATCAATGGTTGATGTATTCATCATGTGGGAATAGTGACCTGAAAATTCAGTGGTTGCACTTGTGTCTTTACGTGCGGTAATGCAAAATCACATAGAGGCATCATGCGTTGACTTTGGTTGGCTTGTTATGTGAGTTCTGGATTGCATTCTTGGCTATGACTTCGATTAGGGATATGACTAATGTTGCAAGTCATGCATTGTCATTAAAGCATTGTAGCCAAATAATCATGACTGGATTTGGTATTGGCTTATGGAAATTCTGTATTTGGTTCCTGGCTATGACTTGGATTCGGAATATGACATGTTGCAAGTCATTATGCATCGTTAAGGCATTATAGCCAATTAATCATGACTGGATTTGGCATTGGCTCGTGTGAGTTCTGGATTGGATTTTTTTGTGACTTGGATTTGGGCTTTTTCTGATATGGCTAGTCATTGAGCAATGTCGTTAAAGCATTATAGCGAAGTAATCGTGGCTGGATTCAATATTTTATGTTCTGGCTTGTTATGTGGATTGTGTTGGATTGCCTTTGGATCTGTTTTTTGATCACTCATTGTGCGGACAGTAATTTTCGTCACACGCCTCTGATGAGCCGAGGAAAGCTTTTGCATTTGAAGCAACTGTACAGAGGTGAGGACATTTGTCTGGAAAGCTTGCGAATTAAAACATACTTTATCCAGAACATTTATTTGTTAAATCTGGTATTACATCATATAAACATGAACATCTCAATGAAACAAATAATCTGACACCAATCTAATGACTTCTTGCATTGCATTGTCCATCACATACACACAGAGATCACAAAAGGACTTCCACACCAATAATGCGCACACTACCAACTGGCTATTTATTCTAGTATGAAGAAGAAGAAAACATTCCACGATGAAGAATAGGAAGGGAACAATAAGAAGAGGGAGAAAACTTGGAGAAAAATTTGGAGAAAAAAAAATATTAAAGGAACATAAAATGAGAACAATAATTAAATAATGGAAAGATGTGCCTATCTTCTTCTCCTGTTCAGGCGAAGCATTAGTACTTTCTGCTGACCGCAACTGACGACACGCTCACGCACTCCCTCCCCTGACCTGAAATTATTTTAAGGAATGCTTTTTTGTGATCTCTCTTGTGTATGTGATGGACAACGCAGCACCAGAAGTTATCAGATCCGTGTAATCAACTAGCCCGCACGCAAGTTTTACTAGGTATCATTTGACACCATCTGGAGCCCTACATGACAAGCAGTTTGGCTGAAATGGCCGCCCCATGACCTGTCATTATCATATTCATGGTTCCGAGGCAGAAAGGTCATCGGTGCAACTCTCACACACACTTTAGACTTTCTTTCAATTAGCAGTTTTATTTTTTAGAAGGTTTTGAATCATTTAGCACCAAGTTGCTTATTCTGTGTCAGAACAGGCAATCCCCATATTTTATCCAAGTAATGGTTCTGGGAGTGGTCATAACTCGATAACCGATATACTAGCACATATATAAGGAGTCGAAGGTTATGGTCATCAGGCGAAGTGCTATGCATTCACTGTTGCTTTGTATCTTGGTATGATCACATGACAAGTTTGATGGTCATGCAGGTTCTACATGCTGGGTCTCGGGTGGCTGACTTGACTGGATGCCCCATTACAAATAGGGGACTCCCCAGCCTCAGCCTCTGCACGAGGCTCAAGAAACTGTGCCTTTCTACTGATCTCGGGAGCAACACGTTCAGCGAGACAAGTAGGGTTAACCTCAAAGTTCTCTCACTGTGCTAGTTGTGTTAGCGGTGTAGTGCTCCTGGTTTCGCATTGTTGTCAGTGTCGACCTGTGCACATTCTGCAATCCTCTGCGCAGAAGAAAAAAGGCAGGCACTCGAATGGCGTGCTGTCACAGTCATCCTCCTTTTCATTTGAGGCTTTTCCTTTTTTGCCGAATCTCTTGGCATGAAAATGGATGCAGCTAACTTTGCTTTACTTTGGTGGGCTTTGTGGTGTCCTAATGATTGTTTACGTTTTTATATTGTGGCATGTTGCATGATGTTGGATTAGTGGAAGACGCTTGCACTCAGCACTATCATGCCCTTGAGCTTTTAGTGGTCGCAAAACTTCGTAACAATGTGGAAGTGTTCCGACGTGATCCAGTTTGTTGAACAATGAACAATGTTGCAAGCGGCTGACAGCTGCTGTGGGCTTCACTTGTGGGCTAGATGTTATGCGGCTGTATGGTCAGTTCTACTTGTGGACAGCAAATTAGGCTAATTTAATTAGCTTAAATGGTTGCCAAGCATATCTCTGAATAAAAGATTTAAAATCAAAGTATCGATCATATTGGTGAACGCAAATATACTAATTAGTGGGAAGCACCGATGGTATATGGCATCAGCAACATTAACTAGTGCCACTGCTTGTAGATCTTTCATATTTCATGAAACAAGGAAAGCTACTACAGTAGAACCCCTTTATAGTAATGTGACTGAGACCGGCAAAAATCTTTACTGCATCAGTTGTCGGCGGTATGGTCCTGATGATGCTGTCTGGTAGTTAAATGGCCACTTGCTGAACACGTTGCTTAATGAAAAAAACACTCAGACATAGCTTCAATCTCTCTCTTATCTCTTCGTGTGAAAAAAACACTCAGATATAGCCTCAGTCTCTCTCTTATCATCTCTTCTCTCTTATCATTCTCTCTTATCATCTTTCTTTCCAGTTATAAAAATGTTTTAGATCTAGTGGAAGTACCTCTTAAGCATGAGGACAGCGTGGCTACGAATACAACAGAGTTTGATTTCATGTGAAAATCAAAGCCTTACATGAACACGGTGTCACTTTTTGCTGTTTCTGTTTTTTAAGAGGCAATGCGCATGGCATTCAAGTGCTGCAAGACCGCATACGCCGCACCTCCACTTCTTGCCTCCGCTGCCTCATGCTTTGTGATGCACAGTACTGTGAATATTCACCCGTTTCTTCCCCTTCTCTATTTCTTGCTGCACTTTTACTCTCCCTTACTTTCCGAACGAACTGCGCCGCCTCCTTTCCATGTTCGTAGACAGTTTTACTTTTTTTTTCCCCTATGCGCTGTATGCTTTCCCTCACAACTCGAAGGCCTCCGTAAAGTAGGCTTCTCCTCAATGCTGCCGTTCTGGTGGTAAAGCCACTTAAAAGGATGCTGGGTGTTGTTTTTCTGTTTTCAAATACAAAAATATCTTTTTCTCGCGATTCTAGGCAGTGTACAGGCGGCAATGTCATATCGTGGGAGTCATTGTCGCGGCCAGGCGCACTTTACTATAACTGGTTTTTACCAAAAATGTCTTAAAGGGGGGAAAAGGTACAGTTGTCTATGGAAGATTAACTGGGACTTCAGTTTCACTTTACTATATCCGAGTTCTACTGTACTGGCGCATCAGGTAAATAAATATTGACATGAGAAGAACTTGGCTTGCTTTTTATGCCATGTAAATGGCAATGTCTGTATGCAGCTGGGAAGTAACAGCAGCACCAGCGTCTTTCATTTTCATATGGAAATTCTCAGAAAAATATTCATGCGCCCATGTGGTAAATGCTTAAAGATCTGTTCATTATCTTGAACACTGACTTTGAAAATTCCTCGAGATACTGCAGACTCCTGCCGAGGCAAACTCTATGCAAGCAAACTCAGTTGAAACGAATTCTCACATAAGCCGAACAATGCGAGACCACTTGGTTGGTCTCCCATGGGGCTCAAAGTAAAGAACTCCTAAGATGAATTGTTTTGCTTGAACTGGTTAGGCAGAATCAAAAGGAAAAAATCTGGAAACTGCACTCACACGTATACCTACACAAAAAAAAAAGGGCTTGTAGCTCATTTGATGGATGCCCTGCGCTGTTATAAATTTCATTCATTGCTAGTGGCTGCTGACGACTATTCTGTATAAAAATTCAGGTGGGATTCTGGCGGGAGTCATAGTTTCATGACTTGAGGACTCGTTTAACAATTCTGGCGCCGCTTTCTATGTCTCGGCACTCACCTTTCATCACCCAAGCGGCACAAACTATCAGCCCAATTGGTTATATGCTGGCAAATCACTGGCCCTATGTTGGACCGTATGCTGCCGACACAGTGCCAACGTTAAGCCAATATATCGTGGCACCTGGGGAAAGGGCTATACTAGTTCTTACTCTCACCTTATTGCAGATGTCAGAGGCTTAACTAAGGGGCCTCGGAGAGAGACACTCTAGAATTTCTGCCTAGTTGCTGTGATACTGTTCGCAGGCAGCACAGAGAACCAATATTGGAAGTGCATTGAAAATCCACTGGCACCATGTAGGACTGAGCATCGACAACATAGTACCAATATTGGGCGCATAATCTGTGCTCCCGGGGTTTACGTAACAAAGGATAGACGACTGCAGTTGAGTCCCTTTAAAAGAGATAGCACAGGAGACTACGATGCAGGGAACTGTGGTTGACTCGTTAAAAGATAAAAAAAAAAAACCTGCAAAGAAATAATTGTATTAAAGAAACACACTTTTTTTTTCTTTGCAGGGCTGCTGGAATGTTTTCAATGCTTTCACGAGTTGGAATGGCTCGAACTTGTCGGGATAGAGGCTGTCACGACTGAAGTGGTAAAGGTTATTGCGGAGCAGAATGAGAATCTCACTGTTCTCAAGCTCAAGGAATGCAATGGGATCGGCGATCCGTGCCTTCGGCTGCTTGGGCTCCACTGCCATCGATTGAAGGCCATTAACCTTTCGTCAACACTGGTGATTCCTGCGACTTCACTTGCTTCATTTTGATGTGTTTAACTTTGCCTGTGGCTGTTATTTTATGATAACAGTCCCTGCTGCACCATCTCGGTGGTTGCATGCTTGACTGCTGAGCTGGATCGCACTTGCAATTCGCACTTGCAGCTAGCTACAGGCCAGTCACTCTTGACGAGATTCTCGTGTAAGGTCTTCAAAAAAGCAGAAGATAAATTGCCGCCTTGTGCAGCTTCTTGAGTACAACAGTTTTCTTGGTGAATGCCAAACTGTATAAGGTTCAGCTGGTCAACAACTGACTTTTTATACCCGAGTTGTACAGGAGGAATCGTGCTTAGTGCGAACAGCCCTGCTGCGGTGGTGCAGTGGTTAGGATGCTTGAACACCGTGCCCAAGGGTGCGGGATAGAACACCTGCCATGGCAGCCGCTTTTCGATGGAGCCGAAAAGCAAGGCACTCGTGGGCTGTGCGACATCGGCGCTGTTAAAAAACCCCAGGTGGTCGAGATTTCCAAAGTCCTCAGCCATGGCGTGTCTAGCTCGAGTCGCTTTGCAACATTAAACCCCGCAAACCAAATCAAACTTAGTGTGAACATGGTTCCACGTGGCAGTGCACCTGTGGAGCGCCATTGCACCTAACCTCGTCACAAATCGGTGCCAAGTGATGCATGTGAAAAGGGCCCTCGAGGCGGGCCTTCATATTGCCTACCACTTTGCATGATTTGGCTGCACATTTGCACAACCATACTGGGCTAGGCCCTTGCTGAGTATGGTTGACACAGGAGATTTTTGTTTTTGTTTTGTTTTTTTAATAAGCAGCATTGTCCCCCCCATCTGCACTTCTTTAAACTAGAACACTACCACTCAGTTCTGTTTTCGTCCTTCTCCCTACTTGCATGGTTTTGTGATGGAAATAATGCTCTATCCTAGCAGCTCACGCAGGAGGATGATGTTCCTCAAGGTGGTGTTAAGCTTGCGAATGCCTTACTTGGCTCGTGATGGAAATCTTGCACGGGTGAGATCTATCCGTGAGATTCTACGGGATATTGGTGGGGTTATTCTAACGTTTAAGAAAAATCGTGATAATCAGTGGTGGTTTAAAGACATTTAGTGAATATGAGGATAGTGATAGTGATGGGGATAGATAGTTAATATTAGTATATAGTGACTGATAGTGATAGTGATTATAGTCTAAAGGGAGAGACTCACTCTATCTTGAGAAATTGGGCATTCTAAGGATCACAGTAGGGCTGCCAAAAGGCTTTCGCCTTGTTGGACGTAAGGTGATATAATTGCTCCCCCGAATTTTTTTTCAGTTGCATTGTTTTCACAGTTACAATGAGTTCCTTAAAGATCATGCTGCCCATATCTATTGGTTACTGTCTTTGCGAGGGTGATGCCCAAATAAGTTTTAACTCCTGTAATGTAGATAGTGGCCAGCAAATGCTCTAATTAAGCCGTTAAAAACGGGACTAAATTTAACTCTAAGAAGACTGTCTGTATACTGTCTTGAACACTGTGTGACAATGGACCTGACTCCACATCGCACTGAACAGGCAGAGCATTGCTGCTTGAAATATCCAAGCCTTCTTGGTGTTGTAGACCATGAAAAGCTTGCATTTGTCACATGCATCAAGCAGTTACAGTAAATATGCAGAGACATCAACATTTTGGTTGTGTCTATTCTTTCTTTAGAATGACATGCCACACTATAGTCCGCTTTTGTAAAAGGCATCCAGCCACGATCATCGCTATCATTTTTCAAAAATGATATAACCATAAGAAAAAACGAAGGCAAGAACAACAGGCAAGTGACAGTGATGCGTTCTCGCAGCCTTTCCTGGTAATGAGGAAACGTATCCCAATCAGCGTCGTTGTACTACCACGAAGTGTATTTGGGCATGTGCTCGCATGGTGCAGCTCATACTGAGCATGACAGTATCTTAGTCATGGCATGGGTCTCACCTGCACCGGCTAAATAATTGACAATTCACTTTTTTTTCTCCTGCAGTTTCGGTTCTGGTTTGAACCGCCAGGCGGAGGCTGTGATATCACAGACAAGCTGAGCTATTGAGAGTCATGAAATAAACATGCGATATATACACTTATTATTATTATTATTATTAATATACATTTTTAAAGATTCCAGCTCTTGGTCTATTTAGTGTAAAACTTGGTGGGAATTAAAACAAAAAGGCTGCAGCCATACTGAAGCTTTTATGGGGCCTACGTGGACTCAACTTGTCTGCGGAGTCATAACCGTTGAAGCTACGTTTTCAAGCAAAGAATTTAATTTTAAATTATTCACTGCCTTGAGTGCAGTCCACCTGGCTGCTTGGATTTTTTGTAATGTGATGCGCAACACTCCGCAGACAGAACATGGAACTTAAATTTGGTGTCTCTACTCGTTTAAACTGTGTGAAAAAGTGGAGCACTTAAGAGATTCTGTCCGTGAGAAACTTTGGTGACAGTCTGATGACCAGTAATGTTATCAGATGTCCCTTATCTCCAGGATCACATGATGCGGAAACAGCACTTCAAGTTTTCGACCAGATTCTAAAGAAAATGGTAGTTATGGTTGACTTGTGAACTCAAAAGCAACAGTCATGTTTCATAGATGTAGCAATGTGCCCTCTTGCTCGGGGAAAAAAAAAATAAAATTTAGAAGTTTCAGGACACAGCTGTGCTTTCATTTTAAAAGGTTAGAGTTGAAAAGAAGGTGTTACAAAAAAAAAAGATCATTCTTGTCACGGTAAGAATGAAACCAAAAATTCTGATTTTCATGATGGGTCTCTCTCTCTGAATAGATCACGTCTCAAGGCATCACTGCACTGCTCGAGGGTGCCTGTAGGCTAACCTTGGAGGTATGTTCAGTGTTACTTTAAGAATTATTTACCACTGACAGCACTCAGTAATTCCATGATCATATCTGCATGCCTTTATTGAGCCACTTGCTTTCTTTTAGCTACATGCCTTTGTTGAGCTACTTACCAAGAGCGCTTGAGGTTGGAAATCAATTATACAAGTGGCTGGACCCCAATGGTTGAAGACTAATATTAGCGAGGCCCCGCCGGTATATCACACCTCGTGTTGTGCAGAGTAGCTTTCGCGCATAAAAATCCATCATCGCATAAAGTAAAGGTTGTCTGACTGGGTTCCCTGGCCAGCTTTTTTTTTAATGGTTTACTAGCCACCTGGACCTATTGAGAGAGACAAGGTGCTAAACATAGATGCAGTCACCTGTCTACGTCTTTTTTGGCTGAATGTAGAGCCAGCTAGCGTAGCAACATACCTTACCTGAATCTATGAATGCTTGAGCCCCTACCCTTTTTTCTAATTTTGGTTGTTGGGCACAGCTGTGGTGGCGCAATGGTTATGGCATTCGGCTGCTGTGCCTAAAGATGCAGGATCAAATCCCAGCTGTGGGGTGGGAAAGGTGCCCGTGTGCTCTGCGATGTCAGTGCACGTTAAAGATCCCCCGGGTGGTAGAAATTCCCGGAGCCCTCCACTACGGTTTCTCTCATAGCCTGAGTCTCTTTGGGACGTTACACCCCATAAATTAAACTACTTTCTGATTGACCCCATCACAATGTCAGTAATGAAACAGTATACAGTTAAGTCATCAATAGTCTAATCTGCTCATTTTTCTACGAGGCTTCATCTGCATGCCTTTTTGGGTATGCACAATACGCAGGAAGGGGCAGAAGCCAAGGCACAGGGGTTCCTCAGTGTGTTTTGAAAGTTTGTCAGTTACCTCAGTGAGTTTAAAGGTTGGGAATTGCTGCTTGAGGACTGCAAATGTGGGACAGGTTGGTTTTAGAAGTCAGAGTTGGACTGGACTGAATCCTCTTACATCTTCCTGTTGCAGGAGTTCATCGGCGACCGATGCTTACACCTCGATGACCATGGCATAGTTCAGCTCGTCATCAACTGTCCGAAGCTGCGAATTCTGAGTGTGGCAGGCTGTCCGACTTTTAAAAGTAAGGAGGAGCGACTGTTAAAAGTAAGGAGGAGTGCATGAGCGGCAATTTATTTCAGTGATTACGAGAGTGTCGCACGTTCAACCCATCAAAGGGCAACGTCGGCATCCCTTTGTTCAGTGTGATGCAATGTTAAAGACCCCCTTCTCCATACAATCAATTGTAGGCGTTGGCATTGTGAATGAAAAGTCGCGAGTGATCTTAAGGCAGGTGACATGGCTGGGCACTTATTCATCAGTAAGTTGTTGTGTGACATCACATGACCACATGACATGGCCAAGTAGGCAGTAGCTGCCAACTTTCATACCTACTTTGAGACAGGAGGGTGACCGGGTAATCCAATTCGCATCCTTTTATCTCAAGTCAGGCACTTAAATTAGAATGGTGTTTTGTAGGGTTAATTGGTAATCTATTTTGACAGGTACAGTAGCGCTGACCTTAGGTGAAAGTCAGTGCTGTATTCGTCTCCTTATTTTCCACTGTACCTGTCTAAATGGATTGCCAACTACAGTAAAACCTCATTACAAGTGACACTCAAGCGCCCGAAAAAGATGCCTCTTGTAACCATAATTAACTCGGTCCTGTGCTAACTGCATTCAGTTGACCCCTGTGAACTTGTTAATCTCATCTGCCCACCTAACTTTCTGCCGTCCCCTGCTACGCTTTCCTTCCCTTGGAATCCAGTTTGTTACCCTAAGCGACCATCGGTTATCCTCTACATGTCCTGCACTACATGTCCTGCGCATGCCCATTTCTTCTTAATTTCCACTAGAATGTCAATAACTTGAGTTGTTTCTCTGACCCACTCTGCACGCTTCCTATCTCTTAATGTTACCCCTGCCATTTTTCGTTCCATAGCCCTCTGCGCTGTCCTCAACTTAAGTAGAACCCTTTTCGTTAGCATCCATGCGGTGGCAAGGGTCAGCTCCGTTCATGGTGGTGGCGATCTTGCGCTGGTAGCAGAGATTCAGCACCAAGTTGAAGCAGTCCGGAAAGTCTGCCGTTGGCAAAGGTCGCTTTCCCACTGTACTTACCGGAATTTCACGCTCTTGTTTGGCGAAAAGCTGCGTGCGTCTGCTTTCGCCAACAAAAAGGAAGACATCCGCATTGTCACTGCTGCAGTCGCAGGCAGGTTATACACAAATGAGTCGCTTCCTTCCAAACTGGTGAGGTGGCTGACAGCCGCAGCAACATGGGAATGGAACTTTCGGCATCATCACCACCAAATCGATATCTTCAATGACTTCCACTCCCCGGAACCTGCTTGGTTCCTGTTGTCAGCCGCTGGAGGAGCCGCGAGAATATTTGATGTGGCAACCAACCACAACACTAGGTTTCACACCATTTCTGAACGGCCACGTCATGTTCTATGTACGCTGTGCATCACCGGTGGCAATTGTTGCGGGACGCAACAGCATTTGCAGTCATTTTTCACTACTGCCTTGTTCATGTAAACTGCAAAACATGTTTTACTAGGCTGTGAATGTCGAGGTTGCTTGTGATGGTGGTTGAGAAGACTTGACATAAGTGCTGTTTTTGGGCCAAATTTTGTCTTTGACCTCATCCCAGTGTGTCATTCAGGCTTCCTCAAGTTGAGGGAGGTTTCTCAAGGAGACCTCCTTGAAGGAAATTCCAAGGAGCACTCATGAATACCAATTTACCCTCTGAAATCATCCCATTGTGTCATTCTGGCTTCTTCAAGTTGAGGGAGGTTTCTCAAAGAGACATTCTTGGACGAAATGCCAAGGAGCGCTCATGAATACCAATTTACCCTCTCAATTCATCCCATTGTGTCATTCAGGCTTCCTGAAGTTGAGGGAGGTTTCTCAAGGAGACCTCAGAGGAAATGCCGAGGAGCGCTCACAAATAACAATTTACCCACTGAACTCATCCGAGTGTGTCATTCAGGCTTCCTCAAGTTGAGGGAGGTTTCTGAAAGAGACCTTCTTGGAGGAAATGCCAAGGAACGCTCATGAATTTCAATTTACCATCGAATGTAGAAGTGGTTGTTTTCCCCCTCTTGAAAGAGCGAGGTGTCGGGCCAAGACGTGTTTGCGAATTCAGGTGTGAGTGCCCTAAAAGGTTAAAATTATTGAACTATTAAGCCTGCTTGTATTTTATATATTAGTTTATAGGCAATGCCAGGAAAAGCAAGCAGAAAAGAAGGTTGTCCACTGATTTGAATTTTCAGGTGTTCTGCAGTTCAATTCACGCTCCAGATTGAACTGCATTGTCGACAGTGCTTTTTCTTTTAGTTACTTACGTTAGTAGGTCAGTAGTTGTGCTGGCTTTGAACATGGCTGAAATAGGTGCTTTTCCGCAAAGGTGAAATACAGAGGCGTATTTGTTCTGGGACATCGATGCACACTGAAGAACCCCAGGCGCTTGAACTCTACCGAGGCACACCGTATAATCGACTGTGTTGCTTTAATATGTGACAGATGCCATTTTATATTACTGTCATTGACGTATTCTTGCAACCCATTTTTCTCTGATGCAGATGTCCACGCTGCATTTGACAGGATCCGTCCAAAGAACCAATTGTTTTGGTCGTGGTCTATTTCTTAAACCTGGTGGGTGACAGTGCTGTGATGCTTCCTCCTTTTGAACGTGTGAGCTAGTGTTTTGTATTGAGGCATGTGTATGGAGGAAAAAGAAAGTTGGGCAACAATGCAATAAGTTGTTCCACAATGTAATTACAATTGTGACATTTAGATTTTTATCCGTTTAGTCTGGACATTGGAAAGTTGCGGTTGTAATTTGCAACAATCCCTTACTTTTTATGCAGCATTCTGCCTTTGCTTACAAATTAGGGTAGGGTTTGTCATGGTTTCTCATTAGTCTATCCGTCTAGCGGCATGAAGAGAAGAGGGGGCTGGGGGGCATCTAAAAATACAACTGGGAGAAAGAAAACTTCCTTGCCATCACCACTGTTGTACCTGTCACATAGCTTCTATACTTGCTAGCTCTACAGCCAAGACTGTACAGGTAAGGGGAAAATATGGGCCTTTGTCCCCAAGCTGTGGGGGAGAGGCCTGCCTCAACACTGACATCCCTCCCGTTTTCCCCCTTCACATCCCTATAGAAAAAATGAACCAACTTCGCGTGGCACAAGGACAAAGGCCCGTCGCGTTTCCTTTCCTGCATTGATTTAATGCATTTTAGTGACATAAACACTACTTTCTATTAAAGTATCATGTTGCAAATACAAATGGAGTACAGTATTTACTCGCATAATGATCGCACTTTTTGTTTTAAAAAACTGACGCAAATTTCGGGGTGCGATCATTACGCAGGGTAAATTTTCCACACAAAAATTTTTGAGCACCGAAAATGCAAACAAGTTCCAGGTCAGACATCTTAGAACAGATATCTCGATTACAACCAAAAATAAAAGTTGAGTAAGGCTTACCTTCGCAATAAACACGCACATTAAGTATCACATGAACTGCACAATGCCTATTTATTTTTTCTCGTCAGTACTCAAATTCGAGTCTGAGTCCTCGCCATCCTCGCTTTCGTTGCTGCACGACTCATCATCGGAAATGGCAGTGTCGTCGCTGGGAGCATCTTCACAAAATCACAGAAAGTCATCTTCCGTTCCATCCAAAGCGTTCGATATGCCTGTCTTGAAGATCTTGGCCACTACCTCGTCGGGGATACTGCTCCACGCTTCTCTGACCCACGAGCAAAGCATCTTCATGGATGGCCTTCTGATCTTTCTGCTCGGCGTCAAATCATGCTGGCCCATTACCATCCACTCTGCCGTCGGCCGTCACAGCAAGCATGACTGTGCATCGCTGTTTTTCTGCGCCAGACATCTTCACGAGGACGCTCCGAGCACCCTTCTCATTCACAGTTGTATTCCGGAGCATGTCGAACGTCAGTGGAGTTTGATCGTTGTTTCCAATTTGCGACATGAGGTAACCGCTTTTCTCGCGAAGTCTAGTGACAAAGTGATGGGAGTCTATCACTTTGCTTTCATACGCGAATGGGAGCCGCTGGCGCAACGACGTCTGTCGCCTCAGGGGAAGTCCATTCCGTCGCATAAAGCGAGTCGTCCAACCGGAGCTAGCGCGGAAATCCTTTGCGGCAATTCCCAGCAACTGGGACCTGCTGTATCATTTCTAATGACACTGCACAACCATCCTTGGGCAGGACCGCCTCCTCAACTAGAGGGAACTTGCCCGTTTTGAATCCGTGGAAAGCCCGCCATGTCTTGTTTGCAGCCATCAGCTTCTCGCGCTGCTTCTTCCAATAGCGTATCCTGATTTTGTTGACGCCAAAATGCCTGCCAGCAGTGCGGTTGCCGTGCTGCAGTGCATAGTCAACAGCCTTGAGCTTGAACGTGGCGGTGTAACTGGCATACCGCCCCATGGTGAAATGGCGTAAACTGCACAAAGCACGCTGCGACGCTGCCGAATTGCAAAATGGCGAACGCCGCAAAGCGCGTTTTAATCAAGGAATCATAGGAACTCGTCGGAATGCATTCCCTGCGGGATGACTGCAGATCAACCAACTGGCGGCTGTCGCTATAAGAGCGCGGGGAACTTAAAAAATGGAATTTTGACCTCAAAATTCAGGGGTGCAATCATTACGCGAGTGCGATTATTATGCGAGTAAATATGATAGTTAAGACTGATTTTGCAAGCATAGGCAAAAGTTGTTTTGCTTCCAGTTCCAAAAACTAGACTGCTTTGTAATTCACTTCAAAATGATACAGCATCCCTTTTTTGGTGTAAATGTTGTGAGTGTGATTCAATTTTTAATAAAATTTTGAATATGATTTTCTCTGCAACGAATCTCTTTTGCCATCACACAGCCATCAGTGCAGCCATAAAGGTCGAAATAGTCAAGCTTTGCCAGGACAAAAATTGGATAAAATTGTTCTCAACATTCCTCTGAGGAGTGTCTCAGACCTCTTCTTGAAACAGTAGACAATTCTGATGTGGATCGCTAAAACACCCTCCAGCCTTGTGGGTGAATTGCACGTGTGTGATGCTTGCAACTTTCTGTGCAGACCCAGTTTGACCTGCCAAGCCCATCGTCAAAAGCCACCTTGGATGTTAAACTTTTACTACCGCTTGCATCTGGCTTGTAAACTAATTTCTTGTGTATTCTGCTGAACAGCCAAGCCCTGGCGGAAAAAGCCTGCATGTTTCATTCATATGAATAATGTTGAACTCGTGTATAGGTTGTAAATAAACGCTACATTTTTCAAAGGAAATATTGAGATGATTTTTCGGTACAAATGTGTACTTAGTACAAAAGAATTTGTACCAAAAGACTAATTCTGCAAGTAGTGGCATGCCATGTTTGGCACTGAACAAAGTGCTCATCATACACTTTGTGAAGTGTTCTCTTCTTTCAAACTGTTCCCAAGTGAGTACCACAACGATTGCTCAGTGTTTAGGGTGGTCTGTTACTGAGTTCAATTATTCTACCGTATTTTTCGGTGTATAAGACGTACCCCACATATTAAGAGTCAACAGAAAAATTTGATGTATAAGACGCACCTTTGTATAATATGATCCTCAATTTACCCAGGTTGGGGCAATAAGACTTGGCTATAGATGCTTCCGCAACAATTGCAAAACACTCCAGGCCTGAAATAAAACTTGTTACATGCAAATAACAGGAAGGAAAGGTAACCCTCATGCCTGAAAATACTCACACAGTGAGAGTAGCAACGCTTTATTATTACCGAAATTCATCAAAGGCTTCATATTTGGACGCATTATCAAAAAACGACAACACTGAGCCATCCGTTTCACTTCAAAGTCACTCACTGATTCTCTGATGCGTGTGGCAAAGCACACACAAGAAATGGAAAACACTTGCGCGGCAGCCACCACACAGTGTTGTAAATCGTAAACTGGAAAAGTGTGTTGGCTTGCCCTAGCTTGCCTTGACAATGTAGAAAGAGTGAGAAGCACAGAAGTTTCATCTTTTGGCATTTTGTATTACTAAATACTCTAAGTGCCTGTGAAGTGACCATAGTCACTGTAATTGCAGAAGTCGCTACTGCCACCATTTCACGATAAAGTTCACCTACGAACATAGTGCAGAAAGAAAGAAAAAACTTGCAAAGACTCCATTGTATAGGGCGCACTACCAAAATTTTGTGAAAACCGCATCCCATGTTCAAAATGCTTGAAGGGCATCATGTCCTGGTCATTTGGGTCAACTTTGAGCAGATTCAAGCGGCCACAAAATGTGAGCAGATTCAAGCGGCCACGAAATGTTACCTACAGACGGAATGTGACCTATGGACTACAACTCGCAGCAGAAGTAATCGGAGCACATCGTGACCGAAACATTTATGTACTGACTAACTGCACCGAAACATTGAGGTGCCTTATCGGTCCACCAAGAATACATAGCGCTACACACAACATCAAACAAATGCGTAGTTCTGCAGGGAGATTGTCGGACCACCGTAACATGTGGTCGTGCAATCGCTGGATCCCAAAAATGCCTCGAGCCATCTGCACAATGAAAGTGTTCGAATTGAATAAGAACTTACGTAGCTACTTCTACACGTTAGTTTACCGCAAAACGACTGTGCCCGGTTCCCTCATATTTCACTATCCTCGCCCATGTGCACATTTCTCGGCAAATTACTTCTCACCCCCACCCCTTCGTTACTGTGGTGGCTCAGTGGCATCGGCTGCTGGGGTGTGGTTGGGTGTTCTCCTTGACACGGCGTGGCAACAAAAGCTAGACAGTGCTAGCTCTGCTTGCTTTTTTTTACATCTCAGCAACATGGAAATGCTGGGATATATGTTCTTTCTTTCCCACTGTCAGCAGCATAAAGAGAATGAAGGTTTGAGTGCGGAGACTGCCGATTAGCAAGTCAGTCGTGTTCGCAGCATTTTCAAGGAGATGACCTCTTTTTACCAGGACTTTGCAATATTACAGCTTTGGTGTTCTAGTTAACTGTGAGTGGTTGTTTAATTGTGACCTCAATAAAAGCTGTGGTGCTTGTAAAACTTTACCATGTTGTTACCCAAGGTACATTTAAAGTTGGCATTTTTTTCTCTGCATTTTGTACCCTTGAACTGGCGCTTGTTTATCATTCCAAGCACTTGTTTCATGATCACCAAAATATAAAAAAAGACACCAAATTGGCAATTGACATCAATAAGTGCATTTGTAAAAATAGCAGGCAGAGTGTGCGGACAAAACGAAAAAGCAACAAGGCAAATCAAGTAACTTGCTGGTGAAGGGTAAGTTAACACAGTCATTGTTAAATCGCACTTTACCCATTTCATACCTAGAAACGAACTACCCACAAGTGAATTTAAAAACAGGAGGCCATGTCTATTGCCCACGAAACACTGACTGCATTACAAAGTTCATAAACATCCAAAAAAATATTGGATGCCTAAATTTCTCTGTTCCGTCCCAATAAAGCCTTTCTTATTACCTAAATAAAAAGCTAAACATGAGACCAAATAATAAGCTCAAGACTTTCGATATCTCTTGATCGCTTCTTTGGTTGAACTTCAAAAATTGACTCTCCTTACTGTTCAGAGAAGTAAGACACTGGCACGTCAGCCAATAGGAAAAATAATTACAATACTAAAAATGCATGATTGTGAGGAGGAGGGTAAAGGAGGGCTAAAAACTTCAAGATCTTGTCTTCACTAAAGAATGGTGCAGAATTTGGCTTATATCACTAAAGTGTACTAAAACTTGTGTATTTCCATTGCTGGTGCAACCACCAGGATAATACTTTCACAGTTGCCTTTATTCCTATACATTAAATGAAACCTACAAATATGTTGGTATCCACTTAAGGATTTAACCCGGTCCCATCACGTACATGTGTTACAAATTCAGCAAATCAAATTCTAGAGTATTTACAGCGTAACCTTTCAGTAGCCCCATTCTGTAAAACTTCTTGCTCGATTCACTTTTATTCGTCCAAAACTTGAGTTTGCATGTGCCGTGTACGATTCCTTCTATTCTAACCTTATCACCATGCTCAAATCAGTACAGAACCATGCTGCAGGATTAATTTGTTCCCGTTATTGTTATCACACTAGCGTTTCCACACTAAAATCTTGGCTCTATCTTCCCACACTAGCCTGTTGTTGCACAATCGCCCGTCTTTCCTTGTATCATAGATTTTATCGCACCTTTAACCATGATGCTCCTCCTATTATATGTGCTCTTTGCATATCAGCACTCTTTTTCCATCAGAACAGCCAACAACTGGAATGGCCTTCCATCTGAAGTAACAACCATCATCAATCCGCTTCACTTCAAAGCTGCCATCGAAGATCATCGATATCTGCATTAAACCCTACGTCCCTCGTGGACCTACCTTTGAGGAAAAATAAATAAATAAACTTATGCAAATGAGGGAGAGATAGGGCTAACAACTGAGAGGTGAGGGAGGAAAGGAAAAATGGCATTTGCCCACTTGTGACTAGTGAAAATGCAGCGTACATATGGCTGGTCAGGAGATCCATTTCCCACATTTTATGAAGCTCACTACAGTCGCATTAAGGCTAGGTAATTTTTGATCAAAACCACTTCTGTTTGCTTCTACGTCATTAAAAACTTACACAGACTGTGCAACTACAGTAGCGTGCAGTGCCTCCAGGTACGTAACAGGACAACTCTGATAGGGATTGTATGGTAACCTGTAGCAGGCTTGCACGTCTAGCATGCTCTCGTCTCCAACTGGGAGCAGACTCAGTCAGTACTGCAATTTCTTCTGTGCAGTTATCAAACACAAAGAAATGAAACGCGAGAAATGCAAAGTGCCGTGGTGGCTCGGTAGTTAAGATGCTCGACTACTATGCTGGAGTACCCGGATTCAAACCTGACCACCGGCAGCTGTGTCCTTGCTAAAGAGAGAGACGTCCTTGTGCTGTACGATGCGAGTGCATGTTAAAATCCCAAGGTGGTCGAAATTATTTCGCAGCACTCCACTACGACTTCTCTTTCTATCTTCTTTCAATCCTGCCTTACTCCCTTCCCTTATGGCGCAGTTGTGAAGTGTGACAGACACTGCTCCTTTTCTTTCCTGTAACCCCAATTTCCAAAAATTCAAAACAAAGAGGTGTGTATTTTGGCGAAAGGAAGTGGCGTCCGTGTGCTGTGCAATGTCAGCGCACGTTAAAGATCCCCAGGGGATTGGTCGAAATTACTCCCTAGCCCTCCACTATGGCTCCTCTTTCTCTCTTTCCACTTTAACTCCCACCTTCCTCCCTTTTCTTACAGCAGGTGTCCACAGAAACAAGTGTGACAGATACTGTACCTTTCCTTTCATGTGAACCAATTATTATAATTATTATGTGCATAAAGAATTACATAAGTTCTCAACAAAATGAACTGTTAAGTTGAACCTACCAAGCTTGCATGTTAATTTGATGTACCAGGGCAAATTTTGGATCAAGATTCGTTCAAATAATTCCCTGTCACAGTACCCTTCTTAACCTACTTTTAAGTCTCTGCTCCACAAACAGCCGCATTCAGCCTGGCTTTATTCTTTATGCATACATTCCATAGTAACCAGTCTAATAACCTCACTGCCTGGGACTTGGCATGCCGATGTCAGATGTAGTCTGTTCCAGGTAGGCAAGTGGACCTGGAAGGCCCTGTGCAGTGTTGCCCATAGGCATACACTGTTGGCCTTGAGTGGGCATGCCTTGCGGCATACTTCCAGGTGGCGCCTGAGGCTGCTGTCCTGGGGTGTTGCTCGTATCATTCAAAAGGCTCTGCCAGTAGAGGATCTTCTCGTTGAACTTCTGCAGGAGCTGTTTTTTGCGAGCCAATGCATTCTTGAGCCCCGTGATGTCCTGAAAAAGGGGAGAACCAGACGGGTTACCTTTCAGTCCCACATAAAAATGGATACCTGGCAGACTTCCCTCAGGCGCACCCATTTCAGGTGGAAAAGTGTGTTCGCAGTTGAATTTACGGCTGGGTTGCCGTTTCCAGCCAGAGAAAGGATGAGATCCCAGCTGGAGTTTGACTGGAGGTGTAAATTTTGCAGCCGGAAACCCAAAAATATTAGCTGGACATAATTTGCGGTTGCATAATTCAGCTAAATTCTGGCTGAAAAAGCGCGGTTTCCAGCTGGATAATTAGGGTACACATTCCATAATCCAGCTGGAAATAAGAATTTTTTTTGCCCAGGACCACTATGTTTGGCCCGCAATGGTCCCATTGGCCTTTCACTAATACCCAATTCCAAGGCTGCGAGTGGCAAGCAAACAAAAAGCGGTCTCTAAAACAGAAAAATAACTTGCTCCATTACCTATACTGCACTGAGAACGGAGAGCAAAAATTCTAATTTCAAGCAGGCTGATTTTGTGTCAAAGAAAACGTTTTTTTTACTATACACGTCAATGTTGTTCTAAACTTCGACAGCATTCCATTAACTTTAGAAACAGACTTAGACACTGATATTCATTAACGGTGCCTTAGCTAGAGGGATTACTTAGAGGGATTAGAGGAGATTAGAAGGATCAACAGTGTCTCAGAAAATGCCAACAAAACAGAGCCTTGAAATTCTAGGTGGGTCTGCTGGATCACATAGGATCACATAAGTATTATCCTGCACTGACATCAGAGAGCTTGTGCACGTTTCAAAATATCGTTGCTATGGTCCCAGTTCTATCCTGCAACCAACCTTGGGCTCAGCAGCCAAATGCCGTAATGACTGCGCCACCCCAGCAGGTGCTCTGCACTACATTGTCTTGGTTGTGGCACATGCTGCAGTGTATACAGGTTTTCTATTAAGTGCGCTTGGCAACCATGGTTTGCTGAAAGTAGATGGTTGGTTAGGCTTGACTTGGTTTATGGGGTTTAACGTCCCAAAGTGACTCAGGCTATGAGAGATGCCGTAGTGCAGAGCTCCACAAATTTTGACCGCCTGAGGCTCTTTAACATGCACTGACATCGCACGACACATGGGCGCCTTGCTTTCTTATAAACTTTGCAAGCACACAAAGTGGAAACAGTCTGCTCATCTTATAGGGGGCATATTCACGACAGCAGCTTCCTTTGAATGCTACTTCACAATGGGCACTCAATGTTCCTGCTTTATGGATACACCTACCAAGACATGACAGTGATTACTTGCTATTAGTATCTTATGCTGAAAAAAAGCATTATTATAAGTATTAATGCTATAAGTGTATATGAATAGGTCAGTGGAAGCCATCACACATATCACGAGACAGGAGTTTGAGAGCTCATGAAAATGAAAATAAAAAATATCACCATTATAACGCAACAATGTTCTATTGAAGGCAACTGCTGCCAGGGGCTAACAAGAAAGCACAGATGGCACAAAAATATGCAGTCAGTGTAACTGACATTACTCCAGAGGCAATATATCAGGAGTATGCGCAACATCTTTGAGCCCAGCCTCAGATTCCTTAACGCATTTAGCAGTGGCCGCCGCCATCACCGTGCACCTTGGCACTGCTGCTTCGTCTCTGCCCAATAGTATGGCCACTTAGCCTTCTTTACTTTCCCTATTCCACTAAATTCTTTCATTTCTGCATTTTTTCTCAACTGTTCGTGTCACCTTCTGTATACAGACACCCTCTTTGGCAATACGTGCTGTGCAACCTCAAGGCCTAGCAGCATAGACATCTTAAAGAGGAGTGAAGAAAAAAATAATACTATTTTTATACCTTCATTCCAATTATAATGTGAGATGCAACTAAGGAAAAAAACAATGTTATCTTCATGTAAATATGGCATAGAGATGTGCTCACTGCTTCAGATTCTCTACCAAATCGATCAGTCGGAAAAGTCAATGCAACATGACTACGAAGTGCTTTTTTTTTTTTCTTTGAGTGAACGCGAAAACTTCCTCATTAGAAAATATCCATTCAGTAAATCAGTTGTGACCTGTCACTGTGCTCTCAAAACTTACTATAAGGGACTGCATTGTAATGATAAAAACAACAAACAAAAAGGAAAACGTTGCAAGCCTTGCAGTGCCTGTCTGAATTAAAGTAGCACAATCACATGAGAGGTAATGCTTAAGTAAATAACAATTCTTACTCCTATTTGGCACATAGCCAGAAGCATTAATTCACAAAACCTTTGAGAGCCAAGAAATGTTGAGTATCCTCATCTTTCTTTCCAACAGTTGTTACACACAGTTTAGACACTTGCCACAATAAGCAGGTTGTTAACAAACTGTAAGTATATTGACTAAAGTTTTGCCCACAGAAAAATTTCTGCAAGATGCTGTGACCCGTTATGCTTATTTAATATGAAGAAGACTTGCCTCCATGACAATTTGCTCAGGCTTCTGAGCTGAAAGAGCCAGTCTTTTCTGGAGGAAGAAACCATCCACTTGCTTTGCAGCATCCAGGAACTTTTGTATTGCCTGCTCCACTCCTAGGAGAAAATGAGGCACATTACTTGGACAGGCCTTCACACTCACACAAAGACAAAAATAAATATTATTTGTACAGCTGTCGGCGCATGAGCACAGCTAAGTCCAACAAGATGTCTAAAACAAATAAACATCAATGCCAGAACACACATTACAATGCTCAAGCCATCGACACGTCACAAATGTTGCTCGTCAATATTTTGTTTCTTTATGCAGACAGTCTTGAGATTGCACCACCTCACGGTGAGTTAAGATGTTGCAAGTGCGGCCAAGGACTGAGGAATAAAAATGTGCCTTCTAATCTCTTGAACGGCAGTGTTTGTGGCTCTGAAGAAACGCCTATTCAGTGGTTTACAATTCTGACTCATCAGTGGACGTTTGACGCAATAAGAACAATTGTGGTTTACATTACTACTTTCTTTTGCAGTAGCAGAACGAGACATCATAGCAAAAGCTTCAAGCTGCCCAAGTGTCTCGCATTTTTTTTCTTTTCTTTTCTTTTTTTTTGCAGCAGCAGACATCATTGCAAAAACTTCAATCTGCCTTCAGTTCTACCAACTGTGGAAGTATTTGTCATCAACCAACATACCTGTCTTTACTTCTTCCGAGTCATGAACGGAAAAATAGTCTGGATTAGTGAGTGCAGCCATACATGCCTGAAAAATGAAAGTTGCATTGTTATGTCTTTGAATATGAAAAGTTGGTTGGTGATTTCAACATATCTTTTATCTTCCTCTACCCTGTATTTAATTCTTGTCAGTGATTTTTTTTTTCCACTCACATATAACAGCAGCACATATGAAAATTTTAACGTGTCAAGATATAACAACCAAGGCCACATAATAAAAAGCAACGGGCAACGATTTGAAAATATGAAGTGCCGAAAAATGCCCTACAGCTGCAACTAGTGGCATAATGCACCAACAAAATTATAAAAGCGCAGAAAAGCAAGGCCACGTGCAGATGCCAAACATTCAAAGAAATATATGGTTACCTAGCTAGCAAAGTCACGCGTCGCTTAAACAAAGCACTTTCGATAAAGCGCACGTGCGTCCACAATTTAAGCGCTTGCCGGGCTGCTCTAGGCAGCAGCCGGACAGATCGATTTCAACAAGTTCAGTTGTGCTCTAGAAAGGAGCTCGGCTGTCCACATTTGTGCCCTATGCAAATAAATTTTAGCATGGTACAGTAAGTGTCCTCCTTCAGCGTCATATCGACTTGGCCTGCGAAAAGCCATTTTCAATCAGCTTCACTTCCAAGGTATGCGCAATGCCTCCTTCAGGAGGCATATGAGGAATGTGTTATTAGCATCCCTAGCATCTCTACTGTAGTAACGAATGGAGACCTTTAGGTTAGTGGCATAAACGTTTCTGCATTTAAATGGCAATTTGTTACAAGCCGAAGATTGCATGCAAACAAAAAGAAACATCTAGCGACGCATGCAACACAGACATTTTGAATTAGCCGCGCAAAAGGCCGACTACGCAACCTTATCGAGAGAAATACAAATGCAAACGGTAGAAAAACTGAATTTGCTGGGACCATACCCGAAAAGCGTTCTCGAACACATCCACGCTGTGGTTAGACGAAGCCATATTAGACTCTTGCAACGTGGACGCTTGCTTCCCGCCAGCAATTAAGTCACCAGCGATTGCACGTTTGGATGGTACTACGATACTACTCGCAACAAATCTCAAGCAGCAATAAAGAAGAAGAAAAAAAGGGGTACCACTGCTTGGGTTTAGTGTGGCAACCGGCCGGAGAGCGAGCTGCGATGATCGCCACCCAATTCCGTGAGAGGGCGGGACGAGCAACAAGGGCTCTTCTTTCGCGTTCGGCGCGTAGCCGCTGCGGGGATACCGGGGTTACAGTACAAGGTTCTCTTTGCAGCTATTTTCATAGGTGATGCAATAGGTAGAATAATTATAAAGCGACTACTTATTCCAAGTGCTTAAACTGATCACTGTAATCTCTTTACCTCTATCTGCACATGCCGTGCACGCTTGAGAATGTTTGGGGAACAGCGCGAGAGGCTTGAATCGCTATTTGAAACTGGTTCAGCAACCTCTCACGAAGAAAGAACACTCCCACTTCTTCTCAATAAAGAGTTTCCTCCTCCTTTGTTTTTAGTGCGGACAGCCAGAAATCGTCTAGATAGATATTAACACGCATTGTCTGCGTAGTGTTTTACATTCTTTCTTTCCGTAAAAAAAAGGTAAAGTATGCTGCCGAATTGCATGCAGAGAAAAACAGTATATTCATGTCAATCGAAGCTTGAGCTTTAATTGTGAGGGCTCTTTACGAACACCTTGTTCTGTTAAAGAATTGCGCGTATCAATGTATGACTGAAAGTTTATCTTAAATCCTCAATAATGTGTAATATATCTTTCTAACCAGTGCTGGTTCTGTAGCCTTATCGTCGCTTGCACAAATTACAAACAGTGTGTTGAGCAAAACATAGATGTACAAGACAGAAAAAAAACATAATATAGCCATGCCTTTGCATGTATGATGCAGTTCTTGGCACGCATCGGCGCTCGACTACTGTTCCCAAGTATACGGGATCGAATCCCGGCCTCGGTGGTTGTGACAGTAGGAATAAGGAAAAGAAAATGCACGGGCCTGCTACTGGCTCTGTAGCTGAGCCACCTCCGCTGCCTCGTGCAGATAGAAGAGAATATAGAGAGGAAAGGAAAGGACGAGGGAAAGAAAGAGGCGCGCCGCAACAACAGCCGTCGTCCACTACCAGCGGTGGCGTGTGCAATGACGGCCTACAACAGATAAAAATTCGGTGCCAGGCTAGCCCCCTGCCGCAAGCGGCGATGACCTACCTGTACCAGCCCCATCATGGGAGAGCAGGTCGACGGCCGCTTTTCGGTGGAGACGAAAAGCAAGGCGCCCGTGTACTGTGCGATGTCAGTGCACGTTGAAGAACCCTAGGGGGTCGAAATTTCCGGAGCCCTCTACTACGACGTCTCTCATAGCCTGAGTCACTTTGGGACGTTAAATCCCACCAACCAAACCAAACCAAACAAAAGTGACAAATACAAAAATATATACATGAGTAGCACTTATACAAAATGCTTGGTTTGGTTGGTTTATAGGGTTTACCGTCCCAAAACAACTAAGGCTATGAGAGACGCCGTAGTGGAGGACTCCGGAAATTTCGACCACCAGGGGTTCTTTAACGTGCACTGACATCGCACAACACACGGGCGCCTTGCTTTTCGCCTCTGTACACTTTAATATATGGAGGAATTCAAATGCTCCGTGTGTGTGGAGCAACATATGAGTAATCAACCGGACGCACTTGCCAACTATCCTTTAACTATAATCTGGCTATAATCGTTCCCCAAGTAAATATTGCTTTTTTTTTCATTTTAGATTTTTGTCGCAGTTCGTTTATTTTGCCAAAAGCGAAGCCACAAAAGGACTTTAAATTTGATTACTTGAAGTGCGAGCTGTTTCCCGTGCGTTCGGACTCCAAGTTTGAAACCTCACACATAAGGGTGCATAAAGGTTTCAAAATCTGTAGTGGAAGATGTACTGAATTTTCTTAATCATAATGAACAGTGAATGAATCCTGCAGTGTAAAACTACACTGGAAAGGCATATAGATGGGTACTAAAAACCGCCTAGGCCAAATTTATAAGTAAATTGTCATAGCTACGAGCTGGGGAGCGCACAGCCCCAGCTGCGGAGCTGGTTACGAGGGCAATGGTGGCGACGCCGACGACGACGCGAAACGCAGGAAAGTAATATACGTAGCGAAAAGCAGTGACTACCTCGGGATCAGAAGTTAATTTCTCCAGTCTACTGCGCCGTTCGCCAGCAGCGAAACTCTCCTTGGCTTCTATGTTGAGCTCGTCTAAGTTCACCGGCGTTCTATAATTCGTTTACATGAAAGGAAAGGCGCAGCATCTGTTACTCGCGAAAGGTAAGAGGTGCCGCCCGGCGGTGTTGGAGCGCACTCGTTCCCGCTTGGTCCTCATAGCTGATGGCAGATGGGTGACGTCACATCCTTGATGTCACCCTAATTGAGTGACTTAACTATTTTAGTCTTTGCTACTTTCAATTTGCACGCCAATCGAGTATTTGTCACTCGCGGATCCCGCTATTATCCTCACGATAGACAAGCGGAATTATGAAGGTGGTCAAGGGTGGCTGATCCTAGCCCTGATGGGGCTGGGACTGGTAGGTCACCGCCGCTTGGGGCCGGGGCTAGCCTGCCACCGATTTTTATCTGTTGTAGGCAGTCATTGCACCCGCCACTGCTTCGGTGGTGGACGATGGCTGTTGTTGCGGCGCGGGTCTTTCTCTCCCTCTCCCTCTTCTTTTTATTTCTTCTCTACTTGCTCTCTTCTGTCCGCACAAGTTCTCCCCTGATGGGGCTGGAGCAGGTAGGTCACCGCCGCTAGCGGTGAGGGCTAGCCTACCACCGAATTTTTATCTGTTGTAGGCCGTCATTGCACCCGCCACCGCTTCGGTGGTGGACGACGGCTGTTGCGGCGCGTCTTTCTCTCCGTCTTCCTTTTATTCAATAATGGCAGCGTTTGGGCGAGTTGGTTAGACATGTTAAACCTGGAAAGCGCATAAAAAACACAACGGACAACAGCAAGAGACAGACACACGAGCGCTCGTGTGTCTGTCTCTTGCTGTTGTCCGTTGTGTTTTTTATGCGCTTTCCAGGTTTAACATTCCTTTTATTCTCTATTTTCTCTTCTGTCTGCACGAGACAGCGGAGGTGGCTCAGCTACAGAGCCAGTAGCAGGCCCGTGCATTTTCTTTTCCTTCTTCCTACAGCCACAACAACGAGGCACCGGAGGTGGCTCAGGGGCAGAGCAAATAGCAGGCCCGTGTATCTTCTTTTCCTTCTTCCTACAGCTACAACAACAACAACGAATTATGAAGAGCGTTTCACGACACTGGGCGTGTCGCAACGGTAAAGCGCCTGGTTGATGAAGGTTTGACTCCCGGATGAAGACAATTTTTTTTTAATGGGGAAGCGCTGCTAGGCAACGCCGGCTGAGCTTGGCGAGGAGGCTGCGCAGCTGATTGATCGATTGACTAAAACTTTAATTTACACCGATTTAGGAGGCCCCCTACTTCCCGCTCCTGGCACGCAGGCCTGAGGAACGGGAGCTGGAACTTCCGCGACTAAGGACTGGCGAATATACATTGGTTATTCGCGGCCTCTGCCGCCAGGCGGACGGCTTTTTGTTGGTCAGCGGGGACGTCGCTTCGCAGCAGGGTTACCCAGGCTTCTCTACTTTTAATGTTGTCTCTAGCGCCCGGAGATTTAGGGCATTCCTAAAGTATATGGTCGAGGGTCCCCCTCGCTTCGCAGGCTTTGCATTTATCATTTTTTCTCTCATCTATCTGGGTGTGAAACAACCATAAAGTGTTTGGGAAATTTCCGGCTTGTAATCGCCGCCAGGCTATGGTCTCTTTATTATTTAAGCTAGGATCCGGTGGCGGCATCAGACGTCTTCCTAATCTATAATTTTCGATTATTTCTTTATAGATTTGCAAACGTTCGTCCATCGCCTGACAGTCGGGCGGCTCCGCGTTTGTCCGGAAGTAGAAATCTCGGGCTAAATCATGGGCCGCCTCGTTGCCGGGGACGGACGTGTGTGCTGCGACCCAAATTAGGGTGATTTTCCGATCGATTTCAGCTACAGCTGTTAGAATGCGGGTGGCTTCTTGCGAGTCCCTGCCTTTTCCGATATTCCAGAGAGAAGTTTTACTGTCGATAAGGATCAATCTAGCCAGCGAGGCAGCGGAGGTGGCTGAGCTACAGAGCCAGTAGCAGGCCCGTGTATTTTCCTTTCCTTCTCCTTTGCTTTTTGTCTCCATCGAAAAGCGGCCTCGGCGGCCGCTTTTCGATGGAGGCGAAAAGCACAGCGCCCGTGTGCTGTGCGATGTCAGTGCACGTTAAAGAACCCCAGGTGGTCGAAATTTCCGGATTCCTCCCCTACGGCGTCTCTCATAGCCTGAGTTAGTTTGGGACGTTAAACCCCACAAACCAAACCAAAGCCACAATAACAACAACAACAACTGTAGGAAGAAGGAAAAGAAAATGCACGGGCCTGCTACCGGCTCTGTAGCTGACATAGAGTTTCCTACTCTTACCTAGAGGGAAAGCTGGGCTGCCATCTATGGGAGTTTACATGGAGTATCCAGACGACCGGTTCAGCCACCATGGGCGCTCAAAGCATCATGGGCCGGAGAGCTACCGAGTGCAGAACTACAACTTTTGGCCAAAACTAATGCAAAGATAAAAGTTGTTCTACAGTAAATAATGTTCTAACATTCAATTTTGTGACTATAAATTGCAAAAAGAGAGAGAAACAGCATGTCAGTGCGAAATTTATCCAATATAAGCGATCGCTCGCTCTCCTATTGGCTGAGTATTAAGCTGCGCGGAAACCAAAATTTCGCACCTGTTGAGCATACCATAAAAAGAAAAAAGTTTTTGAAAATATATACGGTTGCTTATTTACTTCAAGAAGATTTTGATGGCATTTTAGAAAACCGAAACTGTTTATTGGCGCAGTCTTCTGTTGCGTTTGCACTACTGTGGCTTTTGCGCACTACGTTTGTAGTCTGCTACTGCTCGTCTGCTCGCTACCTATAAGCGCGCGGCGCGCGCTATTTGACGGCTCTCACCATGTCTTGGCGTTGTGCGTACGGACTCTGCAAAGAGAACCACAAAGTACGAAGCGGAAGCCTGTCCTATCACAAGTAAGTACCTGGCGTATATATTTACCACTGCTTATCACGTTGGTATTTCAGTGAATTCGTGAAGTCGCGTCTGCAATGCGCGCGGTGACTGCCCGGCTTCGAAATGGGTGGGAAAATTTCAACTGCGGGTAAGGTAACTGTAGCTTGTCGAAGTAATTGGCGCTTCTAAAAGGCAAGTGTCGGCACGAGAAATGTGCAGAGTTTGACAGTAGCAGGTTCTGAAGTTTAAAATTCACAACAAAAAAGCGTTCTTTCATTTTCTCACCTGTTCATTGCAGCTAGCAAGTTAACTCTAAAATACAAAAAAAAAAAACTTTTTTTTTTCGGTTTCTCACCTGTAGCAAATGTGTTCAATGCACAGGTTCCCACTGGACAACTCCGACTTACTTTCGAAATGGCTGCAAGCGATGGGGCAACCAGACTTCAGGCCCAGCAGATACCAAACACTTTGCTCGGCTCATTTCTTAGCAAGCGATTTTAGAGCAGGGCGTCAACAATGTGTGCTTCATGAAGGAGCAGTGCCATCGCAGTTTCAACACAACACTGGATGCACACAGGTAGTTATGCACACTTGCATGTACTTTTGGGGGGTTTCAACAATTAACAAGCACGTATCTTAAAAAAGAATAGCTTGTAGAGGCCAAATGTCAATATACAGTTTCTTGGCTCGGCACAGAAAAAATGAAATTTATCTTCTTTGCCAAGATGATGCAGTGCAGGCACAGCACTAATCAGGAAGTGATGCAACTTACTGTAGTTGCCATGGAGGATGGTACCATTAATATTACCATTAATATTTAAAAACATTGAGCACATTCAGCAGGTACCTATAAAGTTGTGTGGGATAATGTGACACTACAACTTGAGACAACCTCTTGGCCTGATTTATTACAAGTGGCAATGGTCTTACACCACAGATTTTAAAGACGTATGGCAATTGCAGACAAGTAAGTTTAACATGGACGCCTTTTGCTCCCAGGAAGTACCACAGCACAGTGGATGTGCTGACACGGCTTCACAGGAACAACCAACACCACCACCAGGCTCAGGAGACATACCATATGCTGCAATCTCCCTGCCAACAGTTCAACAGCCATCAACCAGTCACCAAAACTCAGCAGTAAAACATGACCACACATACAGCCGCGAAATAACCGAGGACAGGGTGAAGCTGCTGGAAGAAGGTCTTACGTCTGCCCGAAAGAAATTGAAAGTGCTGCACGAAAAAACAACAAGATATGAGAAAAAAAGTGGAACATTACTGAATGTCATTGAGGAGATGAAGGCGAAAAATTTGATTTCCCAAGAAGCTGAAAAAAAGCTTGAAGAGTTTCAGAACCTCCCACAAGAAATTCTAAAAGGATGGGGAGAAAATGCAGCTGCTGAGCATTCCTGTCGCAGGAGGTATAATGACGAGATGAAAAAATTTTCTTCCACACTTTACTACTATTCGCCACGGGCTTATGAATACTTGGGCAGGCTGTTTCCTATGCCTAGTGCACAGGCGATCAGGAAATGGCTACAAGTTGTAAGTGGCTGGCCAGGCTTCACTGCTGAAGTACTCAATGATCTAAAGGTCAAACATGGGCAAGATTCACCACGGGAGCGACTGTGCTCTATACTACTTGACGGGATGAGCATAAGGAAGGCATGTGAGCTTGATGCTTCCAGTGGCCGTCTCATCGGTTATGTAGACCTGGGGCACTCGCCAGAAAATGAAGATGTCAATGATGCACCACTAGCAACAGAGGCACTAGTGTTCATGGTCGTTGGCATAGCAGCACCGTGGAAGATGCCATTTGGTTATTTTCTCAATGCTGGCCTCTCCGGGGAAGTGGTCAAGAACTTGCTGCTTGATGCCATCCACTGCATAACTGAGTGTGGACTGACAGTAGTGGCCGTCGTATGTGACTGCCTCAGCGCGAATGTGTCAATGGCAAAGCTGCTTGGATGCCAGGTTCACGAGCATTCATACAAAGACCTGAAGACCTTCTTTCCCCACCCAGAAAATCAGCATCAAAAAATCTTCATGCTATTTGATGCCTGCCATGGCATAAAGCTGCTCAGGAATCTCCTTGGCGACAAAGGTGTTCTAGTCAGCAGCTTCTATGGGGTAAGAAATACTATATTTTAGCAATGAGAACTGATAAGTGTATTCAGCTGTCAACAAAAAGAGAAATTTGAAGGGCACTTAAGCTACGTCTTTAAGAGTATGCTGCGACAGCATTAATGACTCTTGTCTGCAGCTGCTCTTGTGGATGCACACATTTTGTTACTCGCTCAATCACTAATTCTGTAATTTATGCCTCTATAATATCACATACACTCATTAGCATATAGTTGTAAGTTACCATACTGTACGGGTGACCAAGGGACAAAAATATAAAGCACCAATTCAACAAAGCCATATGATGTGCCTGTGTGGCCTAAGGACAGCACATTTGATTGGGAATCCAAGGGCGGTGGGTTAGATTTTCATCTCCTCCCAACATGTGGTCTTGTGATGTCACATAACCCTATCGGTGGCCCATTGTTTCACCTACGAACTCGCATAGTTGTGGCCATGACTTTTCAGCTCGCAATGCTGGCAGCAGCAATGCTAGAAATATTTGCTGCAGAATGGGACCTTTAATGGTGTTGTGTTAAAACAGCTTATGCACTGCCTCTATAAAATATATTAAATAGCCTGCTGTTCATAGTTTCCCACACAAGCTAAAGCCACTAACACAGCTGCACTTACAAATGTGAAGACTAAGGGAAGTGAAAAGAAGTTTAAATGACTGTAAATGACTAAGCTATAAGGAATAACATTCACATCAGGCTTGTATGTCTGAAAGACAATGCCCTTGCTAGTGCCAAAGCTTTGTTCATATAGCATGACTAGGCTACCGAAGCAAATAGCATAAATACAGTGGCTGCGTTTAAAATAAAAGTATGTAGCTGACGAACATTTTGCTTTTATGTCAAGCAAAAATTTCCTTTTGCTTGAATTTAAATCTTGAGTGACATTATGGAAAATAATATAAAACAAACCATTAAAGAGGCTGTGCTCACTGTAATCACTTTTCATAATAATGAACGGCCTAAGGGAAGATAGGTACAACTGTTTTGCCGACAGGCATTCATCTGTAACAAAATTATATTTGGACCAAAAGTTGTAGTTGATAGTAGTATTGCATCTTGTTTAAAAATGATTTGTTGGTTTATAGGGTTTAACATCCCAAAGCAAATGAAGCTATGAAAGATGAAATAAGGGGGCTCCAGAAATATTGACCATCTGGGTTCTTTAACATGCACAGACTGTAATCGCACACTGGCGCCTATCTTTTCGCCCCCATCGAAAAGCTGCCACCACCACCAGGAGTCAATCTCACATCATTGGGCAGTCGTGCACCCTAACCACTGAGCTACCACGACAAGACGTTTACAGAAAAAAAGATGGCCTTCAGCAAATGTACTAGCATTTGAAAATTTGCTCCCATCTAGCTTATAACCTGGTCTGCAGTGAAAGTAACCTCCTCAACATAACTATGCGGAAAGCAATAGCATAAGGCAAGTGCAATTATACTGCTGTGCTCCTTTAACGAAATCATTCATGCAATGTTTTTCTACTCAACTCTCCCTGTTCAAGGATATCCTTCACTCTGCCGCTTAACTCATGCTTTATGGTGCTTAATGTCCCAAAGTGAAGCCAGTGTAGCAGAGTTCCAGATAATTTCGACCAGATAGATTTATTTATTATGCACCAACAATGCACAGCACAAGGCTGTCTTGCATTTCACCTCCACCAAAACATGACCACAATAACTGGGGTCAGTCACTGGCCGCCCAACTCAGTGATTAAGCACTGAAACCCCCGAGCCACTGCAGCATGATATGCTTAACTCAGTAATGAAAAATTATACGGTGGTAGAAGATTAGTCAAGATTTCAACTGTGCTTTGCGGTGAATATTACCTTAGGATACTGCAGAAGTAAAACGACATGGATGTCATTTTAACACTGCAGAAACTAAAGAAAGGCAAACAAGCTGTTTAGTGTTCAAGAAACTGTAAATGCCAAGGCAGTTAAGATGGCTTTGCAATTAACCCAAAATCCTGTGCCCCTTTACTTCACAGACTGTCCGGTGGGAACACATTGTGCGCCTCCATGAGCTGCAGGATAAGGAAGGGCTACGTGCAGCCAACAAACTTTCAAGAGCCCACATTGAGTACTATCGACAGGTGAGGTAACCTCTGTAAGGTCGCCAGCAGAAGTTTAATATCCTGCTTTTTTCTTCCTTTAATAGGTGATGAAAGTTAAGCTAGCCGCACAGGTATTCAGCAGCTCTGTCAGCAAGGCCCTAGAGTTTGCCTCACGGCTGCAACTCCCAGACTTTGAAGACTGCAGTGGAACAGCCAAGTTTATTGCCATGGTTGATCGGTAAGACCTACGATAGGTTGCTTTGCATGTATTTTGTAAGGTACTGTAAACAATGGCATATGGTTAGGTTAACGCAAAAACAATTTTCAGGACATAAGGTATGCAAAACCTCTAACTGTCCCACTTTAAACAAGGAGACATAAATCAATAAGACAATGTTTTATTTACCTTAAGGCTAATTCTTAATGCTACAAGGGTCACAACTCGGACAGGTCTAGCAATGCTGAACATGTTTAAATTTCTCTGCCTGTATCCACAGATTGTGATGATTAAGGAAGCGGCTGAAATGAAAATAATCAGGATCTAAAAATAGCAATTCAAGGAAAAACAAGCCACAGTAAAATAAGAAAACGACCAACAAAATTTTATGGTGTAATGATTTCACACTAAATGGCAACCTTAAGAAGTAGTAAGCAGCAACTAACTCCAGTTACAGTCAGAGATGAAGCCTGTTCTCTGCACAAGTCCTTCATTTGTATTTGTGTGGGCAAGGCACTATTGGCATGACAGTGCGCTATTACAGCTCCGATGTCTCAACATAGTGAACACCTTGCCTTTAGCCCACCTTGTCTATTTATAGTAAGCGCTTGTTTTTTGGCTAACAAATTGTGCAGACGAAACGTTCAGACGAAAATGCTTACACAGCCAGGCAACTGGCAGATACCCTGTAAATAGCTTTCTGTTGTTCAAAACCCCTATGGCTAGCTTTGGGGTATCTCTTAATGACCTATTTACATGTACAAGCAATATCCTATTGAGCTCGGGCCTATAGTATAAGCCTGTAAAGGGTAATGTTTGTAATATAACAATGTATAAAATACATGCATGTGCACAGTTTACATTTGCACAGGTATCATTAAAGGATATGTGCCTGAAACTAGACATATCTCAACTATGCTCACTTCAGAAAACCCTCTTTTGGGCCGCCTGCACAAGGACTGAATGCCTATGACATGATGCCGCAGGTGCCGTCATCTACAAAGGCACCAGTTTCTGGGTGATGCACCTCTGGTGACAGCACTCCACAAACCTTGTGTCACTGAGACATTGAGAATATGCCTGTATAAGGTTAATGGCAGTAATGTGCAAATATTTAAGCAGAACTTAGGTCTTGCTTATACATAAATTCTTAGAAAATGAGATGCCTATCATAGCATATGAAAATAAAAATTCATATATCATATTATGCTTTACGAACATGAATAATTCATTCAGCTTGCACTGGTGTACAAGAATATGCAGAAAGCTAACCATTTAGCATTATCTTTCAGGACATTTGACCACTTAAACTCCTGCAACCCAACAGCCAAAGGGTTCAAGGCACCACTGCGGCCGTCAACACTCCAGTATCAAGGAGAGGTGATGGAGGTTGCAGGGAAGCAACTAATGGACCTTCGGCTACCAGATGGAACACCGGTAGCTCAAGACGGCAGGCGCATGTCTGTGATTGCACTAGCATTCACGCTGAAGAGTGTGTCACAGCTGGCAAAGACACTCTTTGATGCTGAACTATGCAGGTGAGTGCGCATCTATGCTACAGTCACATGCTGCATATCCCTAAACAGTTCACTGACAACATTAACTCAGTTCATGACGCAAAATGTCATGTGCGCACATTGAGTTTTTGTGCATTTTGGCATGCTCATTTTTTGTGTTTCATATAATTGTCAGCAACTAGATTGTTAACACTGGTGTTATGATGTGATACTCGTAATAATTAATAGAAAAGACCAAGAAATAGCCTACACTAGGATACTCAACACTGTGTGTGTGATTCTGGCAGTGAACAAGCAGCGCGTATATATTGCTTGATTATTCCAACTACAGCTATTGAGACGGCAGGGCTAAAAGACAAATTAAGACACAAGCACACCAGCCCTTTTCCCTTTAGCAGAGACGAAAGTCTTCACCATGGAGTGGGAAATAGGGCAACACTCAATGTTAACGCTTCACATGCACTGACAAATCACAAAAAGAAACATTAAAAAAAAGTGATTACTGCTAAATGCCATAACCTGACCTTTTTCATAGCACTTATAGAATCCTTTATGCAGTATATTGTTCGTCTAGTTGGTTTATGCTTCATTAGTGACCTTCATTCATACAAAATAATAAACAATTTCAACTTAATTTCTTGAACCCATCCCGTATTCAGTTCGAGCTCTATTTAAGCAAATGAGTACAATTGCAAGCAAATGAGTACAAGTACATAAAGAAACAAGGCAGGTTATAGTTACACCGACATGCTTTTTCACACTGCAAATATAGTATGCAGCAAGGTTTGCCTCCAAACACACAGGAGTGCTGTAATGGCCAAAATGAGTGTACTGGTATGCGTTTCACTGCTGTGGTAAGTTAGATAAAAGTAGATAAGAGTTAGCAAAATTTTTCACGCCAAAGCTGCAAATCAAGCTGGAGACGGTGTTGCTTCAAATACGCTTCCTCTATCCAGTAAAAGGGCACAAAACCTGATGCCGTGCTTTGGTTGTAAAAACATTTTTAGGCTTTTGCATAACTTAAGTAATGATATATCTAAATTCATGCCGCCAATTGTATGCAGCCATAGGGGTGCGCAGGGTTCAGCATTAGGGCGAGCCAAGTTTCAACACAGTGCCCCTCGCACTTAGTTGAAACCAAAATGCAGCGCAAAGATGAAGACTGGTTACAAAACATTTATCTTCATCATCATCAGCCTGACTATACCCACTGCAGGGCGAAGGCCTCTCCCATATTCCTCCAATTTACCCAGTCCTGCGCTAGCTGCATCCACTTGACGCCTCCTAACTTCTTAAACTCATCCGTCCACCTACCTTTCTGCCGCCCCCTGCTGCGCTTTTCTTCTCTGGGTACCCTGTTTGTTACCCTAAGCGACCATTGGTTATCCTCTCTTCACACTACATGTCCTGCCCATGCCCATTTCTTCTTGATTCTTCTTCTTGACATTTATCTTATAGTGATGGAATACAACAAGCACTTAAACATGTATAAAAAACAAAGCACCTTTTGCCATGGATGCAGAAGATAGATGACATTAATGGTAGTACACCGGGTAAATTGGAGGAATATGGAAGAGGAGTTCGCCCTGCAGTGGGTATAGCCCGGCTGATGATAATGATGCAGAACTAAAAATGATGCAACGAAACGCTTCCTGAAACAGTTTCTTGAGTCCTTGGCTTTCCAGAGGCAAGGGTGGCAAGTAAGCAGTTCTTGAAACACATCACGGGTCCTCTGCTGTAAGCATCGACAAAAAACTTGCACGGCCAATAACTCTCCAAATGATGACAGAGGTCCGAGATAATAAACGTACAGAGCAGATCTGGCAACCACCTTAGAGGATTAGGGGGCAGCCGCTCCTGGTGCACATGTCTATGCTTGCAATCTTTGCCTCTTGCTTTATCACATGCACCAAGCAGAGATAAACAGTGCTAAATGTGATTCCTAATACTGTTAGTGCTGTACAGACAGAGCAAACTCAATAATAGGAGAATCAGCACAGCACAATAAATGTTTACTTAGCCTCTGCAATGGTGGCAATCTAATGTGTGCAGTGCTCACCAGTACTTTTGACATTCTTTTATGCAAGAAATTCAACTTCTCATTTTTCTCGGCGCATACTCAGTGGGCAGAAATTTTCCCATAGTAGATCAAATCTTCTATTCTGTACTTAATGATGTCACACAAAAAAATGAGAACTATTTATTTTACCACAGAATTTTCATACTTTCATTGATAACGGCAATATCCTAAACTTCATTACACATCTGGTTGCTACAGAAAAAGAACTAGAGGGATTCAACACAGCTGTACCGGATGTTGAATTGTTGATATAAGACACACGGCTGGTTTCAAATTGTTTATTTCAGTGATTTCTTTAATGCTGTAATGAATAATAACATAGCCACTGTAGTAAACTGTTGCAGTTTCTTTTATAAGCAAAAATTAAAAATGGTCTAGAAGAAAGGAAAGGTGCAGTCCATGTCACACTTCTCGGTGGACACGTGAACCATGCCATAAAAGAATGAAGGAGGCATTGAAAGAAGAAAAGAAAGAGCTTCAATATCAAAGGGCTGTAGAAAATAGCGGCAGCCAGCTAAATTTAACAACCACTGCTTATGTAATGTGCCTGGCCCACCAAATCTGGTGCATTTGGTCACAGCGCACACATATGGGACAAAAGACAAAGGTTGCATGTGTGTGGAACCACTGTCTTTTGTCCCATTCACGTGCGCTGGGACCACATCATTCCGTACCAACTCGCCAAGATTTCCACTTCACTCTAACCTGTCATCCACTCATGCCACTCATGTTTGAATTGGCACCACCTTAAGAATAGTGTTCCTATGGAGGCTCCCTAGTTCGAATGCGGTTACTGATGATGTGATGTCACTGCAGGTTGTAAAGATCTGTAGGTGTCTGATGTCATTGCAGAGCCATCTACTATGGCAGCTCTTTTTCTTCCTCCTTTAACTCCCTTCTTCTTTCTGTTACAATGTGGTTCAGGTGTTCACCAGGAAATGTGACAGATACTGTGTCTTTCCTTTGCAACACCCTAAGAATGGTGTCCATATGGAGGCTCCCTGGACTACCCCTCCTCTCCATGGCAGCAGGCATGTGGCACAGCATACGTGCCCAGCAACACTTGAAATTGCGGCATCAAATGATCCTAACGAACGTGGGCAGCGGAGCATAAAAGCTGTAGGCAAAGCTACCCGTTCCTCTGCCACCTTCACTGAGTCACTCTATGAGTGAATGTTTTTTATGCTCCCTTTAATCTGCCTACACCTGAAAATAATCCTTCTACCATGCATCCAGAAAGCAAGCAATGAACCAGTATCTGCAATCCAAATAAAGAGCTTAAGGATACCGTGCCATGCCTTCACTGTTCAGTTACTGTCATGACTATGCACACAATGCATACACTTTACCGAAAGCCACATTTTTTTATCATGATTCGGGGGGGGGGTTCGCCTTTACACAATATGCGGTCCCATGCGTAGAAGTCAAATTACTTGCAACTTTCAAACTACTAGGAGAGTGTAGGGACACCACACTGAAAGCTGTTTCAAATGGCACATTGTTGCAGAACAGTGTGTGCTGGAAAACAATGCTCATAGTAACAGGCCGCTGTTATCACCTGGCAACCCCTAGAGGAGAGTGCTGCACAAGACAATGTGTGGATATGAGAACCACACTGATTTTTTGTTAATGTTTCATATTATCTGCTCTCAAGTTAGGGGAGCAGCCCTAAGCAGCCCTGGAGCAGCCCAACATCAGTCACAACTTGTCTCCCACACATACAGAAATACCGAGAAAGCAATAAAGAGGAAGGGGACAGATACCAATTACAGGTACACATTGGTACCCAACAGAGGAAAGCTGAAAGGATAGAAAAAGATTAGCCAACAGAACAATATTGGGAGTTCAAAAAGGGACACATGAGCTCATAAATAAATTCACAAAACCACTGCGCTCCTCACACATACCATCCACCGTGTTGCTTGCAGGTACATTTGCACGAGGAGGCTCACACAGGATCCCCTGGAGATGTATTTCAGCTGCATCAGGCAGCGCGGTGGCTGGAACAACAATCCGTCGCCTGCCCAGTTCCGGCATGCCTACCGAAGCACTATTGTGCATGCAGCTGTGGTTGCTTCAAGGAACTGCAACGTCTCCACAGAGCTGGAAGGCATTTCCTTATCCAGGAGCCAGCGACAGCAGATCAGGCCCTGCATGGAAGACAGCTGCTATGGATTTCAACTGCCAACATCTACACTGCCACAGTTGCTGCTTGACCACGACTACTTTGCTCTAAGCGAATTCAAAAGCAAAGTGGTTGAGTATATAGGTGGCTACGTCGTCAGGGCAATTAGCAGCACCCTTCATTGCGCTGAATGTGCTGCTCTCCTTGTGTCCGACAGCATAAGTAGTCTGTTAACATTGATTAAGAACCAGGGCGGCCTCATTGAGCCATCACGCTTTGTCCACGCTGCAATGCATGCTGCTGAAAGAATGCTCCAGCAAACACCAGCTGTTGAAAAGCATAATGTGACTGAACTCACACTAAAAGCGTTTAGAGAATTTGTGCAGCAACACAAAGCCATACTGGAGGAATGTGCACACTACACTGAAGATCCACACCATGTCATCACCCTGACACGAGTGGTGCAAAAAAAGTACATTCGATTACGGCTCCGAGAGATTGCCCGCCGTGTCACCGAGAAAAACCGTGGTGCTTATGTCAGGCATCAGTTCACAAAACGTGTGCTTTTTGCACACCAGTGAACAGTTTGCCCATGCCCTTTCTGCAAAAGTGCTTTTTTTTTAAATTTTCTTCAACGATTTACGTTCAACACGTTAACTATTACAGTGTGCAGCATTCATCCTTAAAGGACCAGCTTTTAGGTTAGGGAATCACTTTTTTAAGCACATCGTTTTTGCTTAGTGAACAACTGCCAGCTAGCATTTCTGCCCAGGCACGCATGTGGATTGAAAGAGTGAATGCTAAAACTGACAAATGGCACTTCTGGCCAGGCATCTGTGTGCACTGAGAGAATGAATGTTAAAACTGACAACTGGCATTTCTGCCAAGGCACTTGTGTGGATTGAGACAGTGAATGTTAAAACTGACAACTGGCATTTCTGCCCAGGCACTTGTGTATACTGAGAGAGTGGATGCAAAACTGACAACTGGCATTTATGCCCACACACTTGTGCATACTGTGTACTAAGAGAATGGATGTAAAAACTGACAACTGGCATTTATGCTTAGCTACTTGTGTGTACGCAATAGTGGATGCTGTGAAGTGGTCCCTGTAAACACTGAAGCCACTCATGTGGGCTCCGAGTAGACGCTGTGGAGTGGTCCCTGCTTGTGACATCTGCGGGTTGTGCACCGACAGTGCAAAGTTACAAGAGTGGAATGTGTGTGGTGTTCGTTCAAAGTGAAGTGAGTGTGTGAAGTGTTTCTGCTGCATGACAGCGTGCCCGTGTTTTAACGTTTTTGCCTTGACACTCACCTAGAAGTGGCCACTCAGGTCACAGCAAAAAACTTTTGGGGGGAAGGGCAGGAGAAGTCGAGCCCTGGGGTCGTAGCTGTGCCCCGCCGCTCTCGCCTCCTCGTGGTTCCCCCTGGGAAACGCTGGGGCATTGGCAAAAGCCTTATTGGCATCAGCCTTTGCCTCAGTAGGCCAAAGAGAGCGGGAATCAGTGCCTGATCAAGCATTCTTAGAGGTCGTATAGCCCACAAGCCGTCTAAATTCAAGGATGAAGCAAACGACTGTAGGCAATATTAAAACAGCTATGCATAGGAATAAACGTAACAGTGCGCGAAACATGCAAAATATTGAAAAAGAGATGGTAAAGGCCTAAATGTGCATACGAATACCAAGGTTACCACGATTAAGAAGTTAGGAAAATTGGGGTTTGAATGCACGACGAGCACCACTTTGCGTGCGCTGCCTCAGCTTGTTCATGCGCAACAGGAATTTTATCGGTGTCGCCGAATTCAAGCAAGCGCTCGGATTTTATCGAATCGAGCAATAGTACGCAGCGGTGAATTGGTCATTCGGCAGGTAAGCCCAGCCAGGCTTGATGTCAAATTCGCGTTCGCAAGTTTCAATTATGTATAGAAAAAAAAAGCGGGCGGCTAGTTGGATGAAAGTAAAGTTTTAACTATCCAGAAGGGCACCTTTAAGACAGATGGGCCTTTGGCGCATATGTCACACTACAAATTGGAGTGCTTACTCGGCGCCTATATTGAAAAATGAACAAAGTGCTAGCGAAAACAAGCAAAGGTTTGCGTAGGTGCCGCGTCCGCTATCAGCTGCGATGGGGAGTAAAACAGGTCAAATCGCTTCACTTGGACGAACCTGGACGAACTGACGCGTTTTGTCGCTCTTGCAGGCCACAGCGTGCGTAGTACAAACACCCGTTTGCCGAGAAAACCTTCGGCTACTCCAGACCTATGATAAAAAATATACGCCTTTATTCATGCGTAAAATACGACCATGATGCATGCAAATCGTTCAGAAACAAATCGAGGACATGCGCTTAGCGTCCGCTTTCTTTCTTTTAACCACAATGCCACAATTAAGGTGTTTCCAACACGGATCCACCCTCCTCTTTTCTATCAAGCAGCACGTCCCGAAAAACCATGCAGGAATTCCTTCCTCCATGCGAAAAACAGCTCCGTGTGACAGTGTGTGCGTGAGGGATACCACAGTAACGCCACTCCGCGCACCCGAGAAAAACCGACTGTCCCGCAACAAGTAGCTCACCGGCCCATGATTCTTAGCGCGCCCATGGTGGCTGAAGTGCAGCGCCCTCAGCTTTCCCTCTAGTTAGTGTAAGGAACTCTATGGTAGCTGAGCTACCTCCGCTGCCTCGTGCAGACAGAAGAGAAAATAGAGAAGAAAGAAAAGAGGAGGGAAAAAAAGACGCGCGCCGCAACAACAGCCGTCCTCCACCACCGAAGCGGTGGCGGGTGCAATGACGGCCTACAACAGATAAAAATTCAGTTGCAGGCTAGCCACCGCCGCAAGCTGCGGTGGCCTACCTGCCCCAGCCCCATCAGGGGAGTTCGTTATTATACCATGGATCAAGCAAGGGCAACGACGTTTGGTCGCTTCACCTTCAAAAAGGTGATGTGATCATGATGTGGTTACGCGCAGGGATCCGCCATGCTGTGGTGTTCTCCCAAAAGTGCACCGCACTTCCTTTCCCCAAAACCTGCCCCGTCGCGGTGATGCAGTAGTAAGACGGGCGACTACTATGCCGGAGTACCCGGGTTTGATCCCGACCGCCGGCGGCTGCGTTTCGATGGAGGCGAAACGAAGTGGCCTCTGTTAGTTAGTTAGTGGCCTCTGTTAGTGTTGTTAGTCTGTTAGTTAGTAGCCAGTTGTTATTGGTGTGGCTGTAAGAAGAATGAAAAGAAAATGCGCGGGCCTGATACTGGCTCTGTAGCTGAGCCGCCTTCGAAAAATTCGGTGGCAGGCTAGCAGCTCCCGCCGCAAGCGGCGGTTACGTACCTTTCCCAGCCCCATCAGGGCCGGGAGCAGCCATCCTCCGTCCAGTGCACGTTAACTCCAGGTGGTCAAAATTACTCCGGAGCCCTCCACTACGACACCTCTTTCTCTTCCCGCTTTCCCTCCCATCTCCCTCCCTTCCCTTACGGCGCGGTTCAGGTGTCCACAGAACAAGTGTGACAGATAGTGCACCTTTCCTTTCATATGAACCAATTATTATCTCCAAAACCTAACTTGAAGAAAAATACAAAAAAAAATGTTGGAATAAGTAGGCCGTATTTCAGGGGTTATTGCGGCTACTACTCAGATTATCTTTCTCACTTCCAGCTTTCTCCACTCCCTCTTCCCTTACTCTCTGTCTGGGCGAAAAATATATTTTGAGTATTGGTGGTGCAGTGGTAAGACGCCCGACTACTGTGCCGGAGTTTCCGGGTTCGAACCCGACCGCGGCGGCTGCGTTTTGATGGAGGCGAAACGAAGAGGCGTCGTGTGCTGTGCGATGTCAGCGCACGTTAAAGATCCCCAGGTGGTCGAAATTACTCCGTAGCCGTCCACTACGGCTCCTCTTTCTCTCTTTCCACTTTCATTCCCACCTTCCTCCCTTCCCTTGCGGCGCGGTTCGGGTGTCCACAGAGCAAGAGTGACAGTTACTGCGCCTTTCCCTTCCTGTGAACCAATTTAATTAATTAATTATTTAGGAAGTTTGAGCTGGTCCGCGTGGCGTTGGGTTTTTGGGCGATGTTGGTTAATTTGCATGCCCATACCATGAGAAAGATGTCCAGATACTTCTCCGCACAGTGCGGGTACTGTCCTGAGCAGGCAGGACCATAGTGTATCAGAACTAAGAGTGGAAAGCTGGGCTGCCGGGCACAGCTGTGTTTTGGTTTAAAGCATTCCTCCGCCTTTGTAATACCTTTGCAAGGGATTAGAATAAATTCCGTGACCGAAATGGCATAATTCAGTAATTTCTTGAAACGTGAGGGCAGGAGTTGGTCCAAGTTCCGTTTCGGAAGTATCTGGAGGCGTTGCCCGAGTAGCGGTTGCCAGTCAGGAGCAACCATGTCCCCGTTTATTCCCGAGCAGCTGGAGGAGTCAGCGTCCAGCCGAAGCGAAAATCCAGGGCGTTCTTTAAAAGGCTGTCTCCATGTCGTAAGGGAGCACCCAAGTGTCATGCAGGGGGCTTTGTCCCTACTGTTTGTTTCAATGGCAGTGAAATGTTTCTACTACCGCCACCCTTCGGCACGTGGCCGGTGCTGCCACGCGCGTCGCTACAGGCTCCCCCAACCCCCGAGACGGTCAGTCGATAAAAAAGTAGTGAGGAGGAGGGACGGGAAGGGGTCCGATGAAGTTATGTGGCGACAGGTCAAACTCGGTTCAGAGGTCCATAAAGAGCCGTGAGATGGAGGAACGAACTCAGGTTGGAGAGGATGGCTGCTGCGCAGCGGGCGGATGGTGCAGGGCACTGCGGTGACACGGGAGCATCGGTGGCCATTGTCGTGCCGCCACCGACTGCAATGTTTTACGTTCTCTGTTAGAGTGCCCACATTGCTCTTCGGTGCACAAGTAGGGCGTCTGGTGCTAGGGAGCCACGTACATCGGCGACGACTAGTGCTGGTAGCGCAGGTTGTCGTATAGACGCCCGTGTGCTGCAGTGTGCGGCGGCAATAGCCCCGGCTGCGTTGTGGGTCGATGGCTGCTGCTGCGGCTTGTGTGGTTGATGGGTGACTGACATGAGGGGGGGGGGGTATGTCATCTCCTTATTGCCGCCGGAGCAGTCGGCGTGTTTAAAGTCCGTCTCCAGCGTCATGCCCGGTAGCTCCGCCTTTGACATGACCACCATGGTCGCATCAAACATGCTTCATGCCGAACGCGTCGCTAGGGATCTCCTCCTTTGAGTAGAGTGCCTAGAATATACTACTTAGAGACTATGGTTGTTGGGTTGGTTGGTTGGTTTGTGGGGTTTAACGTCCCAAAGCAACTCAGGCTATGAGAGACGCCGTAGTGGAGGACTCCAGAAATTTCGACCACCTGGGGTTCTTTAACGTGCACTGACATCGCACAGCACACGGACGCCTTGGAGGATACCCATTTTTTTCTTCGCCGTGTAGTTTTCCGTTCATAGGTAGGAACCAAGGCAGTGATTGCGGTGTGTGGACGTCTATAGTGGGGAGGGAGTTCATAGCAGCGGCAACTGCTTGGTCCGAGTGCAGGGGCACGAAAGTGTACTGCGTACCGGCTTACAGGTTTGCCATGACGCTGGCGTCCACTTCAATGTAAAACTGCGGATTGTTTTCACGAGCGTTTTTTCCACTGATGCTGGTGTCGCCGCTGCCACTACATATGCGTAGACTTGCGGTCCTCTCGGACGGTGAAGATGGCGTGTCTAGGTTATTCACCGAAACACTCACTCTCGACATTGGCTTGCGGCGATGGTTCCGTAGAGTCTTCATTGTAGCCAAAGTTCATCAGCCTTTCCTCGGATCCGACTTTCTGGCCCATTTCGACCTGGACATGCACCACCATCACCTCATCAACAGCAAGACGCGCCTTCGTATCACTGCCGTTATGTCGGCTGTCGTTCTCATCTGGCATCCGCATGCTAATTCTGAATTACCCGTAAGTTAATGTCCACGCAGGCTTTAAAAGGGTCCTGCAAGTCTGCTACGTTACACACCTACTTTTGGGGTTCCGCTGCAACCCCGTTAAAACCGGCACTCGAAGAGTGTGTGTGTGGGCGGCGGCGTCTGCCGTTCCGTTTCCTTCGAGGCCGATGTGAGCAGGAGCCCATAGGATCGTTCGGGACGCAGAGGCCCCAGGTAGTCACTTTCTTGAAGGATACGATGTGTAGAGAGAAAAATATACCCCTGTTAAATATTCCTTGTGGCCCCTCTCGAATTGGTGGTGATGACCCACGAGTCCTGGGCCCGTATTCCGAGTTTGCGTCGTTATCGAAGTGTCGCTATCTCACGTCACCTCGAGTCATCTGATTGGTCGAAACTCCGGAATATTATGTTGCCACCGATTCCGAAGTGGCAACATCCGGTACCGACGTTTCCACCAATCAGATGACTCAAGGTGACGTGAGATAGCGACACTTCGATAACGACGCAAACTCGGAATACGGGCCCAGGACTCGTATTCCGAGTTTGCGTCGAACGACGCAAACTCAGCGGCCAGCGCGATGGCGATTTGCTCCGCATCATGTGTTGCGTCTTAACTCTTGAGCTCGGTGCGTTAGGCTGACCACTGCGACGTTTTGGTGGACGACTGCGGCGGTGTACACCCCCCTCTCCCCATGGTGAGGGTATGAGGGCCGCAGGCGTCTACGTAGAGGGTGGAGGAAAATGTGAGGGCCACCGCATGACCCTCACATTACACGCCTATGTCCAGGCCGCGTAGGGCTAAGGGCACTGTTACCTCGGTTCACAAAGGGAAGTTGGATGTTCAGGTCCTGTCAGGCAAGGAGGGCCTCCCATTCCTCCCACGATCCGATGGCGAACTGTCCCTGCGGGGTAGGATCGACAGAGCAGCCGAAGAGAATATGATCTAAGATGGCGTGCGACTCTCTGCACAAAGTGCTCTCGGGTGACAGGTTGAAATAGGTCGGTAGTAGGATAGGAGCTGAGGGGTGCGAAGAATTAGAGTCTGGAGATGCCTCCACGGGATCTGCTGGGAGTGGGGAGGGGGTGTGAGTTGGCGGTCAAGGCGTGTTTGCTGTGTGACCTTAGAAAACTTGTGTGCCCACGCCCTCGAGGAAACCCAACATGGTTCGCCATTTGCCCGGCTAATAAGTCCTTGGGCTATGTTATCGGCGGCAGATTGCCAGAGTGAGCCCGCACCCACACGAGCTCAATACGCTTGTCAGAATTTAGGATGCATATTCTCAATATTTCCCCACAGAAGATTCCCGAGTGCAGGTGTCCATGAAAAAAGTGTGACGATACTGCGCATTTCCTTCCCGGTCAACCAGTTATCATATTAGTTTCTGTAGGGAGTTGTGATGCCGCAATCATAAGCGGAAACCGAGAGTTAAGTTAAAGTGGAAAATTCAAAGGTCGTGGAGGGTAGCATTACCATATTAGCCTCGTCTCTCAAAGGATAGTAAGTCGGAGTTGCCAACTCGGCCATGTGACGTGGTCTTGTGAAGTCACAGAGCTTAACGACCAATCAGTGCATGGCCATGTCAACTTCCAACTACCTCCTGCCACAGCCATGTACGTGACTTATTCACTCACAATGCCGATGCGAGATTTACTGAGGAATGGAGATTTTAGCTTTTAGCGCTAGAAGAAAATACTTCTTTAAGGCCAACACTAAGGCGTAGTGAAGGGGGCGGCTGCTTCTAGCCCTCGGGGCTGAGAACCTACGAAACTTCACCGCGGCTGCGGCAGATGCTCCTTGCCGTCAGCCCTTCACATTCGCTGGTTCGGCGGCAGACAACGTTTGTTGCGATGAGCCTCACGTATTATCACCCTTTTCTGCCCGTATCTTTTTCAGCTTCCTTCTGTCCGCATGAGTGATGGTTTAACGAGATCCAGTTGGCAGACACGCGTTTTTATTTCCTTCTTTTTTTTTTCTTCAGTCGTGGCCACAACAGCCCAGAGTAAAAGAGCGCTTGCTCCGCTAAGGCCCGCTGGTAATTTGCAGAGATGCGAGTAAGCCAAAACTCAAGGAAACAGTTCGTACTCGCGATCGACACTTGCATCGCAGGAGAAGGAGACCAGCCAGCCTTACTCAGTAACGTTCCAAGGATTGGGTAAGTCGTGTAGGAATATGTGCGCTTGCGCAGAAGTAGAGTTCATCTCGAGAAATTGTGACAGTTGTACGTCGCATGGGCCGATTAACTGCTCAAATCTGCAAGCGGCAGGAAAAATAAAGGTAATCAATTTAAGTGTCCCCTCAATGTGCACATTTTCATGTCTCTGTAAGCGCTACGTACTACCGCTATCTGAAGCCGCCACGAAAGTGTAAAGAGATCGTAATTTCCAAATATATGTGTGACAGCGAATGACGCCATTTTTGAAAATTTTCGACCCGGCTATCTAGCGCAAACACTGCGATTTCTCTAAGAAAATGAGTATATCATGTACACCTGATAAGATACATAGCCATAACAAAAAAGGAGAGGAAGGAAAACAAATCTGGACGACCTCCGTATCTCTTCTGATGTCTCAAGTATCGGTGTCATATGTGCCTCCACTTCCAGAGGCCGCACGAGACGGGGAGCTCGCGCCCAGCCTTATCGCTTCGGCCCTGTAGAAAGGGGGGCAAATCTGTCACGTATACACTCTTCCGGTAAGCATTCTGCTCAAACCACTTTCACCATGAGGCCAAGCCACTGCTGCCGTTCTACTGGAGCCACCTGCATAATGTGCCAGGGATAGGAACGCCTTGCGCAAGAAGGTGACGGCGAGAGACGGCGTGGCCGCGTAGCTCGAGCGGAACGTTTCTTTGGCGCGTGTTTTTGGTCGCTAAGCGCTGTCTGCGGTCGCCATGGATGTCGTCAAGGGGGTGCTTCCTGTGCTAGCTCTGCTGATGCTTCTGGGGTCGTCCAGCGAAGCGGAACGCACCTCCAGGCCGAACATCATCGTAGTGGTCTGCGATGACTTGGTTCGTATACACGTCGGTTCTGTTGCTTCTTTTGTTCAGTCCCGGTTCGTCGCTGCAGTCTTGCGCCATTTTTGCAAAGTCTTTCAATGCAGGCTGTCTTTAAATAAGATGTGAAGAATAAGCTCAATTTTAGCCTTTAAAAATGTCGTTTCACCGGATTGCGAGAAAAGCAAGATTGTTATCCCTGGCTGTCCATTTGGGATCACGCGCTGCGTGCTCTCTAAGCACTGTACTCAATTGGCGCTCGGGAGTCAAATTGGTATAGTTCACGAACATCATTCGGGAAGGGCCGGCTACACTTAGAGGGAAGCGAATTGAGAAAATGGCCGTCTGTAGAGATTTTGATGCGCATCATCAATGGGGTAGAAGCACGATGTTTTTCACGATGGGTTCTGCCCGTGAAATGGTAGCAAGCATAATCCACTAAGTACAAGTGGTTTGCTGCGCGGAAATTATTGGAAGTCAGTTTTAAGCGATAGGTTTTACAGCGCTCTTTCGGCCGAAAAGCCGTCAGCGTAGTGATAGTAGTAGTAGTAGTAGTAGTAGTAGTAGTAGTAGTAGTAGTAGTAGTAGTAGTAGTAGTAGTAGTAGTAGTATTATAGTAGTAGTAGGAGTAGTATAGTAGTAGTATAATAGTAATAGTAAGCAGTGATAGTAGTAGTTATAGTAGTAGTAGTAGTAGTAGTAGTATTATAGTAGTAGTAGGAGTAGTATAGTAGTAGTATAGTAGTAATAGTAAGCAGTGATAGTAGTAGTTATAGTAGTAGTAGTAGTAGTGATAGCAGTAATGATAGTAGTAGTAGTGATAGTAGTAGTAGTAGTAGTAGTAGTAGTAGTAGTAGTAGTAGTAGTAGTAGTAGTAGTAGTAGTAGTAGTAGTAGTAGTAGTCGGCACTTAGTGCTCGAAATAATCGGGTGTTGCGTAAAAAATTGTGTCGTATTAACTGCGGTTCCAGTGATTCGTGATTCATTGGTGTGTAATAGGCGAGCGTGACGTACTGAACTCATTGTCATTAATTGATCTATTGATGAAACAAAGAAATGAAAAGAAACAAAATTGCAGAAGGGCTTCAAAGGGGATAAAATGCTCAGAATAAAAAGCAATGCTTTATGACTCTAAACAAAAAAAAATATATAAAATATAAAATATAAATAGTAATTTATCAATTATGTCATTGAGACAATTAATAAAATTAAAAATGGTTCAAATATGTCCGACTGCTCAGAATGGAAGGCCAATGCTCGCTGACACAACAATCGTGCATAAAAATAATGAATACAAAGAAATAAAAATACCAAATAAAAAGTGAGAACAAGATATCTGTGTGCGTCTGCGGACATGTGTGTGTGCGTGTCTGTGAAACGGTACGCATCATGACCCTAACGGCAGAGTTTAAGTCTTCCGTTAATTTTTTTTCTTTCGTGCGCTGTACGTTTCGGCATACCAGCTCTGCAGTAGTAGTGACGGTCGTGATGGCGCAAGAAGGCTTAGGAACAGAGGCGGCAAAAACAAAGAAGCTAAATCACAGTCGTTTTGATTTTGGTCTTTCCAGTTGTGATGTATGGATGCGAGAGTTGGATTGTGAAAAAAGGCTGACCGCCGAAGAATTGACGCGTTTGAATTGTGGTGCTGGCGAAGACTCTTGAGAGTTCCTTGGACTGCCTGAAGATCAAAACAGTCGATATTGTCGACCATAAACCCTGACTGCTCATTGGAGGGTCAAATTCTGAAGTTAAAACTCAGCTACTTTGGTCTTCTGTTGAGAAGAGAGGAGTCGCTGGAGAAAGATTTGATGTTGGGAAAGGTTGAGGGTCGCCGGAGAAGGGGTAGGCAGCGAACGCAGCGAACGCGATGGTTAGTGGCATCCTCGAGGCACTGCAGATGAAGTTATGTGATGTTAGGAAGATAGTGAGAGACAGGAAAGCGTGGCGTGACATGGTCCATAGGGTCCCGAAGAGTCGGACACGACTGAACGACTGAACTGAGCTGATATGCTATATAGCCAATGCTAGAAACTGTAATGACGATAATGAAAAGAAAAAAAAAAAGTTACTGCAGGTTTTGTACGCCTTATAGTTTCTCGAATCTACTGACTTAATAACAACCGTTTGGCAACTGAATCGAAACTGTCCCGATAAGACACTAAAACCGGAATTATAACGCGATGTCAATAAAGGTTCTTTTCGTAAAATGCGGCCTCTGTGCTGTCGGTGTTTTTAGGGAAAAATTGCGAGTGTGGCTTTGGCAGATGACATGGCCGGGAACTAATTGGTCGGCGAGTTCTATGACGTCACGACATCACAGGACATGACCGAGTTGGTAGTAAGCGCTGCCAACTCCGGCAGCTCCTTTGCGGGTAAGGTGGGAAGTACAGTATATGTATATGTGAGGTTTATCGTCCCAAACGACGTTAGCTATCGGCGACGTCGTAATTGAGGGCTATGGCAATCTGGACCACTTCCATTTCTTCAAAGTCCTTCTTTGACATCGCATAGTGCAAAGTCGCGCTCTGTTGCAATCACCTCCATTGAAACACGGGTGCGCCCTGGTGGCGGAATCGAACCTGAGTCCTTAGGCTCGACACCGAATCGGCGGGCTATGCAAGAACAGCATATCTGGACTACTATAGTTGAATAACTATAATAAGAATGGAATGCCAAGCACTTAACCGCTACTCTCCGATCGCGAATGGCACTATCTATCTCACAGTTGTACGTTTTTATGTTTACATGTTTAGCTTCAAATTTAATCTGCGAGAGATACACTCATGCGGTTTGTGCAGGCAGATGTTACAGTGAGGCGGACATCATGCACTTGTACAGCACAGTAGTTAGACGAATAATTACTCAACTAATCAAGTTTTTAGTTTCAATATTAGGGGCAAAACTAAACTATGAAATTTATTGACGTCAGCGTCATAGATGAGTCGGATGAGTCTTCTTTATTGTGGCTCAAAATGCCGAACAGTATGGAATCGTTGAGTTGGTTTTCACACATTCCACACATATAAAAGAGCGCCATCGGGGGTAAGATGGATAGACGAATGACATCTGTATTTGATGCTTAAAAATTCGAGGGACTCCATTTTGTAATGCTCAGAGCGTGCAAGTCAGCTCAGCAGGATTTCTTATGTTTATTTTTGACGTTATGCATTTCTAGTCTCATTGTCAACTGACAAAATAAAAAAAAAGATGGCTCTCTTTGGGTGTGGATGGCCTTTAATTTCGTAATTTAATTTTGCTCCTTAAAATAAAAGCTGCATTTTGGTGAAATAATTTTTGTTGATTAGCATCTCATCATAGGGCACTAGAAGTACGTAATGTGCGACTTGTCGCACAACTTGCCTGGACAGATGGCACTGAGGTATCTGTTATAATTTTTAAAATGCAAATCTGTGAACACAAGCAAAGGAAATCACCTCAAATAATAGCTGTATTTAACTATAGAGAGGTTAACAATAATGGTCCAAGTTAAAATGGGGACAACGCTGCGAGCTAAGGGACGGAAAAGAGGCTGAACTTAGAGAGAGAGAGATAGAGAGAGAGAAAGAGAGAGAGAGAGGTCATGGAACAAACACAATTTAAGGACGTCCTTTATTCTGTTTCGGTCCGAAACAGTGGGTGCGGTACTGTCGAAAGAATTGAAGCATGCGGAACACATCGGCTATCGCATTGGCCATTTAAGTTGCGTTATAATGCGCTCTACGCAAAAGGTACTTCTAAGCTCCTCAATCACTGACTTCGCTTAACTTTGCCGGATGTTTGACCTTGAAACCCTGGCCTTGAACTGGAAGGGAAACGCAACATATGGTAGCGCATATCGTATTTGGCCAACTCAACTAAATCGGCTATCATTTTTTAATTTTTTGGAAGGGCTCTTTGAGGGTTAGAATTCTAGCGTGGTTTCACGCAGGTAGGAAAGCATTGGGCAGCATAAGGTATGATAATTAAAATTCAGCCATTAGCCAGAACTAAGTAAGCAACGTATACTGCCGCTTGCAGGCGACGAGGTGAGATACCAGGGTTAACACAACTTCGGTCAGCATCGTGCATTCGGCGTTTCGAATTAAGCAAAATCCGGACAGTACGCCGATGACGAAAAGGTAGTTGGTCATTGAGTTGAAATCTGTGAGGAACTGTGGCTATACAGTCGTAGGAATCAACTGGCGACAGCCGGTAACAGCGCTCTAACGTCGTGTTCGTCGGAATGTGTTTACGTGTACATCTGTGTGGGGAGTAAATAACACTTGGCAAGAGCTAATTTTCCAGGAAAATATGACTGTTTTATAGCCTTTTATAGCCACGGCCTTTGCAGGCCATGGTTGTTCGAAACTAAGCCCCAGAGGGAGCACAGCAGGGTTAGCAGAGCCTCTTCCAAACACACACCCCTGAAAGAGCCGGGCGCCGGGCCGGGGGACGCTTGTACCCAATTTTACCGGTGGGTGCCCGGCGGCGGGTTTCGAAGTCAGACAGGCAGGAAATCCGGACTTGCCATGGGGCTGCAGTGATCTCTGAGAAGTGAACTTCATCAGTGGCAGTGAACCTTTACGTCTTTCGACACGCTGGCTTAAAGCGTTTCGCACTTGAAACAAGGCTTTTCTGAGTTTTCGCGTGTGCAGGACACGACTCGTTTTCAGTTTTGAACCCCGTGAAACACGGTAATTCGAACCACCTTTGCAGGTTGAAGTGTTCGAAACTATTTTGCCCCAGAAGGAGCGCAGCGGGGTTTGCGGAGCCTCTTCCAAGCGCACACCCCTGTGAGAGCCAGGCGCCAGGCCGGGGGACGCTTGTACCTATTTTTACCGGTGGGTGTCCGGCGGCGGATTTCGAACGAACCACCTCCCGCAGCCGAGACGGACGCCCTAACCACTAGGCCACGACTTCAAGCCTTTCTTTATTCCATAAAATATTCAACAGTCCCATGCGGGCCGCCCCTTATATTCTTCCCCCAGCACGCATATCACCCCGCACCAGTCATCGCCTGCACGTCACCCGTCCATTGTCACGCACCGTTACCTTTTCGAATTCCTTTTTCCCCGCGCAGCCGCAGACTGGAACGGCCTTCCAGGTGACATCGCTGTTATCACCTGCTCATCCAAGTTCCTTGAATATGTCAAAAAAATATGTACAATAACAATGTTTTATAATATTTTCCACCCCTTATGTAACACCCCTTCCTGGGGCCTTTAAGGAAATAAAATGAAATGAAATGTGCGTTTGGGTATGCGGATTCGACGGCGTATATCAGTTGCTGATGGCTAATGGAGTTTCAGTGCCAACTCATAACAATGTAAGTCATTGTGCATGTTTTTTTTTCGAAAGATCATATACCTATCCAGGAGACATTTTATGCTTGAAAGGATGTAAGTAGCGGTATCGCCAATTAAGCGAATCGAATACTTTATTATTTTTTCATCTGCAACAAGGCGACCTTGGTGCACGGTCTCTTTGTATAAGGCATTTTCGAACCTCTCCCATGCGCATCGTCACCGTGATTTCTCCTCACAGGCGTCCCTCCAATCAGCTATCTTCGACCGATTGTCGTGACGTCATTTAAACCTGTAAGCCTTGATGTCACTAACATCGGTAAACTCCATTTGATGGAGGGCCTCCTGCGAGGGAAACCAGCAACGCTGTCCTTGATTTATAAATGACTGTTGTCAGGCGGTCGCATTATTTTCTTCATCTTTTTTTCTCTTCGTCTCAGCATCCATGGAGAAACTTTTTCATGTACCTTTTTAGGACTTGCACCAAAGGTAGGGACGAGAAGATGGGGCTAAAATCCAGTTACGGTCGGAGAGGCGCACAGGCACTAGGTTATACCTCCATCTCGAACTGATCCAGGCTTTATTGCTTTTTTCGTGATTTCGGGCACTTTCTTACACCGACTCGTTCCTTGTCTTGGCCAGGCACATGTTGCTCTGTTTTGCGATATGCTTTTTCATTCTGGCTTGCGCTCGAACCATGGCTTATTCTGCGCTCAGCAACTTCGGATTATATCACGACGTTTTCTGTCATACACGCCGCGCCCAGTGCCCTGCCAACGAGAATGCGGGATTAAACTCCTGCACCGCGTTCAAACGAGAACCATATGCTGGGCGGTGCCAGTGAGTGTGAAAGAGACATACATGGTCGAAATTCATCCTGAGCATTCAACTAGAGCGTATGAATTTTGTTGCCATGGTTCGCATATACCTCCCTGATCCTGTTCTTAATGGCTAGGGTGCGGCCTACACTGGAAAGAGTGACGTGTTGTTTTAACCTTCTAACTCATTTTTTTTATTGCGAAAGCAATACTACTCTAGGTTTCGAGCCTTCAGCGTAGCGCGGCGGTAGCCACTTACGTCTTACCCACGTGACGCTGTGACGTCACACCCAACGTGACACTAGGGTGTGGGCTAGCAGGAGCTGACAACTTGGGTCCCTCGTTTCACACGAGACGGTTATGTCAGAATCAGCCTGCTAGGACCCTGGCATTCACGTTACCCCTATAGGCCACTAAGGCACGTTCATACGGCTTGGTTAAAGCGGGGTTTTATATGTGGGTTGAGGAAGAAGAAAAAAGTTCAAAGTTTCTTTTCGGTTCTATACTTGCACTGAGCGTTGAAAACCTGACTGGAGTTCCTTGATGGCGTAGGGTTGGGGCGACGTCAGCTTCCACGGTTCCGAGCAAATACGCACACCCAACATGGACGTCCTGGCCGCCGACGGTATCGTGCTGGACAGCTACTACGTGTCGCCCATGTGCACCCCTTCAAGGGCAGCACTGCTGTCCGGCAGGCATCCCATACACACCGGTGAGCACGAGACATCTCGGTGCGTTTCAGTTGTGTGCATATGTTATTGTTGACCTTATAAAACAGATTGCGCATACACGCTCTCGGGGATAGAGCTAAAGCGTGCTTTTTTTTTTTTCATCTATCTCTGTGACCTCTTAAAGCCATCATCTCGCTACGAAGATGTAGAAAAAGTTAGCTCAGATTTAAAACACTGATCCGTACACTGTCCAGACTTTTCTTTTTGTTATGAGGCGCCTTGCAGCCATCTAGCTGTTGCTGAAGTAAGAAGGAGTATCATTTGACGAATGTATTTTACGTTGCTCATTGCGATTATAAGGACAAGGTTATTGCAATAGCATAGAGACTGAAAACGAAGGGGAAAATGTTTCTCAAAGAGGGCCTTCAACCGAATGACGTCAACTTATCGGCGTGCCGTCGCAACCAACCGTCTTTCGTTAGCATCAGGTTCAACGTCCCGTTCAACTCCAAATTTCTGGAGTCCTCCACTATGGCGTCTCTCATAGCCTGAGTCGCTTTGGGACATTAAACCCCACAAACTGAACCAAACCAAACAGAATATAAGCTAGGAGAGACGATGTAGCGAAGGGGTGCAAAATAATTTTTTACCACCAGGACTTTTGTATCTTCTAATGACATCGCGCAGCAAGCCAGCGTTTTTACATTTCGCTGCCTCCAAAATGTCGCCGCTTCCGGGATTCGAACTCGCAACTTCAGCGTCAGCAGCCGAATGCTAAAGGCGTTCAGCCACCGAGGGAGGTCAGACTGCTAGCATGGCATGCAGGTGGTCAGCAGGATTAAGATGACTCACTGCTACGCCTAACAGGCCGACACCGTTGCCCAGACAATATCTAGCTAGCTTCCTCGGGGTGTTCCGCTTTGTTCTTGAGTTGCATTCGAGTGTTTTCTTGGTTTATATCTCTTATGTAATAGTGTACAGGTACTGACAGGTACTACAAACCGGGAAACCCAAGGAGAGGCGGTCGTTACTGATATATGCTTATAGCTCACAGAGACAAACACAGGAAGGAATGAAGTGACAGGACTGAGTGCTTGTTCCCGTCATTGCCCATTAGTCCTGCATGCCCAGCGCTCTGTAATGTCAAAATTCGTTCCTTCCTGTGTTTGTCTCTTTGCGTTATAAACCAATTTCAGTAACCAGCTAGCCTGCAAGCGGTCGTCCTTGCGGAATTTCCTCAATTGTGACATATTGATTTTTTCATGCTACTTACCCTTTTAGTGTGCACTGCAGGCGAGCCGCTAGAGGTGTGGGATTTCTGTGATTACGCGAGCGCGTTCAACTTTTTTTTTTAATGGCGAATAATAGCTACAAAAGGACACCGCTGCGCAACATGGTCGCTTGCGAGCGAATGCCTCCGCTTTCTTGCTGTCTTCGTGCTACAAAGCGCTTTTTCAACAGAAACACACGCGTATTTCTAGGGAAAGCTAGTAAAATTTTGTTGACACATATCGCGGTCGGTTCTGTTTTGGTAAAGGTATTAGCTGAGTGCAATTTTGGATGACATAATTTTACAGAAATTGGAAAAATATTTTACCAAGGCGTCAAGCCGAAGTACATGAAAATATGGTTGAAGGTGAAGGCCTGTCGGACCTGGAACAAGCCCATTATCCCGCGACACTGAGTGCTTTGTCTTCTCTTACGGCAGTGTTCGACGTAACATGAGACCGTGTAAGCCGCCCAAAAGCGCTGCTTGTAACGTGCGAGGGTGTGAGTTTACTTCATTATTTGTGGCATGGGGCGTGATTTCCATATTCTGTTAGGCTATCTCCTGCCTCAATGGTTGGTAAATTCGTTTATTGTTCAAACAACGACAATAAAAAGTGGTAGTGACATTTTCCTATGCCCTTAATTGCTCCAGCCATTGCTCGTTACCCTCGCAAGGAAGGTCGCAAATAAAGTAAAACTGGCAGTTATGCGGAAGAAACTGCAAATACTTGAAGTGATAGTGACAGTGCAGCCATTGGATAGCGACTGTGGGGTTACAGATAACGCTGTTGGTTACTGAGTCAGCGTTTTTGATCGAGATCTGAAGTGCTTCAAATGTAATCCGTCTTGGACAAATTGAAACCTATAGCTGACCTTGAGGAAGTAAGTCGATTTAGATGAAACGTAAAGTATTTAGTCGCTTTTTTCATCTCTGGATGCAATGTGCCCTGTTTAAAAACGGCTCAAGCGTCATTTTACCCTGTCTTACCATGTAAACCACATTCTAGTGATTGTGTGTCCTTTTGGCTCTGAAGTGAAAACAATGTGGCAAATTTCGACAGTTGAATGACGGAAAACCTTTCCACTAGCGTGAGAGGCTCGTTGATAGATAAAACACTCCTTGTTATGGAAGGCGAGACGCTGACTCTCATAATCTGCTTCGCAGGGATGCAGCACAACGTTATCTATTCCGCCATGCCGTATGCCTTTCCGCTCCAGTTCAAGCTGATGTCCGACCACCTCAAGACTCTGGGATACGAAACACACGCTGTGGGAAAGGTGAGCGCGTTGGCTTGTGAAATCAGCGGGCTGTTTGTGATGGGCTCTTAAGCGACCTGTTCTGCGGCGCCTTTTAAATTCGATAATTGTTTGATCCTTACTCTAAGGTATCACTTGATATAATATATAAATATTCCGCAGCATGTACGTAGAAACCATAGTAGTGGACTTAGATAACAGTGCTGTGCAGAAGAAATATAGACCGAGTAATTAAAATAGGAACGCCTTGGCGCGAACTTTGTTGCTGTGTAAAGCAAGTGAAGTTTGGGAACACAACCGAATGGCACAAAAAAGTAAACACCAACCGTAAACTGATGAAGTTCGACAAACGGTGAGGAAAAAGCCTAAAAAAACTAGAAAATTATAAAATCAGGAAACCTTTTTTGTTAATTTTATCATTTCATCATTCTACATTACCTAAACCTCTGATGCCCTGAGGCAATAAATATCATTCATAAAAAAAGCACATGGCCTAAAGATACAACTAAGGCGCAGTTATTATCACCAAAACAAAAGAAGAGGTTTCGTCGCCTCATTTGAATGCAGCGTATAATAAACATATATGCAGCCTACTTTTGGATGCTTAGATGACGCTGAGAACTGTTGAATGCAATGAAAACGCCCTGCGCACAATGAAATTGAATTTCCTCGCCGCAGTTGGGGTTCATGAACTTTAAATGATGGGTGTATAAAACCACCACCACCACCACCACCACCACCACCACCACCACCACCACCACCACCACCACCACCACCATCACCACCATCATCATCATCATCATCATCATCATCATCATCATCATCGTCGTCGTCGTCGTCGTCGACGTCGTCATCACCATCAGCAGCAGCAGCCTGACTATACCCACTGCAGGGCGAAGGCCTCTCCCATATTTCTCCACTTAACCCGGTTCTGTGCTAGCTGCATCCACTTGACCCGTGCGAACGTCTTAACCTCGTCCGCCCACCTAACTTTCTGCCGCCCCCTGCTACGCTTTCCTTCCCTTGGAATCCAGTTTGTTACCCTCATCGACTATCGGTTATCCTCTCTTCGCCCTACATGTCCTGCCCATGCCCATTTCTTCTTCTTAATTTCCACTAGAATGTCGGTAACTTGAGTTATTTCTCTGACCCACTCTGCACGCTTCCTATCTCTTAATGTTACCCTTACCATTTTTAGTTCCATAGCCCTCTGGGTTGTCCTCAACTTAAGTAGAACTCTCTTGGTTAGCCTCCACTTTTCAGCCCCATAGGTAATCATTACAGGTAAGATGAAACTTTTGTATACTTTCCTCTTAAGCAATAACGGTAAGCTGCTAGTCATAATCTGCGAGTGCTTGCCAAATGCGCTCCATCCCAATCTTATTCTTCTTGTTATTTCCTTTTCATGGTCCGGATCTGCGGTTACTACCTGCCCTAAGTAGACATATTCGCCTACTACTTCCAGTACTTCGCTACCTAATGTAAACTGCTGTTCCTTCCCGAGGCTGTTGAACATTACCTTAGTCTTCTGCATATTTATTTTCAAGCCTACCTTTCTACTTTTCCTGTCTAGGTCATCAATCATTATTTGCAGTTCATCCCCCGAGTTGCTTAGCAAGACAATGTCATCAGCAAATCGCAGATCACTGAGGTATTCTCCATGTGCCCTTAGCCCTAACTGCTCCCATTCCAAGTCTCTGAATACTTCCTCTAAGAAAGCTGTGAATAGTACTGGGGAGATTGTGTCTCCTTGCCTAACACCTTTCTTTATGGGAATTTTGTTACTTTCTTTATGCAGAACTATGGTTGCTGTGCAGCCACTAAATATATCTTCCGACACTTTAATTCTCATCAGAGAAAGAGAATATGCTGCCTGGTTATGTGTTCCAAATGAAGGTGTGCCGTGTCGTGAAATGATTAATTTTATGACCCCACTTTCAGAATGTCAGCCCTGCGGCCTGCAGCAAATAATAAGATGTGTTCGTCTGGTAACAAATCAGAATTGCAAGAAATTTTATCCTCAGAGTGTTTTGTGAAACGAAATGTTGAAAACAGCCGTAGCACATGTCAACTTTGATACTACCTGAGTGCGGTCACCGTGTTTCAGTTTAGAATTAAACAGAAAAAAAATTTGCACACAGATGATTTGCACTCAGATGCTCAACCCACATGATAGCTCAAGACCCGATACGATTCCGCATTGTTATAACCTCTGACTAACCGGGACTAAGCAACTGCAAATTAAGAGCTCAACTCAAGCCTTCTCCTGTACAGCATATGTTAACTTGGGCGCAAAGAGCAGCCATGTTTGCCTTTTTTCGATGGCTTGCTGCTGTGGCCACCAGGACGCGGGTTAGTTAAAAGGGCTTCTGAAATCTACTTGCGATTAGCTTAAAATATAAGAAATCCAACTAGGTGGTCTTTCTGAGCAGTCTAGTCAAATTTGAAAGCGTTGCCTGAATCCGATAGTTTACAAATAGCTCTTTACAAGTGTACCTGCTGGCCGTTTGAAACCGATTTGGGCGACACATCTAGCGCGAAAAACTCTCCACTGACGTCAGTGGGGCTTAACGGTCGCGCCTGCTCATTGGACGCCCGCAAGTTAGGTGGGCGGGACGGGGTAGGGGGGGGGGGGGGGGAGGGGGTTATCATGGCGACTTGGGTTCTTCATTCTTTTTTGCACGCTGGTTCGGGCTGAGTTGAAGGTGTAGGGGAGGAGCATCATTTTCAATCCCCCATATGTTCTCTGCTAATGAAGCTAGCTTTGAAATGTTTGCTTTAGAAAGGGCATTGAGGGGATACCTATCCCTGGTACGCATTTTATAATTTTAGTGAGTAGCTGCTCACGGGCCCTTGAAACACTATTTAATGTGTCTCACAAGTCGTTATGCAATACGTTGAGCTTGGAGGTCTATTGATTTTAACCTGAACCAGCTACACTAGTGTAGCAAAGCATCATTAAATGTATTGCAGCTTGCTACACTGGAGTAGGTTAAAAATAGCCCTACTGTAAGCAGGTCTATGTAAGCAGTGTAAAGAGCTGTGAGAAATATTCAACATTTTCAGTATGGTACTGTCCTGAATTGTTTTGAGCTTTCACGCCATTATGTACGCATAAAGATCACAATTGGTACTGGAACACACAACTGAATGTAGGCTTGTATATAGCCGCCTAACCTAAGCATAGAATTAGGGTAAACTCACGTTCTATAGTTTGCAGTCTCTTATGGAATGTCTTGAAACCTTACATGACTGGTAGTATTTTAACTGTACGTACTGATAAGCGAGCAAATATGTACAGCTCTGTGGGATGCAGTGCTTTAAGAAATCAGCACTGATGAGAGAGGACGGCGTAAGATGTGTTACCATTTCAAGAAAACAAACTAAAGTGGCTGAAAAAAAATGCAACTGGTACGGCAGCTTTGAAGTACGGCTGTAAAGCAGGAAAATGAAAGTGATAAGATTATGCGAAATAGATGTTCTTTGTTTATATTCATAAATATTTTTAATATATATGTTTACATTCGAATTGTGCTGCGGAGGAGAGAGACATATTTTCTTCCAGAATAACTGTGATCAAAGAGCGGTTGTTGGCGAGGGCTTTTCTCTGCGACTGATGACACCTCTGATATTTGAACTGCGTACTGATAAGCGATCAAATATGTGCACCGTTTTCGGAGGCAGCTCTTTAAGAAATGAGCGCAGCTGTGCACGAGACGGAGCACGACATCTGGGCTCCGCCGTGGTAGGCGTTTTACTGGTTACGTACATGTCTCATTGTATTTTCTTCCTTGCCCTCGCTATGATCTGCTGAAGGATACATAGCAAATAACCATCACTCGATAGTCTAGATGAAAATATAATCGAATTTTACTTTAAACGGAAAGAAATGCCGTGATTTGGATCACTTCATATGTCACATGTAACTGTGACTAGTAACTGTGACCTATACAGTGTGCGTAAAGAGTTCCTGTTGTCAGGCTTACTGTATGACCTCCGGTGTAGAATGCTCGTACTTATTTTTACATTTGTTGTGCTTCTCAGTGGCATTTAGGTCACATGACTCGGAACCATACCCCGACGATGAGGGGCTTCGACTCCTTCTACGGCTACTACAGTGGTCACCATGGATACACGGACCACTCCGCCTTTGAGGTAAGGATTCTTGGAAGATGCAAATAATTTTCCTGCGCAGTCTAACAAAGTATGATAAAGCTTGCTATAGAATTGGTCAAATATTTTGGTAATTAATTTTTGCTAGTTACCGCAGCAATTTATTTAAAAACAAACGGCGGGGTTTGAGCGTGGCTCCAACTTTGTACGAGCGAAAGCTTTTTGAAGCATGGTGTTGCATGACTTAGCAACGTTGTACACGGTTTGTCGGTTTAAATTAGGGGGACGCTCGGCTTCGGCGGCCGCTTTTCGATGGAGGCGAAAAGCAAGGCGCCCGTGTGCTGTGCGATGTCAGTGCACGTTAAAGAACCCCAGGTGGTCTACATTTCCGGAGTCCTCCACTACGGCGTCTCTCATAGCCTGAGTTGCTTTGAAAAGTTAAACCCCACAAACCAAACCAAACCAAACTTCGTCTTACGAGTAGAAGCGACGGCACCTTTACCACCACGTTTTCAATCCGCGACATTTTAAAATATTTTTTCCAGTTGGCGTTTGTGGAAAGGAAGCCGCTGTATATGTCATACCTTTCGGTGGGCATTTACACTTAATTAGGTCAGGGCTCATTTGGACACGTGCGCGTTACAGACCATAAGTGTTATGTCGATCTACCACACTGCCTTTTCATTTTGATTTTTTTTGTATGTTTTGTTTAAGTTCTTTTAGGGAAAGGAAAACGCGGTATCTGCCTTTACTCGGGGTCATTCGGGCACAGTAAGGCGAAATCTGAGGTTGCACCCTGAGCAGTAGAGCTTGCGCTCTATAATTGATTCATGCCGATGTTACCATGTACTGAAATGGTATCGTTAGACGCATGAAAGCGAAAGGAAAGCACGTCTCAATTTTCAACTCTTCAAAGAAGTGGGTTATAGATACAGAACGCGCAAAAATTATGTGCCAGCTCAAAGCATCAAAAATCAGTTTCTAAAAAATTTGAATGATTCAACATTAAACAGAATAAAATGCATCTTTTCTCCTGGGGTCATGCCGTTCCAATGGTATTTCGGTACTAAACCTATATATTATAGGAAAAACTCACATGTAGAATAGAGGCTATTGCGTTAGGGACTTCGCCTTCCCGGAATGTAAAAACTTAGCGGGTGTGAAAAGGGAGCTGTTAGCATTCAGGCATTCTCAGTGTTTGCAAAGGGGCAATAAAATGGTAGTATGAAATGAAAATGGTATTTTAGTCTTGTTTTTGTGCCTAATTTAGATTCAGGAGAACAGTCGTATCTTCTGCATTCAGTGACCTGGCTGCAGATAGAAGAATTTACTTTCCTGTAATATTCGGAACAAGGAAGAATAGGTTAATCTAATCGTTGCTTATATTGCACAACTTCGCAAATGCAACACAATGCAGGTCAGAAGTATAAAGGAGCTGATTTTCTTGCTGGCTTGTGCAATGGGGTTGCCTCGATGGTCTCAGAGGTCCAGATCTTGTTGTGCCTTCGGAAAGGTGTTCTTTGTCATCCAATCTTTTGAGGCTGAATGAAATGTTGTCCTTGTCATCCTAGAGCACTGCATATTTATGGGAGCTACAGGAGCCCTTCAGCGACGCCCTGCTGTGAAACCTGCGTCTTGTATACTTGTGGCAGTAGTTGTGCCTGTATCGTCCAACGAAAGCCATAGTTTCCGGCTGATTACGTCATTTTTTCATCATCCTGTGTAACAGGCCCCTACAGCCACTTGAAGATCGATCAATTCCTGTCGCGATTTTGAAAGCTTGCAAAATGGTGCATACTATATTGGAAGCAGATGCTCATGTTACTAGTTACCAGCTACTGCGCGATTGTCGTTCATCGTGTTGTCTCCTACCACTGACTGTTGTTACCGTTGCATCTGCCAGGAGTACATGAGCGACCCTAAGGAAAAATGGACAGGTTGGGGCTTGGACCTATGGGACAACCTCGAGGCTGACTGGTCGAAATCCGGAAAGTACACCACGGAGCTATTCACGCAGAAAGCAATTGAGCTACTCAAGAACCGGGACTACAACAAGGTGCGTACAACTCCAAGTTGTAGAGTAAATACAGCAGAGCAAGAGTATCGTACAAATTCTTTTCTACCACTAGCATATGCAGATTTAACGTAAAAATCTAATAAAACGACAAATGCATGAGTAACAAATTTCCGGAAAATGCCGCACATTAGACCACGAACAGCTTTTGAGGCTGCCAACATACGGAAACTGTGTGCTATCCTTCAAATTTGGTGCTTCTGCAATGTTTATTTGTGGCATGACATTCGATGTGTCCGGAGACACTGAGAGATGTTTAAATTGTCAGTGTATTTACGACAGAGTCCTGCAGTAACCAGGCTGCAGGATCTGCTTCTTAGCCATGTGGTAGTAAATTCACAGCATGTCTGAACCTCTAAATCTTTGCAATGTGAAGGCGAACGCCTGTCCTCACTTCTTAACTAGTTATCATCTGGAAATCCTTATTGGCTTTATAATACACGAGAGAAGCAAAGCATGCAGCCTGGTTACTTTTGGCAAAGACGGTACGTGCCTTCATGTTATTGACGATTGCAGAGCTGTAACCCTTTTGCAGCCGTTCTTTTTGTACCTCAGTCACCTGGCCGTTCACGTGGGCAACTTCTATGCACTGTTCGAAGCCCCGGAAAAGTACATCGAGATGAACAGCCACATCAAGAACCCGAAGCGACGACACTTCGCCGGTTAGTAAGGGGCACAGAACCTTGAACGGTAGCCTGTGGCTCAGTGGTGTGCGTAGTGGTAAAGTGCATTTTGAATTTAATCCAAAATGTGTTTTAACACTGTGCACACTCACTGAAGATAGAGGTTTGAACATCTGCCCCGTGTGTGGGATGCAGGGTGCGACTGCTGCTGAGCCGGATGGCCAATGGCCTTCCCCTGTCCTCATGATCAGCTGACAGGAAACTAGTTTCGATAATGATTTTAAATTTGGTTAACGCGCACGTGTACGCACGCGCGCACATACAGACGCACACACAGAGGGATAAAACACGGTTATACCACCAGCCTTCCGCAGCCATTGTAGAAAAGGAGGGGTTTTATCAGGAGCTGGCTCATTGTCTTATTTTCCTACTTGATGCTGCGGATGTCTGGTCTCGGAAGCAATTGCTTTTTCTTTTTTACTGTTGACACTTTTTTCATCTTTAACGAGAGGTTGAAGAGGGAAGTTTTGAGTTTACTGTTAGAGTTTACTGGCCTCATGCTGTCATTTGCCCTCTCTATAGCCTTTTTCGCAATTCCCGTAAAAAAAGAGTATCTTTGCTAAGGGCAGTATTATTCTTTGCAGTTTTCCACATGAAATTGATATGTAGCCGGATATTCAAATTTTACTCCATAAAATGAGATTTAAGTACAATTTCTCATTTTCTTGCTGGATACGAAGATTGCTGTTTGTGCCTATATAACAGCGATCGCTGTACTTTAGGCAAGTAGGCCAATTTTGATTGGGGCTTTCACTTGCAAGCTCAGGTCGCTTCGAAACTATGTTGCGCAACGGTATATCAGAAAGGACTGTTAGCTAGATTTAAATGCCGAGTACATGGTAGCAGCTGCTGCAGGACTTGTCCTATTAAAGGTTTTGGTAAGATGCCTTTGTACGACGGCAGACATTAATGGCCTGACCACAACAAGGCCGAGTTTACAGGGATGACTTAAAGGTGGTGGTTGAGGGATTCCTGTTCATCGGAATGCTTTGAAACAGAGGCGGTATAGTGGTTTTTTTATGAAACCGTTTCTCACTTAGGTGTAATGGGTGGTTGCCACGCAAAACGTTGCCACTGAGTGCCAATAGGTATATCTAAGAAGAAACGAAAAAGAAAGAACATCAGAATATAGAAGTTATAGTTAAAAAATTACCCATGCTCCATATCTGTGAATGCAGCTGACCTCGATTAAAAACGGTGCTAAACCAACCTAGCTTTATTTAGGTTGGACCTTTACGGAAAGTATGGGCTTATCAATAGTCCTCATCAATAAAATATATTTAAGAAAATAAAAACCCGAGTTCTTCCACTTTTCAAAGTATTATTAAAAATATTACTATAAACTATTATTTTTAAAACCGCGCTAGGACTTGAAAAAGTCTCGGCGCTCACGATATCCGTCATGAACTCTGCCATGCGATCTTTGTGTCTCAGCTGTGAAGGCTCCAATTCACGGAAGAAAGCTGAGCGAACTTTAAAAGGACCATCACCTCGGCGGTATATTAAACTACGGAAGCCAAACAGACGCTACCAAATAGCATAAGGAATCGCTTAATGGTTTCAGCAGTACCTAAACTTATACGATCTGAAATGCTAGTAGTAAAACCCAAGGCTTGAGTGAAACATCTGCGGCAAATAAATTAAGAATGGCATTTATGCCACATGCATGAATGCTGCGCAATATTCAGATGAGTGCGTATAGTAGCGATAGCAGGGTTACACCTCATATAAAACCCACTAGTAATAGCCAGGATTAGGACATCCAGCCCCGCCGCACCTAAAGCCATAACTATGACCATTGTTGTTAAGTACCAAGACAGATACGGTAAAATAGTTTATGGTATAAGTATAGTCATAGCAACTTTGTCAATACTATACAGCCAGAGGATCCTACAAAAGAACAGTAGAACGTCTTGTTGCTGCTCATTTCCAAAAACGTCATCAAATTACATGGACGCAGGGTCATACTGGTTAGAGGGCAGTGAAGTGGCTCGTAACCTAGCATATGGCCGCTTAATAACCGGGCAGGTCTTTCCAAGCCTCACGTCGCAGCCTCTCTGTACACTTGTAGTTCATACCTTGCGTGTTCTTAATGGTGGAAATATCGTCCACTGTACAGCAGTGAAGCATAACAGGTTCTGTGGCCTGGCGCAAAATACAGAAGAACGCCATTTAGAAACATACAACAAAAATTAGATGATCTCTTAGACGTCTCTGAAGAGGAGAATGGCGAAAGCCTACCCTTCCTTTCCTATCATTTGCCTCTCATCGTTTGCCTCTTATCGGTGTTCGTTGCAGTGCCACATATGTTTATAACTCGTTTACAGGAAAGGAAATGCGCAGTACGTGTATGTGACACTTTCTCCGGCAAGCATGTTTGAACGGTACACCATCGCTCCTTTCGCGTGGCGTTCCTTGGCACGCGTTAAAGTGTGGCATTGCAGATGGCAGGAACTCTAGATAAGGACTAATCCCGTGGAATCTCGCGGAATATGACAGATTTCGCGCACAGATCTCGCACACAACTCTCACACACGGGATTTCGTTCCATGTGCCTAGAAAGGCTTTCGCCTTAAGATACGTTAAATTATATAGTTGTACCACTCGCCGCTTCGGTGGCAACGGCTGGTGGTTCCTGGCCCTACGGGGCTGGGACAGTAGGTCAACGTCGCTTTCGGCGGGGGCTAGCCAGCCACCGAAGTTTTACCTGTTGTAGGCCGTCATTGCACCCGCCATCGCTTTGGTGGTGGACGACGGCTGTTGTTGCGGCGCGTGTCTCTCTCCCTCTTCTTTTTCTTCTGTCCGCACGATGCAGCGGAGGTGGTTCAGCTACAGAGCCAGTAGCAGGCCCGTGCATTTTTTTCCTTTTTCGTGCAGCCACAACAACAACAACGCTATATACCTTCTCATTACCCTGACGTCTCCCTATGGTGTGATACAAGTCAAATTTTTAGCCGTTTCGTGTGGATCAAGCCTGTGCTTTTTAAGACAGCCGTTACGTCTTACGAACAGTGGGATTACCAACTTTTGGAGGATAAGCTTAAGTTCGTTAACCACGTTTGTGAAGCAGCTCGGGTCACTGCAGTTCTCGCATGACAGCCCATACCAGCTGATCGTCATGAAATTTGTAAGATCTGCTTCTTAGTAAAGTTTATTCTCTCTCGTGAAATGAATGCTTTATTTTTGATTTCACCTTTCTTGCTCTCATTTTAGCTTGCAATGGTGAGATAGTGGCTTCGGCCACTTATCGACCGATGAAAAATAACACGGCCGGGTTCTATAGACGGTCATTGCATTAATTCACAGTCCTAGCTCATTATCAGCATCGGGATGCTCGGCTCTGCATGGCACAAAATGATCTGGTTTGCGCATTCCAATGCGTCCGTTACAAACATGGACACGGTGGTTAAGTCAGAATTTACACCCTTGTCTCTGAAGCGACATTTCATTTTCTTCCTCTCTTAGCCATGCTGTCGGCGCTGGACGATGCCATGGGGCAGCTGGTTGAAGCCCTGCACGCCACGGGCGCCATCCAGAACACGATTCTGGCGGTGACCACAGACAATGGCGCTGCCACCGGAGGCATCGACAACAGCGCGGGATCCAACTGGCCATTACGTGGCACCAAGATGACCCACTGGGAGGGCGGCGTGCGTGGGACAGCGTTCCTGTGGAGCCCCACGATTCGCCAGCCCAGGGTGTATAGTCAGCTGATGCACGTGTCCGACTGGCTGCCCACGTTGTACACAGCGGCTGGTAAGTCCCTGCTTCCGAGCTGTGTCTTGTGCAGAGAGCGAAGATGCTGCGCATAAGGCTGCTACTGTCATAAATTTGCAGCTGTTGTATATTCTTCTAAGAGTCACTGTGTAAATTTTGTAATCAGTTTCTTGTAAGCTTTAGTTGGGATCACTCTGGTCCTAAATCCTGGTTTAACTTGTTGCGTTTCAAAAATTTGGTGCTGCGCTGGGTAATGTCAACCACAATGCAAACTATCAAATGACCGAGACAAGCAGGAAAATTACAGCCCTAACCTCTTCAACGTTTTTCTCTGTGTGTGCTGACAGTGCAGGTAACAGCTCTGAGAGGTTATTGGAAATCCTTTACTGCAGGTTGAACTCTGTTCACAGTATTAGCTCTACATTTTCATTTCCCACTTGTTTGCATTTGACACAGGCTTCCATTTTAGCCAAACCGAAGGTCCACCACCACACATTTAATCTGGTCTCTTGTTTGAAAGTCGCTTCCTATAAACAATGCCCACCGGTAACATTAATGGACAGTGATAAAAGCTCGGTCCACGTTTTAGCTTTCGCTTATGTCACTCTTTCTGGCTGTGTTAGCTTTTTTTTTCGGTTGAAAATATGAATGTATTGATGGTAAATTCAGATATACAAAGTGTAACACTGTTTTCAACGCATATTGATCAAAACTCGTGATGGTGGAACCGCCGGCGTCTGCTTGGGTACTGTCTGGGCATGAATGCAGCCATTCAGGCTAGCGTAGCATATCTATTCGCAAAAAATAACTGTTTCGTCGTCATCACAGCCTGTTGACGGGAAAGGCGGCCTGTAATGACGATAGATAATTTTCACGCTGAAACGACTCATTTTCAAATAAAGTAAGCTCTTTGTGGTTATGACTTATTTATTGATGCAGACCAGCGTCAACTCGTCCTAAGTATCTCGCACTGTGATGCAGGAGGCAACGTACAAGATCTAGGTGACATCGACGGCATCGACATGTGGCGAAGTCTTGTAACCGGAGTCGGCTCGCCAAGGATGGAAGTGCTGCACAATATCGACCCCGTCTGGAACATGTCGGCGGTGCGATCAGGCCGGTACAAATACGTTAATGGAACGTATGGCGGCGGTAACTACGATGGCTGGTACCAGCCGGCCGAGGTCAACGATGCCATGTTAAGACTGGCTGGAATCGACAAAACGTCCGGGGACATGTACGGCCTGCATTACATTTACGAAGTGTACGGATCTGACCACACGGATAACAAGACGGAGTGGTTTTACGAGGCGGTCACGATGCCCACTCGCTTACCAACCAGCCCTAGAAGAAGGTACTGACGCTGAATATTTAGGTAGCATACAAAAAGCCTGCTTTACACACGACCGAGTTCTTTCAATAAATTAAGATATGGTACGAATAACGCAACGACGTATGCCAGTGAACACCAGCATGCCTTTGTAGGTTGTGTTTACTGAAAACAGTGAGTAGAGCTGGTCCATTTTTGTTTCAAAGATTTAAGCATGTATTATTGTAAATAGCTATTAAAAATGCCCTGAGCTCGTGCGGAAATAAAACATTTTATGTCACCTAATCCATGGTATAATTAAATAAACTTAACCGTAAATTCTCTTTTGTTGCAGTGCATCGGAGAACATATCACTATAAAACATGCAGGTGGAGTTTAAATATTTATTAAATTTCAACGCCACAAGTTAGCAATGGATAATATATAACAACGAAAATTGGAATAGAGGGAACGTGCAGGCCGAGATGTATACCGGATCGCCTGTCGCCTACGGCACACTTGGAGATGAGGGTGGCAGCGACAGGCGGGCCAAACTGCCCATGCGCAGAAGGCATCCTGTAATGCAATATACGCCTACGCTATAGCATGTCCCCGCTACGCTAAAATTCTCGAATGTTCTTTGCTCATTATTTTATTCTTACTTTCTCTTGTGGAGTATGTATGACGTCACTCTACTGGGACTCCAGGCGTCCTTTCTTTCGGCCCGTGGGCGTAGTCCTTTGGAGCTGTGTTATGTACGCATAGTTAACATCACTGCATGCTTACAAATTGAAGTGACCCAGAATATGTGCTTTGCTCTCTATCCCTTCGTTTTAAATACACAAGCAATAGATAACTCACTAGCGAAAAAGCAGTGCAGTCTGCGGATGAACCCGGCACAGTGATATGTGCAGCCAAAAAGGAAGTTTGTGAACGTGCATCGCGGCCACTTCAGCTGAACAGAAAGGGAGCTATGTGCCTATATAGGGGGGCCCTTAGAGGAATAATAACGCGAAATCTTGATAGATTTATTCTTTGAAAAAAATAGTGCTGTTGAATGTGTGCTATGCACTTAATTACTGTAAGGATTATAAAGCACTGCCTCTTAAGTTTAAAGCTCAAGTGTTTTTTCGAAGTTAAGTGAACCGCAGCACCTAGGAGGTGTTCTGATTTTCGGTATTATGGATATGCCGTAATACACTTGCCTCGAACGTGTACAATATGCTGTCGTCTGAGTTAAAATTAGATAACTCCCGATTTACTTTAACTAAATGCGGCGTGGGTGCGGGAGCACAATGGCCAAGGTTGCCGAAGATACAAAAACATATACTTAACCAAAGTGTAGGGCTAGCGCAGATACGTTGCGTTTAGTTAACGAAGTAAGTCGGAGGTTAACATTTTCTAAACCTTCGCACTCCATCGCTTCAAGTCAATATAAACAGTTCATGAGAACCATGCCCTGAGCACCTGCTGCCGTAACAAAGAATATAAGAAAATCGCCCTAAATTTGAAGTTCACTGGAAGGTGTCAGGTGAGCTTTTAGAGTTGCGGTATTAGAGGCTTTTAGCGTAGCAGAGACAGACTAATGTAGATTTGTACCGGTTTACCGGACGCATCATACGCACATGCAGTGGCCCCACCACACCCCCTCCCTGCCCTGCAGGTGCACAGGGGGCATGAGGCAAACCTATATACGTTTACGCTATTACGTCTCCGATATCCTCGATTCCCTATTAATTAGTACAAGAAGACATAGACGGAGTATCTTCAGGTTAGCACTGTGCGCTATAACGTATAATCACTATTAGCGACTTATATGCCTTGCTTCAGGTATTGATAGCGCTGTAAGTGGTCTAATGTGCACTGCGCCAGATTCATATGCGTCATGCCCTGCCTAGCTGGCAAATCTCTTCAAATTCAATTGATGTTTTGTCAGGAACGTCTTGGATTTGACGTGCGCGGCTGCTCGGACGATTCGGAGCTTGGGTCGCAACTTGACCAGGTACAGTCCCGAAGAACTTAGTACTGACTGCGGTCAGGGGAGGACTAAAGAGTGTAAGCCCCTCGAAAAGCCGTGCCTCTTCGACATCGAACAGGATCCCTGCGAGATGAACAACATTGCGGAGGAAAACCCGCAGGTATGTTTACACAGCACTGCAATAATCTTCAATAAGTACAGAGCGATATTTTGTTTAGCGGAAAGACTTTGCACTGCATGTTTATAATTGCTGGCACGCTACTGTGACGAGAAGACGAAGCGGAAGTGACTGCTTTCGTTTTGTGCATGTGGTGTAGTATCAATGTATGCGATATTTTTCTGTTGTTACTCTATTTGCTGATATAATATGTAAAAAACCTAGACTGGGGTTGGCAATAATAATAAGTCAAATAATATGAATGAATGAATGAATGAATGAGGTTGCGGTAAATGTAGGCTCTCAAAAGCTAGTAAAATACAGGTGTGAAAAAAGGGGCGATGGAGAAAGATAGTGTAAACTGATTCCTTTGAAGCTTACAAGGAAATCGCTACTCCGGGTTCACAAGATGCAACAGCTACGGCTATACAGCGCTTCCTTAAACGCCACCAACTCGCGACCAGAACTGTCGCTATTCACTGGACCCTAGGTCACTCGGACGAATCAGGGGGCAATGCGGCGGCACACGCCGCGGCTGCCTTGGCAGGTGGGATGTCCACATTTACTTCCCCACCCCCCTTGCTTCATCCTTATTCGACCTTGGGCGGGCAACTCACCCCTTCTCTTGCACTTATGCACTATACTCGGACCAGTCTTCGTAGCCTCAGTCAGCATCGCATGCAGGTGGCCACACCAGACCCACCTTTTACGAGAAGAACCCACCTCACCCGAAGTCAAGAAGTATTTTTGAATAAGCTCATCGCCCATGCGGCTTACACGCCACGTATTATGGCCCGCTGGCGTCAGTATACGGAGAAAATGATTACGTGCCCCCACTGTACGACTCTAACCTGCGGCGGCATATCTCATTTACTTTGGGATTGCCCTGCTTTTTCTACTGGACGCCCCGAGATCGAACCCTACCGCCTGACCTACCGTTCCCTTCTAGAAACTGATGCAAACACACAGATGATATTTGCCAAGTATGGCTCGCTTAGTGGCCTAGTTAGAGCAATGTGATTCGAGTGACGACCTAAACAATGAAGATTATGTCTACTCCCCTTTATCCCAATCCATAACCATGAGCCTTCCCATTCAATAAAGGACATTCAATCAATCAATCAATCAATCAAAATTTTTCGCAATAATTTTTTTTTTTCATTTTTCTTATACAACCTAATGTTCTTGAACGAAGCCAATAACATAAACGCGGGGAAAGAAGTCCAAGACATTTGCTTTGCTTTGAAAGGCAACGTGTGATTTTGCTGTCAATATAGCGCTTAGATAAGTATCCACGTGAAGAAATTCAGTTTAGTTCTGTCATCCGTAGAGGCTCGGAATCATTCTAAAACTTGCTGCGCTTTTTGTAGGCATTGCCAATAACGACAGGAAGTTGCACCGGATTTAGTTAATTTCCCAAAAGCAATGGATATGCGCTGGCACGTCACGTTTCATTTCGCTTTTTGTTTGAGTAAAGGTTTCCGTTTAGGCTTGAGGCAAGGATTGGTAAAATTAGCGACTAGGTACACATTTTGATTGGGCAGAATCTCCAAACGCAAAGTCTCATACATTGAATTACTCACAGGTGTCGAGTCCATTTAGTGCCACAGTCTCTCGCACACACATTACACATATGCCCAGACGAATTATTCACATAGTCTGCTTCAAATGTCCGGGTCGCAGATGCACTTTCAGAAACTCCTGTTGGTTCCCGCTGATTGAACTCTTCCATAGGCCCATCTCTGCGGCCATGCTCCGTCTATTACGCTCAGCAGTCTGGCATCTCAGTTTGGCAAGCCCTTCCTCTCTCTGTTGGGCGTCTGCGCTGCTCTCTTCGCCTTCTTATGTTCACTCTCTCTTTGCTGCTGATATATGCCTCACTTTTTAATCTCTGCCGGTGGCTGCGTCCGTGGGCTGTGCGATGTCAGCGCTCGTTAAAGATCCGCGGGTGGTCGAAATTACTCTGAAGCCCTCCACTAAGGCTCTTCTGTAACTCTTTCTGCTTTCTCTCCCTCCTTCTTTCCTTTCATTGCAGCGTGGTCAGGTGTCCACATGGCAAGTGTGACAGATACTGCGCAGTTCCTTTCCTGTCAACCAGCGGTTTCTGGGTAATGATGCAAGGAGTGGTGTGACCACGGCTTGGCAGCCGCCACAGCGAAAATGCGACTTTTCAGCCAATGTAGCTCTCGCTAAAATAAATTTGGTGACCGCTTACCTCGCCTTAAAAGAGCTACGGGGTAGAGGCGCGTTCTGGATTCATTGCGCACGGATGAATATTGATGAAGACAACACAATGCCATGCACATCGCGTAAGTGTGGCACTTCGCCATGGGGGACGATCTGTTGCGGCTGTGCACGATCAACAGCCAGTTTTGTCTTCCACAAGCTGTGAATGTTCAGGATAACTACACTGATGGTGTTTTTTTCATTATAAGAAATGTATAGAGCGTACTCCCAAAGTAGGCGAGCTTTACCGACGAGTTTACACGCCTGAGGGAATTTTAATACAACGAAGTATCTGTGTATGCCACTGAGCTATTGTAAACATTGATCTCTATTTCAGTGGTGTTCTGTAAGCAGCAAGTAACAAAACAAAACATTAATTCACGTGACATACGCACTGTGAAGGAAAAGCCTCTACTGCGTTTTTGCGCCACATCAGAATTGACAATCAATTCACCCTAATCGAACTTCATTGAATATTATTCTTTGTAATACTGATTTCTCTACCACGATTCACTTTTATTATAATTAATTATGCCACAACACACTTTTATCACTGTAATCCACCACAACCTACCCTTAATTTATCGCAGCATGCCGGAATCAAGCAAAATCCATCCCAAATCATCTTAATGCAATTTTATTCACTTCAAATATTCCACAATCTAGCATAGTTAACCTTTAGTGCAATTAAACCTAATAACATTTAATCCACATTCAATCAAATAAATAAACCTTCAATACAACACAATGCACGCTTAACCAAATGCAATTAAACACAATCCGCACTACCCGCCGTTAGAAAACCTTTAAATAACGCAATGTAAAAGCATGGGCTTCCGATACTCTGCATAAACTCACTCATATTTCCCCCCTGCGACGCGACATCTGGCACACTGCTCCCGTGCCTCGCAGCCGGTTGATAACGTAATCTTTTTCTTGGCACCTCTCTGTCACACCAGATGCCCGATTTCGTAGCAATGGGACATATAAGACATACAAGGGCTCCACCTTGCAAAGCAGTGATATCTTAGTTCTTGCCTGCAGTGGCCTGTGCAGCTTATCTCTTCGAAATCCAGGCTTTGCGAAATCTCGTCATGCTTACTTTATTTCTTCCTGCAGATCTACCTGGCTACGTACATACATAAAAACAACGGCTTGTCATCAAATTGACTGCTTTAACGCTAGCGCAGTAAGGCTTTCATTGCTGAATAGTGCGTCCCCGCCTGTGCGCCTTTATGGGTTAATGTATTCTGAATTTATGAGAGTTTTATTAAAATTATTCTTTACGTATGATGCCTATAGGCCTAAAGGTTGATGATCGGCGCGTAGTGCCTAACATGTACCTATCGTTCCCGTGTATCCACTGTTTCAAATGTTACGTACGGTTGCTAACCATGTTCTCCGTCTTTTTCTTCAGATTTTGAGAGCAATGGAAAGACGGCTGGAAGATTACAGGAAAACAATGGTCCCACCCCTCAACAAGCCACCGACACAAAGGTCGGATCCACGGTATTTCAACTACACATGGGCCCCGTATATGGACTCGAATTGAGTTCAGTCAGCGTGCCTTCACTGCGGACTCCTCTTTCAATGTGAAGGACTTCTTCTAAAAAACTCCCAAGTAGTGCCAATGATGAGAGGAAATAAAAAAAAATTTCACAGATCTTACGCCTGCTGCGTAATTGCGGAACTTCGAGAGCTGTGAATTTATCGGCGTACCTATGTTGCTCGAACATGTGTTGTGTATGGAGCATATGTAGGGTAAACGGAGAGAAAGAAGACGGCTACACACTATCCAAGAACACTGAACAAGGGTAGAAGCGGAACAAGAGTAGAGAGACCATCAGTTCGAAAGCCAAGCCAACGTTTCGACAAGAGGACTTGTCTTCGTCTGGGCTGCGCATTATCACTGACGCCAATGATGATCGCCTCCGCCAGTGATGATAGCGCTACCCAGACGAAGAAAAGTCCGCTTGTCAAAAAATTCGCTCGGCTTGCGAACTGAAGCTCCCATTCTACCCTTGTTCATTGATCTTTCATACTGGAGCAGATGTAGTCACATGCGGCTTCGCTTCACACTCCTGTGTAGCTGTCATCTGCACTTTCTTTGACATCTGTCGGGCGCCATCTGCGTCTTGTGTAGCGCAATCAGGCCGTGTTCTCAAGAAAAGCGATTTAAAAGGAAGCACTGCTGGCATGGAAACATGTAGATGCAATTGACGGCAACACTGGTCGCACGCTGTCTTGCGTTTCCCAAACGTGCGTTATCGCCCATTGGCGCTATATTCAGGTTAACGTACCTTTGTTATTAGGACGATTATCGATTATCGATTTAGCGTACAAAGAGATAGGCTCGCGTTTTATACAAATCATCTCTTTGTACGCAGCTTAGCTTCTGTATACCGTCGAGGTGCAATCATCATCGGCGCATTTGAGGCAAACTAGCGTGCCATTTTAGCTAACGGTGAATGATATGCAAAGGAAACAGGAATGCGGCTACAAAGGCACAAAACAGCCAAAAATTGGACAGAGAAAAAAAAGAGTGGGAAGTGAGGCACACTACATCTCGTTGCTACAATTTGACTCCCAATGGTTCGACATGAACTGCTGTTCTTTGTGTGATTTCCTTCGTCCTCTTATTTGTAGCCTATCAGTCCGTGTTATATTCAAGCCATATATGCTACGCCAATCTGCCCCGAGAGGCTTTGGCAACATAACTAGACGGTGCACTGTTCAGAGAACACAGGCTCGGCGCCACGGGCCGCTATGGATCGCTGCGGTGAACCTCTTCTCGTGGCTCAAACATGCTGCCCGAGTCGGGAGTTCCTGCAAATTCGGAGGTGACATGTGGTCTCGTTACTTAGATGAAACCACTGATCAATCAGTGCCCGCGACATCAGGTGCCAAGTGTACCACCTGAATGGGAAACGGTTGTAATTTTTGCGCTCAAACAAACAAACAGACGGATGGATGAACAGACAGAAAGACAGACAGCCGATGGACAGGCATGTGGATAGACGAACAGATGGACGGGCGGACATGTGAATGGACATAGGGATGCCAGGCGGAAGGACTGTGCACGGACCGACAGATGAGGCGTTTTTATATGTTGTCAGAAGGATGTATTAATGCTTTTGCATTAATAATTTTTCTTTCTTTCCATATGGCTGCGCTTGGATGAATTCACTCTTTTCTAAAAAACTTCTCTCAAGTCCCCTGCTTCGTTACAGCCATTGCCCTGTCCTGCTCGTCCGTTTGATCGCGTAGGCATATATCTCTATGGCCATACTTCCGCTGGAAACCGCTGAATTATCATCGCAGTAGATCATCTGACCCGATACAATGAGACATCACCGTTGCCCTCTGCTTCCGCACGCGACGTCACTGTATTTATTCTGAAGAATTTAGTCCTTCACCATGGTGTTCCTCGCGAACTGCTGAGTGACCGTACACGCGTTTTCCTATCTGACGCTCTTGAGGCTCTCCTCGAGGAATGTCGTGTCATACACCGCACCGCTACCTCTTACTCCGAAACGAATGACCTGATACATCATTTTGAACGTACTCTCAGTGATATGTTGGCCATGCAGTACGTGAATGACGCTCATGCAAAGTCAGACCAAGTTCTTCCCTTCGTAACCTATGTTTACAACACTGCGACACAGACCGCCACTGAATTCTCACCCTTCTTTCTCCTTTACGGGCGCGAGCCAACCTGCACAATGGGCACACTTATTTCCTACCGCCCTAATGTTTCCGGATCGGCGCCACTCTCCGACGCCGCCAAGTATGCAGAAGAGTGCCGTAAGCTTGTCTGCTCCCTTACAACAGAAAACCAGTGGCAACAAAAACACCACCGTGACACCGGCGAGGCTTCGTCATATCTCCCAAACTCTGCGGCGACGCTAATCCGCAGATGGCGTAACAGGTTCAACTACGTAGTTGACAGGAAATGTTTGTTGAAGGACCCGGTAGAGGCCATGGTACCGAGCAAGAAGCTTCTTTTAAAGGTCAGGGGTTGTGGAAGGTCTCTGGGTACCTTCCACAACCCCTGGCCTTTAAAAGAAGCTTCTTGCTCGGTACCATGGCCTCTACCGGGTCCTTCAACAAACATTTACTGTCACATACGTAGTTGAACCTGTTACGCCCTCTGCGGACTAGCGTCGCCGTGGACGCGAAACAGTTCATGTGAACTGACTCAAGCCCTACAACGATCCATCTGTCTTTCGGATCCATAAGCGGCCAGGCTGGTTCCTTCTCTATCCGGGGGGCAACTGTGTAGTATTCCAATCTTCGTCGTTATAGCCACTGGCATGCATCACGTGCTGGCGCGCCCGAGGACGAAAAAATTGGTCGGTCTTCGTGGTTTGCTATGCCTGACGCTCTGCTCACAGTTTATCTTGACCAGCTGAATCCATCTGGCCTAAACAAACATACCCCTACAATGGGGACAACTGTTCACGGATAGCAAATCTACTTCACCTCTATTTCCTCATATACTGAATCGAATTGTTTGTGGTTGGTAAAAGTGCGCTATCTTCTACTATATTAGCCTTCGAGGCCCACGTGCGTGGCGTGGTGTACTTTGAGGCTATGAACGAAGAAATGAGCGACTCATCAGCGATGTAGCATCTACGAAATTCGTACGTATACCTCGCCGGTTTTTTTTCTTGCTTTATTTTCCAGGGAGCTCCACATTTAATTGTCTCCATGTCCGCAGAGCGGGAAAAATGACAGGCGAGGCTGGTCGACAGGTACGACATTTGATGTCGACGTCGCCGTGGGAACGCACAGCAACCTAGTATTGTGTGTTTTGCGTGACTTCCACATGATGGATTCGAACTACCCTCGGCGCTCGCATATGGGGAGTATAGCCTGCGTGCAAAACAGAGTTCAGAAAGGGCACTACATCATAGAGTTCCTTACACTACCTAGAGGGAAAGCTGAGGGCGCTGCACTTCAGCCACCATGGGCGCGCTAAGAATCATGGGCCGGTGTGCTACTTGTTGCGGGACAGTCGGTTTTTCTCGGGTACGTGGAGTGGCGTTACTGCGATGTTTCTTTTTCGTCATCATCATCATCTGAAGGTGCGTACATAGACCGCGAAAGCCATAGTAGCGAAGGCGCAAAAGCGTACGTCGCCAATAAATGGTTTCTGTTTTCCGAAATGCCACTAAAAACTTCCTTAAGTGATTGCACAACAAAAAATATTTTCATAACATTTTTTTATTTCAAAGTTTGCATATTAAGTACGAAATATTGGTATTTGTGCTGCTCAAAGCTAAGCCAATAGGAGAAAGAGCCATCGCTTATATTGTATAAATCTCACACTGACATGCTGTTTCTCTCTCTTTTTGTAATTTATAGTCACAATATTTAATCTTAGGACATTATTTACTGTAGAACAACGTTTATGTTTGCGTTAGTTTTGGCCAAAAGTTGTAGTTCTGCACTCGGTAGCTCTCCGGCCCATGATGCTTTGAGCGCCCATGGTGGCTGAACTGGCCGTCTGGAAACGCCATGTAAACTCCCATAGACGGCAGCACAGCTTTCCCTCTAGGTAAGAGTAAGAAACTCTATGCACTACATGGACACACAAATGGCGTGTTGCTCGGGCCATATTTCTAAATCGAAGCACTGGCTTTGCTTGGAATCATGGAATGTCTTTTAATTTTATTTATAAGTTATAATAATATATGCCTAAACTGTTAGGTGCTGGACCCTTACATATTAAAGTTAAGAGTAGATACAGAGAAAAAGTTACATGAGCCCCTTTTATTGGTGCTAGATCGCCGTTGTTTCCTAAATGTTTTGCACACGGGCGCAGGCACAAAAGTGGCCGAGCGAAGATTTTTAATGTGCTCGCAGCATGCTGTCACTACGAAAGAGCCGGATTACCGCACAATAGACATGCTACGCACGAGCGCCACTAGTGGAGCGAAAGGCGCTGGCGTCGACCTAGAAGCCTAGAAACAGAGTGTGGAATTATACCGAAAGTGGAAAATGCAGATCAGGAAGGAAGATTTCTTTGATAACTCAAGAGGCAGTGCCCTAATTTTTGAAGCTAGATCAGGGTGCCTTAGAACACGCAGCTACAAAAAGAAATTTAACAATGGAGATGACGCATGTGCTGTATGTGGAAACTCCAGTGAAACAATTGACCATATTATACTCGAATGTAATGGTATCCATCCGGAAGTTGGTGCAGGCGCAATCACTGTTCCTGAAGTTCTTGGGTTTAGAGATAACAGTGGCCGGGTGAATAAACCGGCGGTGGAAAATAGCAAAAAACGACTGGAAGATTGGTGGCTTAAAAGCAGAGAAGTGACATAATGTTAGTAATGTAGGAACAAAATTTAATAAATAGAATGGTGGTTTAGTTAACCATTCTAAATCAATAATTAAGATATAGGGAGAAAAATGAGCATGATAGCTACTGCTACCACCCCGTTTCAAAGGGGACGTTCCTATATTCCATCCATCCATCCAAGAGCAAGGGGGATCACATGAATCCTCTAACTGCTGCCGGAGCACGCGCTCGATCATATTTGTGCGTTTCAAAAGCTAAATTCGCGTTTTTCGCTGTAGGTTTTTTTTTAGCTAGCGTCCGCTTTCCGCATTTAGATCTTGCGTAGTTGCTGGGGTTGCTGCTCTTTATCTAAGCTTTTTCCATAGTGCTTGGTATACCTCGGTGCCGGACATACGCGACAGGACACAGTGTAAGCTCCCATACTATTTTGCTCAGAGAAGCTTGGTTAATCAAGCTGCGAATGGGTAAAGAAGAGTGTAGCCATGCTAATGTATGCAGCAAACATTTCACTCAGCGATATATCATTACGAAGTTGGCGATAAACACTTCGGTGAGTATGGGCCGAAGAACCGACGCGCGCGTATACGCTTTTGCGTTTATGAGGCTAACCATGACTTAGTGCTGGAAGGATGGAAAAACTGCTGGATTCTTTACGGAGCACTACGTTCCCAGATCAAGGAAGGTTTGTCCAAAAGCCTAGAGGTCTCAGATTGTTTTTGGTCAGTAAAGTCGTTGACGCCCGACAATAAAAATTTCGCTCAAACCAACTAAAAAGGTCGTGCCACCACGCGCAGCGTTATTATGGTGAGACACCTTGGAGCTTCACAAGTCATAAAAGAAGCAACTTCAAATGACCAAAAAGCAAATAAACTGAGCAAGATAATTTAAGGTCATGATATGTTTAGATAGGTGTAAACAACGTTATTTAGTGCGGGGAAAACATATGCGCCCCAAGCCCGAGTGACAATTATTGGAGCGGCATTCATTGCTCAAGAATTCGCTTTTTGGAACATATCCTTCGCGGTGAGATTAAAGGTTATGGGGGATACTTGAGGTCCGAATTCATGGGTATGATGAAATGTAGTAGCCTACACCCAACACACAAAACCTCGTATTAACGAAGCCGTATGAACGTGCCTGCGTGGAATAGTCGCAACATGAATGCAAGGGTCCTGATTTTTATACGACCCTCCCATAGAGGAGAGATCCGACTTGGCAGCTGCTGCCAAACGCAACGTAATGCACCCCTACGTCTAACCAGTTTTCGGCCAGTTAGCTGCCAGCATCATGCTCGTGATTGCTTGCTAATATGCGGACGCCGGCAATGATGTCGACGACGACGTCGACGCAGAATTTTCTTGTGAACGCTGTTGCGCTAAATTTCTCTGCGTTGTCCCGACTCTCCAACTTGTGTACCCTATACTATGCTAAACGGAACAGTTAAGCGGCAGCACCACTTCTACCCGTAATGCCTGAAGGCACTCTGCCTTTTTCAGGCTCCTGACAGTTCCGTCGCCCTTGCTGAGAAATCTTTATCCCCGAGATTTAGTGAACGCTTATACCTATAACTATAGTTGTAAGTCAGCCTGTGTTCCTGAATCCATAACAGTAGCAACAATGATGCGCCCGGTGCTCAGCGTCGTCGCAGTTAATGATCGCCGGGCTGAAAGTCGGTGAAATTTTGTTACCGTATGAGTGGGTATAATACCGTGAATTAAGCTTAAGCAAGCTCAGTTCTAAGCACATCTTAAAACTTAGAGATCACTGCAGAAACTGCATTGGAGGAATGAGAGAGCATTAGCTTTGCCGCGATCTGAGGGCTCCTAGTAGAGAGCTTTGATATCATATGACGCCACGTTATCGCCACTTATTATTGGAGCTAATTATTACAATGAATCACTGTCATTAATTATTATTTATCTACATCATTGGACATTATCATCAGTATTTTGTGCTAACTGCTATTATTGATTATTATCACCAATTACCTTGCATAATTTTCAATTTGGTTATTATTAATTATCATCATGCTAGGTGAAAATGGTAGATGTAACGTTAAGAGATAGGAAGCGTGCTGAATGAGTGAGACAACTCAAGTTACTGACATTCTAGAGGAAATGAGCACAAAGAAATGAGCATGGGCCGGACATGTAGTGCGGCGAGAGGATAACCGATGGTCTCTAAGAGTAACCAATTGAATTATAAGGGAAGGCGAGCTTAGCAGGGGGCGGCAGAAAATTAGGTGTGCGGATGAGGTAAAGAAATTCGCAGAGGTCAAGTGGATGCAGCTAGCACATGACCGGGTTAATTGGAGGAGTGTTGGAGATGCCTTCATACTGCAGTGGGTATAGTCCGGCTGATGATGATGAATTATCATCATTAAAAGTATCCCTACATGACTAATGATCATATTATTTCCAACTTATTCACTGACTCACAACTCACTTCTGGTCTTGGCTGCTGACGTCACCAAGGGATGGCGTCGCATCCTCGGACACAATAAGCAGCCTAGTAAGGCTGTCAAATTAATAAGCTAATGAATGTAATGATAGGGCGCTGCTAAAATGCCTTGGGGAGCATCATCCAGCAGCGGTTCAACTCGTTTCATCTCACTTTTAGCGTCAAGCAAGCGTTCCCGAGAGGTGGTGCCATGGTATGTCCTCTCGCCTATTACCGAGAGCTTTATGATGGAGAAATCCACAGCCCGCAATCGATGGTGTCGCTCGTAAGTGTGCCTAGACAGTGAGTGCTGGCTATTTGTATTTTTTTGTGTTGCGAAAATCGAGATATATCACAGAATCCAATGCGTTGTAATTCGCTTTGGTGCCTGATCTGATCTGATTTTTACGGTGAGACCACTGTACATTATTAAGAAAAACCTCTGCCTGCACCACATACGTATAGCAGGATGTCCCCTTGACGCCTGTTGGCTGTCGGATCCACCATGATTGAGGCGTGCGCTAGGGTGGAGTGACTAGACGGCTCCCTCAGTCGACTCGGGGTCTCTTTACCACCAGCCTCTCCACCCTTCCATTCATTAAATTACTTTCTCTTCTACCCCCTTGCACCCTACCATGTACACCAACCAGAAGTAGTAAAAAAAGTACATAAAGAAATACCCGCTCTCGAGAACTATTAAGGAAACTCTGACGTCGATGGCAGGTCACTATTGTGTCACGCGTTTGTTTGCTCTGGACCAGCAATAATATTCATCCCATGTACATTTGGGGGATTAATTCCCACATACCCCTCCTGCCACATGCCGTGCTGAAATTGATTATACTTGGTAGTTTGGTGAACATGCATGGCGAACAAAGCCATGCAAATATTTTTCATCCGATTATACTGCGCCAACTTTGCTACATTTGTAAACGTTGTACGTTTGTAAAATTATTGTACACTGTATAATTTCATTTACATTCTCATTTAAAATTGTATATATCATCATTACGAGCAGCCGAGTTTCTTCCGGAACGTAAATAGTGAATTTTGATGTATTTCCTCGACATGAGGTATATTATATGCAGTGTCTCCTGTTCTCAACCATGTACGTTTTCACTTTTGGTCATTTGTCATCACACATGTCAATGTATAACATCTAATAAAATTTTTTCTAAACACACATGTACTATCATCAGGAGCAGCCAATTTTTTTTCCTTAATAAAAATAGTGATTTTATTGTATTTTCTCGTCAGGAGGTGTGTTATGTGCAGTGTCCCCTGTTCTTAGCCGTGTACGTTTTAGGCTTTGATCATTTGTCATTGCACATGTCAGTATCTAATAAAACTTTCTAAACAGGTTTGTAAAGTACAAATCACATGCACTTGAAAGATACACGAGCAATATACAAACACAAGGCATAACAGAGACACTAGAGGAAGGAGAGAAGTTTGGCAGTGTTGTAATCGTTCATTACGGTCACTGTAGCTCAATCAAGAAGACGCGTAAGAGACCTCCGCTAGACCAGCGATTAGAGCATCTATCTAAACAGCCTCCATATCTCTTCCGAGGTCCTCCAGTATCGGTCTTATACGCCTCCTCACGACTGTGCAATCATGACAAGTGGCCTCGCTACGGAACAAGGCGAGCCTCTTTCTAGCAAGAAGGCTAAGCATAGACGTCTTTTCCAGGGAGCACTCTGCGCTTACACCACCGCTTTCCCCACGAAACAGAGCCACACTTGCTATTCCGCCGGAGCCACCCACATAATGTAGCAGAGATAGGAAAGCACCGTGAAAGAAGTTTACAGCGAGGGATGGTGGCGGCTACGTGTCGTGTAGCTGAAGCGGATAGTTTTTCTAAAATTACGTTGTTCGTTGTGTGACCCATAAGATTGGGTGTCGCCAAGGAGATGCTTCATGTGCTTCCACTGCTGCTGCTTCTGGTGTCGTCCAACCAAGCAAAACGCCCTGCCAGACCGAACATCATCGTAGTGGTATGCGATGACTTGGTTAGTAAACATGTTTGTACTTTTGCTCCTCGCGGTCGGTTGAGTCGAACGGTCTCAGGCCTTCTTGTGGCAAAGACTCGAACTTAGACAGTGTCCATAGATTGAAGGAATGAACCAGAGTTGTAATAAAGACTTAGAATTTGGTTTGGTTTTGGTTTTTGTGGGGTTTAACGTCCCAAAACGACTAAGGCTATGAGAGAATTGGTTGCTTGCAATGAATTGCACTTTTTATTTTTATGCACTGATTACTTTTTGCAAGGTCTAACGTTTTCAGTATTCCAATCAATGTTTTCGCCGTCTGCTTACTCGTTACCTGCAAAGTCCTTTTCGAGAAGCAGATGTTAATTAGCGGCTATAGCTTTGCCATCTTGAACTAGGTGCCAAAAGAAAAGATGGACGATTTAACAAGGCTAGGCCAAATGAGAATTAAGTGCTCTAACACTGGTTTTCGTTTCGGTTTTGGTTCGAGGCTCGTCTTTCAAGGTAAAGTGTGCTTAAAACCGAAATTGGCGAAATCGGCGCGTAAATGATTAAGTGCTGGCGCACTATAATAGCTATGGAACCGCATAACACCCCATATGAGGGTGATGGCCTCGCAGTGATGACGCGTTGGTTAGGGCGCTAGACTGCTGTGGCCAAGGATGCGGGATCGAATCCCGGCCATGGCAGCCGCTTTTCTATGGAGTCGCAAAGCAAGACGCCAGTGTGCTGTGTTAATTCAGTGCACGTTAAAGACCCTAGGCGGAAGAAATTTCTATAGCCCACAACTACAGCATATCACATAGCCTGAGTCGCTTTAGGACATCAAACCCTAAAACCAAATCTTCTCACAAAACAAATGTTAGCTAGTGGTATAACTTTGACATCTTGAACTCGGTGGCTTAAATGATGAATGATTTAACGTGGTTAGACCGAATAAGAATTAACTCTAGCACTTTGGTTTTTGCTTCGATTTTGGTTCGAGGCTCGTCTTTCAGGATCAGAGCAATGCGAAATGAACATGGTCTGGTCCATCGCGTCAGAACGGAAGTTATGAAGACGACGACGACCCAAGCACAGAATGAAAGATTGGCAGTAAAATAAGCAGAGAGGTCTTCTTCATCCCATCGAGCAAAAAGGGAAGTAAACACTGCACCGTAGCCGCAGCCGAGGCTTCTGCCTGCTTTACTTGGAGTACTTCACCAGAGCTGCACTGATAACAGCTGGGGAGGAAAGAATATCAGCTGGCAAGGCACCGACTAAACGTACACAAGAGAAATGCGCAACATGATATGATCAGTGAAATAAGACAGGGTTCATTAACAGGTGGTGTAATGGCTACTGGAAGTGTATTTTACGAGTATCACTTCGGGCTCTTTGCTTACCAGACCGAAGACGTTGGCTCGTTTAAGAAACACTGCACTTACTCTTAATGCAGAAAGTGAATAAGGAGGTGAGAGAAATATTAGAAGAATAATGTTCAGTTCCCGATGTCTGCAAAGCCGAAGATGAACTCAACCCTGGCAAATCGCTAGGACCATGCTGTTTACTGGCGGCGTTATATAAAAACCTAAAAAGGAAATTAGCATCCATTTTAGCCAATGAAGATGACCTAACCAAGCTGAAGAAAGTAAAATCATATAGGCCCATTGGTCTAAAAAACGATTATTGTAAAATTTTGTGAAGATGTTAGCAGGAAGGCTTCAAAACGTGATGAGGGTATAAAGACTGCCATTCAATGGAACAACCGTCCTTACCTTGGTTTCTGAAATCATTTCAGTGCTCGAATAAAACGAAACGTTTATTCCTCCTGCCCCCAAGTCAGAAATTACGAGCATGTATTTGGCAGATGACAAGCACCCTCGCAACCTCAAGTTAAAACTTGCAGTCTTGAAAAATATATGAGCATACTTACACAAAGTAGTGGTTTACACATGGCCTCGTAGTGATCCCTTGCAGGGGCACCGACGAGTCGGCGCTCCGTTATTGGAGTCGTCGGATGAATGTAGAGGAGCCCATCTGTGTGTCGAAAGCGGCTGTGTGCGAGAGATATGTCTGATAACAAAAAAACCACGCTAATTGACAAGCTGTAGTAGACATGACAGTTGTTTTACAAGAAGACTCTGGCGGAGATTACAGTCCGCTGACTTACAGAAACAGCAATGTGTGGTACTTATATGAAGCTTGTATTAAATCGTGGGCTGTACCATTCCATTGAATTTTAAAAGAACCACAAGTGGTTGAAATAATCTGGATACCTCCGAATGCTGCACGTCTTTTCTCTTTCACCACTCCCACATGCCTTCTTCTTTATACTGTCCCATGGGGCTTGATTAAGGGGCCCATCATGAAGGCAATTGCTTTGTCATTAATTTCTTGCAACTACTGCAACGCTGTAAAAATTGCCTGAGTTATTTGGCTGCGCAGGGCTGGGATGACGTCAGCTTCCACGGTTCCGAGGAAATACGCACGCCTAACATGGACGCCCTGGCCGCTGATGGGATTGTGCTCGACAGCTACTACGTGTCGCCGTGGTGCACCCCGTCCAGAGCGGCGCTGCTTTCCGGCAGGCATCCCATACACACCGGTGAGATTAAACCTTTTGGACGAGCTTGAGCATTCTTCGTCGACAGTGAGACCTGTAGATGTTGCAGTGACACTTGCAGTGACAACTTCGAAATTTGTTGCCTAATATTTGCATTGTTACTCTTTTTGAAATGTGAACTGAAGGTAGTATGGGATTGGTCATCTTGAAATTGACTGCCTTCGTTTTGCGTTGCTTTGCTTAGTAGTCCTCGTTTGTGAAGTGTTTACGTAGCCATTTGACTATTATCGTGCGGTTCCTAATCAGTTTTTATTACTTTGTTCAGTACAAGAAAAAAACATTAGAGACTCATTAGGAACCTCGCAGAAAGAGTCAGACTTCATAAACGAGGAATGCATTGCTAAAATTACTGCGATAAATTGCCGTTGCCACAGTAAAGGATGGTGGCAGAATCAAATATTTACTTAGGCTTATTTCACACAAATTAGAAAACGGGAATGTCCAAATGAAAGGGAGAAATCCGCTACTGAAGTTGAGTTAAGAAAGCATCGCTAGCAAGGCTAAGAAGGTCGCGAGTTTGTTTAAGATAAGAGGCATGTTTACTTTAACACTTCGTTTTGTTAAATATGAAATTGGTTTTATTACTTGAACAACTGCAGGGGCAACGAGTAATACTGACTTTTCCGATAACTTTAATGGCCCCAACGGTTACTACTTAGGTTAGATGATAGACGCTAAAAAAGGAACTCATTTGTGAGGAAGTGCAAATTAATTTGATATTCACAGCACAATTATAGCATAGCGACTGAGGTGTTGCAAATATCAGTGCAGGCCATTAACAGGGAGTTCATAATGGAGCTGTTTGGTTTGGTTTGTGGGGTTTAACGTCCCAAAGCGACTCAGGCTATGAGAGACGCCGTAGTGGAGGACTCCGGAAATATCGACCACCTGGGGTTCTTTAACGTGCACTGACATCGCACAGCACACGGGCGCCTGGCTTTTCGCCTCCATCGAAAAGCGGCCGCCGAGGCCGGGATTCGATCCCGCGTCCTTGGGAACAGTAGTCGACCGCCCTAACCACTGCGCCACCCCGGCGGGGCCATAATGGAGCTGTGAATTGTTTAGATGTAGCTGCAGAACAAAATTGACAACCAGTTAGTCTTCGGGAAAGTGCGTGCAAATGCGATGGAAAGTAAGGTTTACATTTTTTTATTGTGTGGGTGCCTTTTAGCTTCCAAAATATGACAAAAATGTCATTTTTACTCTATCTTAACTAGTAAATTCCCTACCATTCCTACTTTATTAGGCTTTAGGCGTTTAGACAGCGGAGTGGGGGCGAAAGGTGAACACCTGCTCCTCAAGCTTGTTGAAAGATAAAAATGTCCTCAGGGATGCGATGCTCGCGTTCGTTATCTACTTCGCAGGGATGCAGCACAACGTTATCTACTCCGCCATGCCGTACGCCTTTCCTCTCCAGTTCAAGCTGATGTCCGACCACCTCAAGACGCTCGGATACGAAACGCACGCTGTAGGAAAGGTCAGCGCTCCGGCTTGTGATATCTCCGGGCGGTTTGAGATGGGCTCTTAAACAACCTGCTTTTTTTTACCTGGACTTCCACTTTCTATCTCACCTTTGTCGCCGTGCCTCGATCGACATTTTTTACATCCTATGTTTCAATTACCTGCTTTAAAGCATCACTGGGGATTATCAATATAGATTTCTTGCTATCCACAGCATTTATCCAGCATTGCCAAGACAGATGTAGAGGGGTAACGTAGCTGCCATAAAGTTCATGCGTTCAAAACACGGTTTTGAAAACACAGTGTGCACCGGTAAAGAATAATGTCCGACGCAACGAGCCTGCGATTGTTGCATCTTCTTCCTTCTGTGAATGCCACAGTGAATGCCGAAGAGCGAACTTAATGAGAAGCGTATATATTTGATATAATGGTCCGAACGGTGCAGTTAGAGAAGACCAACTCCCAGTTTGGGCGATATTTTCGAGCGGAAGTGTTTGCTGGGTGTGAGCTGGGACAGAATCCTTTTCATAAAGTTTTGGTGACATATAAAGAAGCAATAGGTGAGAGTTCTTTAAAACTAATTTTAGCATCAAAAACTACAACGCACAGCTAAGACTCAGAAGAGTCACATTTCAAAAAGTTGCAGAACTGGCGCACTAGCAGACTTAATCAGGTAGTTTGCTGCAGTGCATAGATTGCATAAGAATGACGCAAGTTGGTTAGCACCTTCCCTGTGATTATAGCGCTGTCGTTTGAAGCATGTAAAGGACACGCATTTTTATTATTGCTATCTAAAGCCACGTGACTCAAATGAAATACAAAATCCACTACTTACACAAAGAGGAAGTAAGAGAAGTTCCGGGTCAACAGGAAAATGCTGAGAGTGATATTTATAACATCTCGATAAGTGTTATGAATTCAAGGAAGCACTTGATCTAAGAGATAGCCCACACATTTTTGGGTTGGCTTGGTGTTGCTGTTTAACCCCTCATAACGACTCAGACTAAGAGAGAGGCCTTAGTGGAGGGCTCGGAAAATTTCGACCACCTGGGGTTCTTTAACGTGTACTGACATTGCACAGCAGACGGGCGTCTTGCTTTTCGGCTTCATTGAAAAGCGGCTGCGGCTGCCGGGATTCTATCCCGTATCCTTGGGCACAGTAGTCCAGCGCCCTAGCTATGCACCACCGAGGAGGAGCACAATATTTTGTAAAGCGGCGGACCTGAACACAGAATGCAAGTAGAAATATCAACAAACAAACAAACAAAAAGCGCGCACGCGTAGCTGACGAGAACATAGCCAGAGGACGAAAAGTAAGCACCCACTTGAAACAAATGCTGTTAAAAATTAACTATAGCTTTACTATTTACCAGAAATCACCCACCACACTTCCAATATATGGCCTAGCAGTTATTGATCAACTATAATAGTTGGTTTTCCGTTACGTCCAAAACACTTCCGAGAACTTTATTCCTACAACATTCGAGCAGACATTGAGGTACGGTGACGGCTTTTCGAGCGATCGAGCCGTACAAGTGTCGCGTAGAAAGGATACCAGCGCACAACTATGTCACAAGATGAGGCCTACAAGGGCAGGCCGTAGAAGGCTTACGACGCCAAGAGAACAAAAGAAAAGCGCTGCCATATTATAAAGTACAGATAGATAAAATGTTTCAAACTTGAAATCAATGGAGTGTAGTGTCCTAGGATATAGATTAAAGTGCATATTCTTTTATTTTTCATTATAACGCTCGCTCACTTTCCTTATTCTGCCACTTGCGTTCCACCGTTGCCGCCAACTGACGCCGCTAGAACTGCGTTCTAGAGCGCATTGAAGCCTGATATTTTTAACCGATGCCAACTTACGCTCAAATTATAGTGAAATGGCATATTGTGCTGTGCAGTAGGGAAAATACTGTGACCAAATTAAGAAAACCAGGATATCATAGCCCAATCTTCATCATCGTTTATAACAAATTACAATAGATTAAACAACACAAACATGCAACAAACGTGACATGTTCTTAGGACCAAACAGAGAATTGGAGAAAGCTGGAATATATAAATTGTTCGTATCTAACGAGGCTTGAAAAAATATATGCTCAACTTTAATCACTCAATGCTTCTGTTGTTTGGCTTAGTCGTCCCAACTCTTTTTAGGTACGTACTAGTGAGAAGAAGACAGGACACAACAAAATAATACATATATGACGTGTACAGAGCGAACTTTTAGCTGGTTCCTTTCGTAGATGACGCCTACATTTATGCCGGAGAAGGCAATCGCGAATTCAAAAGATACATGCACGTGCGCTGTTCATGTCAGAAATTTGATGCCAAGTGTCCAGTCTGATATTATATTATGTGGTGTTTGCATCCTTTGGATGCAGTGAGTTAGGAACCTTGCCTGACAGACGGTGCCGGAGAAGAAATGGCATAAAATTTTAATAACAAAAATACTTGATCTCGAAAATTGACGAAACAATAAAGCGCGAAAAATGATTGCAAAAAACAAATTTATTCACGGGCTATTACCTTGCTCCTAAGGCTTGTAAAACAATGCTAAATGCTCCGCAAAATTCACTGTTTGCTTAGCGAGAGGGCCGCTCCAGAACACCATTCCAAGCCGTGACCACGATCAGCTTCTTCACACAAGGGTGCGCAGTACGAAAAAAAAAGAAAATAAAAACTTCTTATTAAAACGCAAAGAAAAAATCAAGAAAAAAGTTTAACACCGGTAAACCTAAGAATAAAACGAAAGCGCACGACTCCTCCATGGCTGCTTGCGAACGCCAAGGACAGCACAGCAGGGTCTAGACGACGCGAACGTGTCGATGGCGTTTTGAAGGGGGAGGTATCCAGGAGGAGAGCCAGAAGGACAGCAGTGGAAGAGAGGGGGGGGGGGGGGGAGGGAGTGTGCGCAGAGTACTGGAAAGATGTGTAGCATTGTGTCAGGCAATGTTGAATATTTGTGGAGGTATGTACCGGTACGAATAACGTTTGCTAGGTGTGCGAAGAAGCAGCAAGTGTGCGATGAAGAAGAAGCGATCGCCGCCGGTTGCGCACGCCATGCGTGCGAAGAAAAATATTTCTGCACCCCAATTCTTGGCCGATCCCCCTGTGTGGGTATGTGCCATCAAATTAGAGGAGAACAACAACAACAACAAGCGGGCGGCGCTGAAGCCTCTCGCTGCTAGGCTGTTCCAAGCCATATGAAACACACACCGACCAAGGTACGGAAGGGTGTAGTGAACCTTTAGAGTTAAAGGAGGGTGAGCAACTGAGAAGTACCGAGGCGCCTCAAAGTGAACTCTAGATAAAGATAGTGAAGAGAAAGCGACCTCCTGATCAGTATTGGGCACAGAGTATTCTCAGCGCTTGCGAAGAAAACAATGCATACCTTAGTCATTCGCGACTATAGGTAGAGTATTTTTCGCCAAATGCGAGGCCCTCATTTTGAGGTCCTTGATGGTGCTGGACTAACCGGCATTTTCACTAAAGAGGGGGAAGCGGCGATGACGCGGGAATGACTGATCAATCAGGATATATTACGAAAATTTTTATTCTCGCATGTTTTGAAAATCTAATGGAATGTTTGCCTGCGGAAGCGGTGGGCAGGAAACGTTAACAGTATTTTCGGGCAGCCTTTTTTTCCGAAATTGCAATGTAGAATAAAGTGTTGAAACGACCCGTGCTATAGTCCAAGTATTTACCTAATCTAATTTCTCCGTAAAATGTTCTGTCTTCTCAGGTGCATATCCCGCACTGCAACTTCTGACTCACAACGTTTTAGTACCATCGTTATAATATGAGTAATAGATATAGTGAACAAACTATAATATACGTATTATTACGAGCTGAACATTAGCGTCCTCGTGTACAGACCAAGCTCGTTTTGAGAGTGATGAAGCGGCGATGTTTAGTTTTGCCCAGGAGCGTTTCTCTAATGTGCCCATCCGTACGAGGTGTTAGGCCCATTGGAATAGTCTCACGCGTGGTTATCCCTGCATTGCACCGTTAGTTTGGGCTTGGCATGAAAACCAGTCAGGGTCAGGTTCAGGATTCTGGAACATCTGTTAATTGTGGGGGAGTTGCGGGATGTTATAAGTTGCTATTATGCATGCGCGTTTGGGCGTGGTTCAAGGTTTTTCCGAAAAAAACGTTTGCTTTTCAAGCTTTTCCTACTCTCGCAGCGAATAATTTAATAATTCCGCAGAAAACCAGTGAACTGTGTTAAAAAAATAGATAAACAATTTTTGAGGCAACTGTGGAAAATTGGAAGGAACGATTCGCTTATAAATTGTATAGACAGTAAAAGTTGCCAGCACATAGTAGAAATTTACCCTCGCAGTTAGTCCTCTGCTCCAATGAGCAGTAATACTTTCCATAGGATATCAATAGGTTGCATTTAAACAGTTTGATATTGTTTGATATTGCAGCTGCTTGGTATTGCAATGTATTGGAAAGAACATAGTGACAAAAGTGATCTAAGCTTCCATGCACACAAAAATTTTGTTTCTGTAGTTTGTCCTATGTAGGCAAATACGCCAGTCTGCCACAGAGAACAAGCAGTGCTTTTTTAAATTTAATATCATAAAACTAGAAGCCTGCAAAGGGAATCCTTGCGATTTTAGTGATTGTCAGTGTGGTGTGGAACAGTATAGAAAAATTACATTAATAAATTTTCTCTAAAAAAAATGTCAAAAATTTGTGGGTATGGGTACATAAACTGCTTCAGAGTTTCAATAATATAGTCCAGATCACAACTGTCGCAATTCACCGTTAGGTCCCAGATACTTTCACAATAGGTAAATGCAACGGTCTAATAAAAAATGCGGATCTAGGCATAGGAATAGCCGGAAGCTTATGTGTTAAGGGACCTCATGTCTCATAGTTCCCAGTCCCAAAAAGGAATGCTGTGAAACGTTACATGTCCTCAGCTATTTTTACCGTGCACTAATAAGTGATCGAATAAAGGGAGTCAGGGAAACAACAGCTTTACATCTGAGCAATGAAATAAGTTCACAACTGAGACAGTATAGCTTGAAAAAAGAAACTCAGTAGAATGTGTCTTTTGAATCTGAAGAGACTATGTGAACGCAACCATTGTCATTTAGGTTACACTATTTTTACCCTTGGAATTGTTATACAAGTTCTGCTCCGGAAATAGAAATAAAAAGTTATTATATAATAACAGCTACAGTTATCGTAATAAGGGTGGTCAAGTTTCCGCTTGTACTGTTTCCGCTTGTACAACGAGAAAGATAAGAATAACCGCCACTGTGTTAAGTGTTTGAGTAGTACGATGCCTGTTTTATTGTGCTTTTATTGCGAAAGTAATACTACGCCAGGTCTAACCGCTCGCCGTTGTACACCGTGTAAATGTCCGTGTCCATGTCGGTGTATGTGTCTGTGTCCGTGGTCCCCTGGCAGGAGCCACCAACTTGGGTCTCTCGTTTCACATGGGTCAGGTATGCAAGAATCAGTCTGCCAGGACCCTGGCATTCACGTTACCCCTATAGGCCACTAAGGAACGTTCATACGGCTTGGTTAAAGCGTGACTTTACATATGGGCTGGGGAAGAAGAAGACAAAGAAGAAGAAAAAGAACGCTCGGTCACCCGCAGCTAATGCTTTCGCTCCATATTTGGTTCAGCAGCATTGAACCCTTCTAATATTATGGTACCCTCACTGGCCAACGTAAGGGTAATGAATAATAGGCATCACTCGTTAGCTGCAATGATGGGAAGTGAATGTTTTGATAGCAAAAAAAAAAGAAAAGGTTTAATCTGAGCCATCCCATATGTCGCATGCTATAACCATGGCTAATTTAGATTACAAGCAGGATCAGGGACGCGTCTGATTGTCGAAGTTTGCACATGGCGGCCTAGTGCA